>NC_064677.1:6055324-6660857 GCF_023278565.1 Colletotrichum lupini | reverse complement strand
GGCGTCATGAGCCTTGAGCACTGGCTCTCACAGTGAGAGGCGACAGATCCCTTTGGGCATGAATGTCGGGTTATTGGCAAATCTCGCTCTGGGGACCGGCGATCCGGTACAGGTCATCGCCCCGTCCAGCGTATCTTCAATACTGGATTTTGATCGTGTCGCGCGTGATGTGGGATAACGTAGTAATCGACGATATAGAGAGGCGTTCGCCAGCTGTTGCATCTCGTGTTGCATTTGACATGCTCTCTAGGCTTTCCCACTGCCACCGTCTCAACCGGCGAAGGGAAGAGCGCAGGTTCTCGCTGACTGACCGCCCGAGAAAGCGAGGATTACAACTACTGGGCAGTTGACTAGCTAGAACTTGGGATGGGGATAAGGGGGGGGGGGGGGTTCGGCCACTCACCATGCCCACCCCGTCTAGCCGGTCCCAGCTCCGTCTCAATATCAAAAAGTCGAAGTCAAACAAGCAGAACCCTTGCAGGGCTTCCGAGCAGGGGGATGCGTGCCGATCACGGGCTCCAGCTGAGCCTGTTCCTGCAGAGCCGACGACTCAGGATCCGGCATGCTTCTTGACCGGGCTGGGGCTGGGAGAGCCTTGGTCGGCACTCGCACGCAGACTTGCACGACCAGGGACCGGCATTCCTTGCTTTGCAGACCTCAGACGATTCATATCCTTTCTTGGCGGGGATCTCTTCTTCTTTATTGGAGTCTCGTGCGTTCCCTCCGCCCCTCCCCAGTCCAGTCTTTCGACCCTTCAACCCTTCCCACATCATACTCACCCCCGGGGCCTATCTTTCTGTAAACGTGCGTTCGATGCTACTCATGCCTGGGAAATCGCACGCTACGCCGCTAAACCAGCCCATCGCCGTTCCCAGTGTCGCGGCGGTGGGAAATTTGGTTGGCTCGTCCTCCAAGTTTCCCAGAACGAACCCGTCACGACGGGGAGTCCGTCGACTACCAGGTTAGCGCGTCCCCTCCGAATGGTACCGGCGACGGACGGCAAGAAACTCTGTCCATGTCCCACGCCCATCCCACGAGCACTGCGCTGCTTGCGTAAGGTAGAGTCGTACCATGGTGTTCGCAGAGTGTGTGAAGGTAGTGTAGAGTATACGCTGGATGCTCACGCAATTTGCTAGACGGGGGATCCCTTCTTTTGGAGATGGCTCAACCGCTCAACCGAGACGTGAGCGCCTTCGTCTTAGTCGACAACCTATTGGCCCGTTGAACTTTGTCTTCAGCGGCGCTCACACCACATTCTACACCGCACGTCTTTCTTCATCTCTTTCCCACTCCCCTGGTGTGCGGTGTGCAAAGGTCAGAGGGGGAAAGATGATGGCCACACGTTGTGTTTCAAAGCCTTCCATCTGATCGATGAGCAACCTTACACTCTAACACACAACACGCCGAAGTACAGCCTTGCTGCCCAGACCTGAGCCAAAAATCTGAAGAAAGAGAGTCCTGGGCCGCTGGCAGGCCGCTGCCTGTCAGTTTGAGCCCAGCGGTAAGAGGAATGACGACCGGTTCAGACGGACGAGCCAGTCTGCCATTGCAAATTCCAACTCAATGCTGCGATGACACTCCCTCCCCCCTTCCTCAGCGTCCACCATCTTCCCGGCAGCAAGCCACATTGCTGAAACAGTCAGATGAAGGACAGGCTGGGCTGTTGTTGTAGTTGCGCTTTAGGTTACCTCGCTTATTTCTACACTATTCAAAAGCGCAACACTAGAGACGTCAGTGTTTGAGCCTCGCCAAGCGAAGAGGAAAAGAAGACGCAAACTTGGACTTGTGGGTTCCTCCAATTTTCCTCATTGCTAGATGCTGTCTGCGACGTCCATCTCGTCTGCTCGCCGCTCGGACGGCAGCATTTCCTGGGAATGACACCTAACGTTTTCCGCTGCGACGCCACTGCGCTAGTAAGAAGTGACAATCGCAGAAGCAACCGTCCGCGAAACGATGGGACCGTCTTTACGGACAGAGAACGTCTGAAAGAGCCTGGAAAGGGAGGATGAGGACGAACGAGCATCCAATCTCTATCCCTGCAATGGGGCCAAAGACAAGATCAACCAAGACATCCCAACTATCCGCAATCATCCCGAATAACCCATCGTGGTTTGCTTTGTCGGGCTCCTCATCTCCCCTTTCCCTTCTGTGCTGCTCTCCCTACGGAGAACTCCCCGGGCGATCCCAAAGATCATCTTGATCAACATGATCAACCACCTATTTCGAACAGCTGCCGACAGCCTGGACCCTTTTCCCTTCCCCCTCTCGGCCCTTCCCCTCCCCATCTCTTCGCAGATTTACAGACAGACGGCAGCGGATTGCTGCCCGCTGCCGATTTGACTGTCAGGCTAGCCAACTGCCGAAGGATTCACGGTGTCTTTGGTAGTCCCTGGAGAAATTCCCTCACGAAAGTCACTAGTAGTAGGAATAGAAAAAATGATAGAGAAGGCGGCAGAGCCACCACGGCCCGACTCTGCATACCGAATCCGAGACTCCAAAGAGCTAGTGATCGTCAACGTCGCAGACAGCCCAACGTCCTTACGTACGCATCCCAAATGCTACCAGTATCGTTACTTGAGAAGTCCGAAATTGGGCACGGGGGCCATAGTCTAGCCATCCCGCATGGTTTCTTAGAAAACCCCACACTGTAACTCCGTCTGCTCCGCATTCTGACTTTCAAGTTACAGAATGAGGAAGATACGTCAAAGTCGTGGAGCTAGATCTCGAGAAAAACGTGGCAGGTACGGATAATACATGTAGGTTTGACGAAGGATAGCATTAAGAGACGGCTATTGCGGCTACAATGACCACGAGGCAGACAAGGCTCTATCATGTACGGATAACCAGACCAGACTAGAGCCAATTGCAAAGAACGTCTCAAAGTTGGCCTTGGTATCCAATCCAAACCGTGGTCGTAGAAAAAAGCCCAGATGCGATGGAACTCTACAGATACGTATTGCTTCCCCCCAGGGACGAGAAAGACACCCTCGTCCACGTCTGTGACAACCCTCCCGTTTCAGGTGGCTTGGGGAGGTTGGGGGGAGAACTGAGAGGGGAAGGGTAGTGTAAGATAGGGTAGGCTAGGGGGGCGTGTGTGGTGTGCGTAGAAGAAGCTGGGCTGGGCTGGGTTTTGCGGCAACGTCGCCTTCACTCTGAATCTTGACAAGCGGGATCGCGGACGCCGGTGCGAACTCTGTGAGCTTCATGACCACCATCACGACCAAAAGTCACCTTGTAAAATCATCATCACCAAGCAGCAGCGCTGGGAGCACCCGTGGAGATGTGCCGTGTGTCGTCCAGTGTTCGCTTCAGCTTCCAACGTCGCCCGAGTGTCTCTCATGTCGGTGGTTTACTAACAGCTTTGTCAACCAACCCAACCCACCCGTAAACTCTTTTTTCACGTTTCGTTTCTCCCTCCTCCGTATCTCTGCCTGCTTTCCTTTCTTCTTTCCCGGCGTTCGCTCAACCAGAAAGAGAATATAGCCCCGAGACAGGACAATTCCATTGTTCAATATTGACTCGAGTGCAATCAATACCTAGAGAGCGCACATCACATCACATCACACACACCCCAGGGAGCGAAACCGATCGACGAAACTTTGGGGCGTGGGCTGCTTGTCTTCCCCCTCCTAGCTCGTGGATCGCCGGACGCTAACACATTGCCGGGTGTGTGTCTGTGGGGGTGAGGAGGGCAGAAAAAGGGAAAGACAGCACCACTTGGCACTGGTAGATTCAATAGGGAAAAACGATAACAGCCAGAGCAAGCAAGAAGAGGACGGGTTCAATAAGATGACGGAGGCTCCCACGGGTGCCACCGCCCCCCCCCCCCCCCCCCCCTTGCCGGGACGAACGACAGCAAGTCGGGCAGACCACGGCCGACGAAGAGACGACATGAACCGCAAGGTCGGCGGAAGATGCCGTAACGTATCCGTACCGCTTCGTCGTTGGGCCTCCAATCGGTCATGACTTTCCTATTCTCGCATTCACGGCCGGGCGTCGGTGCGCCAGGCTCGTCCCTTTTGAGAAGTCTCACGACTCGAGTGTGACGCACGCATGGCCGCCGTCTGGTCTCATGGTCTGGCTTGGCCCTTTTCCCCTCCCCTTGTCTGTCTCCGACTCTCTTCTTTCGTCCCAACTTGGAGAGTCCCCGGGCTTTTGGCGCAAAGCTGGGGTATCCCATTACGCTCATGGCTGACTCCGAATGGGCATGGGTCTTGCCAGACCGTCTTTTGTGAGCGTTCCGTTCTCCCAGTGTGGTACGGATACTGCGGTACCAAAAATGAGAATATCCTCCACCAGGGGGTGGTTAGGGAAGTGGAGGGTGTCCATCGAGGCTCCAGGACGACTCCTCACAAGGGACGACAGCTCCGCACAGGCGCTTGGGTTCATCAATCATGATGCAGGGAGCTTCACGGAAACGAAGCTTCCGTGAGGTAAAGGGAGAGATAACCAGCCAGGGTATTGGGAAAGCGGGAGAGCAAGAAGACCCTGAGTACCGGGGATTTGCAGTTTGGCAACGTGTTTCGAGAATCTCCTGGTTGAAAGATCGTCGATAGAGTGCGTAAATCCCCCGAACCCTAAACCGGATGACCATAGGACCTTTCACATCGACATGCGTCCGGCAAATCATACATGCTGCGAGCCGGGACAGCCGTCAAGGGAGTTTAGGCGGTGAGAAACAAAGTCTACCCACTTCACAGGATCGTGTGTCCTTGGGAGGGGCGGCTGGCTTCTCGCAAAGTGCGAGCGATGAGCAGCTGGGTCATAGTCAAATTGCAAGCGAGTCGTCAAATGTGGCTTCGAAGTTGCTGCCGTATTATGCATTGCTTTCCTGTGACCCATCGTTCGCTTGTCAACTACCTGCCATCAGCCCGTCAAGTTTCGTCTGTATCCTAAGTCAGACTTGACACAAGCTTACCGCCACCGCTTGTCAAGCAGGTTGAACGCGTGGCATCCCATCTTCAAAGGCGAGTTGCTGGGCATCGCTTAGTCCTCCACGGTCTCAAGTTGTTCAGCTTATCCACGATCTGACAGCCGGGCCTCATGCGCATCGCCTCGATCCTTCAAGGGAAGTGGGATGAGCCAAGCACGCTTGAGGCGTCAGACGATGCATCTTTTTCGCCTTCCCATGCGGTTTGTGGTGGCCAAGATGCATGATATGCTCCTAACCTTCAGGGTAGCCTTGTGAGGCTGGCCCCTGGCCCATGAGGCATCTCAAACAGTATCCGCGCCAGACACCTGTCAACCCCCCGAGTGGGCTCTTCCGATGCGGGGGACAGAGGCCGGAGGCTGGCTCGTCCGGACGCAAGAATAGCATCCTCTGTGACGATATAGTAAGATGTCGCCGGGGGCAAGGGCCCCTGTTGGCATGAAAGATCTGTTGAGGCTCAAAGCTTGGCTTTCAGTCTTCTTTTGATGTCAATTACTGTCATCACTTTGACGTGCGGGTCATCGCGTTTCGACTCGTCTGGCTGCGGTGGCGGCGTTTCAACTCGGAAAGTTGCTGGTATATCAAGGTGTACTATAGACTATAACAACAGATGGCGTTTCTTGACAGGCGTGCCGTATGGCCCGAGGCTGCCTGTGCCATGGCTTTGTATCTTTGGAGTCCCCGTTTGTATAACCTCCAGTTCACAGGGGCGTCTTAATAGCTAGACTGATCGTTCCAGTACAGGGTCTCATGGTATACCCTGTCGAAGGGGGGTCAGCATACAGGATTTCACTTTGCCTCCTCGTCATGATCCGAAGGCAATGCAAGCATATCGTGAGAAGGTGCAATCCGTAGAGGAGAGATCGAAGCATGGAAGACTCACTCGGGTCCGGTAGCATACAGGGGCCAGCCGAGCTTCAGCGTGATGTACTGTATCAGGTGGCTCGCGACCTTGATCTGGCCGACATCCGTCGGATGCCACTGTGGCGCGATGTCGTTGTGCTGGAGGATGCCTGTGGTGTTGAAGAAATGCACGAAAGGTGACACCGGCTTACCCGTCTGCTCGGTGGTGTTTGTGACAGCATCCCAAGTTGTGGGGTTGGTTAGATACTCTTCCGAGTTGAAGTACTCGTAAACGCTGTATACTTCGTCCCGAAGATCGATATTTTGACCGTACGTATTGCCATCTTGGAAAAAGCCTTGCCACATTTGCTATGGTTGCATTTAGTGGGAATTAGATACTGACTTGAAGGTTGGACGTACCATGACTATGACCTGAGCTTCGGGCCACTTTCCGTGGATACCCTGAATGAGTCTCTTGTAATGCTCAACGTAGGTGGCTTTGGTGACGTTGTTTGCAGCATTCGCATCGTTTGTGCCAAGGTTGATGACAGCTAGGTCGGCAGGAGGGCTTTTGGAGAAGTCCCAAGGTTCTGGCTCATCTGCACAGGCCGAAGTTAACAAAATATTTTCCAGAATATCCTGCAGTGATCTGTGATTGGTTTGAAGAGGCTGCTTTCGCCTGATTCTCTGCTTGAGACTGAATCCACATACCTCCCCATATGTTGGCCGCCCGTCCACCCGTGTCCGATGTGTAGAACCATTGGTGAGATTGCCCTCGAGGATTGCCCCAACAGTCCTGGTCAGCAACGCAAATGCCCGGGTAGGCCGTGATGGAATACTCAGTGTCTCCCAGACCCGCGCCGACACCGTAGGCAAATCCCGCGAGCGCCTCGTACGTATTATACATGCCTGCTGACAGGCTATCACCGATGAATTCGACCCGACGAGGATAGTCGGGAATCTTGACAAGCTGTTCTCCAGAATCCACATGGACCTTGTCGATTTGGACTCCATAAGCCCAGTTTGTCACTCTCATCTCAAAAGTGACTGGACTGACAGGACCAGCTAGGTCGATGCCTGGAGTTTTGGGGCTCCCGAACTGGTGAGTGCCGCCCGCCGTGACATTTGTGTGCATCCAGTCTAGGCCCGCGATTCTGTAGGCGACAAGAGTGCTGCTGATAGTCTGATTACCGAACGTGACTGCAACTGTCTGGCCGGTGAAGCCGAATTTGATGCCCGGGGCTCTACACAGCCTGAGTTTATGAACCTTTTCCACGGGGCCAGGGTACACTTACGCCCACCACGATATCTGCTTAGAATCCCATCGACCTTTGTATGATATCTCATCGGCATCGGCATCGTACGTCTTGAAGTCGCCAAGAGTCGGATCCACCTTCGTATCGGTGAAGCTCGTTAGTCTTGGGCGGCCATTTTCTAAGATAGTTGCGGTGACAGCAGAGACACAAGCCAGTACCGTTGAGAGTGAGTGCATCATCATCATTATGGTGTATCAGCAGCCACTCGCCTGACAAAGACGTCCGGTGTAGACGATCTAACAAGAAGTCTGGCAACATCATGGGCACAGAGATACTAGCTTCTTATGTCAATTTGTGACCTGCGGACGTGATTGAGGATAGCCATGCCGACCCCTCATGACAATACGAACTAAGAATCCGGAGCGGCATGAGATGGACCGAAACGAGCGGAAAACACAATGCTCCCCTAGCCAGAGTCACTTTTGGCTTGGAGAAAACGTGCAGGCTATTCGGGTCGTGTACCGCTCCGATATTCCAGATGCCGACAATTGTATAATGAAGTCCTCAACTCCCTGCCTGCGCCTCGCGTATCTCGTAAGACACTGCTCTCCTGAGCCTGAACAAAGCCCAGCGTGTACAGGCGCGAGACTGCTGACTCTTTGACCCGTGACATCTTCTCGGATTCGAATTTGTCTAGAGGCAAGAAGCCTTCGATATTCTGCCCGTTAGTCCGAATATGCGATAGCGACGGGAAAATACGTTGAGTATCTCGAGGTGTATTCCACGGAGGGAAGAGCTCCGTGGGCCCGATTGGTGAAAGTGAGGTGTGATGAAATGTGGATTCATCGGTGTGGGGTGCCCGCTGTGGCCCGGCATCCGGAGAAAGATACAGTCTTTTCCGGCCCGTCAGGTCGGGACAGTTGTGGGTATCGGAATACCGGGACTAGGATGTGACACATTCCGTGGGTATTTGTTCTAGGCCGAGTGGCGTATTCCGCCAGACCGTTGAACGTTGACTTGTGTATTGGAAAATGCCCAATTTGCGTCACGTCGATGGCCAAGACTAAGTTGACTCCGGCTCTGGCTTGGTTCTACAGTCTCAACAACGTCAAAAGATAGCTTTGAAGCGGTGTTTGAAAACCAATATCCTGCATCAACACTATTGTCAGACACCTGAGAGCAATGCATTCAGTGTTGAGGAGATACTCGAATAAGCCTGGTTGATGGGAACTGAGATTTGGGCTTAGATCTGTCAAGTGCTAGGAAAGGGGGTTCCATACCCGAGGCAAGTGTCATGCAAGGCGTGATGTGATGTGCATATCGCTGCTGCGTTGAATCTCGTGGCGCGACCATGTGCATACATCTCTGCAGCATCCCACAGCGCGGCAGCTGCAGCAGTTGTTCCTCGTCTTCGGCACACGATCGTATTGGTGCATCGGTTCGTTCAGGCTGTGCCGATGGGGATGTGACGTATTTCCTTGTAGCAATTGACCCGGTCGAGCATGACATGTGTCTTTGGCAAAAAGAAAGACCACGCCGACACCAGCACGAACGATAGTGGTACTAGTAACATGGTAGAGGTAGCATGAGTTTTATTTGGTCTGCCGAGGAGTTGGAAGCACGGAAAAAAGCCATGGGCTCTCCTATCGAACTTTGAAGGTTGGTTGAACAAGGTAGGATGCGGATGGAATGGAATGTCACCTGTCCGTCCGGCCCCAATGCCAAACTTGTATCCGTACATAGGTAGTCAGGGCGAGGGTCAGTCAGGATATCGTCTGAGCGTACTTCCGTACTTCGTACCAAGCCGCATTCCCCGGGATGCCGGCGGGGGATCGCTCGAAGCTATCATCCCTGCGGCAGCGAACCCAGTGTGACGGACTCCAGGGTAGGCACTGACCGCTCAGGTATCCCCACGGGAAAGCAAGAGCTGCCGATGGATAGGTAGCTTGGCCGATGTTCCAAGGTTTCGAAACGACAGACCGCCGAGTTGCAGTCATTCGGATGCTCCGATGAGGCCCATGTTTCTTTGTTGACAGAGCCTAGTTGCGCCGGCCGGGGGGTTTGTTTCGTGGGCAAAGCGAAGGAAAACGCGGTGAGATGGGCAACTCAATTTCGGGGACAGCAGAAAACGGCACCCGGAGCGAAGCAATTATGGCGATGAGGAGGGATCTAGAAACAAGGAAGTGTCATGGAATCAAGAAAATGGTAGAGGTTGTACGAGCGAGGGAGGACGTCAATCACGCGGCAGCGGTGGAACTTGAGGTGGTGAACAGACGCGGAAGGAAGAATGCGCCGTGAGGTACCTGCCGTTTGTGAAGGTCAAAACTTTGGGAAACAACCTACCTGGATGTCCGGCGCATCATCGTCACACCGAGCCACAGGAGACAGGTACTTCCTTCTTCACGGTACTTTGCGCGAGGTCGAGGTACCTCGCCACCCCGTGCACCTGCATCTACCGGTGTAAGGGACCATCCAACAACAACAACTTCAACAACTTGCTACATTTGATGAGACCCTCAAATAGCAAGCCCATCCGCCACCCTCCAGCATACTCGTCTACCTCGCCTCGATAGTTGGTAGCCTTTGTCTTGCTCCCGCTCGCTCGCTCATGAGTCTGGTGCCACCCGCCATCGTTTCCCCTCCCTTCGTCCGCTCGTCGCATCGCCAACACCATCACCTGTCTCTCGACCCCTCAATTACCGACCATCTTTCGAACCATCCCTAGCAATAACGTTCATCGAGCCGCGGGTGTCTTGGCCTTCTCCGAGGTAGTAGATAGCGATTTCAACCCCCATCACACCCTCTCGGAATCCATCATCACGAGCCCAGCAGGCCTCCGTCCAAATAGGAAGGCCAATAATCTTGCAATACCACCACGGCGGAATCACGGCGCTTGTCTTGAATCAACGATATCGACCGAGGGATGCCACACGGTTCCTGTCCATCCACACACCACTTACTCTCCGCTCCTGTCTGCCGCGTGCGCTACCTTACCTTACCTCACGATTCGCGGCTGGGACTTTGGAACGGAACGAGAGACTGACAATAAGGCTGGCAACCAACAATCTTCGGTTATACTTACAGACTCCTTGCCGGCTCAATTCCCGTCACTGCTTTGCCAGGATCATCCATTGATTGCCTACCGAGTATTCTTAGCCTTGCAGCCACCTCCCGCCAAGATTGCTTTTCGCTACCTCCAGGGCAGTATTCCTACATTGTCGCTGCTGCTAGCTGCTATAGCGCCTCAGGGATCGACCGTCAGCTGATACCGAGCTTTCCCCCATTGCGCAGGGAAAAAGAAACAACCTCCCACCGTCTGGATACATCAAATCTGTCTGTACCAGGAGCTGTGTTCCGTCACCAGGGACCATCCCGTTCGCCTGTCCTTTGCGACGGCGCCTTTGCGCTGTTTTCTCCCCAACAAGTCAAAGCGGCCGAGACCTGGTCTAGGTCTGAGCCTTGGTGACCTGAACCAAGACCTGTGCGGGTAGCAGCGACTCGCAAGGCATCACGGCGGTGGAGGGCGCGGACTCACCGGTTGTGTATCACCAAAAAAAATCCCCAACTTCGAACACTGCTTCTCTCTCTTTCTCCTTCACCTCCCCTTTCCTTCTGTACGCCTCTCCCTCAGCCTTCCCCCCCGCCCATTCGAACACTTCGACGACACTCCTTCGATCCGATTCGATCCCATGCTTTCGAACATTACGACGATACAGTCTACCCATTCGACATCATCGAAGCCACAGTTATCATAATAGTCTTTGGGCCAGTCTGAACTCAATTCGCCCGCGCACCGCGCTCGCAGCCCGATCTACCAGCAATGATCTCCGTTGGCTCTACGATATCATGACTTTGCGCGCGTTACCATCGCCCAAACAAAGGCTACATTACTTGCCGGCTCCGAGCCACAGCCCATGCTATTCGTCGCGCTCGCATCCGCAGCTGCACCTCTCGCCTTCGCCCCCGACTGTCGTCAAACCCCTCCTCTCCCTCGAACCCCACCTCCGACGGGGACAATACCCCGAATCTCGTCGCCGCCGCTGTAGTGCCGCACGGCTATCATCCATCATCGAACATAGACAATCCCAACGCGCAACGATCTCAATCACAACCGCAAGTCTTGCTCTCACCCAGCTGCGCACGGTGCGCTGCACCGAGCCATGTCGACCACCCAAGCCAATGCAGTGCCGGACACGCAATTAGGGTTGAGCTATGAAGAGATACAGCTACTGCGTCAAGGACAAGCGGCATTGGGCCAGGGGACAGGCGGAGGCGGCTCGAATTCGTCGCGAGCAGCAAGTCGCGCGTCAAGCCAAGGACTGCTGCTGCTGGACAGCACCTCATTGGCAGCTCTCGGACGGTACTTTGACCGGGTCATGAACCAGATCGAACAACAGATCATTTACCTTAGCGAACAAAGCCAAATGTTTACCATGGCCCAATTTGACCGAGCTGGCAACCTGATCGAGGGTGCTGACGCCGAGATCCAGCGGTATCACGAGCTTCTCCGGCAACTTGACGAGTTGGAACTCGACTTTGATCGAATAAGGCATATCAAAGAGATTGTACGAGGGTACAGATCACGAGTCGAAGAGATGGAGCGTGAACTGGAACGGAGCGGCTCATCCTCCCGGCACAGAGAAGGCCACCACTCTCACAGGCATGGTCACTCGCATAGCCACCGGCACGGACACGAGAGTTCTCGTCGACACCGACACTAAATCATTCCGCGTACGCGCAACGAAGGAAATTGCGCCTCGGGAGCTTCAATGCTTGGCTGAAAAAAATACCAGATCAAGCGTATATGAACAAAATGTTGAAGGATGGCAACAGGAGCGCATCTCAAAATTGTGGTGGAGTAGAACATATCGGTCACACGACCGCCACAGGATCTCATAAGGCTCAGAGATTGGCTCGATAACGTTTTACCCCGGCGGGAACATACAGCACCGCGGGATTGAATTTACGAGCCATGACGAAGAGCAGCTCTATATTATCCGGTCGTGCGAACTAACGGCCAATGGCGGTCCCAAGACGGAGAGCCTCGCGGCTGAACAAGATGGAAAAGCCTCACGGCTCGGTGGTCTTATTTCAAGGCGTTTGATTTCTTCGATTTCTCTCTTATTAAAACAGCGGGGGCTATCTCGGTGCTTCACGAATGCCTGTTTGGCTGCTATCGGGAGGCGTTGCGCAATCTTCTCGAGCTCAAAATACCCATCTCTTCTACTGTGTACGGAAAACCAAAGCTAAGCCTCGCGGCATTGTACATGATCCAGGTACATGGATCTTGTTGGCATATTCGAGTTATTTCTCGAGGTTATGAGTTACGTCTCTTTACTTAGTCTATGAATTCCTGTCCTGAGCGCGACAGATATCCACCCACCTACTGGACAAATATCGTCATTTACCAAATTTCAACTGTATCAAAAAAGTATAGCAAATTTTCGCTATGAGTTCATAATACACTTTTGGCCTAAAGGGCACCTTCGACGGCACAGGCTGGGCGCTTAGCCAGGGGCCAGGCACACACACTCTCTGGTTTCAAAAGCCCCCCTTTTGAAATGAGGCAACTCTCGATCGCAACTGCGAACTACTTTGGGCACACATGTTGGGCAACGAGGCGCATTATTCGCCCGTTCTTACGACCCATTGATGCCTTGGCACCTGCCATTGCTCTTGTCTCTTTCCCCGCTGGAGCCGATCCGACCTTGAATGTTGCTCGTGAGGTCATTCGTTGTAACAGGAGACTGGAGTACCCCGGTGCCCCCCCCTCTGCCTCTTGTTGATTGTCCCCTTTTGTCGGCGACATCTCCGTCTCCGTGGCATAGGTACAACGTCAGGTGAGGGCCAGTAGAAAGGAAATAGGACAGCGAGAGGGAATTAGCACGCAATGTTGGTGCGCTATTTTCTTTTACTTTTTCTACCTTTCGTGGTGTTGCTGTTTAGCATCAGGTACCGCGCCCTCGGTGCCCTCTGCCTGTGGTAGACTGGGAGAAAGGAACTCTACCTGATCCATATTCAGACGGAAAACGCTGAACTCAACCATGCACACGTGGGTTTGTATTTGATAATAAGTTGTTTTCTGTTGAAAATTCTCCTCGGCGCTCTCTACGCTAGGCCGCCGACGATTCCTATCATCCGAGACATGAAGATTGGCTTGATTAGAAATCGTCATCACGAGAATGGCCTCCCCCTCTAACCAATCATCTGAAAGTCAATTGTCAAAGTATTGATATGAGATTCCATGTTGAGGAGATCCATGGCCGAGCTTTACGCCTAAGCGTGGTTGTGCTCATACCGCGATGCAGGTTAGTATGCAAGTCCTCCCACAGAAGTAACGAAAACGAAAAGCCGATGGACCTGCCCAATACCTTTTCCCATTGCTCCCATTGCTCTGACCACATTGGAAAAGCAGTTGATTATGAAGGGACGAGCGTTCTGTGCTGCCGATCTTCTTTCCTTCTGGTGAGATGTGTTATTGTTTCTTACCAGGGTAGCAGCGGTCGTCTGAGTTGAGCCAGCTGTTGACGATTTCTGGGCCCGGGTCGGGTATGGCGCTTTCTGTGCATGTTATAGAGTCCCTTGTATCCTCATATGCAGATTATTTTACTGTCAGTCAACAACTCGAGTTTGTGTCATATTTCACCGTCGTAATCTGTAAGTTGAAAGGGGGTGAAGGGAACGCATATGTCGAGTCTCACAAGATTGGACATCTTCCCCCCTGCTTGAGCACCTTGCAACAATTCCGTACTTAGCTCTCGAGGAGGTGCCAACTTTGAAGGGTTGTTGCTTTTTTTTTCAATTTCAAGATTTGTGCTAGTTGACAAGGTTAATAACTCACATGCCTTTGAAGAACACTAGAAGGGGCTTAGATCTGTCAGTGCAGATCTCGACATCTTTACATTGTTTGAGACCATTCTGGAACTCCCACGCTTCTATACCAAGGTTCGCCCATGAGAGTAGATACCTGATGAAATAAATACTTCCACCACTCTCAAGCCCCCCGACTATCCCAAAGATTCCTAAACCGCGATGCCCGACCCAACAACTCCTTTGGCTTACCAACCTCTACCACCCGGCCCTCATGCATCACAACGACGACATCATACCCAACAATAGCCTCCAACCGATGCGCGACCTCAACAACAGTAACGCCCGCCTCCTCAAACTCCTCCCCCAGCACCTTTCTAACCTCCTCATCAGTAGCATGATCAACGTTGCTCGTCGCCTCGTCAAGCAACACAATACCTCCCCCCCGCGTCTGCATCCTCAACAACGCCCTCGCGAGGCAGAATAGCTGCTTCTGTCCCGCGCTCAGCCCCGTCGCGGACATTTCTGCGTCGAGACCACCCCGCGCTTCGATGGGTTCCCAGACCTTCATCTTGCGCAGGGCGGAAATCAGATCCGCGTCGGGGGTGTGGCCTCCGGGATCGAGGTTCTCGCGGACGGAGCCTGGTAGGAGGACGGGATCTTGTGGGAGTGTGGTGAGGGATGTGCGGATGGTGGAGCGGGGGAGGGTTAGGAGGGAATGGGAGGCGATTTTGAGGTCTCCTCCTCCTTCTTCAGACTTGAGATCCAGCAGGCGGAGGAGTGTGAGGAGGAGGGAGGATTTGCCGGAGCCGGAGCGACCGCATATACCAACCCTCTGACCCGGTTGTATTGTCAGGGATACATTCCTGATGACTGGTTCAGTTTCGTCGCTGGATCGGATGTTAGCTCGCTTTAAGCTTCCGTATAGGCCTCACGATGCAACACTTGCCTATAAGCAGCCGTCACGTTCTCAATCTCAATCTTTCCGCCCCCCGGCCACGCCGGCGGCATCTCATCCGTCTCGACATCACGGTCCTCGCGCGGGGTATACCGCACAAAATACTTCAACCTCGCAATCGCACCAAGGCTCGTCTCCAACATGGTCCACATCTCGATGAAGTCGCTCAGCGTCTGATTAAAGTTGATGATATTCACCATGGCGAGGCCGATGGCGCCCATCGTCGTGGCGTTTGTAAAGTACAGCGCAAACGCCACGAGAACGACGGCCATGCCCGCGATAAACAGGTCCAGAACGACGTTGAGCCACCGCTGGACGCAGAAGAAGAGGTAATACGGCCGCTGCGAGGCGTCGAGCAGCGCGTGGTTCTCGCGGAGCATGGCGGGGGACCAGGCGAAGGCGCGGATGGTGGGCAACCCGACCAGGACCTCGGAGAAGTGGGTGAAGAGCGGGGATTTTGCTTCGAGGTCGATGTGGCGGAGCTGGCGGGAGGTGCGGAGGTAATACTTTTGCAAGAGATAGAGCGCGAGGAAGGACGGGGGGATGAGCGCGGCGATGTAGGAGCTTCCCGTGGCGATGATGGCGGTCTCGGCGAGGACGGTGAGAAAGCTGTACATTGCGGTCCAGGCGGAAACGGGGAGGCGGTGGTCTATGAGGGCAATGTCTTGGCTGAAGCGGTTGAGGGTTACGCCGCTGTCTGTTGTTGTGAAGAAGTAGAGTGGTGCGCTTGAGGTGGGTTAGTCATTGACGAGACAAATGATGCGAATGAGGCCGGTCAGGGGTTCAGGGGTGGGATGGGGATGGTCTTACGCAAGAGCTGCTTGGAGAAGAGTTTGATGGAGGTGGTTCGTGGATCGGGGGATGGCGAGGAGCATCCAGAAACTTGAATAGTCAGTAAGATGAAATTGTTGTATGAGATGTAGTCGGGAGGCTCACCCTAGTGATGCGCCGTTGAGAAGGATGCAGAGGAGACCAAACATGACATAGATACCAAAATGCATAGCCGGCCGGTCGTTCGTGCCGTGTTCAGTCCAAATTCGCAACCAAATTTCTACCAACCCGGGTTAGCAATGCAGCTCCTTTCGTATAGAACAAAGTTTGAAAAAAAAAGCAGGGACACTCACGAGGCATCTTGGTGAAAGCAACAAACAGGATATTCAGGATGAGAAACACAATCAAGATGGGCCATCCGATTGAGTTGAGGTACATCCGGTAGCACTCGGTGTCACCCGTCTGCCTCGTCAGCTCGGCCTCTGTGCCTCTGGGAGCGACGGCGACGGGTCGATCTGCTCTAGTAGGCTTCGAGCCTTTGACCGGATCCTCGGTTGATTCATCGTCCTCTGCGGGGTCTTTGCCTTTGGTCTCTTCCTCAACGAGATGACCCCATGCGGAGCGCGGAAGAGAGTCGAAAGAGACTTGGTTATGGAGAATGGTACCATCTTGAATCATGGTGATATTGTCGGCCGAGCGGAGGAAGTTGACTGTGGGCTTGTCAGTCACACCTTGGGCGCTGGGCTGTTACGTGGTAAAACAGACTTACCATGGTTCGTTGCGAGCAACACCGTCATGCCCGCTTGACGTAGGAGCCCACCCGGGCCTAGAAGACGCCGGAAGACAGCTTTGGACGTTGAATTATCAAGGCCGCTGAAGACGTCGTCTAGAAGAAGGAGTTTCCTGCAAGAGTAGACGGCGCGAGCCAAAGCCTGTTACATTTTCGCGTGAGTTAATCGGTGCGAACACAATGATACCGCTCATGTCGGTAAGTAGTCAAAACTCACCACTCTCTGCTTCTGACCGCCGCTCAGAGCTACGCCACCAGTGCCGACAATGGTATCCTCGGCCTTGGAGAACAGCGCAATGTCTTCGTCTAGCGTGCAGGCGTGCACAACGGCAGAGAACCAGGCTTGGTCGAAAGGTGCCTGGCCGATGACGTTGTCCTTGATGGAAACGTTGCGCAGCCAGGCGGACTGGTCGCAAAAGGCGACAGACAAGGTGTGAAGCGTGATGCTGCCGGTCGAGATGCCGGTTTCTCCTAGTATGGCTTTCAGCAGCGATGACTTTCCGCAACCTACACGTCCGACGAGCATTGATATGGTAGCTTGTCGAAGGGTGAGAGACACATTCTTCATCATCTCGATGCCGTCTTTCAGAACTAGCGTCGCATCTTCCATAATGACCACGGGCTTGTTGGTATCGCCCGAGGCGACGGAGGATCGATCCGTCCTCCTCAAGGACACAAGCTCAATTTCATTATCATTGGCCAGCTGGATAGCTTGCGGAGTTAGAGGCTGCAAATCGGAGCCGCCGCGCATACTACTAGGCAGCGCGCGGTCAGAGTCCTGAGAAACCTTGGAAGAGCCCGTGATGATCTGCCGCTGGTCGACAATCTCATCCAAGAGGAGGAAGTCTTGAATGCGCGTGAAGCAGCCAATGGCACCCATGAGCTGCATAATGGACGAGATGAGCTTCATGAGGGGCTGCGATACCAGGACGATGATGGAAAGAGCTGTAAACGCCTCGGCGATGGTGAGCCCTTGCTCCGCTCTTGTCCAGAAGACGGCGGCGGCGATGATAACGATTGGAGTGAATTGCTGTGCAACTCCGCCTGGGAAGGGACGCTTTGTGTCAGTGTTTTCTCTTGGTAAGAAAGCGATGTCAGTGGGAGGGGGAGGATCTACCGATGATACTCAGAACGGTGACGAGGATTCTGAACTTGGTGGAGAGCTTCAGCTCCGAGACGCGCAGCTTCTGGATGATATCGGAGAAGTGGTCCGTCAGACCCATCATCTTGATGCCCTTGATCTGCGTGAGCATGGACGAGGTGATGGAGACACGCTTCTGCACGCCTTGGTTCCATGCCACACGTGCCGGAGCCATGAGGGTGGAGAGTTTGCTTGTGATAGCAGTGCAGACTAACATGTGTATTAGTATGTCTATGGCATCTTTGGAAGAAACAGAACAAGGTGCAAGAAAGACAAGATACGACTACTTACCCAAGCCTGGAATAAGGAGGAGAAAACAAGGAGGGCCGACCTGTCGGTAAAGCAGATACACCCCGACCGGGAGTTCAATGGCCGCCGCCCAGACGTCGTGAATAAAGGTCATGGACGCAGCAATAGCCTCAATGTCAACGCTCATGAGCGTCACGGGCGCCAAGTCCTTGATCATGGAAGCATCGAGGCTGAGCGTCTTCTTGAAGATGAGGGAGATGAGACCGCCGCGGAAGAGCGTCACAAGCTGGAAAGTCATGTGCTGGTACCAGCATCTTGAGACCTGGTAAAGCGTCTTATTAGCTGGGTACCGAGATGGCAGTATTTTACGGGCGCGGGGAGAACTTGCAGCAATTCCACAGTATATCAACGCCGTTGCGCCGACGAGACCCCCGGCAACGTTCCGTGAGTCTTCCGTCCGAGGGCTCCCGACAAAGTTTACAATCTGGTTGACGAGGAAGGGCTGAGAAAAGATGAAGCCCGCAAAGAGTAATCGGGGAAGGACCGCTGCGAGAAAGGTGGTTCTGTATGCCCAAAATACGCTTCTGATGAGGCTCCATTTGCTATTTTTCGCCGCTAGGTGCTCTGTGATCAGCTTGAGTTTCTTTCCTTTTCCCCTTCCTTGGAATGCAGAGAGACAGGTGTCAGACTTACCCCTGGACCACACCCGGTCAAGTCTACCAAGCAAAACCGTCGAGTCAAACTTGGGATCAATCGGCCCCAGATCCTCCAACCCAATGAGAAGTCTGAAACCCTGGAAGAACAAGCCGTTCAACCACCAGAATAGACTCCTGCTCACGACGCCGGTGGTGCACTCCACCGCGACATTCTTCTCGCTGTCCGGCAGGTACGCGCGCTTCGGCGTCTCCTCCAACGCGAGCATGACGGCCTTGACAGCGAGTGAGGCCGTGAAAACGCCTGCGATCGGCGTGAGACCGTCCCGGATCCACAGCGTTCTGGCGTGCGCGGTGTCGAGGATGATGGTCAGGACGAGGTACCCGCCGAGAAGCAGGGACGGCCTGACAGAGCGTTTGTGTTCTGTGTAGGACAGGACTCCTATTGCGATGGCCTCGATGAGGGCGATTGCGCTTTCTGCTACTGAGGTTTTTGTTTTTGGGGCGGTTGGGAGAGACCATAGTGTGATGAGGGCTATTTGAAGGCAGAGAAATGCGGTTACGGCTGACTGGGATCCCGTTAGTATTCTTGCTTCAGAGTTGGGCCAACAAGGGTGAATGATCAGTACCAGCTTCAGCCATAGAAGTTTCCCTGAGCGGACGCGGATTCCATTGCGTAAAATTGAGGAGATTCGGACTGGGACGAGGAGGATGAAGAGAGCGGACGGTAGGATGGAGAGTATGCTCTGCTCGAATAAGACGGTAAAGTCAAAGTAGCCGCGCACCTGCGGGCCGAAGTAATCGTCGCCTCTGCTCATTGCGAGATGGTAATGACCGTCAAGACAATTCGATTCCTTTCGAGCGATACTGAGTTGTCGGCCACCATTCAAGGTGGAACAACGGCGAGCCTAGCAAGCTATCCCATTGCGAGCTCGTGAGAGGTCTGAATGATTCTTATATAAATGAAGCGAGTTGTGTAACAGTCCATTTCGAAGGCAACAAGATTGCTTATCCAGCTTCCTGTTTGAGGTCGAAGCCAATGCTGACTGTCTGGGCAAGGGAAAGGAGTGTTGCGCGTTGGGGGTTCGAGACAAAATGGACTGTCCAATCATAGCCCATAGGTAGACTTATACGAAGGATTTCGTGCTTGCGCGAGCCGTATTCGCCCCGATTAGGGAAATGCGTCTTATCGGGGCCCAGTTCACTCGTGTAACCAAGCGTTTGTTGACCGTTGATCTCGACCTGTGCCTCTTGGGTACAGAGATGACGCGATGTACATATTCCTCGTTGTATCAGTGCAATACCGCGCTTTCATTTATCCGATTATGTGCATCGTGCATTTGTTTGTTTGTCAACTCGTGGCTCTCAATGACATCGTCGCATCACTAATGGACTAGGGTCATTCATTTAACATTTTCTCAATATCTAGAACATGTCGTGTTCTAGGACTTGAATACACCACCACTTACTGGTTTTGTGAGCGGTTAGATTGCGTTCATCAGTACATCACTGAGTTCTATCCTGCGACCGTGAAGCAGGGTGAGATGGTTTCCCCACGCTCTCTTCATTGCAAACCCTCAGTAGTACCATCGTCCCTCAGCCCGCCGCACCATGCCGAGGTTCTCTCAATACCGATCTCCTCCAGCGTAAGTCTCGGTCTCTCGATCGAGCATCTCACGATACCATAGCCTGGCAAACGTATCTCTCCGAGTCAACCTCATTCTTTCTCATACGCCACGCTTCTAGAAGCTAATCGCACGCTCTTCTCGACAACATTCTTGGCCCAGTGCGGTCTGCCCCTCACTTCCTTCGTCGACCATTCGAACGCCTTGGTCCCAGCTGTGTAGCGTCTTGGCTTCTGCGTCAATGTTCGGTATCCACCGCAAAGTGAAGACGGGCATGGCATGTAACATGACTTGCGCATCTTCAGAGTTCCGAAAAATAGGGATTGCAGTGCGAAACAGGGTGGACTTTCGTCAGGCAAACAAGACTTCGCCTGGCCGGTTGTCAGCGTGATGCACAGCGCGAACTCGTCCTTTGGACATGAGGCCGTGGAAAAGGCTGCTGCTGCGTGTGCCCGTGGCGATGACGCCGGCGATAGACTGCTAGCTAATATTCCCCAGACTCAGCATGGCCGGGCCAGCGCACTCCAGCTCATCACAGATGGCGTACAGACAGATGCTACTCTGGACGACGGGCAGACCTGTTGATTCATCGAGCGTGCGAGCACATGGCTGTAGTTTTCGACGTCGAGCCGCTAGCTTCGAGGTGCACGTGATGCGAGGATGGCGAGTGCACCGAACGTTCATCCCACCCGTTTTGGAATATACCACCTCACGGTCGTACCTTCCCGTGCCTTCCGTGAGAACCCCTTATACCCCCCCTCAAGTCCGTTCCTGTCACCAGCCAGCAGGCGCCCCCTTGGGGGTCAGGTCAAAACTGGCTGGGTGGTGGAGTGGTTGAAGTCCACGAACAGCCTAATCGGTGAAGGCTTTGAGAGAGGTCCCGTGTTCGAGTCCCAGCATGAGCACCAGAGATGTAGCCCCCATTCGCCACCGGGGGGGTGAACTCTTTTGGTTTTTGTTATTGTTATCGTAACTTGAATTGATTAAGTAATCTAGCTTTTTAGATAGTCGGGTGTGAGATGCTGGTCACCCTCGAGCTATCCGAGGTTCTTATAGCATGTCAAGGGAATGGCAGAGGGGGATAGTCCTTGCCTGTTTATTGGTGAATGTTACAACTTTGCCAAGGTAAGGTATTGATCCAAGCTTAGGCTGATGATACAAGAGGAGCTTGCCATCTCGATGAATGACACGATTAAGCGTCAATTAAGTCCATTGCGTCGTAGGAAAACACCATCCCGAACCTGCAGGTGACAGAGAGAGATGCCCTGAGACCCATACCCGACATGCTGAAACATCACTTACCTCGACGATATGAATTTGCCCTCAGATTAGCTCTCTCATGTTCTCACGGACAACGACCGAGGGCTGTAAACCCATCGTGCTGTCTGCAACTTTGGCTTATTTGGACTATGGTCATCACCGGGCAATTCTATATCGTGTTTGCTGCGTAGGCTGCTAGGCTGGCAGTTCTCGAAATCTGCAATCGACGTTAGCCCTCCATCACCATAGCAATGAGTAAACCGTCAAAGGCTGTTGTCGACTTACCGGCCAGCTCCGATTGAAAACTATATTGTGTCCTGTCACGAGCAAGTTCTCTCCGAGGCAGACACGGCAAGCGCCTCCGAAAAGAGTGCCCGCAGTGACGCACGAGGAGGAAATGCTTCTAGGTAACTGCAGATTGTCGTCATTGCGGCACGAGATTTCGAAGAAACGTGGCGCCAGCTGTTGCAGCAAACGCAGCGAAAACATCCCATGCTGGGGAAACCCAGATGGGTGCCTGCTCAGATCTCTGTTCTTTGGTGCTGGTCTTGCCATCGAGTGGAGGGTTCCGTTGCAAAACCGCAGAACCCGATGGTCCCGTAACCGTTTGTGAAAGCTTTCATCAATGCAGGCGGAGTGAGGGAAGGGGGTAAGGAAGGTGTATTAGGTGGACGAGAAAATGGGCGAAAATTACTGGCAGAGCATGGTGGGAACAAAAAGGAAACCAACTTGGCGTTGTCGAAAAAAAGACAGCATGGGAAAAAAATATCCGCCGCGCTCCTGGGAGGGGAGTCTTGCCAAATCTCACTCGAGAATTTGCGCAAGTAGCTGCTTTGAGCCAGAGAGAAACCCGTCAGGAGATAATGTTAGAAACATTTCCGCGCCATATTGAAGCTGAGGCTGGAGAGTAGTTGCTGGGATGGGGTCAGCCATAATGGCCCCGAATTTCATTTTCTACACAAAGTAGCTTACCTATTCAAGGCACTGGGTTTGGCAGCGGGAACTCTGGATCCAACAGACTGTGCTCAGAATAAACACTCGGAAATTCCGCGCCCATCTTTTGTGTCAATGGTGGCAGAGGTCGCATTCGGGAGACCTCTTCGGTTGAGGGTGGAAGAAGCAAGTCGCGGTTGATGAAGTCCAGTCAGGCGCGCCGCGTGACGATGGGAGCTTTGGGCGCCCTCCACTTTAATTTCGCACAGCCACATCTACATGGCACCACCAGCCACACCTTGGTCTCTCCGGAGCTAGCATTGAGAATATGCTTGAGGGTCATCTGAACGAGGAAAAAGCTAGACGTATGGTTTTCAATCATACACTCGTGATATGGTTCTAAAATGTACTCTCTACTCAAAGTCTATCCTTCTCGACCTCGATAGCTTCCTTCAACCTAGCCTCTATCCGGGCAATCACGTCCGCATCGTACAGGTCCTCCAACTTGGTATCGTCCTTCTTAAGGTACTCCTTCTCGTGGCGGAGAGCCTCGTCTCTAGTCATACACACCAAGTCGCGGAAGCGAATGTTGGACCACTTCTGCTCCTCGGCGCCCTCCCCAATGCGCAGCTTGGTCTGGCCCTCGGGCCGTCTCCACCGTACCAGCACGAGTCTGTTGATGAGACCGGTGACGGCGCTGCGTCCCTTCCACAGCTCCTCGGTCAAGAAGGCGGCGTCGCCGAGGGAGACTGGGATACGGAGACCCTTGGACTCTTCGATGCCGAATCTGTGGTGGACGATTCTCGTCTCGGAGCCTTGGACGAACGCGACAATGTCTGTGTAGAGCTTGTCGCGGTTCTTGGCCGGGACATAATCGAGGGGGTATCCTAGAAGCTTTGTTAGCCTTGTGAGATCAGATGTATTCGCTTCATGGGTTTTTCTTACCTGAAATGCTGAGAATGACGTGGTTCGCGGCAATGTATCCGAAGACGGCGGGCATGGTTCCAAGCACGGGCAGAATGCGGACTCTGAAAGTCGGCAAAACACTGAGATCGCCGACCTGGCCCTTCTTGAACTCTTCTTCGTCGAGCGGCAACAGAGCAGCCTTGCCCTCGCCGGCGACCTCAGTCGAGTACACGACAGGAATACCACCCGTCACGCCCTGCAGCTTCAGCTTCCTGCGAGTAGCTCTGGAAAGCCCGTCGTCGGTGCTGGCTCCGATATCGCCGACGTTAACGCGCGTGGGATCGCCCTTGGCACCGGCTCCCATGGAGGAGATGACGGGGATGCCGTGATCGTGGCAGTACTTGAGCAGAGCGACCTTTGTATCAATGTTATCAATCGCGTCGACGACGTAGTCCGGCTTCTGTCTGTCCTCGGCCCAGGGCGCAAGCAGCGCGTCGGCGGCAATCTTTTCAAACTTTTGGTTCTTGAGCTCGTACTTGGCCCAGGGGGCGATGGCGATGAGGCGGCGATAGAGGCACTGTACTTTGGGGATGCCGACGTCCGCCAGTGTGGCGACGGCGTGTCGGTTGAGGGAGCTGAGGGTGACCTGGTCGAAGTCGATGAGGCGGATCTTGGAGACGCCTGAGCGGGCGAGGGCGGCGGTACAGTGGGAGCCGACGCCGCCGCAGCCGACGACGATGACGAAGGCGTTGCGGAGCTTTTGCAGACCGTCGTCTTTCAGGAAGACCCTGTTGCGGGCGAGTTGTTCGAGAATGAGTTCCTCGTCAAAGTCGCCGGCCTGTGCTCTCCTGGCGAGGGCCTGGTTGCGGGCATCCTCCTTGTCTACTGGGGGCGATGCGGCGCCATACCGAGTGAGCTGTGAGATGTGATTAGTTTAGAGGTTCATGTTATGATGTTTACGGTCCAGTTACCTTGGCAGCTTCCTCGGGAGAGGAAGGGATGGACTTTTTGAGATCTTGAATCCGTTCTTTTCTTTCGAATGCTTGGTAGCCAAGGATGAAACATGCTACCGTGGCGCCTGACAACACTGCAGTTGCCGCCAGTTGCGCATGCGGACTTGACACCGCTTTAGAGAAAAATGAAGACATTTTCAATCTCGCACACCCATCATGCAAGATGATGAGCTTAGTGAAGTGTCACGTCAACAGGGAGAGGGAGTGCCTTGAGTGGCTTTCTGTCAAGCCAGTCTTACACGAGCTTCGGGAGGACCCTCTCAATGTCACTGTCGATGGGTCTAAGCAGTACCTTCAAGTCAGGCTTCTATTGCACTTTCGCCGGTCAAAGGAGAAAAAAAAAGTTGCTGTAGGTGAGTGACCAATCAGCATCTCCAATTCCAGCTGACAGCGGAACATTCGCCCACCGACACCACCGACCGCACCGGCCATGAGTGGCCCCACTTCGGCATCGAATCTTGGATGCATCGACCACTTCGGACTGGAAGCTCCCTGGTCACTTCAAGCTCTGAGCTTCCCGAATGTTTAATTCTACCGCAGAGAAGTCAACTACGACACAACCACCGACGGACACCTGCCAGGAACCAATGAGCCTCACAACCGCATGAACACGACAACACTCCCGATCTGAAGTTTCCTTGGCCCGCAGCCACGATGCGCCAGCGCCTAGCCCTCCGCCGAATCCTCCTCCAGAGGCTCTTCCGGCTCCAGACCACCCGGCCCTTTACGAGCAACACATCCCTCACCTCCCGCAGCAGGCCACAGCTTCCCTTCCTCTCGATTCCCGTCGTCACGGCGCCGCGGGCCCGCTACTTCACCACAGAAAAGAAGCGCTTCCTGCGCTACGAGGGCCGTCTCTTCTTACGCTATAATGTCTCCATCTGGGGCGGCGCCCTCTGCATCCTCGGCATCGTCTTCCTGCTGAACCAGGAAGGACTGGAGAAGGAATACCCCACGCCGCACGAGTGGTCCTACCTGACGCGCATGGGCATTCGTGGCGCCAAGAATGCTGCCCGAGATACACCCGGCCACAGCGTGAACTGGGTCGAGGTCATCGTGACATGCAGAGGCGCGCTGGCTCGGCTGGAGAACCCGGATATCGACGGCGCGGCGATCCGGGAGCTTCTCGACGAACCTCTATCCATCGACGGCATCGGCAACGCGGGCAAGGACGTCTCGGCCAAGAGCGAGAACTGGAGGCGGGGCTACTACGAGGTGTTGATGCTCATGGCGCAGGCGGCGGAGCAGCTCGACGGCTGGGTCAAGGACCGGACGAGAAACATTATATTCCCCGCCGACGTCGTCTTGGGCCCTTCCAACCCGCACCCGAAACCCATTCCTCCTGGCGCGGAGAGCGCGCCCCGCGAAGAGGACTGCGAAGTTGCCTACGAGCCCGCCGAGAACCACTACCTCCGCATCCTCACCACAAAGGGCTTCACCGACCGACAAAAGATGGACGCCGCCCTCGCTTACGCCTCCTTCCTCGACTACAAGCAGATGCCCGACGCCGCCGAGCGCATGTACCAGTGGGCGCTCACCCTAGCTACCGCGACCGCCCCGAGCGACCCTCCCCTCGTCGATCTCCGCACCTACACCATCAACGAGAAGAAGACGACGTTGCCGTCCGAGAACGTGCTGACCGTCCTCACCTCCGTCGCCCTCCACAAGGCGCGCAACGACGACGTCAATGCCGCCCTCCCCATCTTCATCTCCGTCCTCCGCGCCCGCCGCGCCCTACCCCAGGTTCCTCTCCCGGGTCAAGAACGTCCCACAGAGACGCCCGCGACGCTGTGGCAGAGGATACGGAACCTAGCACAGGCACCCAGGTACCCCGCGCCACCGGACGACGGCACCCGCCCTCCCTGGCGCCACCCGAAGGAACTCTGTGAAGAGGCAGGGCTGAACCTCTACATTGGCGAAATCATCTACGCCGCCGCGGCAGCCGCCAAGGATTCCTCTTCCAAGAAGCAGGCCGCGAACCGCGACGAGGGCCTCGCGTGGACGCGCGACGCAGTTGACCTCGCCGAGGAGCAGCTGCGCAAGCTCGGTCCGATTGGCGGCGACAAGGAGGCCCGCAAGACGTGCCGCGAGTGTCTCGGCACGGGACTGCAGAACTGGTCTGCCATGGTGGCTAGCTTAGCCAGAGAAGAGGAGGCCAAGAACCAGGCCGCGCCGGCGAAATCCGCGTTTGGGTTCTGGACGGAGACCAAGACCGAGGAGAGCAGGTGGGCGGCGGAGGAGAAGGTCGTCAAGGAGAGGATACGGCGGACCAGGGAGCTGTTGGTGCAGGTTGAGCCGCCTGTTGCTGGGTTGGCTTCGTTGCTTCAGGTGTAAGAAGGGGCACATTTCGGTCGAGGTTGGCGCAGCGACGAGGAGCAAACTTGTACAGTAATGTTGTTTCAGCAACTTCATATCAATGATACCATTTGCGCATTTGATGTCTTGTTTGTCAGATGTTGGCAGCGAAGTATTATCAGTCATCACTGATTACGGGATATAGGTACATCATATTTGTTGTCTTTACCCATTCACAAGCCACGGCAGCGCTTTCGGCATGAATGGCAGAGCAAATGTGAGTTGCCAACTTTTGTGATCACGACTAACTGCCTCACGCCAGCTCTCCTATCAAATGTTTGAGGCCTGATGATAATCATCGTGCCCAAGTGAGCATATTGTCCCATATGCTACCATCCCCTATCCGTTTATGAGACGGCCCATCATCATCCCTCAAGATTCCTCCCAAGCATTGCTCTGCTTCTGAATACCCTCCAGGACCTGGCAATGCTCATGGTCCTCAGGCGCCATGGCATATCCGATACTCGGCTTCGCAAATTCGGGCATATTCTCCCACTGCTCGTCGAATCCTCCCGCCGCCCACTCCTCCTCTGTCGGCACATGGGGGTCCACGGCGACCACCTCCGGGTGGCGGTAGTCGGGGCCGGCGAGAGCGACCTCTTGTACCCAGTCGAGCATGAGGACGTGGCTAGTGACGAGCATGCACTCGACGAGGTAGACTTCGCCGGAGCTGTAGACCGTGCAGCCGTGCTGTGTGAAGGAGGCCGTGTTTGGATTGCCGCCGGGTTGTGCCAAGGGTGTAAGTGCAGGCGCTTCATCTGTGATGTACGCTCGAGCGCGGCGAGGGAGGAACTCTTTGAAGGGTTGGTGAGAGAGTTCATCGACGCTGGTTGTGCTACCCAGCAAGGACAAGGTGTTGATGCGATGGTCGAGAGCGGACCAGGTCTCGGGTGTGTCCAACACTCTAGTCGCGTGGTCGGCACCGAGGCCTATGCCGATGATGTCGAGGCGAGCGTTTGGCGATAGAAGCGATGGGATGACCTCGTTGAGAACGTACGCAATGTGGGCTTCGGGGGTCTCGTTATTCGGGATTGAATGGTATCTTGGGTTGTTGGCGCGGCCGTGGTGAACCATGCTCTTCCTGGGAACGGCCAAGGCGGAAGTCGGGCTTAGAGCCTTTTTGCCTTCGGGCCACCACCAAAGCTCACCCGTGTTGGCGATAATGATTCCGGGGGGACCATCGTCATACGGCGAGGCTCTCTGGCGGTTGATCTCCTGAACGACTGAGACCATGCTGCCCTTGTTGATGCCGCCGGGGCCGTTGACGACACGGAGGGCCAAGTTGCCGAGATCCTGGCTGGGCTCGCCAAAGATCACGATTACGCGCGAGGCAGATGCCAAGTTGGCACTCGTGAAGATCGAGACGTTGGGCGAGGTTGGCTCGACGCCGAGAGGTAGAAGGACCTTCTTCAAACCTTCCTTTTCGAGACGGCCATGGACAATGTCGCGGATCGCTTCTGTGTGAGGTTAGGAAGAAGGCGCAATGAAGGCTAACAATGATAGGTACTTACCATTGAAATGGAAGCGCTGGCGATCATTGACGCGGCCGTTCTTGGTGAGATAGTACTTGAAGTAGTAATCGGGTTCCTTGATGTTGCGGATCTCATCTTGGTCGTTGATGAAATAGCTGGAAACGTTAGCTCTGGTCACGGCTTGAAACGGAAAAGGCTGCAAACCCAAGATCCTTCAAGTTAGATGAGAAGATAGGGTCTTTGGGGAGACCAGACCAGCGGCGGCGGAACATGGTGGCGGCTAGACGGAGACGAGGTAGGGGAGTATTGGGGTGTAGAAGGAAAGATGGCTGAGAAGGGGTTTTGTATTATCAGTTTTGAAGAGACGGGGACTGAGGCTGAGAGAAGCTCGCTGGGAGAGCAGGAGAGGGACCGGAAAGATGATAAGATGAAAACGAAACACAGCAGTGAGCAGGAAGTAACTCCAAAGCCAACGATCGAAACCAGATCCAGGGCCTCTTATTGAATGAGAAGGCAACTGCACTCGTCAGACTTCCTGCCTAGGTAGATATATGCGAGGCAAACTGAAAGAAAATCGTCCGCTATCAAACAGATCTGATCCACACGTGAACTGAGATGTGTTGTACATTGTTTGCCAGTATTTGTATCTGTACATATGCTTCTTAGGGTGCCAACATGCAGCCAAACGCCAGTCCCTAAATCGTCCATCTATGAGCAAGCTCGCGAGCGTAGCATGCCGTCTGAAAGGTCCATAAGCCCCTTTCGTTGCATCTTACAACAGTATTTTCCTACTTTTATTTTTGATAATCGTCCTCCGCCGCATCTTCGTCTACCAACTAGCCTTCTTCACACCGGGAATGTTACCCTCGTACGCTTGCATACGGAAGTTGAACTGTACTCTCTAGTCAACATACGCGGTTCAAACTGAATTTCGATGAAAAGCCACGTTTTCGACATACCCTCGTCATCTTAAAGTCGCGGAAGACACCCCTGGCCTTGCCACCCAAAATGCATCGGTTCTTGATCTGCGTCGGCCGGGTGTAGCAGTGCATCTGACCCAGCTGAAGCTGCGCCTCGGCGCGCACACGGCCCGGGAGAGTCGTGTTCTGAATAATGTATCGCAGAGCTTGTCTATTTAAGGAGCTTCGTGTCAGTTCAGATTCGATTGGATTCGTCGGTTTTGAAGGGGATGTAGGGAGTTCGGCGTTGCTAACCTCTCGGGCTCGTTCTGCATAAAGACCTGGCGCTTCGTGTGGTCACGAATCGTCCGGATGTTGACGAAACATCCCAGATCCAGCTTCTTTGCACGGAACATCGACATTTTGGCGACTGTGGTGACGTATTGAACGGGGAGATACTGGTCGTGCAATCGCAAAAGTCGAGCTTTCGAAGCTTGGGTTGAAGTTCGCGATCGGTCACGTGGAAGTGTTATCTTATCTCTCACCGAGCTTCACCGAGCCCACCAAAGGTTAGCCTGCCTGGGTACCTTACCTCAGATAGACCTCATCAACAGGCGATGGTAAGCGCTTTTCGATAAATACTTGATTCAATATAGACTCCATTTGAGCTCACACAAATAGCATTTTTGGTATTCGATTAGCCGTAAACCCTCCAAGAACGCCAGCCATCATTTCAGGCTATGACTGAACCCCAAACTTTGCAATATGATACAGCAGCGACACGACCTCTCGAAAAACACCAGTGACCCTCCAAAAAGATCAAAGCAGTTCTCATCGTAACCGAAAAGGCAGCGCGCGGGTTGGCTGCTATAATTGGTCCAAGAGCTTCTGCCGCCGCCTGTTGATCAACTCTTCTTGCACCTCCTCCAGTGTCGGCAGCTCCCAGCCCTTTCCGTCGCCTGTGTCACCCGGCAAAGCCTCCCAGTCAGGGGGCAATTGCTGCTTTCCGGTCTTTGCCATGTGCGCGAGGGCCTCTTCCTCCTTTGCGAGCTCATACGCTAGCAGTTCCGGGTCCTCCTCATCTGGCGCGTAACCGTAGTACGCCGCATCGACCTGTTTCCGCAAGTCGTCCCTCGTCTCCAGAGGTTTTTCGTTTGTAGCCTTTGCCTTGGCTGCATCGAATAGTTCCTTCACTCCGGGCAGATCTCGCGCGCGCCCAAAATACCGATAGCCTTTTCCACCTCCTGGTATCTCTCGCCCCTCTTCGTCGTATATCTTGCCGCCTCCACGCATGTAATTAGGTCCACCAAGATTTCGTATTTGTACCTCCCACATGTACTTTTCCCTCATGAGCTTGTTGATTTCGTCGTTGAGGTCGCGAATCTGGTAGTCACTGAGGGCGGTATCTTGAATCTTGGAGACCTTGCGCGAGATCTCCTTCAACACTTGGCCACGCCACTTCTCGCATGACGGTATCGAATCGACCTCGGTGATCACTCTTGGTCGTCTTGTCCGGCCGATGTCGATAATGCCCAGGTCCGCTGCTTGCGCTTCGCGAAAGCGAAACAGCATGGACTGCGCCTTTTCCGAGTTTCGCGCCTGCGCCTATTAGCATTATCCAACTTGAACATGCACGGGAGATTCACATACCATTATGAGAGCTTTGGCTACGGGATAGAGCGCTGAGCTTCGAGCGAATGTGATTTGGTTTGGCTTTGGAAGAGAGGATCGCACGGCAGGGCAACTTCGTCTTCTGAAAGCTTTCGGTCGTCAATGTTGCGCGCCTGGCACGGGCCTTCCCCCACATCCAATCAGCCACGCCTCCAACAGAAATATGGGGCCTTCCACTGCGGGCGAGGTACGCTGTGCTTTGTACACTAGGTAATCGTACAGCACTGCTCCTACCACCACTAGACCACCACCAAGTGACGTGCGAGCTTCACACACTTTTGGAGCTGTCCAACTCCACGACAAGCTCAAAGCACCACACCCCATCACCATGCGCCTTACGACGCTGCTTCTCGCAGCTACGTCGCTCGTCGGCGCGGTGTTTGTCGACGAGGTTGGCGACATCGATTACCACCACGAGCTCATCGGCGTCCCTCAGGTCGAGACCACCCTATTCCACAAGCCCCGGCGCGACGATAAGGCTTCGTTACTCTACACCCTCAGCGATGTCGGGGTGCTCGGAGCCGTCAATCCCAGCAACGGCGCGGTCGTCTGGCGTCAATTCCTGACGGGCAACATCACGAATGGAGGTGGACACTTGCGAGCGGCTGAGGACGAGGATTGGGTTGTGTCTGCGTACGGAAGCTCAGTACATGCCTGGAACGCCTTGTCCGGCAGGAACGCCTGGTGGATCGACTTCGTGGGTACAATCAAGGATTTGGAAGTCATGGAGATGACAGAAAACGGACGCAAGGATGTGCTGGCGCTTTTCGAAGAGGAGGATGGCTCTACCGTCCTGAGAAGACTCAACGGAGCTGACGGAACTGTTGTTTGGGAGAACAAGGATGTGTCTAAAACCATCCCGCTCCAGGTATCCAACAACATCGAGAAGATCTTTGTTGTCAGCCTTTACGGAAACGACGGTATGTGGGCTGTGAGAGTCTCCGTCCATGACACCCTCACTGGAAAGCGCATCGACGATATAAGCCTCGGCAGCAAAGGCGACGTGACAGATAAAAGAGACGTCATGTTCGTTGGCGCCAACTCTGCGTCTCCCATCGTCGCCTGGCTCGATAGCGATCACACGAAGCTCAAGGTCAATGTTCTGGGCACCAAGTCGAAGCAGGAGTTTGCCCTCCCGTTTCCCAGGACTCTTGATGTAGCTATCCATGCCCCGCATCACCTCAACGCAGAGCCGCATTTCTTGGTGCACAGCAGATCCTCTGACAGCCACAAGGGCGAGGTCTACCACGTCAATATCAAGACCAATGCCGTAACCAAGCACCACGAGCTGCCTGTGCTTCCTGGACTGGGCGCTTTCTCGACTAGCTCCGAAGGCGCCAACGTGTGGTTCACGCGCATCACCGAAGAGGAGGTTATCCTTACCTCGTCAAGCTCGCATGCCATCCTCGGAAAATGGGCCTTTAAGGAAGGCAATGAGAGATTCGCGGCTCTCCACGCCGTATCCGAGGTTATCAAGAAGGCTGCGGACAACTTTGCTGTCCGCTGCGCAGCTGTTACTACTCTGGATGACTGGGTTTTGGTCCGCAACGGTGAAGAGGCCTGGGTTCGCCCCGAAGGTCTTACCGGAGGTGTCGCCGCCGCCTTCGCAGAGATCCCCGAAAGCGAGGACCTCGCCAAGACCCTTGAAGCCGAGGCACACGACAACGTCCTGTCTGCTTACATCCACCGTGTCCAACGCCACTTCGATGACCTCGCCTATCTGCCCGACTATCTCGCCTCCATCCCCCAGCGTCTGGTTAGCAGCATCACCGGAGCTGAGATTACCTCAAGGACAGAGGGTCTTTCTCGCGATGCCTTCGGCTTCAACAAGATCGTGGTTCTGGTGACCAGACGCGGCAAGCTTTTCGGTATTGATATCGGCAAGCATGGCAAAGTCATCTGGAAACTTCACGCTGTCGATATTGCCCCCTGGAACACCTGGGATATCAAGGGCATCTTTGTTGAGGATGCCAAGTCCACCGTCACTGTTCGAGGCCACTTTGGCGATTACGTTATAGCCAAGACAGACACCGGAAAGATGGTTGACTCTATGCCTGAAGGCTCCTGGGTGCAAACTCAAGCTGCCGTCATTGTCGATAGCCCTTCAGGACCATGGCTCGCCCCCGTTGGAGTTGGAGGTGCCATCGGCGACGTCCCTGCTGCATGGATACCCACACAAACTGTCGTCGTTCGTGGCTTGAAGGGCGAGCTGAAGGGCCTGACCTACATTGACGAGGAAGGCACAGGCAAGGAACAGGTTGCTTGGGAGTTCTCTGCGCCAAAGGGCTTCGACATTGTCAACATCGCAACTCGCCCCGTCCACGATCCCATTGCTTCCATCGGACGTGTTCTTGGCGACAGACGCGTCAAGTATAAGTACCTGAACCCCAACACGATTGTCGTTTCTGCCTACAGCAACGCCCAGTCTTCTCTCAACGTATACCTGATTGACTCGGTCTCGGGCGCTGTCCTCCACTCCACTACCCATGAGGGAGTTGATGGCAACAAGAACATCGAATGCACACTCGCTGAGAACTGGTTCGCCTGCTCGTTCTTCGGGCAGTATTCTCTGAAGGATGATGCCGGCCAGCCTCTCTCTGGACAAACCCTGAAGGGCAACCAGATCGTGGTCTCCGACTTGTACGAGAGCGAGTACGCCGATGACCGAGGCCCGCTTGGTGATGCTGCCAACTTCTCCTCTACCGAGCCTGTCGATACCCCGACCGGCGTACCCCTTCCCTCAGTGATCAGCCAAGCTTGGATCTTGTCTGCCCCTTTGGCCGCTCTTGCCGTCACGCAGACCCGCCAGGGCATCACCAGCCGACACGTCCTAGGCTACCTGCCTGAGTCTCACGCCATTGTCAGTCTTCCCCGCCAGCTCCTTGAGCCGAGACGTCCAGTCGGACGCGACCCGACACCCGCGGAGATGGAGGCCGAGGGCCTGATCAGGTACCACCCCGCCATTGAGATCGACCCCAGACAAGTCATTACCCACCAGCGCGACATCATTGGCGTGCAGAAGATCATTACCTCGCCCACCGTCGTGGAGAGCACCAGCTTGGTCTTCTCCTACGGCGTCGACATCTTTGGAAGCCGTGTCGCGCCTAGCTTTGCATTTGATATCCTCGGCAAGGGCTTCAACAAGATTAGCCTGATTTCGACTGTTCTTGCGCTCACTGTTGGTGTCACTGTGTTGGGACCCATTGTAAGTTTATCTCTCCCGCAAATGTTTTCGCGGATCATTTGCTAACAAGAGGAATAGGTTCGCAAGAAGCAGACCAACTTGCGTTGGGCGTAGATAAAAGCATTGTATGATATCATGATATAATAGAGTCGTTTGAGTTTGTGCAATGATGTCCCTGCATGTGTCCTTACAACCGCCTTTATTTGCTGTCTACGAATGGTATTGTCGACCCAAAGTCGCGAAGACGGGAATAAGTTGCCATCAACAGTGCACTACTCCAAAAGGCGTCTCGTGACTACCTAGGGTTGCGCCTAGATGTAGCCGTAGTCCCATGCTTTACTGTAGGATGTGATAAGCTTCCACAGCCCGTTCTGCGAGATGCATACATGCGAAGTGAAAAGTCTAGACCGTCCTGAAAAGGGGCACCTCAACTGTCAATATGAAGCTGGCCACGATCTGGCGACTTGGTTTCCTGCCGGCCAAGAGTGTTCACCTCTACGCGTTTCTACATAATCATGAACGCATGAACTATTGACCTTAGGAAGTGTTCAACACAGTCAGTTGCATCCTAGACATTGCCAAAAGCTTGAAGCTTCTATGTTGATTCGTGGTTCTTACTGGTTTTCTTGAGAGGGAGTCTAGGGACTAGATCTGGGGCTAATCTGCGCTGGCGACGAGGGAGTACGATAAGAATGAGCGAGCCGCGCCGATGTTCTGGATTGATCTATTTGCAAAAGTGAAGCTTTCTGTGAGGAGTAGTTGCCGGGATGACATTTCAGTGGAATTGACAATGGCATCGGCGAGAAGATTAGGGTATACGAGGAGATGCTTGAGCTTCAAAACTCCATGGTATGGTATTGATCCATGGTCCATCGTTCGCGCGCGAACAGTATTCCTGCCAGATTCCCTTCGTCTTGACACCTAGAAACAGCGTTGCACTCGACACAACTCCACTAATCAGTTCAGTCAACTTCTAGGAAACCACCCTTGATCAAATTTGAGGCCACAGTGAATCTGCGCCGTTGAGCACCGAGCTGTCTCGCAACTCAGTAAAGTTTCGTGTGCTGAGGCTCAACCTTAGAAGCTGAGGAGGATTAATAGGCTATGGCTGTGTCAAAAATGATGTCAAGCTCCTCGAAAGTTTCTTGACTTGATTGATTGGTAAGGCGCTCCAAGGGGATATTTCGAGATGTTGGTTCCATGTTCAGTGATTTTTCAATGTTCACATGAAGTATGACTGCCTGTAGGTTCAGAGAGTACTGAACCGCGACGTGCTGGCCATTCTTGTAGGTAGTCGTCACTTTCATTATTGGAAGACGTGACTCTTTTGGTCATTCAATCTTGCTCAATTACAACTGCTTTCTAATCTACTCATGCTAATTGTTGCGTGGCACAAGCCGTGACACTTATCAACGTCGTAAATCGTCGAACGGAATATGTCGAGACATGGCGCACATCCATGAGCACATGTACTAGGTTTGTAGTAGCTCAAAGTAACGGATCTAGAATAAAGTGGTAAAAAGCAATCTCCACAATGAGGTCTATGAGAGAATCTACATGGTAGAGTGTGTCATAATATGCTAGCAATCTTCCTGTCTCGTGACAGAAAACATGCTATGTTGCCAGGTTCCAAGAGCATTGCTCAAACTCCATAAATCAAAAACGAATTGTAACAAAACTGTTTGACTCTATCTGTTGGTATCCCTATTACAGGGTAGTTAGTTCGAACCGTAGTTGACGAAGAGATTAATTGAACTATATGAATATCTGCGTAGGTATAAGAAGGAGGTTCTAATTATAAGTTAAGCTAGCTACGATAATCGTAAATAGGGCCCCTAATTAGCCCCTACGTAGTTAGCTATATACTATAGTTAAATTAGATTTTTAATTTAATACTAACTTTTTCTTTTTTTTATTAATTTAATTACTATAGTTAGAAGTATAATTCGACCTTGGGCCCGTTTATTAAGTTATTTCCTTTTTCCCCTTTTTTTTACTCTTTTTATATAACCTATTCTTCTATTTATATAATAACTTTTTTACTACTTATAAATTACTCTAATCCCTTATTTAGTATTACTTTTATAAAAGCGTTTATAAAGTTATTTTTACTATTAATCTAACGGATCTTAAGTATCTCGCGCCTTTTATATAATTACCTAAGGGCTATAATATCGATTATAAGCCTCTTTTTTTTTTATCGTTCTTAATTTAATAAGGTATTTATATAATAAATAAGAATTAGTATAAATAACTATTAGAATAGGTAAAAAGCTAATTCGATTAGTAATCTTCCTTAATATTATTAAAATTACATAAGAGAAGTTAATACTATTAATTATACTATAGATTTCTAACGCTAATATACTTCTCGTTACTTACTTATTTTTAGTTAACGAGTAGTAAATTATATTACCGTATATAATAAATTCGCTCTTACTTATACTCTTATTAACTAGGATAATAATATACCCTAATTACGAAGTAAGGTCGTTATTATTTATAAATAACTTATTAATAAAAACGTAGAGCTTACTAATTATAAGGTCGATTAAGTAGTAAACGAGACCTCGATTAAGATTCGTTTACTACTACTTAAGCTATTTATTAAGTACCTCGACGTCTCGTTTAATTAGATCTATAGCCTACGCTACCCTAGCGTAATTAAAAATTACTTTAGGCTAATAAATACTTATAATATATACCCCTTATATAAGCTTAGCCTTATATTACTTCTTAACGTTAGTTATATTTAGATCGATAAGGTTAATCTTCTCGCCCTACCCCTTTTATTAAAAAACGACGGTTTCCTTTTTAATTATAAAAATCTTATTATTAAATATTAAGGGGGTATTTATTATAAAGACCTCTTTTAGCTTCGCTACGAAGCCCGCTTTTTAAAGCTCCTTATTCTCTTTTTTTATAAAGTTAATATTAAATAAGCTTAATATATCGTCGGTTTATATTCTAATAATCCTAAATTAGTTACCTTCGTACTCCGTAATTAGTAAGCACGGGTCGTACGTAGAGGTAACTATTAATAATTAATTAATATAAAAATCGTAATAAGTAGCCTATTAATAAGTGCCCGATTTTACGAGCTTATATAGTAGTTTAAGCACTTTAATAATCGTACTTTCTAAGTACTTACTAGCTATTTCCTTTAGTAAATAGGCTAGGATTTTCTTTATAAGCCCTATGGCCGATTAGGTATAGGCCTAGGTAATATTATAGCTCTAAATCTCATATCCCTTTTTCTATAGTAATACTATTAATACTATTATTAATTATTAACTATAGCGCTATATAATAAGCGATTATATAAGTAGCGTTACTTTTTTAATATTACTATACCCCTAAATTACGTATTTAGACTTCTTATACGGCTAGGGTATTCCTTTTCTTTTAATCTTACGAACTATTCGTAATTTAAATATATAGAGGTTTATATATTTTTTTAAGTTATATAAAATAAATCGATAGACCCCTTAATTGCAAAGAGTATTTATTTTAATAAGATCTAATCCCTTATACGGCTTTTTAATAATTATAATTACGCCTTTTTTACGTAGTTTAATTACTAGCTCGAAATTAGCTTTCTTTTTTATTATATAAAAAGTATTAATTACCTCGTCGTTAGTAATAAATTACTACGTTAGGGCTTATTATCGTAGTCTTTTACGACGTCTTACTAATAGTATTAGTGCCCTTTTAGTAATTTCCTCTTCCTTATTATCTATTAGTACTATTATAACAATTTCGTTAAGGATAATTTCTTATGCCTTTGCCGCGGGTTATATAGTTTCCCCTAGCTCTTCTTCTTCTTATAAATTAAAAATTACCTCGTTAGGATCTATATAGTACGGTCTAACTACCGTAATTAATATTTTAAATAGCTAGTTATAATCTTTTATAATTATATAAGAGCGCTTATTAACGGAAATTAACTTATATAGCCTAGCCCACTATTAAGTAATTTCGCACTATACTCGTATATCCGAATTTAGTAATATATTTAAATTATTCTCTATATCGGGCCTATTGCGCATAGTAATTACCTTATTAACTTACTTTCTTATACTTACCTCGCGCAGTGCTTATATTACTTTTTTAATTACTCGGGCTCGTTAGCTTATACTTAGTAATAGTAGCGAGGCTAAGGTCGTTTTTAAATATACTCTAAATATTAATAGCGTTAATATAAGTCCGCTAGGCCCTATAGTATCGTTATAGTATTTAAGTACTATCTAGAAGTATTTATTATTAATAAAATCCGGATTTTCCTTTTTAATAATTCTAAACGCCCTTTTTAACTACTAATATACCCTCTTTACTTTTTTAATACTATAATACGCTTTAATAAATACGACTTTTAGCTATATACCGGAAGCTATTATATTATCCCTAAATTCTACTAACTTAAAGCTAGTATTAGCGTTAGTTCTAATACCGTCTAGTAGTCCTTAATATATATTAATCTAGCTTTTTCGCAGGGCTGCCCATACTATCTTTACTTATAAATCCTAGAGGAATTACCTTACTTAGAAGGATATAGCTACGTCGATTATATATAGTACTAACTAACTATTTAAATAAAAAATATTAACGATAATTTCCTAATTAAAGTTAAGCTTATTATATAATTTAAATTTAAATTTGCGTAGGCTCTGCGTATTTATTTAGTATTAGTAATATACTTTCGTTAACTAATCTAGCGCCCCTATTTTAATATTATTATTATTTAATTACTTTAGGAGGTTATATAGCCTCGTAACCGATAGGTACTTAAATCTCTAGTATAATTTTCTAAGCTTACTTTTTATTAAGTAATTAATTAACTTCGTATTATTAGTAAGCTTTATAAATATATACCCCTATCGTCGTTCGACTATTTCGAAGTACTTATTGCTAGAGATTCTGTTCTTCGTATTATTAAATATAATACCTAATCGATTTATATCTTTTAGATATAAGAGAAATAGGGTATTAATAAGTAAAATATAAAAAGTTATCGTTCCGAAGTACGTCTCTACTTTTATTATACCTAGGGCGACGATTTCCTTACTTAGGCTAAAACTAATCCTTATAATACTTACTATCGACGTATTAAGTATTACTAATACGATTTTTTATAGCGCTTAGAATTACCCTTTTCCTCTAGTTAATTATTACGATGCCCTAGTATTTAGGATAATTTTATAAAAATCGTCTAGGCCGTACCTTTTACTCGCATAGAATACTTATATAAGCTTAGTATTTAAGGGATCTAAGTAGTATAAAAAGGGCCCCTCTAGCTACCCCTAGATTTACTTAGTACTATATTCCTTTTTTTTAAATATTAAAAAAAATAGTATCTTCTTTTTAATTATTAAGAAAATAAGCTTCGGCTTTATTAAATTCGCCTTTTTAGCTACCTCCGTATCCGTTATTTAAGGGACCTTCCCTTACTATCCGTAAATAAAAGCTTATTTATTAAGAGCTTCCGCTACTCTCTATTTATTTAGCCTCGTATATTTTCTAAAAGCTAATAGGGCAAAAAAAGAGTAGTTAATATCGTCAATTTCGTTATAATCTAATTCGTTAGTATAAGGGGTAAGATCTTCCTTATTTTCCGAATTTCTTATAGGGGGTATATACTTTAGGCCACTACTTTAGCTACTATTACTAGGTTCTGTACCCCTAGATTTACCCTTATATATAATAAGGAATTAGTTAAACTAACGAGGGCTAGTTTTACTATTTACTACCCTCGACTTTTTATATTATTTATATAATTTAGTACGCTCTTCCTCAGAGTAGTTACTTAACTAATATCTATCCTTTTTATAAATATAATATTACTTCTTTTATTATCTTACTTATAAGTTAAATCTCTACCTATTTAATAAATCTAGGCCTCTTTACTAGCGATTACTATATCTAGCCTCTTTTTTTTTCTTATTATATATTTAATCGACCTAATATTATTAATAAGGGCCGTCGTATACTTAGAAATAAGTTTAGTATAATATTCTTACCTTAATATTAAAGCTAGATCTTAGCCTCGAGTAGAGCATCTCGTAGTTTTTAAGTACTTAATATAGGGTTATTTTTACCTCTAGTATACGCTAAATTATAGTATAAAGATATTTAACTTTTCGCTTATTTATTCCCTTATTTAACTAAGTTTTCGCTAGCTTATTGATTCGATTAATAAGCTTTTTAAGGATCTCTATTTACGATTTACCCTCTATTATCCTAGCTATAAATATAAAAAAAATCGCTCGTAGCTTAAATAGGAGCTCTAGGTTCTTATTATAAGTCTCGAAGCGGCTTTAGATTACGTTAATTATACTAAAAAAGTCGTTTTAATTAAGATTACGTACCGCTTCGTAATAGTAATTAGAGGCTTTATTTATAAGTATAATATTAATTACCGAATAGTATTAGTATTCTCTAATTCCGACTTTTTCGTAATAATTGTAAAATATTATTAGGGTTTTTTATAAGACCTTATACTTCCCCTTAAAATATAATTTCTTTTTTAAGAAGATCTTTTTAAAGTCTGTGAATTACTTTATATTTATTATTAGATTTTTAGTATTTATATACGATCCTTACGTCGCTACGTACTATTAGTAACTTTAGGTCGTTTACTTCCTTTTTTATTAGCTAATTAGCGCCGAATTTTATATTAGTAGCGGTAACGAGTTATAGATCGAAATAAGTAGAATTATCGATTATTATATTTTTAGTACTATATTTTACCTCGGTATATCTTTTTATAATAATAAATTTCCGTTAGTAATTATAAGGAGGAAATTTAGGTCGTTTACCCTTTTTCTAAATTTATTAAAGCGATTATACGCTTTATTAACTTATACTTAGTTTTATAATATAAATTCCTCTTTTATAATTATCGTTATTAGTATTTTATATAGCTCTTACGATTATAATTACGTTAGTAATACCCCTTGCTTATAAAGGAATTTATTAACTACTTTTATAATCCCTAGGCTTGCGCTCGCGAACTATTTATCTAGCTAGTAACTAAGGTCGTTCGCGATCTTATAAAATAAAGGTTACCCTTATAGCCCCTTTTTTTTATAAACCTTAGTTAAATAGATTAATACCGCGTTAATTTACTTACTATTAGGCTAATCCGTAATTCTATATATTTACGTCCCTTAATAGTCTAGGTTAATATTTATTTACTTATAAAGGATTAGGATTCTATTTAAGATTAGGTTTCGTCCTCTTCTTTTTTACCCTAACTTACTAAGGGTTATACTCTAGCTTATACTCGTATTAGCGGTTACTAGCGTATTTAATTTTAATAGGGATATATTTAATCCGCGCGCTAGTTATAATAAATCCGTACTTTTATTACTTAACGAATTTATTAAAGTTTAAGAGATTCCCACTTTCTCTTACTATCTCACTACTACTCTTATTTTTATTATTTCTAGCGATTACTATTACCTTTTTAAATCGCTAACTATTATACTTATTAAGATCCTCCTTTTTATTTAATATAAAAGGGTAGGTTTTAGTAGTTCTTTTTTATAATAGTAGTAGTAAACGTTTATATTATTATAAAAAAATATAGTAATTAGTCTCGGGATCTTTATTAGTTACCGATTTCCGCTATCCCGTATATTTCTAACTTCTTAAGCCTCGTGCTTTTTATAATCTCTAAATAGCTTCCTTCCTTAACCTACCTCCTTTAGGGTAGTATTTTATAAGAATAATTAAAAATAGACGCTAAGTAGCTTATAAAGGAGCTATATAAGCTATTAAGAACTATATAGGCCGTTAAGTATAATTAACGAAGTTAAGCCCTCTTTTTTATAAAATCGTAGATTTTAAGGACTTATTAAAAATATTTACTTATTATTTATACGTAGTAAGATTAAATACTTTAAAAATCTTATTTTTTACGGCCTCTCGGTACCCTATTTTATATTTTTTAAGTAGTCTTTTTCGTAACTTAATTATAGTTAGGTAATTATTACTTACTAACGATCCTTTTTATTACTTAGTTAATTTTTTAAAATTAGTAATCTCGCGCCGGGAGCTAGTATAAAAAGAAGCCCTTTAGTAGCCCTTTAAAAAAAAAATTTCTTTTTCCTTTAGATCCTCGTCTTTTTAGCCTTTTCTTAGGCTAATAATAACTCTAGCGGGAGGTTATAGGATTACTTTAGAGTAGCTACTTTCTTTTTAAGTTAATTTCTAAGATCCGTAATACTCTTAACTTAATATTATTAAGACCTCTAAATCCCCTCCTCCCTTATTAAACCGTCCCCTATATTATATTCTTAAGTAATACCTAGGGGGTAGTTAAGGGAGTTACGAAGAGGTTATTTAAATTACGGGCTTAAGGTTATACTTATAAGATCTTTATAATAATAAACTTTTCCGTATATTATAAATCTCTTAGCTTAATAACTCTTATAAAGTTACTTTCGTTACTAAATAAGAATATTTACGTTTAGAGATCCCCTTTTTTAATCGCGCAGTACTTTTTTATATTATATTATTAAGCTCGTTTATTATACTAATTAATTAAGTAAGTAGTCGTTACGTAGGTATTTCTTTTTATTAATTTAACTAGTTAATTTCTAATTACGGGCCGGTTATAAAAAAGTTATTTAATAAAAAAGCTACTCGGGGTAATAGTAAAAGGCTAGTTGCTTAAGCGGTTTTATTAATTAACGTATTTTAATATAATAAACGTCGACCTTTTATAAGTAATAAAGGGCTACGATTATTTAATTCCGTGTAGTATTTAAGAATTACCTCCTTTTTTATCTACTTTTATAAAGTTAATTAGTATAAATCTCTTATCCCGTATAGTATTAAAAGGTCGTCTTTTTTATATAACGAGATACCTTACTAATTTATAATAATAGAATTTAATTACTAATTAGTATTAATATCCCTATTATAAAGTAGTTAGTTCGAACCGTAGTTAATAAAGAGATTAATTAAACTATATAAATATCTACGTAGGTATAAGAAGGAGGTTCTAACTATAAGTTAGGCTAGCTATAATAATCGTAAATAGGGCCCCTAATTAGCCCCTGCGTAGTTGGCCGTACGCCGCGGTCGAATTGGACTTCTAATCCGACACTATTAACAAAATTAATACGAATACAAAGTTCAAAATAATATACTGAACCAATTTATGAGCGCTTTAGCGCAAAGCAGACCACCATCAGGCAAGGTGAGAACAATAATGTCGCAATTTCAGTGAGAGTTGCTGCCTCGACACAAGATAAGTATCTGCCATTATCTTTTATGCCCTAGCAATGCAACGCAGAAGGCTCCTTTCTACTTTCGCTACCGACACCATGTGGGTAGCCAAATTAAGCTTAATTCATCGTCATGCTGTCTGACTATGGTCCATCTGATGTCGGCATTGACTTTTCGTCTGAACGGTCAGCCTGTCTTTCCAGAATAAACATCAGATGTACGCTGAATCTCTTTCATAACCCAGCAAGATTTTGCATTTTAGAAACACCATCTCAGCCTATTACTTCCTCTGTTTCGGTGAGATTCTACACGAGGTTCTATTGTAAGTGTAGAGCGTTGCCCACACTGCTCAGAAAGTGAAAAAGGACAACATCCCACGATACAATCACGCCCGGCTCCCACAAAGGCAGCTAAATGCGCTATTTTCTTTCATAAGATAGATCAATACGCCCGAGGCAATGTGCGCTTATTCAAGATTTTCCAGGGTAACGGTGTCGCCTTTTTCAGGTGAGGCGGAATTAGGGGTGAATGTGAAGAGCGCCGAGGCTGAGAGCCCAGCCACCCACGCTATCATGCAGGCTGTATTGGAATTCTTTAGATCTCTGAATGCAAGTGCCTCGATTAAAGCGCTTCGATACTCATTCAAGTACTCCAAATGTTGGTTGCTACTGCATGTTGTGCTTTTCGTCACTGCAGTGACACATAATTGGATATTTCTCAAGATTTTCGGTTCAGCGGGCGTAGGCCTCGTGACCTTTTCCAATAGAACGCACCAAGAGCCAACCTCGTGAAGCTAGACCCGCACCGGTGAAGGCCTTAGGAGGGGATTTGAGGGGATATTGATCATTTAGTGTGGACTGCCACATTAGTGCTTGGTTGCCTTGTATGGTGGAGATGACCGACGATGCTATATGGACGTAAGTTCTACGCTTGACGCACCTCTTGCTTCCAAGCAGGCGGTTCCTTTGTTGGCAGTGCAGCAACAACCTTGTCGGTCATAGCCCTAAATCCATCGGATGTGGGGTTTTCAGATAAGTGGAATAGACATTCCCAATAGGTACCTTTCCTGTAATGGGATTTCCCCTCAACGAGGTTGACTTGGAGTTATTCATTCAAGTGGATATCCTCCATATTTATCAAGTGTTGAACCCGAATATCTGAATGCCATGGAATCAATAGGCTTACGGGAAATTCACCTTAGAATGCTAGACTTCGACACGGGCCACTCAAGGTAAAGTTAGGGTACTTACCCTGGTTGGCGAACAACTGGATGTGTCAGGCAGAAATGAGGTGGTTGGCGTGGTGTCCACGATTCCTGAATCCTTGGACGATTGCTCACCGCTTCTAGCGCAGCAATTTGACAGAGGTACTAGCCAACAAGTTCGAGCTATCGTGTTAGTTGTCATGGTCTTTTTTGTTCAACGAATGACAGAACACATGATTAATGGTCAAGCGCGCTTATCGATCGCATCTTAAGACTGAATCGTTATGACCATTGTCCATTAGCGTCTTTCTTTCCGAGGTCGGACATCCGTTTCATTACCTACATAAGGCAAAGTTGCCAATGACTCACCGCCATGTTAAAATATGAAGTTACATCACTCACTCCAAATGTTGGTGTGCTCAAACACGCATGGATCGCAACGCGAAGTGAAGGAATATGTATGAACGCCTGGTTGCCTGCTCAGGCTGCATTCTCGTCAATAACGAATGGTCTCACATGCTTCACCTCGATGTGAAATCCGAATTTCATGACTCACGAACCAATTTACAGCGTCCTAACTCTCCAACGTGAGGAGCTCTAGCAACTGGTCTCACAGAGCTTGACTTTTTATTTTTGAAAGTGTCTTCAATCTCAGATCACGCCAGAAAATGTTCTTGTGAACCCTTTTGTGCATCATCAGACGTTCTTCGGTCAAGATCTAACGTTCAACAGGCCAACTGTCGTGTTACCGAGAGTGTAAAATAGCGTACCAGATTGAGCAGTAACACGCAGTTGTGCAATTCGTGGTCTTGAACGAAAAAAAGCGCCAATTTCATTGCCTAGGCGGACGCATGCAATTTTGCATGTTTTACTGTTGTGTTACAATACACATGCCCCTCATGTTCGCATCACCTCATACTGCGGACTGTTTACTATTGTCGGGACTCTGGTGCATTCGATGTTCTTGCTGAGCGACCAATAACTCAGCAACCACATCCTAGGTGAAGCATCAGTCAACTCCGTCATCTAAAACGTTATGGTTTGATCAACATGCCCATGATCGATGTGTGAGACAATAAGAGGCAGACCAGATGCCTTGCAAATCCTCATCCTTCTCTTGGAGGACGGCAGCCCTCCAAGTCCTCCGGATCAAGACGCAACGTTCTCGAGATGAATCGGAGGTTCGTGTCAGGCCTCGCCGGTTGAGGGATAGCTTAAGGGGGCATTGGGAGGAGGACCAAGCAACAAAGGAGCAGCTCAGGTATATTTAGAACGCTGAGAGTACACCTCGAGGGAAGAGCAGACTTCAGTAATTCATCTTCTAGACCCTAACAGCAGTTGGCCTCTGTGAGCTTCTTCCCTGTGTCGTACACCTATTGACAGCAAAGCTGGCCACCTCCCCCAAAGGCGTGAAGATACTACATAAGCCAACGCCCTCGTCCTTTGATATTTGCCTTATCTAGCCTGAATTTCCCCTTTCTTCATTTTGCGTTTCAAATGGCTTCTGTAGCACTTGTTTGTAAGTTGGCAGTGCAATATGACTCATCGCCTTTCACGCCCTTGATCATCTCTACCCAAGTGCCGACGCCAGTGCCCAGGCTACCACGCGGCAAGACTATTGGGAGACCGAGCTGGGGTCATCCCGGACCGGTGGGCCCCGGATGAGGCGGACTGGCGCGCCGAGAGTACCGCAGATCCGTTGAAGAATGATAATGACCTACTTTAGCCAATGCTCTACGCAGTAGGGTATGGGTATGCGGGTTGTCCCGTCCGGGAGCTTCGGACGTATCCAGCGCGCGTATTAGTAGGGATTCATCACAACATTACTCCGTAGCATTGAAGCCGATTCCCCTGATTGCGCTGGACTGATAGACGCCCGACGGCCTTAACCTGCGACCATCTGCGGCCATCTGCCAACCAATGACCGGAAGCCTAATACCCGATATTCTGCCATCTTTGACCTTTGTGGTTCGATATGCATCAATACCCATGCTAGCTTTCGCTACGCGTCAACACTCCAAGATAAATCGCTAATCAGACTCATCACTCGCGTGGCTTATGGGGCTGAGCCGTGCTGGTCTGAGGGCCACCATGTGGCCTAGGTTCTTTGGGCGAGTGTGCCGTTTTCAGGCCGAATCAACTTCAGACTGTCTCTAATGTCTTTCATGCCCTGATATCGAATGGCGAAGAGGAGGCCAGCAATGCTCAGGTCTCAACAAAGGTGGTAAGCAGATGCGAGATCGAGAAGCGTACCCCCCTGCCCTTGGCCCACTTGCGCGGCCGCTGTCTTCGAGGCAGAAGATTGGAGTCGTGGACTTGTAAATGCCGACCAGGGCTGACCTATAATAGTAGAGCCTGGCTGTAGGTAAGCCTTATTTCGCCCTGAAATTCATGTATAGGTCTCCTTTCGAGCAGAAATGAGCTCATCCTCTTGTGTTCACCTGACATCTTCCGAATAGCTGAATGCCACGATCGTGAACACTAATGTCGGAGGCACGAATTCTAGGTATGGCCTCAAATTGAGGACCTTGATATCTCCGTCAAAGCAGGCGTCCCGTGGAGTAGCAAATAAAGCATGTCATGCGCGGCGACGTGTTGAGTTCCGCGACGACTGCGAAACACGGTTGTCTCGACCGAAAGACCGGTGGAATTGTTGTAAGGCGTCTTTGGGGCTTCTTGGTGGTGTATGCAAATCGTTGCGAGTGATTCGTTATCCCAAGTGGCGCTGTTGATCCGGGAATATCATTCTCGTCTTGGCTCCAGGCAAGCCCCGAAGAACGGCAGGCTGAGGGCTAACTGTCTTATGACGGCTCGAGAACTGCCTGAAGCGGGATGGCTTTCAGCGTGGAAGTGAACGTCCCGGCTTTCAAGGAGTAGTGGATGACGGAGTCATTGCGAGGTCGTGCAACCTCGGCCTAAGATCTGCTTGTATGACAAAGCCTGACCGAACTCTGCGAGCTTTCCATGGGGAAACCTTGGTTGGCCAATCAACATTGGCTGTCGACGTGGAATAAACTCGAAGTATACCTATTTCGGGTACTGTTTCCCACTTTCGTTGAACCATGCACAAACAACCTGGAACAGCAATGGGCGCGGCGGCGTGCCACATAATGAAGGCTGATGTGCTCCGGACGCGGCGAGCGGCGCACGTGAGAAACGGTCTTGGAACTTCGGAAGAGCCCCATACGGGACTCCGTCCTCGATCAAGTCCGAAAATAAGATCCACTTGTCAGTATATCACTGCCGATGGATCGTAGCCCCTAGATGTTTTGTTCCACCAGCAGCCGTCTGCGAGTGTATTGTCGTACACAACCCCGACTTGGGAGCCGTTGGTCTAGAGTCGTTGGAGTCGTACAGAATACTACAGAGTGGAAGAACTTGTTCACTCGAGAAGCTTGCTTTGATCAAGCTGAAAAGTGCAATAAAAACATGGATATTGGCAATCCTACAGGCTGCCATCGTTGCCCCTCCATGTCTGCAGGTGTCCCTTGTACGGGAAGGGAAAGTGCTTCCCCGAAGACTTCAACGAGTGGGATGCCGCCTGTGACTTGTGGCGGCAGGGGCGGGTAAAGTTCCCACCAAGGATCGCTAATATTGCAAACCCTTTGCAGATACGGGAGGATGCCATGTGTGAGGTCATCATGAAAAAGCAATGTATTCAGGGGCAGATGTAGCTTAAGCCTTGAGAAAAACAGCCCCTCACTACACACACCTCATAATCATCCACAATTGATCTATGAACCTTGCAAGGCAACTCAATACATGATGCAATTCGAAAAATCAAGTTGGAAACTGGTGTAAGGTAGTTCATGTGTTTGGGTTAGTCGCAAGGAGGGGAATGGGTGGCGCAGCAACCAATAGAAAAAACGTTGATGGCCAATGAATCAACAATAGCACGCGCTGACGCTGCGTCGAGAACACCAAGCACCTATTGAAAACACGCCCTGAATAGCTCAAGATGAAGAAACGGGCGCTGGCGCCGGCACCATCATCCTCATTGAAGCCAAGGCTATGGAGGAAATTTCGATTGCCTATCAACTTGATAGCGACAGTAAATGAAACCATTCATGGGATAGCTGGGCACTGTGGTGCATCCAAGGGAGAGAAAAAGAGGGGTGTGGTGAGACACCTAATTGAATCAACCGTGTTTTGGAAAATGTTTCCCATGTTGACCCTACGATCCCAATACGCTTTCGTTTACGAATTCCGGTCCAAAATTGAGGACGTCTGCCTTGCAGGGCCATCCATTTCAAAGACAAGGCTCGGAGGGACGCATACTCATGTTGACCTCCCTGAAAGGTGGCGACAGGTTTCGATGGCGGCTCGAGGCATATAGTTTGAGGCAACCAGATGCCAGTTTACCAGCCACACAGCCTCGCGACGTGCTTCGTGTAAAATACCAGCGTGTCGATCGCATATGATGCTAGTCTATCATAACTTGGAACATCAGCAGGCGACCCCCGGATCAGCACGAAAATACCTAAACCGCAACCATGTCCATGTGCTGAGACGCGAACAACGACCTCGATGGTGAAAGGCGCTTGCCCATAAGTTGGCCACCGCGGCTGTGAGGCGTCGTGTTACCCGCACGCTGACCTAGCACCAACTAACCGCAGGTATGTTGTTTGATTGAACGACCGAACAAATATTTGCTGGCATCGTTGGTTTGCTGCCCACTGCCACTTCCCGGTCGTTGCGTTTTTGATTCTACAGCGCGGCTGGAGAAAGGTCTTTGTCGACGGCACAGGGCCGTTGTCCACGGCCGCAAGGCTTCGCTACCACGTAGGGCTGATTGCTGGGCCAGTGGGTTTGAACGGGGGCCGGTGAAGTTGCCTTGCTGCCTTCGGCTCTGCCCTCTAGCCGAGATGACGAGGCACCGGTTGGCCGTGAACTGTTTCTAAGAGCTCCTCACCGACGGGCACATGCCGTCTTGGGCATGTTGGCCATTCTTTTGACCCCGTGCGAACGGTGTAGCCAAGTCGGAGATGAGGGACGTATGCGGTCAGGCGCATGGTTTGCCTATTAATGCGATTCGATTGTTGCTCTATATCAGCAAACTCCTATGACGTCTCGGTGTGAGAACTTGGGAGACGAACGATGGTCTGCGGCATGGCGTAACGTTGGTAGGGTAAAGCTCCTGGCTTTGTTCAGCTGGGAACGGATGTTGGGTGCAGAGATTGGGGCTGCTAAGCGTCGTCAAGTCTCCCGATGGTAAGGTGATGTGATGGCTCATGATGAAAACATGTGCTTTGTTCTGTCGAATTGGAATTCAACATCGGATTGGGCCTATCGACGGATCAGAGCGGTCAGCGTTGATATCATGCCACGGAGACTGGTGATGAAGATGGTGATTTCTTTGAAGAGGATATGGCGGCATTGAAACATGCCAAACCAGATTGATGAAGAAAAATGAACTTCAGCCTTGGTGGCATGACATATTGATCATAGAATAAGATTGCGATGGTAACTCTGACCAATTATCAATGTTAACCACGGCAAGTGCATTGGCTCACGAATGACAAAGAGGAAAACCTGCCATTTCGTCTTTGTTGTCCCCACTATAAACAGGTCTGTGGCATGGATGGTGGTTGCCTTACCGCGCCATGCAGTTGACAGCATCGATTTCTTGCCAAAAGTTTTCCTTTCACTAAACTCACAACAGAAATGGTCCCTTTGAACTCAGAATAATTCTCCTACGCATAGAGGGATTCGGGCTTTTGGGTATTACTTCTTTAGAGTATCAATTGGGATGGTAGTGCAGGAGTAAGTGTGGTGGAATTATTTCTCAATGAATCGAGTGGAAGTCAATTTTGTCACATACTTGGACTCTGAACAGTGGTTCGCAGTGGCGGCTGCATAAACAGTGGGACCTTGCCGCCCTTCCCAGAGTGATGGGATGTGGCACAGACTTTACCTTATTTGACATACTTCTATATCCGTATTATGCACACCCTGCGACTACTTTGTCCTCTGAACTTCAATGCAGGTCCCAAATTGTCGTCTCCCATTTAGCCGAATTCCGCACTTTTCAATACAGTAATAGTCGGCTTTCCAGCCATATCTTTTTTGTATGAAGCTGGCAAAATGAAATTATCAGTACTATCGCAATTACACTTGACTTTGACAAACATGAAATGTTTGGTATATTGTAATGAGTTCGATATCATACGGTATCGAAGTAGAGAATAAAGCTAGCCAGATCTTTAGAACAGTTCAAACTTAGTCATGAGCCTCATCTAGACAGGAACAATGCCAACACATTTGATGGTAACTCCACGTCTTTCAAGATATTAGAGATGTTCCAATTCTAGCCATCAGCGCGCCGGCCCAGCCATGTCCTGCCAACGATTTCATGTAGAAGGTTGGGCCTTTGATACCAGTAATCTAATACTGCCTGCGACGTTGACAGCCATCATACAATTATCAGAAGTCTGACTGAACTAGTACGCCAGCGCATTAGCGTCATATTTGATTTCTCATATATTCATTGTTTGAATGACGTGCATAGATAGCAAGGCACCGTTTGCCGTTCCAGGAAGGTTGCTAACTTGTGACATCCACTTTGGCACTTGTTGTGGTACTGCACAAAATTTGTTACGCACTCGGGATGAATCCTGTTCTAACTTCTTCTGACGTGTTCGCGGCGTTGCATTTTGGCCAGAACGGTTAGAACCGGCTACCTCGAGCGGCTTTTGAAGAACCGACGAATTGCACATTACCTGAACGAGGATTCACTCCATGTATGTACTGGCTCGAAGATTTGAGGGTGAACAACCAGCCTCATTTCACTAGTCTCGTAATTTGTTCTGGTTGGCTTTTTGCATGCCAAATATTGAAAAATGACTATGTTGCAGGAGTTAAGGAAAGGCTGTCCAAGAGCAGGGTATAGTTTCTCATTCATAGCTCGAGGATGATGAGTCCAAGGCTAACATAAGAAATATCAGATGTTAGAACGTTGTTTGTAGACGATATTTGTAAGCTTTGAGGTATAAACAATGATCAGTCCGCAAAGACCGACAGAAAATCCTTGGTCAGATAACGACTGATACTGAGGTTTTCATCCGTCGTAGAAACTATTGGATTAGAAGTCTAATTCGACCGCGGCATACAGCCGACTGCGCAGGGGCCAATTAGGGGCCCTATTTACGATTATCGTAGCTAGCCTAACCTACGGTTAGAACCTCCTTTTTATACCTACGTAGATATCTAAATAGTTTAATTAATCTCTTTATTAACTACGGTTCGAACTAACTACCCTATAATAGGGATACTAATATTAATTAGTAATTAAATTCTATTATTATAAATTAGTAAAGTATCTCGCTACGTAAAAAAAACGACCTCTTAATACTATATAGGATAGGAGATTCGTACTAATTAACCTTACGGAAGTAGATAAAAAAGGGGGCGATTCTCGAATACTATATAGAATTAAGTAATCGTAGCCCTTTACTACCTATAAGAAGTTAACGTCCACTACGTTAAACTACGTTAATTAACGGAACCGCTTAAGTAACTAGTTTTTTACCGTTACCTTAAGTAGCCTTTTTACTAAATAACTTTTCCGCGGCTAGCTTGCGATTAGAAATTAACTAGTTAAATCGGTAAAAAGAAATACTTACGCAGCGACTACCCGCCTAGTTAATTAGTATAACGGGCGAGCTCGATAGTATAGTATAAAAAAGTACCGCGCGATTAAAAAAAGGGATCTCTAAATATAAATATTCTTAGTTAGCGTAATAAGAAGCGTATAGGAGTTATTAAGCTAAGAGATCTATAGTATATAAAAAAAGTCTACTACTACTAAGATCTTACGGGTATAACTTTAAGCCTACGATCTAGACGACCTCCCCGTAGCTCCCTTAACTACCCCCCGAGTATTACTTAGGAATATAGTATAGGGGACGGTTTAACGAGGGAGGAGAGGATTTAGAGATTACGGAGAGCACGAGGCTTAGGAGGCTAGAAATATATAAAAAAGCGGAAATCGGTAATTAGTAAAAATCCCGAGACTAATTACTATATCGTCTTACGGTAATATAAACGTTTACTACTACTATTAGAAAAAGGAACTACTAAAACCTACCCTTTTATACTAAACAAAAAGGAGGATCCTAATAAGTATAATAGCTAGCGATCTAGAAGGGTAATAGTAATCGCTAGAGAGGGTAAAAATAAGAGTAGTAGCGAGATAGCGAGAGGAAGCGGGAATCTCTTAGACCTTAATAAATTCGTTAAGTAGTAAAAGTACGGATTTACTATAACCAGTATGCGAATTAGATATATCCCCGTTAAAATTAAACACGCTAATAACTACTAATACGAGTATAAGCTAGGGCACGACCCTTAGCAAGTTAGGGTAAAGAAAGAGAGGGCAAAACCCGATCCTAAATAGAATCCCTATCCCTTATAAGTAGGTAAATATTAACCCGGACTATTAGGGAACGTAAATATATAGAATTGCGGATTAGCCTAACGGCAAGTAAATTAACGTAGTATTAATCTATTTAACTAAGGTTTATAAAAAAAAGGGGCTATAGGGGCAACCCCTATTTTTACGAGATCGTAAATAACCTTAGCTATTAACTAAACGAATAGTTCGTAAGCGTAAGCTTAAGAATTGCGAAAGTAGTTAATAGATTCCTCTATAAGCGAGGGGTACTACTAGCGTAATTATAATTATAAGAACCTCACGAAATCCTAGTAGCGACGATTATAAAAAAGGAATTTATAATATAGACCTAGGTATAAGTCGATAGGGCGTATAATCGCTTTAATAAATTCAGAAAAAGGGTAAACGACCCAGATTTCCTTTTTATAATTACTAACGGTAATCTATCGTTATAAAAGGATATATAGAGGTAAAATATAGTACTAGAAGTACGATAATTAATAATTCTGCCTATTTCGATTTATAGCTCGTCGCCGCTACTAATGCGAAATTCGGTACTAATCGGCTAGTAAGAAAGGAGGTAGACTACCCGAAGTTATTAATAGTACGCAGCGACGCAGGGATCGTATATAAATACTAAAAATCTAGTAGTAAATACGAGGTAGTTTATAGACCTTAAAAAGATCTTTTTAAAAGAGAAATTATATTTTAGGGGGAAGTATAAGGTTTTATAAGAAACCCTAACGATATTTTACGATTACTATAAAAAAGTTAGAATTAGGGAATACTAATATTATTTAGTAGTTAATATCGTACTCGTAAGTAAAGCCTCTAATTATTATTACGAAGCGGTACGTAATTTTAATCGAAACGACTTTTTTAATATAATTAACGTAATCTGAAGCCGCTTCGAGATTTATAATAGGAACTTAGAGCTCCTATCTAAGCTACGAGCGATTTTTTTTATATCTATAGCTAGGATAATAGAGGGTAAATCGCGAGTAGAAATCCTCGAAGAGCTTATTAATTGAATTAATAAGCTAGTGAAAACCTAGTTAAATAAGGGGACTAATGAGCGGAAAGTCGGATATCTTTATACCGCAGTCTAGCGCGTTTTAAAAGTAAAAATAACTTTATACTAAGTACCTAAAGACTACGAGACGCTCTACTCGAGGCTAAGATTTAGCTTTAATATTAAGGTAAGAATGCCGCGCTAAACCTACCTCTAGGTATATAATAGCCCTTACTAATAGTATTAGGTCGACCGAACGTATAATAGGAAAGGAAAGGAAGCTAGGTACGGTAATTACTAATAGGGAATCCTAAATTTATTAAATAGGTAGAGATTTAACTCGCGAGTAGGGTAACAGAAGAAGTAGTATTTTATTTATAAAAAGGATAGATATTAGTTAAGTAACTACTCCGAGGAAGAGCGTGCTAAATTATATAAATAATATAGAAAATTGAGGGTAGTAGATAGCAAAACTAGCCCTTATCGATTTAACTAATTCCTTATTATATATGAGGGTAGATCCGGGGGTACGGAACTTAGCGAAAGTAGCTAATTTAGTAGCCTAAAGTACCCGCACCCTATAGGAGATTTAGAAGATAAGGAAGATCTTACCCCTTATACTAACGAATTAAATTATAACGAAGTTAACGATATTAACTACTCTTTTTTCGCCCCGTTAGCCTCGGGAGGATATACGAGGCTAAACAAATAAAAGGTAGTAGAAGCCCTTAATAAGTAGGCTTTTATTTACGGATAGTAAGGGAAGGTCCCTTAGATAACGGATATAGAGGTGGGCAAAAGGACGAATTTAATAGTATAGAATTCCACTTTTTTAATATTTAAAGAAAAGAGATAGGGTGCTAAGTAATTCTAGGGGTAGCTAGAGGGGTCCTTTTTATACTATTTAGATTACTCGAATACTAAGCTCGTATAGGTATTTTACGCAAACGAAAGGTACGGCCTAGATAATTTCTATAGGATTATCCTAGATACTAGGGCATTATAATAGTTAATAGGAGGAAAAGGGCAATTCTAGGTGCTATAAAAAATCGCACTAGTAACGCTTAATACGTTAATAGCGGGTATTACGAGGATTAGCTTTAGCCTAGGTAAGGAAATCGTCGCCCTAGGTATAGTAAAAATAGAGACGTACTTTAGAACGATAACTTTCTATATCCTGCCCGTTAATACCCCATTTCTCTTATATCTAAAAGATATAGATCGACTAGGTATTATATTTAATAATATAAAAAATAAAATCTCTAGCTATAAATACTTCGAAATAGTCGAACGATAATAGGGGCACGCGTTTATAAGGCTTACTAACGATACGAAGTTAATTAATTACCTAACGGAAAGTGAGCTTAGATAACTATACCGGAGATTTAGCTACCCGTCGGTTACGAGGCTATATAACCTCTTAAAGTATTTAGGTAATAATAATATTAAAATAGGGGCGCTAGAGTAGTTAACGAAAGTATGCTACTAATGCTAAATAAATACGTAGAGCCTACGCAGATTTAAATTTAAATTGCGTAATAAGCTTAACTTTAATTAGGAAATCGTCGTCGATATTTTTTACTTAAATAGTCGACCGGTCCTATATATAATTAACGAGGTTATATTATTCTAAGTAGGGTAATTCCTGCGGGATCTATAAGTAAAAATAGTATAAGTAGCTTTATAAAAAAGCTAGATCGATATATACTAGGGACCGCTAGATGGTATTAGAACCGACGTTAGTATTAGTTTTAAGTTAGTAGAATTTAAGGAAAATGCGACGGCTTATGGTATATAGTTAAAAGTCGTGCCTATCGAAGCGTATTATAGTATTAGAAAGGTAGAAAGGGCATATTAGTAGTTAAAAAGAGCGTTTAAAATTATTAAAAAGGAAAATCCCGATTTTAATAATGACGAATGCTTCTAGATAGTACTTAAATACTATAACGATACTATAGGGCCTAACGGGCTTATACCGACGCTTTTAGTATTTAGAGTATATCTAAGAACGACCTTAGCCTCGCTACCGTTACTAAACGTAAGCTAGCGAGCTTAAGTAGTTAAAAAAGTAATGCGGGCATTGCGCGAGGTAAGTATAAAAAGGTAAGTTAATAAGGTAATTACTATGCGCAATAGGCCTAATATAGGGGTTAATTTAGATATGCCCCTAAATTCGGATATACGAGTATGGCGCAAAATTACTTAATAATAGGCTAGGCTATATAAATTAATTTTTATTAACGAGCGTTTTTATATAGTCACGAGAGATCGCGACTAGCCACTCGAGGTATTAATTACGGTAGTTAGACTATATTATATAAATCTTATTAAGGTAATTTCTAGCTTATAAAAAGAAGAAGAGCTAGGGGAAGCTATATAACCCGTAGTAAAGGTATAGGAAATTATCCTTAACGAAATCGTTGTAGTAGTACTAATAAACGATAAGGAAGAGGAAATTACTAAAAGGGCACTAATACGTTGCGGGAGACTACGATAGCAAGTACTAACGCGGTAATTTATTACTAGCGACGAAGTAATTAATACTTTTTATATAGTAAAAGAGAAAGCTAATTTTGAGTTAGTAATTAAACTACGTAAGGAAGGCGTAATTATAACTACTAAAAAGCCGTATAAGGGATTAGATCTTATTAAAGTAAATACTCTGCGCAATTAAGGGGTCTATTAATTTATCCTCTACGATTTAGAAAAGTATATAAACCTCTGCATATTTAAATTATGAATAGTTCGTAAAATTAAAAGAAAAGGAACACCCTAACTATACGAGAAGTCTAGATACGTAATTTAGGGGTACGGCGATGTTAAAAAGGCGACGCTACTTATATAATTACTTACTATATAGCGCTATAGCTAATGATTAATAATGGTATTAATAGCATCGCTACGGAAGAAAGGATACGAGATTTAGAGCCGTGATATTACCTAGGTATATACCTAATCAGCCACAGGGCTTATAAGGAAAATCCTAGCCTATTTACTGAAGAAAATAGCTAGTAAGTACTTAGAAAGTACGATTATTAAAGTGCTTAAGCTACTATATGGGCTCGCAGAATCGGGCACCTATTAGTAGGCTACTTACTACGATTTTTATATTAATTAATTATTAATAGTTACCTCTACGTACGACCCGTGCTTATTAGTTACGGAGTACGAAGGTAACTAATTTGGGATTATTAGAATATAGACCGACGATATATTAGGCCTATTCGATATTAACTTTATAAAAAAAGAGGATAAGGAGCTTTAAAAAGCGGGCTTTGTAGCGAAGCTAAAAGGGGTCCTTATAATAAATACCCCCCTAGTATTTAATAGCGGGATTCTTATAATTAAAAGGGAAACCGTCGTTTTTTAATAAAAGGGGTAGGGCGAGAAGATTAACCTCGTTAACTTAAATATAATTAATATTAAGAAGCGGTATAAGGCTAAGCTTGCGCGAGGGGTATATATTACGAGTATTTATTAGCCTAAAGTAACTTTTAATTACGCTAGGGTAGCGCAGGCTATAGATCTAACTAAACGAGACGTTAAGGTACTTAATAAGCGGCTTAAGTAGTAATAGACGAATCTCGATCGAGGTCTTATTTATTACCTAATCGACCTTATAATTAGTAAGCTCTACGTCTTTATTAATAGGTTATTTATAAATAATAACGACCTTACTTTATAATTAGGGTATATTATTATCTTAGTTAACGAGAGTATAGGCGAGAGCGAATTTACTATATACGGTAATATAATCTACTACTCGTTAACTAAAAATAAGTAGGTAACGAGAAGTATACTAGCGTTAGAGGTTTATAGTATAGTTAATAGCGTTAACTTCTCTTACGCGATTTTAATAACGCTAAGGAAGATTACTAATTAAATTAGCTTTTTACTTATTTTAATAGTTATTTATACCGATTCTTACTCGCTATACGAATGCTTTATTAAATTAGGAACGATAAAAGAAAAGAGGCTTATAATCGATATTATAGCCCTTAGGTAATTATATAAAAGGCGTAAGATACTTAAGATCCGTTAGATTAATAGTAAAAATAACCTCGCAGACGCTTTTATAAAAGTAGTACTAAATAAGGGATTAGAGTAATTCGTAAGTAGTAAAAAAGTCACTATACGAATAGAGGGATAGGTTATATAAAAAAAATAGAAAAAAGGGAGAAAAGGAGACGACTTAGTAAACGGGCCCGAGGTCGAATTATACCTCTAACCGCAGCGATTAAATTAATAAAAAAAAGAGAAAGTTAGTATTAAATTAGAAATCTAATTCGACTGCGGTATATAACTAACTACGTAGGGGCTAATTAGGGGCCCTATTTATAATTATCGTAGCTAGCCTAACCTACGGTTAGAACCTCCTTTTTATACCTACGCAGATATCTAGATAGTTCAATTGATCTCTTCGTCAACTACGGTTCGAACTAACTACCCTATAATAGGGATACCAACAGAAACATTAAAAAGAGCCTCAGGCCGTTGTATGCAAAGAACCGGGATTAAAAAGGTACTCTGCAGCCCCTTATGCTGATTATTGAGCCTACTTACATTCAGTGATGTAAACAAGAAGTAGCCAGTGAAGAGCAGCCTCTTTCATGATCCAGGGGTTAAAGTTTAGCCTCGTGCAACTCGCCAATCATTCCTGTCGGGCTCAAAACTCCAAGAGTCATGGATGCAGCTGACCACATCATCTCACCCTATCCGTGAAGGATTTGGATGGATTGTGATGATTCATTCTCTCGTTGGTTGCCTGGAAATTTTCCTGTCGTCGAATAGATGCCCTGTTACTCACCCCTGGCTCTTGAGAGCTCCAGAAGAGCTGACTGTAGGCAGCATAGGCAGACGCAGCGTATGGCAATAATCACAAGCCACATGACGCTTTACTCCGAAAGATCGGTGTCAATTCGCTCTAGAAGCTTCGAAACAATTGAAGGCAACTAGAACTAAGACAGTCATGATTCTGATGATATCCAACCTCAGCGCAGAGTTGCACATGGCTTTTGTCTCCGGACGCCTGGTTCAATGGAGTTCCACGGGTCTGTGAGAAAATGGCCAGCTTTCGTTGCGCTCAGAAGGCCCGAATAAAAATATGCGTTGGTATGGAGCGTCAACACCGTTGTTGTGGGTCGACATACGAGTATCGGTTATCGTGTCAGCGGCTCAGCGGCTCAGCCAGCCTCGCATCCGCCCCATCGGTTTTTGAGAGTCGCCTCCTTACGTATACGATCTCTGTAAGTTTATTAGCTTTCAGCTGGGACTCGTGAGAGGGTATTTCTTGTGAAGAAGGCTTCCACATCATGCGCAACCACCCACGTGCTACTGTATAATATTGGCCACTAGGACCTTCCTCTCCGCCAAATCAATCCATCTCGCAGACCATCACAGGCACCGGGTTGTGCTCAAATCCATTGAGAGACCGCAGAAGTTTCGTTAAGTGGTGGAAAGTACGACATCGGGGATGTTCACTCTTCGCTTCGTAAGTGTTGCATTGCTTTACAGCAATTTACGGAGGTGCCGGCATACGATGGTGTGGCTGTGTTCTACCAGGTGGCGTTGGTTACCTGAGATTGGTCGCCACATGACCTTGGGTGATGAGAACATTTGTCAGAGCAAGATCAAGACAGAAGCATTCCGTGATCGGAAGTAATCAGTTTGCCATGGCAATCCTCGACTGTTGGAACTTCTCAACAAATGCATCTCCGTGGAAGTCGAGATGTTCAAGATGCTTCCTTGGAGCAACAATACTCACGTGGCACTTGATTCATGGTTCAGCACTGTGCCACCTGAGCCAATGAGCTGAGCCAATGATCAGAGCCAATGAGACGCTTCGGAGTGAGTGAGCACTGAAACTTGATAGAGCAGAAAACAAAATTTGGCTTAAGTGCGAAACGAAACACCGACACCCAAGGCTCAGTGTTGGCTGTGAGTTTAGGACAGAAGCATACTCCGTATGCCTGCGAGCCTCACGCAGAATCACACACGTGAAGTCTTAGTTGTTAAAGGAAAGATGTAGAAAAATGGAAACAGCGCGGTCGTTTACCTATTGGGTGGCACTAATGGTTGAGATTTTGGTCAGCAGAGAGCCCGATACTCCGTACTCTGGTGACAATTCCCGGTACAAGGTAGTCGGCCGAGTTCGACAGCTGGGCTGGCACAGACTCATTTATGAAGATTAGCTGCGTACATTTATTGGTATGGCCAGCATGGCCCAAGTGGGGACAAATGCTACGAAACGTGATTGACGGAAGTCATCTTTTGGAAACGACTCGACGGGACATGTACACTTTGGTCGGGTCAGATTTGGCCCCCATCCTGTGTGGTTGTCCACGCTAATATAACGGCACATGACCGCCCAGCGAGCGCTGGACGCAATGATGGACACCTCTTTTCGCACATAGCTGTTCATGTCATCCTTGCAGATAACAACAACAACAACATCAACAACATCAACACCGGTCAGCAGCGGCTAGACCCGTGAACATTTACGAATTCCCGTTTCCATGACCTCGCCTGATATGAAAGTGCAGAGAGGCGACCGGTGTCCTTGTGTTCGTCTACAGAGACATGGTCTGTCTGGATGGGAGAGGACGAGGCTTACCTTACGATGTGTGAGTGGAAGGGAGAATGTTATACATGCAGGGCGGGCCAGCTGGAACCTGGAGCAGGCTGGGTTTCTCTCAGATCTGGGGCAGACGAAAACCCCCAGTGGACTTGAGGCGACGGGAGACTGGTGGTTCGCGTCCCATTTTGAGCCCCAACAAGGCGACCAGCAGTGGGGCCTATGCACATGGTACGTACCTAGGAGTCTACTTTGGCAGGAAGTCAAGGGAGGGGGTGTGAAAGGTGTGGGTGGCTAAAGGTGGGTGGGAAAATATCAATGCGGATAGGTAGCCAGCCTGCACCCCCGCCTCACTGCTGCCTCCTAAAGATGGCTCGCCAGCCGGAGTGCTAAATGGCTGAAAGGAATTGAGCAGCTCTCGAAATGACCTGGCGGCTGGCGGATCAGTTCGCATCTTAATCGATATGAATCGAGTTCGTGCCAATTTCATGTGTTGATAGATTCTCGTTCTTCCAATCTCGGTGGCTCAACAGCCGTCAGGAATTACTTTACCCCGGAGCTTTGACGCACCGTCCATCTGGCCTGCCACGGTTTCTATGCATAAACATCACGAGTACGCTGAATATGACGGAGAAACCTCGCGGTGCTGGTCTCGACCTGTCGAAGCGACTCACGAATTATAGGCGAGCCAACGACTCTAGCTTGCGAAAATGCGCCTATTGTACCGATTATACGTTTCCTGGGAGCTCCGAGAAAGTCGACGTGGAGCGTCACTTCCAGAAGTGCGGCCATAGCACCCACGACAACAACCAAACCGATTTAATAGAAAAGACCTGGTTACAGTAATGGTTTCAGTCGCGGAAACGCATTTTCCAATGCTGACTTATACTTGCGTAGGATCCGTGACCGCCAGCGAACACTGCCGACGGCGAATCTGCCATCTAGCCCTCTTCATCCAATAACTTCAAAACAACCACCTATAGACAATGCCGACCCGAGCACACAGTCGTCCGTTGCCGGACACGATAGGCAAGGTGCAACTAGCCCATCTTCGGAAAAAAATAAGAGGAAGGACGATGATCATAGGTCTTCGCATCCAAAGCGCAGTCGCGCCCGTCAGCAACCGCAGGCGTCTGGTGCCAGCCATACTGAAGATAGCGACTTCCAAAGAGATCCGGCACACAAGGCGGGTAGATTGTGGACTCCTGAGGAGGGGGCATCGACGCCTCGACGGACCGATGCCGGGCGATCCAAGGACCAGAATGGTTCAGATCTCCCTCGAGCAGCTTCCAATCGGTCGTTCGAACACCCGCGTTCCTCCGATTTTGATAACACTGAGGTGTTGATCAAACAACCAGAGACGCGCCCTATCAGCCAAGAACAACTCGTTGCTGAGGTAAAGGGAATTTACGCTGGGCTCGTCATGGTCGAATCGAAGTGTATCGAGGTCGACAACGCTCAAAGTTCAAATAACGAGACCAATCCCAAGCTCAATAATGAGCAGTGGCAGGCATTGATTGCTTTGCACCGAACTCTGCTACATGAGCACCATGATTTCTTCCTTGCGTCGCAGCATCCATCTGCAAGTCCGGCATTACGTCGGCTTGCGAGTAAGTACGCGATGCCGGCCCGCATGTGGCGCCATGGCATTCATTCATTCTTGGAGCTTTTGCGTCATCGTCTGCCCGCCTCGCTCGAACACATGCTCACGTTCATTTATTTGGCATACTCTATGATGGCTCTGTTGTACGAGACTGTTCCTACCTTCGAAGACACTTGGATTGAGTGCCTCGGCGACTTGGGCCGCTATCGGTCAGTAAATTCAAGACAAACATTGTAACCAATCTTCCTTCTACGCACATATTGACTCTTCATTACAGCATGGCCATTGAGGATGATGATCTTAAGGATAGAGAAGTGTGGACTTCAGTCTCTCGACACTGGTACTCAAAGGCTAGCGATAAAGCTCCTCAAACGGGTCGCCTTTACCACCACCTCGCAATTCTGGCTCGTCCCAATGCTCTACAGCAGCTTTTCTATTACACCAAGTCTCTCTGCGTACCAGTTCCTTTCCTGTCTGCTCGCGAATCAATTATGACATTGTTCGACCCGCATCTCAATGGCACACAGACCAGGCTGCAGGAGATTGACGCAGCCTTTGTGCGCGCTCATGCAATTCTCTTTTCGGGTAAGAACACCGATCAACTCTCATCGTCTATCAACGAGTTCATCGACAGCCTGGACAATCACATCGCACGTCACACCCGTCGCTGGCTGGATAGCGCATACTACATTTCCATCGCGTTGGGCTGCTCCCTTCTCGAATATGGTAGCGAGAGCAATCCCATCATAAGAGCCATCAAATCTGGCCGTACCGACGATGCAGACATCCCAATGGAAGAGGCTGAGATTGTAGCTGCTCCAACACAGAAGTTCCTGGACGCCCTGGATTTTACAGCTCGCACTCATAACGTTGTGTTGCGACGATTCGGCGACGAGAATATCCGACCCTACCTACATGTCACTCTCTCGCTTCTCCTCCACTTGTCACAGTTTCCTGCAGCGATAGGACTGGTAGAAGAGAAGATGCCTTGGAAGCTTATTGCTTTGCTCCTCAACACTATCATGCCCACGGACATGCCTACTGAAACCATCAACATCATTGAGTCAGAGAACTTCCCCCGGCCAGACAAGGGCGACCCTCGTCCCTTGCCGGACGACTTCGCACAGCGGGGCCTTCTTTGGGTTGATAAGTACTATCCTAGCGATTGGTTTACTGCTACAAAGGTGGATGACGATGAAAAATATTTTGAGGTTGCGTCCATGATGGAAGAGCGCTCACAACGCTGTCTTTGGCTGGGTTGCCGACTGGCAACATCGGGCAAGTGGTTGACTTACGACGAGGAAGCGAAGCAATTCGGCGTTGCGCCGCAATTCGATATAGAAATCCCTGACCTGAGCACCGATGTCACACCTGCGGGAGCATCTGACGATGCCGATGTGATCATTCCAGATGCCCCTGACGCACGTCATTGAACGTGGTGGACTGGTATTTTCCCTTGGCGGAAGGCGTTGCAATAGACTCTGTTGGGTAGATCGACGGCGATTCTCAGGCCGTTTTGGTTGTTTGGTTGGTTTGCTTCTGGGTTATGTTCCTGTCCGCTGCAACGCTTCCGGCGAAGGTTAACCAGTCACATGCATCTGGGATACAAATCCGTTATCTCTGGCCCAAGCTTGGGCTGAAAACCAGAGACGAAAAAGATCTGCGAGTGCACACACGTACGAGGCAGTATCTCCATCACTCGCTTGACAATCGATCCGGCGAGCGCAAATTGAGGTATGGCTAACGAGTCGCTTGCTTCTCATGAGTTGGAAATACGGTGGGGAGAAATGCAATAGGTGGGTCACCTCGATTCCATTCCTAAAGTCTGCGCTGATTTTTGTTCTCAAGTATATGTATACTGCCTAAAGTATGTAGATAGTTCAAAACATAATTTCACAAATGTAACGTCTCTGTTATCTGATTCTGGTGAGATGGCCGTGAATCAAGCCCGGGTGCGGGATGCAGTTCGGCCCGGCCCCAGCGGGAGATCGGCGCTGCATATGCCAACCGGTCGCAATCAAGTGAATCAGATCGATCGTGGTTCTGCCAATTTTAATTTTTTTTGAATCTAGCTATAGAGACTTATTGCGATACACAAGCAAGTAGGTAGCGATGTTTCAGATCCGTACAGTATGAACGTACTCGGAATGGTTTAGATATCCCGTCGGTACTCTGAGGATCGGCACCGGAGTCTCTCTATAGAGGTTCATTCAGGCCAATAAAATTGCTCTATCCTACTATGCATATGACTGTACGAATTGGGAAACCGACGTAGAGACTTTGCAACTCGAGGAGTTATTCGCTATATAGTAGTTCATTGGGGTCTATCTGGATGTGAAATTGCTTAAATTGTCGTAGAGACAATAGCTAATCCTTACAATGCACGCAGGAAAGTTTGTGACATTCCACCTCTGGAGTTAGCCCGCCTGACAGCTTGACACACGCAACCTGTTTGGAAACCTGCACGCAAACACGAACTAACATGCATCGACCATTGGATAATCATCACCAAGGTGCCATCAATGTGGAATGCAATTCCACAAGGCGACCCACCATTGAAGTCAAACGTCGGTGACGATGCTGCGCGTGATCCGAAGCCAGCCACCGTATTGACGAAACCGTCGACGTACGCCCGCAATTCTGCCCCCAACATACCTTCTCGGCCGACAAGGCGACTTCAATCCTACGCTCGTTTGGCTTGGAGAATGGCGTGTGCAAGGTGTCGTAATTTTGCGGCGGAGCAAAAGGTAAATCTGGGGCAAATACGACCGGAAGGTACGGGACATGCACATGTACGAAACCGCACGATTTCTCATACCACTACGGACCGAATCTTGCAGCATTAGGTACCGCACTTGCCGAATTACCTCGGGGAAATGTCAGCATAAGGCAAATATGCAGAAGAAGCCTTCTTCCTGAAGCACACCTCTCCGTCCGAGGTCGGGGTGTCGGGTAGTTTCAGATACCCCGAAAGCCGCCGCGAATTCAGGTCCAGTCCGGCGTTACCGAACGGCAGACGTCCGTCGACCCGGATGTCTCCACGGAAACCATTCCGGGATACTGGGAGCCAGTGGTACTGTTCAATTGAGCTTACCAGCGCCCGGTTCCGCGGACCCTGGATGCTGACTACGCAGGGGGTATTTGTCCGCTTGGGTCCGTTCTCGTCCGAAACTATTGCGTCTCAAAGTGTTACAACGGCGCTAGGTTGACGGTTGCCTCGCCGTGCCTGGACACAGCCTATGAGTTGCCTCGCGACGAATTTGGTGCGAACTCGGACCCGGAGAATTAGGTAGCTTTCGTTCTGCGTTGATCCTCTTACACAGTTCGGAACTTAGGTGAACTTCGCAATGCGCCGGGCTTGATACCGTAATGGATTTATGAGCGCTTATGTCTAACTTTAGCATTGGTCGATATTTGCTGTGCTAGAAGGTCAGCTCCTTCGTGACGTGGTGGGGGCTTATGCGCTTATATCTATCCGTCGTCTTTCGGTCGTCATGGGATTTGATCGTCAGCTCACTAACCTCTCAGGACTTGTCAGCAGCCGCCCGAACTCGCAGTCAGCTTGTCCGAGGGATTCGATGCGCCTTTCAAGATCCTCGAAGCGCAAGTGCCTTCAGAGTAACAGAAAGACCCGGTCACCCGTGGGATGCGGAACGGTTGCCATCTGACGAGCTGCATGTCATTAATTACGGGTTTTCATTTGAGTGCAATCCTGTTATGGAGTGTTTGAGGTTCACTTTGGTTGACTACCTCATTGCAGCATATGCCATCCCCTGCAAACCGTGCTAATACCTAACTCACATGGGTTCTAGACGCCTTGTCTGCCTGCCTCCTTTCCCTTGTAAATCGTGCTTCAGTTGCTGCTTATAGCCTTAAACTAGTTAGGCGAACAGCCCAGGGGGAATCAGAGGTCGTAGCTAAACCCTGCTGTCCATGTGCCGTCCTCGTGCGTAGCACGAGCGCGAAACGCGCCAACCGTCTCCGGAAATTTAATACAGCACAAGAACAGGCTGTGAGCAAACCTCCAACCTCACCGAATCTCTCATTCGGCATAATTCCGTAACGCAATGGCTATATCCAGCTTAATCGACAACTGTTGAGCTGTTCCTGAATGGTTCATCTGCTGAGCTAGACTGGGGGCTCTCGATGCTCTGGCTATTGTCTTTTTGGTGTTTTCTGGAAGACGTGTAGTTGGGTCTCATTCAGCTTGGAATTCGAGGGGTAATTACCACTAGGTATTGCACTTTTTGAACGCCCGCAGCATCATGCAAGGCATGCATCCTCGCCGTGGATTGAGACACCACCCAAGACACTTCTCAACCCCCTCCATTCCAACTTCTCGGTGAGACATTGTATCATCTTGCTCGTCTGTGCACACCGAAATCCTGATGTCTGTATGCAATGTCCAGGTGATATCAACATCGTGATTCAATAATTCCAAGCTTGGATCTTGCTGAAATGTGCATGAGATCGCTACTGTCATCATGAATGAAAGCATTGGAGAAACTCCAGTTTGGTGATCAGCACAGGAGCTCTTGTCAAGAAAATAGATCGTGATCTCAGCAGAGCTTCCATCCAAGTTCCAGATGAGGGGTTTGGCTGCACAGCCCCAATGCAGCTGGAACAGCCAACCAAACAATGGCGGGTGACATGCAGCTAGATACGCAGGCAGCTACATGCATCCCTTTATGACCAGGGGCTTGGCCTATGATAACGTAGATGTGATGATGTATAGGTAACATTGCCCAAAATCGGCGTGTTTCGGCCTAGAATCCCATAAAGGAGAAGATCCATATTCGCGGGGAATTCGCAGCCTGGCACCTGGTAAGCGTCGAGATAATTCCTGGTCGCGAGAGATGCACAAAATAGAGATGCAGGAGATCATCCTGAAGTTCAACTTTCATTGATTCGACTACTGACCGGTCTTACATGATCTGCCTGAAAGTGCGGGGATCCATCGTATAAGTTCCACAGGTGTTGAAGCGACTGATGCGCAAGCCTGTGGCACGGTAGCCCGCAAGCAGTGGCTATCATCCTTGAACGGAGAAGGGTGCGAAAGGCTATTCCGACTTGCCGCGATTGGCCTGCCATGGTAGCCTAGAAAGTACCAGCAAGTATCAACTCCTACACTTCCAAGTTTCGGTATTGCGTGCTTTCTGCACCGAACACCAAAAACATGATGATGGAAAGTAGGTGCATATCAGATCATCAAGGTCGCTAGTGTTGTGCAAGTTTCGAGACATTACTTCTTAGGTAGCCAATGATGTTTGGCGAGTAGATGGTCTTGAAGCATTGGATGAAGCAGGCTGTGTGAGGCGTCGTATTGTGTACGCACATGGGAGGGTGCTAGCCTGAGGGATGTCGAGGTCATCCAATTGTCAGATCAAAATATGATCGCGTTTTGTTTTTGCTCAAGTTTGAAGACACCAGGGGTATTAAGATTTGATACGAGGCAAGTATTGAAAGGCTGCCATCACAATGATGGGATATTTACATGTTGTCAGACTGCTCATCTAGACTGGCTTGGTGAAGCTCAACGTCGATGTGAAAATTCATCGAAGACGCATGGTCAAGAGGGTGTGAATCTCAGGTATTTCCACACCGAGATCTTTGAAGACGACTCAGGCTGTAAACTAGCTCTCTGTTTTCTTGACTCGTTGCAGCTTGCCTAGCCCCACCTTCTTTAAATTGATCATGCCTTGGTCAAGTGCCTGACGACATGTTGAACGGATTCCAGAACGAACACTCTACGACACGTAGAAAAGAGTAGTGTAAGGCAACTATACTAGAGAAGTAAAAAATGGATAGCCGGGCAACCTTTTCTAGGGAATGGCAAATATGGTTCTGAGATAACCTGTAATTTCAAGCGGCATGGCTGATCTCTTAGCATCCTGTCGGATTAGAAGTCTAATTCGACCGCGGCATATAGCCGACTGCGCAGGGGCCAATTAAGGGCCCTATTTACGATTATCGTAGCTAGCCTAACTTACGGTTAGAACCTCCTTTTTATACTTACGTAGATATCTAGATAGTTTAATTAATCTCTTCGTTAACTATAGTTCGAATTAACTACCTTATAATAGGGATACTAATACTAATTAGTAGTTAAATTTTATTATTATAAATCGGTAAAGTATCTTATTACGTAGAAAAGACGACTTTTTAATACCGCACGGGATAAGAGATTTATACTAATTAACTTTACGGAAGTAGACGAAAAAGGAGGCGATTCTTAAATACCGTACGGAATTAAGTAATCGTAGCCCTTTATTACTTACGAGAAGTTAACGTTTACTATGTTAAACTACGCTAGTTAATAGAACCGCTTAAGTAATTAATATTTTATTATTACTTTAAGTAGCCTTTTTTACTAAATAACTTCCCCGCGGCCGGCCCGCGATTAGAAATTAACTAGCTAAATTAGTAAAAAGAATTCCCCATACGACGACTACTTACCTAATCAATTAGTATAACGAACGGGCTTAATAATATAATATAAAAGAGCACTACGCGATTAAAAAAGGGGATCTCTAAACGTAGACATTTTTACTTAGTAACAAAGGTAACCCTATAGGAGTTATTAAGCTAAGAGATTTACGGTATATAAAAAAGTCTATTATTATAGGGATTTTATAGGTACGCCCTTAAGCCTACGATCTAAACGACCTCCTCGTAGCTCCCTTAACTACCCCCCGGGTATTACTTAGGAATATAGTATAGGGGACGGTTTAACGAGGGAAGAGGGGATTTAGAGGTCTTAATAGTATCGAGTTAAGAGTATTACGGATCTCGGAGATTAATTTAGGAAGAAGGCGGCTACCCTAAAGTAGTCCTACGACCTCCCGCTAGAGTTATTATTAGCCTAAAAAAAGGCTAAAAAGACGAGGATCTAAGAGAAAAAAAAAGAATCCTCTAGAGGGCCGCTAAAGGGCTTCTTTTTATATTAGCTTATAGTATAAGATTACTAATTTTAAGAAATCGGTAATTAATAAAGATCCCGAGACTAATTATTATATCTTACTACGGTAATATAAACGTCTACCGCTACTATTATCAAAAAGAACTACTAAAACCTACCCTTTTATATTAAATAAAAAAGAGGATCTTAATAAGTATAATAGCTAGCGATCTAAAAGGGTAATAATAATCGCTAGAAATAATAAAAACGAGAGTAATAGCGAGACGGCGAGAGGAAGCGGGAATCCCTTAGACCCTAATAAATTCGTTAAGTAGCAAAAGCACGGATTTGCTATAACTAGTATATAGATTAGATATATCCCCGTTAAAATTAAATATACTAGTAACTACTAATACGGGTATAAGCTAGAGCACGACCCTTAGCGAGTTAAGGTAAAGAAAAAGAGAACGAAACCCGATCCTAGATAGAATCCTAATCCCTTATAAGTAAGTAAATATTAACCCGGATTATTAGGGGACGTAGATATATAGAATCGCGGATTAGCTTAATAGCGAGTAAATTAATACGGTATTAATCTATTTAACTAAGGTTTATAAAAAAAAAGGGCTATAGGGGTAACCCCTATTTTACGAGATCGTAAACGACCTTAGCTATTAGCTAGACAAATAGTTCGTAAGTATAAGCCTAAGAATTATAAAAGCGGTTAATAGATTTTTTTATAAGCGAGGGGTACTACTAGCGCAATTATAATCGTAAGAACCTTACGAAATCTTAGTAGCGACGATTACGAAAGAGGAATTCGTAATATAGACCTAAGTATAAGTCGATAGGGCGTATAATTGCTTTAACAAATTTAGAAAAAGGGTAAACGACCCAGATTTCCTTCTTATAATTACTAATAGTAATCTATCGTCGCAAAAGGATATATAAAAGTAAAATATAGTACTAAAAATACGATAATTGATAATTCTACCTATTTTAATCTATAGCTCGTTGCCGCTATTAATACGAAATTTAGTACTAATTAGCTAGTAAGAAAGGAGGCAGACTACTTAAAGTTACTAATAGTACGTAGCGACGCAGGGATCGCATATAAATACCGAAAATTTAGTAATAAATACGAGGTAGTTTATAGACTTTAAAAAGATCTTTTTAAAAAAGAAATTATACTCTGGGGGGAAGTATAAGGTCTTATAAGAAACCCTAACGATGTTTTACGATTATTATAAAAAAGTCGGAATTAGGGAACATTAGTACTATTCGGTAGTTAATATCGTACTTATAAGCAAAGCCTCTAATTATTACTACAAAGCGGTATATAATCTCGATCGAAACGACTTTCTTAGTATAATTAACGCAATCTAAAGCCGCTTCGAGACTTATAATAAGAACCTAGAACTCCTATTTAAGCTACGAGCGATTTCTTTTATATCTATAGCTAGGATAATAGAGGGCAAATTGCGAATAGAAATCCTTAAAAAGCTTATCGATCGAATTAATAAGCTAGCGAAAACCTAGCTAAATAAGGGGACTAACGAGCGGAAAATCGGATATTTTTATACTATAGTTTAGCGCGTTCTAGAGGCGAAAATAACTCTATACTAAGTACCCGAAGACTACGAGACGCTCTACTCGAAGCTAAGATCTAGTTTTAATATTAAGGCGAGAATGCCGTACTAAACCTATTTCTAAGCGTATAACGGCCCTTATTAGTAGTATTAGGTCGACCGAACGTATAATAAAAAAGGAAAGGAAGCTAGGTATAGTAATTACTAATAAGGAATCCTAAATTCGTTAAATAGGCAAAGATTTAACTCGCGAGTAGAGTAACAAAAGAAGTAATATTTTATTTATAAAAAGGATAGATATTAGTTAAATAACTACTCCGAAGAAGAGCGTACTAAATCGTACGAATAATATAGAAAATCGAGGGTAGTAGATAGTAAAACTAGCCCTTATCGATTTAACTAATTCCTCGTTATATATAAGGGCAGATCCGGGGGTACGGAACCTAGCGAAAGTAGCTAATTTAGTGGCCTAAAGTACCCGCACCCTATAAGAGATTTAGAAGATAAAGAAGATCTTACCCCCTATACTAACGAATTAAATTATAATAAAGTCGACGATATTAACTACTCTTTCTTCGCCCTATTAGCCTCGGGAGGATATACGAGGCTAAATAAATAAAAAATAGTAAAAGCCTTTAATAAGTAGGCTTTTATTTACGGATAGTAAGGGAAGGTCCCTTAGATAACGGATACGGAAGTAGGCAAAAGGACGAATCTAATAGCATAGAATTCTACTCTTTTAATATTTAAAAAGAAAAGATAGGGTACTAAGCAATTCTAGGGGTAGCTAGAGGGGTCCTTTTTATACTACCTAGATTACTTAAATACTAAGCTCGTATAGGTATTTTACGCGAACGAAAGGTACGGCCTAGATAATTTTTATAGGATTATCTTAAATACTAAGGTATTATAATAGTTAATAAGAAGAAAAGGGCAATTCTAAGTACTATAAAAAATCGCGCTAGTAATGCTTAATACGTTAATAGCGGGTATTACGAGGATTAGCTTCGGCCTAAGTAAGGAAATCGTCGCCCTAAGTACGGTAGAAGTAGAGACGTACTTCGGAACGATAACTTTCTATATCCTACCCGTTAATACCCCATTTCTCTTATATCTAAAAGATATAGATTAACTAGGTATTATATTCGATAATATAAAAAATAGAATCTCTAGCTATAAGCACTTCGAAATAGTTAAACGACGATAGGGGTACGCGTTTATAAAGCTTATTAATAATACGAAGTTAATTAATTACCTAACGGAAAGTGAGCTTAGATAACTATACTAGAGATTTAGCTACCCGTCGGTTGCGAGGCTATATAACCTCTTAAAGTATTTAGGTAATAATAATATCGAAATAGGGGCGCTAGAGTAGTTAACGAAAGTATATTATTAATACTAAATAAATGCGCAGAGCCTACGCAAATTTAAATTTAAATTGCGTAATAAGCTTAACTTTAATTAGGAGATCGTCGTCGATATCTTCTATTTAAATAGTCGACCGGTCCTATATATAATTAACGAGGCTATATTATTCTAAGTAGGGCAATTCCTATAGGATCTATAAATAAAAATAATATAAGTAGCTCTACGAAAAAGCTAGATCGATATATACTAGGGACCGCTAGACGGTATTAGAACCGATACTAATACTAGTTTTAAGTTAATAGAATTTAAAGAAAATGCGACGGCCTACGGTATATAGTTAAAAGTCGTACCTATTAAAGCGCACTATAGTATTAAAAAAGTAAAAAGGGCGCACTAGTAATTAAAAAGAGCGTTTAAAATTATTAAAAAAGAAAATCCTAATTCTAATGACGACGAATACCTCTAGACGGCACTTAAATACTATAACGATACTATGGGGCCTAACGGGCTTATACTAACGCTTTTAGTATTTAGAGTATATTTAAGAACGACCTTAGCCTTACTACTATTACTAGATATAAGCTAGCGAGCTTAAGTAGTTAAAAAAATAATGCGGGTACTACGCGAGGTAAGCGCAAAAAGGTAAGTTAATAAGGTAATTACTACGCGCAATAGGCCTAATATAGGGGTTAATTTAAATATGCCCCTAAATTCGGATATACGAGTATAGTACGAAATTACTTAATAATGGGCTAGGCTATATAAATTAATTTCTATTAACGAGCGTTCTTACGTAGTTACGAAAGATCGCGACTAGCTACTCGAAGTATTAATTACGGTAGTTAGACTATATTATATAGATCCTATCGAGGTAATTTCTAGCCTATAAAAAGAAAAAGAGCTAGGGGAAGCTATATAACCCGCGGCAGAGGCATAAGAAATTATCCTTAATAAAATCGTCGTAGTAATACTAATAGACGACGAGGAAGAGGAAATTACTAAAAGGGTACTAATACGTCGCGGGAGATTACGACGGTAAGTACTAACGTAGTAATTTATTATTAGTAACGAAGTAATTAATACTTTTTATATAGTAAAAAAAAAAGCCGATTTCGAGCTAGTAGTTAAACTACGTAAAGAAGGCATAATTATAACTACTAAAAAGCCGTATAAGGGATTAGATCTTATTAAAATAGACACTCTGTGCGATCGAGGGGTTTATTAATTTATCCTCTACGATCTAAAAAAGTATATAAACCTCTATATATTTAAATCGCGAATAGTTTATAAAATTAAAAAAAAAAGAATACCCTAACCGTACGAGAAGTCTAGATACGTAATTTAGGGGTACGGTAACGTTAAAAAGGCAACGCTACTTATATAATTGCTTACTATATAGCGCTATAGCTAACGATTAATAATAGTACTAATAGTATCGCTACGGAAGAAGGGATACGAGATTTAGAGCCGTAATATTACCTAGGCATATACCCAATCGGCCACAGGGCTTATAAAGAAAATCCTAGCCTATTTACTAAAGGAAATAGCTAGTAAGTACTTAGAAAGCACGATTATTAAAGTACTTAAGCCACTATATAGGCTCATAAAATCGGGCACCTATTAGTAGGCTACTTATTACGATTTTTATATTAATTAACTATTAATAATTACCTCTACGTACGACCCGTACTTACTAGTCGCAGAGTACGAAAGTAACTAATTTAGGATCGTTAGAATACAAACCGACGATATATTAAGCCTATTCGATATTAACTTTATAAAAAAAGAGGATAAGGAGCTCTAAAAAGCGGGCTTCGTAGCGAAGCTAAAAGAGGTCCTTATAATAAATACCCCCCTAGTATTTAATAATAGGATTTTTATAATCAAAAGGGAAACCGTCGTTTTTTAATAAAAGGGGTAGGGCGAGAAAATTAACCTCGTTAACCCGAATATAATTAATATTAAGAAGTAGTATAAAGCTAAGCTTGCGCGAGGGGTATATATTATAAGTATTTATTAGCCCGAGGTAATTTTTAATTACGCTAGGGTAGTATAGGCTATAAATCTAACTAAATAAGACGTCAAAGTACTTAATAAGCGGCTTAAGTAATAATAAACGAATCTCGATCGAGGTCTCGTCTATTACCTAATCGACCTTACGACTAGTAAGCTCTACGTTTTCGTTAATAGGTTATTTATAAATAATAACGACCTTACTTCGTAATTAGGGTATATTATTATCCTAGCTAACGAGAGCATAGGTAAGAGCGAATTTATTATATATAGTAATATAATCTATTATTTATTAACTAAAAATAAGCGGGTAACGAGAAGTATACTAGCGTTAGAGGTTTACGGTATAGTTAACGGCGTTATCCTCTCTTACGCAATTTTAATAATACTAAGGAAGATTACTAATCGAATTAGCCTTCTACCCATTCTAACGGTTATTTATACTAATTCTTATTCGCTATATAAATACCTCGTTAAATTAAGAACGATAAAAGAAAAGAGGCTTATAATCGATATTATAGCCCTTAAATAATCGTACGAAAGGCACGAGATACTTAAGATCTATTAAATTAATAATAAAAACAACCTCGCAAACGCTTTTATAAAAGTAGTACTAAATAAGGGATTAAAGTAATTCGTAAGTAGCGGAAAGGTTATCGTACGAATAGAGAGATAGGTTATATAAAAAGAATAAAGAAAAGGGGGAAAAGGAAACGACCTAATAAACGGGCCTGAGGTCGAATTATACCTCTAACCATAGCGGTTAAATTAATAAAAAAAAAAGAAAGTTAGTATTAAATTAGAAATCTAATTCGACCGCGGTATATAGCTAATTATATAGGGGCTAATTAGGGGCCCTATTTATAATTATCGTAGCTAGCCTAACCTACGGTTAGAACCTCCTTTTTATACCTACGCAAATATCTAGATAGTTTAATTAATCTTTTCGTTAACTACGGTTCGAACTAACTACCCTATAATAAGGATACTAACACATCTAGTGTCGTACAGATAGCATCCAAGCTACTATACCAGGAAGAGAGGACTGAGGTAGCGATAGCCATTTCCGTTCCTAAGAATTGCATATCTCATGTGCATATATATGCCTTGAATCCTATTCGAGATCAGGCTAAGACCGGGCTGCCGGGCTGAAGAGCAGCCGCATACTTAAACCAGTGTACGTAGCCGTCACGGGAATGCTCGCGTTAAACAACAAGATCACGCACGACACCAAGATCGCGAACACATGCCAGATCTAGGTAGTTTTGACTCACAACCCTCTTGTCTCCTTGGGAAGACAAATCGGAAAAAAGGGGCAGGACGCCCCGGTCAGGCAACCAAACGGGCGTTCATAAGTCCAAGAGCTGCCGCTTATGGTGCGGGATATTGCATATTGGTGACACGTATATGTTTCGGTCAAGAAGCTTTCGAATTAAAGCGAAGAAGCTTTTGGAATTCCCAATGCACACCTTCTTGGTATAGTGTGGGCAAGCAGGCTGCGGCTTAATGTTAGCACTGGGAGCGCCTCGCCGCCTAAGGTACTAGCACCGTCCGCCGACTTTCGGCGACCAACCTTCATTAGATTATGGGTTTAGATGGGAATAATAATTTGGACTTCGTACTATAGAATATGGAAGAAACATCAGATATTCTGCAGAGAAATGGTGGTGTGATTGGAAGGGACTGAAGGGCTGCAGGCACATTGTTGAAAGGTTGGCGGGCTCTGTTGTGATCCAATACCGATTTGTCGGATTGGAAGTCCAATTCGACCGCGGCATACAGCCGACTGCGCAGGGGCCAATTGGGGGCCCTATTTACGATTATCATAGCTAGCCTAACCTACGGTTAGAACCTCCTTTTTATACCTACTACGCAGATATTTATATAATTTAATTAATCTCTTTATTAACTACGGTTCGAACTAACTACCTTATAATAGGGATATTAATATTAATTAGTAATTAAACTTTATTATTATAGATCGGTAAGGTATCTCGCTACGTAAAAAAGACGACCTTTTAATATTATACGAGATAAGAGATTCGTATTAATTAACCTTATAGAAGTAGATAAAAAAGGAGGCGATTCTTAAATACCGTACGGAATTAAGTAATTATAGCCCTTTACTACTTACGAGAGGTCGACGTTTATTATATTAAACTACGTTAATTAACGGAACTACTTAAGTAACTAGCCTTTTACCGTCGCCCCGAGTAGCTTTTTTATTAAATAACTTTTCTACGGCCGGCCCGTAATTAGAAATTAACTAAGGAAGCTATTTAGAGATTATAAAGAGCACGAGGCTTAGGAGGCTAGAAGTATACGGGATAGCGGAAATCGGTAATTAATAAAGATCCTGAGACTAATTACTATATCTTCTTATAGTAATATAAATGTTTGCCGCTACTATTATTAAAAGGAACTATTAAAACTTACCCTTTTTTATTAGATAAAAAGGAGGATTTTAATAAGTATAATAGCTAGCGATTTAGAAAGGTAGTAATAATCGCTAGAAATAATAAAAACGAGAGTAATAGCGAGATAGTAAAAAAAAGCGGGAATTTCCTAGACTTTAATAAATTCGTTAGGTAGTAAAAGCACGGATTTACTACGACCCGCGCGCGGATTAAATATATCCCTATTAAGATTAAATACGCTAATAACTATTAATATAGGTATAAGCTAGAGTACGACCCTTAGCAAGTTAGGGTAAAGAAGAAGAGGACGAAACCCGATCCTAAATAGAATCCTAATCCCTTATAAGTAAGTAAATATTAACCCGGACTATTAGGGGACGTAGATATATAGAATCGTAGATTAGCTTAACGGCGAGTAAATTAATATAGTATTAATCTATTTAACTAAGGTTTATAAAAAAAAGGGGCTATAGGGGTAACCCCTATTTTATAAAATTATAAACGACCTTAGCTACTAGCTAAATAAATAGTTTACGAGCGTAAGCCTAAAAATTATAAAAGTAGTTAATAAATTCTTTTATAAGCGAGGGGTATTACTAGCGTAATTATAATCGCAAGAGCTATACGAAATACTAATAGTAATAATTATAGAAAAGGAATTTGTGCTATAGAACTAGGTATAGGTCGATAGAGCGTATAATCGCTTTAATAAATTTAGAAAAAGGGTAAACGACCTAGATTTCTTTTTTATAATTACTAACGGAAATCTATCGTCGCAAAAGGATATATCGGGGTAAAATATAGTATTAGAAGTACGATAATTAATAATTCTACCTATTTCGATTTATAACTCGTTACTACTATTAATACGAAATTCGGCACCGATTAGTTAATAAGAAAAGAGGTAAACGACCCGAAGTTATTAATAATACGTAGCGACGCAGGGTTCGTATATAAATATTAAAAATCTAGTAGCAAATACGAGGTAATTTATAGACCTTAAAAAGATCTTCTTAAAAAAGAAATTATACTCTAAGGGGAAGTATAAGGTCTTATAAAAAACCCTAACGATATTTTACGATTATTATAAAAAAGTCGGAATTAGGGAATATTAGTACTATTTAGTAATTAATATCGTACTTATAGGCAAAGCCTCTAATTATTACTACGAAGCGGTACGTAATCTCGATCGAAACGACTTTTTTAATATAATTAACGTAATCCGAAGCCGCTTTAAGACTTATAATAAGAACCTAGAGCTCCTATCTAAGCTACGAGCGATTTCTTTTATATCTATAGCTAGGTTAATAGAGAGTAAATTGCGAGTAAAGATCCTTAAAGAGCTTATCGATCGAATCGATAAATTAATAAAAACCTAGCTAAATAAGGGGATAAACGAGCGGAAAGTCGGATATTTTTATACCGTAGTCTAGCGTATATTAAAAATAAAAATTACCCTATACTAAGTACCCGAAAACTACGAGACGCTCTGCTCGAGGCTAAGATCTAGCTTTAATATTAAAGCGAGAATACTATATTAAACCTACCTCTAGGTATACGACGGCCCTTATTAATAATATTAAGTCGATTAAACGTATAATAAAAAAGGAAAAGAGGCTAGATACGGTAATCGCTAATAAAGAGGCCTAGATTTATTAAATAAGTAGAGATTTAACTTATAGGTAGGGTAATAAAAGAAGTAATATTATATTTATAAAAAGGATAGATATTAGTTAAGTAACTATTCTAAAAAAGAGCGTACTAAATCGTACGAATAGTATAGAAAGTCGAGGGTAGTAAATAGTAAAACTAGCCCTCGTTAGTTTAATTAATTCCTTATTATATATAAGGGTAGATCTAGGGGTATAGAACCTAGCGATAGTAGTTAAAGTAGCGGCCTAAAGTATATACCCCCTATAGGAGATTTAGAAAATAAAAAAGATCTTACCCCCTATACTAACGAATTAGATTATGACAAAATTAAAAATATTAATTACTCTTTTTTTACCCCGTTAGCTTTTAGAAGATATACGAGGCTAAACGAATAGAGGGTAGCAGAAGCTCTTAATAAGTAGGCTTTTATATATAGATAGTAAGGGAAGGTCCCTTAGATAATAAATACGGAGGCGGCTAAAAGGGCGAATTTAATAAGGCCGAAGCTTATTATCTTAATAATTAAAAAGAAGACGCTATCTCTTTTAATATTTAAAGAAAAGGAATATAGTACTAAGTATATCTAGGGGTAGCTAGAGGGGTCCTTTTTATATTACTTAGATCCCTCGAATACTAAGCTCGTATAAGTATTTTATATAAATAAAAGGTACGGCCTAAACGATTTTTATAAAATTATCCTAGATATTAGGGTATTATAATAGTTAACTAGAGGAAAAGGGTAATTCTAAGCGTTATAAAAGATCGCGCTAATAATACTTAATATATTAATAGCGAGTATTACGAGGATTAGTTTCGGCCTAGGTAAGGAAATCGTCGCCCTGGGTATAATAAAAGTAGAGATATACTTCGGAACGATAACTTTTTATATTTTACCCGTTAATACCTTATTTCTCCTATATCTAAAAGATATAGATCGATTAGGTATTATATTCAATAATACGAGGAATAGAATCTTTAGTAATAAGTATTTTAAAGTAGTCGAACGACGATGGGGGTATACGTTTATAAAGCTTATTAACGATACGAAGTCGATTAATTACCTAACGGAAAGTGAGCTTAGAAAACTATATTAGAGATTTAGGTACCCGTTAGTTACGAGGCTATATAACCTCTTAAAGTAATTAGGTAATAATAATATTGAAATAGGGGCGCTAGAGTAGTTAACGAAAGTATATTACTAATACTAGATAAATGCGTAGAGCTTACGTAAATTTAAGTTTAAATTGCGTAATAAGCTTAACTTTAACTAGGAAATAGTCGTCGATATTTTCTATTTAAATAGTCGGCTAGTATTATATATAATTAACGTATTTATATCTTTCTAAGTAGGGTAATTCCTCTAGGATTTATAAGTAAAGATAGTATAAGTAGCCTTATAAAAAAGCTAGATCGATATATACTAAGGACCGCTAGACGGTATTAAAACCGACGCTAGTACTAGCTTTAAATCGGTAGAATTTAGGGATAATACGACGGCCTATAGTATATAGCTAAAAGTCGTGCCTATTAAAGCGTACTATAGTATTAAAAAGGTAGAAAGGGCATACTAGTAGTTAAAAAGGGCGTTTAGAATTATTAAAGAGGAAAATCCGGATTCTATTAATAACGAATGCCTTTAGATAGTACTTAAATACTATAACGATATTATAGGGCTTAACGGACTTATACTAACGCTATTAGTATTTAGAGTATATTTAAAAATAACTTTAGCCTCGCTACCGTTACTAAGTATAAGCTAATAAGCCTAAGTAGTTAAAAAAGTAATACGGGTACTGCGCGAAGTAAGTATAAAAAAGTAAGTTAACGAGGTAATTACTATGCGCAATAGGCCCGATATAGGGGATAATTTAGATATATTACTAAATTCGGATATATAAGTATAGCGCGAAATTACTTAATAATAAACTGGGCTATATAAGTTAATTTCCGTTAACGAGCGCTTTTATATAGTTATAAAAGATTACGACTAGCTACTCGAAGTGTTAATTATAGTAGTTAGACCGTACTATATAGATCCTAACGAGGTAATTTCTAACCTATAAGAAGAAGAAGAGCTAGGGGAAACTATATAACCCGTAGTAGAGGTATAAGAAATTATCCTTAACGAAATCGTCGTAGTAGTATTAATAGATAATAAGGAAGAGGATATTACTAAAAGGGTATTAATACTATTAGCGAGACGTCGTAAAAGACTACGACGGTAAGCCCTAACGCGGTAATTTATTATTAGCGACGAGGTAATTAATACCTTTTATATAATAAAAAAAAAAGCTAATTTCGAGCTAGCGGTTAAACTATATAAAGAAGGCGTAATTATAATTATTAAAAAGCCGTATAAGGGATTAGATCTTATTAAAGTAAATACTCTTCGCGATCGAGGGGTCTATTAATTTATCTTATATAACTTAGAAAAATATATAAACCTCTATATATTTAAATTATAAATAGTTCGTAAGATTAAAGGGAAAAGAATACCCTAGCTATACGAGAAGTCTAGATACGTAATTTAGGGGTACGGCGACGTTAAAAAGGCGACGCTACTTATATAATCGCTTATTATATAGCGCTATAGCTAACGATTAATAATAGTACTAATAGTATCGCTATAGAAAAAGGGATATAAGATTTAGAGCCGTAATATTACCTAGGCCTATACCTAATCGGCTATAGGGCTTATAAGGAAAATCCTAGCCTATTTACCAAAGGAAATAGCTAGTAAGTACTTAGAAAGTACGATTATTAAAGTGCTTAAGCTACTATATAGGCTCGTAAAATCGGGCACTTATTAATAAGCTACTTACTACGATTTTTATATTAATTAACTATTAATAATTACTTCTACGTACGACCCGTGCTTATTAGTTACGGAGTACGAAAGCGACTAATTTAAGATTATTAGAATATAGACCGACGATATATTAGGCCTATTTAATATTAACTTTATAAGAAAAGAGGATAAGGAGCTCTAAAAAGCGGGCTTCGTAGCAAAGCTAAAAGAGGTCCTTATAATAAACACCCCTTTAATATTTAATAGCGGGATTTTTATAATTAAAAGGGAAACCGTCGTTTTTTAATAAAAAGGGTAGGGCGAGAAGATTAACCTCGTTAATCTAAACGTAACTAATGTTAAAAAGTAGTATAAAGCTAAGCTCGTACGAGGGGTATATATTACGAATATTTATTAGCCCGAGGCGACTTTTAATTACGTTAGGGTAGCGTAGGCTATAGATCTAACTAAACGAGACGTTAAGGTACTTAATAAGTAGCTTAAGTAGTAATAGATAAATCTTAATTAAGGTCTTGTTTACTACCCGATTAACTTTATAATTAATAAGCTCTACGTCTTTATTAATAGGTTATTTACGAATAATAACGACCTTACTTCGTAATTAGGGTATATTATTATCCTAGCTAACGAGAGTATAAGCGAGAGCGAATTTATTATATATAGTAATATAATTTATTACTCGTTAACTAAAAGTAAGCGGGTAACGAGAAGTATATTAGTATTAGAGGTTTATAATATAGTTAACGGCGTTAACCTCTCTTATATAATTTTAATAATACTAAGGAAGATTACCGATCGAATTAGCCTTTTACTTATTCTAACGGTTATCTATATAGATTCTTACTCACTATACGAATACCTTATTAAATTAGGAATAACGAAGGAAAAGAGGCTTATAATCGATATTATAGCCCTTAAGTAATTATATAAAAGGCGCAAGATACTCGAGATCTATTAAATTAATAATAAAGATAACCTCGTAGACGTTTTTATAAAAGTAGTACTAAATAAGGGATTAGAGTAATTTATAAGTAGCGGAAAAGTTATTATATAAATAGAGGGATAGGTTATATAAAAGGAGTAGAGAAAAGGGGGAAAAGGAGACGACTTAATAAACGGGCCCGAGGTCGAATTATACCTCTAACCGTAGCGGTTAAATCGATAAAAAAAAGAGAAAGTTAGTATTAGATTAGAAGTCTAATTTAATTATAGTATATAGCCGACTACGCAGGGGCTAATTAGGGGCCCTATTTACGATTATCGTAGCTAGCTTAACCTATAGTTAGAACCTCCTTTTTATACTTACTACGTAAATATTTATATAGTTTAATTAATCTCTTCGTTAATTACGGTTCGAACTAACTACCCTGTAATAGGGATACTAATACGATTCGTTCTATACTAGCTAATTATGGCGTTTTGTTTAATAATTAAGAACCTTTGAAGAGACAATAATGGAAAGACGCTTCATGGCGAAAACAGAAAACGTCCAATGGCTTTCATGATAAAGAACTGAGGTCGCATTCTTAATTCTACAAACATGTCAATATTGGATTAGTCTCTGGATATAATGATCTACTTGAAAGATGCACATGGTTACATATTGTTTGAATACTTATATACGAAGATAGATTTCTATATAATTTTCAAACCTCGTGAGCCCTGGAGCAAATTTTTAAACATAAGTTTTGTTAAGGAACTATTATTGTTGATTAAGTACTTTGCATGGCTGCATGAAAACTAGAGGTAATCCAGGCGTCGCAATATCTCAGGGTGATGCAATGTCTCGGAAAAGGGATTCAGTATATCCGGACATTAGTTTATTAGTCAACACGGCCAACACCGCAGCCCAGGACTTAGGATCAGATGGGGGAGGGAGGTCAGTTTGCGGGTGATTCAAGGTTCAAAACTTATGATTAAATGAAAATGGAAAGAAGGACGACTATAAGAAAGTCTTTACTACCTATGTATAGAAAACAATCAAGCGTTAGCTAAACTTGCGCATGTACGATCTGCGACCATGTATAATACAGAGTTACAAGCTCAATACTATAGTAGCATATCTAGTTTCGAACAACTCTAGTCTTGGAATATTAATAAGAACTACCTAAGTATCGGATTAAAAGTCCAATTCGACCGCGGCATATAGCCGACTGCACAGGGGCTAATTAGGGGCCCTATTTATAATTATTATAGCTAGCTTAACTTATAATTAGAACCTCTTTTTTATACTTATTACGTAAATATTTATATAATTTAATTAATCTCTTTATTAACCTATAGTTCGAACTAACTACTCTATAATAAAAATACTAATACTAATTAGTAATTAAATTTTACTATTATAAATTAATAAGGTATCTTATTACGTAAAAAAATAACTTTTTAATATTACTTATATAGGATAAGAGATTTATACTAATTAGCCTTATAAAAATAAATAAAAAAATAAATAATTTTTAAATACTATACGGAATTAAATAATTATAGCCCTTTATTACTTATAAGAAGTCAACGTTTATTATATTAAACTACGTTAATTAATAGAACTACTTAAGTAACTAACTTTTTATTATTATTTTAAATAGCTTTTTTACTAAATAACTTTTCTATAACTAGCTCATAATTAGAAATTAACTAATTAAATTACTAAAAAAAAATACTTACGTAGTAACTACTTACTTAATTAATTAGTATAATAAATAAGCTTAATAATATAATATAAAAAAGTACTACGTAATAAAAAAAAAAGGATTTCTAAACGTAAATATTCTTAATAAGCGTAATAAGAACTTATGTAAGAGTTATAAAACTAAGAGATTTATAGCATATAAAAAAGCCTAATTTTATAAAGATTTCTTAAATATAAACTTAAAGCTTACGATCTAAACGACCTTTTTATAACCCCCTTAACTACCCCCTAAGTATTATTTAAAAATATAATATAAAGGATAGTTTAATAAAAAAAAAGGATTTAAAAATCTTAATAATATTAAATTAAAAATATTATAAATTTCGAAGATTAACTTAAAAAAAAGATAGCTATCCTAAAATAGTTTTATAACTTCTTATTAAAATTATAATTAGCTTAAAAAAAGGCTAAAAAGATATAGCTCTAAAAGGAAAAAAAAAGAATCTTCTAAAGGGCCGCTAAGGAGCTCTTTTTTATACTAAGCTTTTAATATATAATTATTAGTTTTAAAAAATTAACTAAGTAATAAAAAGGATCGTTAATAAGTAATAATTACTTAACTATAATTAAGTTATAAAAAAGACTACTTAAGAAAATATAAAATAAGGTATTAAAAAGCTATAAAAAAAAGTTTTTAAAGTATTTACTTTTATTAAGTATAAGTAATAAGTAATATTTTTAATAAGTCCTTAAAGCCTATAATCTTATTAAAAAGAGGGCTTAACTTTATTAACCGTACTTAATAGCCTATCTAGCTCCTCTACGAGCTACTTAATATTTATATTTAACTATTTTTATAAAATACTATTTTAAAAGAAGTAGGTTAAAAAAAGAAGCTATTTAGAGATTATAAAGAGTATAAAGCTTAAGAAGCTAAAAATATATAAAATAATAAAAATTAATAACTAATAAAGATTTTAAAACTAATTACTATATCTTTTTATAATAATATAAACGTCTATTACTATTATTAAAAAAAAGAACTATTGAAACCTACTTTTTTATATTAAATAAAAAAGAAGATCTTAATAAGTATAATAATTAGCGATTTAAAAAGGTAATAATAATTATTAAAAATATTAAAAACGAGAGTAATAACGAGATAGTAAGAGGAAGCGAAAATCTCTTAAACCCTAATAAATTCGTTAAGTAGTAAAAGTACGGATTTATTATAATTAATACGCGAATTAGATATATCCTTATTAAAATTAAGTATATTAATAATTATTAATATAAGTATAAGCTAGAGTACGACTTTTAGTAAGTTAGAGTAAAAAAGAAAAGGATAAAAATTAATTCTAAATAAAATCCTAATCCCTTATAAATAAGTAAATATTAACCCGGATTATTAAAAAGCGTAAATATATAAAATTATAGATTAGCTTAACGGTAAGTAAATTAATATAGTATTAATTTATTTAACTAAGGTTTATAAAAGAAAGGGGCTATAGGGGTAACCTCTATTTTATAAAATTATAAATAACCTTAGTTACTAACTAAATAAATAGTTTATAAGCGTAAGTTTAAAAATTATAAAAGTAATTAATAAATTCTTTTACGAGCGAGGGGTATTACTAACGTAATTATAATTATAAGAACTATATAAAATATTAATAATAATAATTATAAAAGAGGGATTCGTATTATAGAACTAAGTATAAGTTAATAAGGTATATAATCGCTTTAATAAATTTAAAAAAAAGTAAACGATATAAATTTCCTCCTTATAATTACTAATAGCAATCTATTATTATAAAAGGATATATAAAAACAAAATATAATGTTAAAAATATAATAATTAACGATTCTACTTATTTCGATTTATAACTCGTTACTATTACTAATACGAAATTCGGTACTAATTAGTTAATAAAAAAAAAGTAAATAACTTAGAGTTACTAATAATACGTAGTAATATAAAAATCGTATATAAATACTAAAAATCTAATAATAAATACGAAGTAATTTATAAACTTTAAAAAAATCTTTTTAAAAAAGAAATTATACTTTAGGGAGAAGTATAAGGTCTTATAAAAACCCTTAATAATATTTTATAATTATTATAAAAAAGTTAAAATTAGAGAATATTAATACTACTTAATAATTAATATCGTACTCATAAGTAAAGCTTCTAATTATTATTATAAAGCGGTACGTAATCTTAATTAAAACGACTTTTTTAGTATTATTAACGTAATCCGAAGCCGCTTTAAAACCTATAATAAGAACCTAGAGCTCTTATTTAAGCTATAAGTAATTTCTTTTATATTTATAACTAGGATAATCCCTTTAGGGTCCGGTCCGCCTTATTAAGGGCCATCTTTGCCTTTACGGGTAAGCTAGTTTATTAAGGTTAATATTGAGTATTTTTATTATATACTTTAATAAAACTTTATAACTAACTATAGCCGGCCGCAGCCGTTACTAACTATTAATACTAACTAAACTCAAAATACTAATAACCCCGCCGCCGTAATATATTAATTACCTTCTCTAGCACGTATAGCTTTAACGAGGTAATGCGGGATATTCTTATGAAGAATATAAAAAGTGAATATTCATATAGAAGCAAGAATATATGAATATAGGGGATATAAGCGTATATAAAAGAGGTTTTTGTAGTAAAGAGAGTAATATAGTTGAATTACTATATGAGAAGTTGCTTGCTTAACGAAAGGTCTAGGTAGGCAAATACACGCCTACATATAGGCATAAAAACCTCCTACTAGAATATTCCATTGCTTATTAATTATGATATAATTAATAAGCGTATACGTAAGTGAATGCGTAATCGTAGTACGTAATTCCGCCTCGAGTAAATTCCAGATTATTCAGTTACTTTCCAGTACTTTCCATTGCTCACGTAAGCTTATATAAGCAGTATTGCTTACATAATCAATACCTATAATAATCTACAGAAATCGTAGATTAATATGGTATATAGTTTGCTTACGTAATATTGATAATAAGGCGAATAATAAGGTAAACAAAGTTACCTTCGTAACAATTTTTAATGCCACTATTATAAGCTACTATACTTAGAAGGGTAGCTAACTTAGCTAGGTACGTAAATAATACGTAGGCTTATAAAGTAGTAGCGTCGGGCGCCTAATATTGCTATTAATAATCCGTAGTTATAAACTTTATAAGAGGGAAAGTTAAGGAAAATCTAAAAAAATAGTCTAGCGAGATAGTATAAGTATTTACTAATACTATATATTAATACCGTATAAACGATATTAAGAATCGCCCGAGCAGCTAGCAAAGGCAGAATACAAAAAAAAAAAAAAAAAAAATTTAACTAGGATAATAAAAAGTAAATCGTAAATAAAAATCCTTAAAAAGCTTATTAATCGAATCAATAAATTAATAAAAACCTAGCTAAATAAGAGAATAAATAAGTAAAAAGTTAGATATCTCTATATCGTAATCTAGCGCGTATTAAAAATAAAAATAACCTTATACTAAGTACCTAAAAACTATAAAACGCTCTATTTAAAACTAAGATCTAGCTTTAATATTAAAATAAAAATACTATACTAAACCTATTTTTAAATATATAACGGCTTAAAATATCTACTCCTTATAAGAGATTTAAAAAATAAAAAAGATCTTACCTCTTATATTAATAAATTAGATCATAATAAAATTAACGAGGTTAACTACTCTTTTTTTATTTTATTAATTTTTAAAAAATATACGAGGCTAAACGAATAAAAAATAATAAAACTTCTTAATAAATAGGCTTTTATTTATAAATAATAAGGGAAGGTCCCTTAAATAATAAATATAAAAATAGCTAAAAGGGCGAATTTAATAGGGCTAAAGCCTATTTTTTAATATTTAAAAAGAAGACGCTACCTCTCTTAATATTTTTAAAAACAAAATATAATACTAAATAAATCTAAGGGTAGCTAAAGGGGTCCTTTTTATATTACTTAGATTACTTAAATACTAAGCTCGTATAAATATTCTATTTATTTTAATATTCTACCTTTACTAGCTGCTCGGGCGATTCTCAATGTCGTTTACACGGTATTAATACACAGTATTAATAGATACTCCCACTGTCTCGATAGACTAGTATAAATATTCTATATAAATAAAAAGTACGGCTTAGATAATTTTTAAAAGATTATTCTAAATACTAAAGTATTATAATAATTAATAAGAGGAAAAGGGTAATTCTAAGCGCTATAGAAAATTATATTAATAATATTTAATATATTAATAGCGGGTATTACGAAAATTAGCTTCGGCTTAAGTAAAAAAAATCGTCGCCCTAAGTATAATAAAAATAAAAACGTACTTCGGAATAATAACTTTTTATATTTTACTTATTAATACCCTATTTTTCTTATATCTAAAAAATATAAGTCGACTAGGTATTATATTTAATAATATAAAGAATAAAATCTCTAATAATAAGTATTTTAAAATAGTTAAATAATAATAGGAGCATACGTTTATGAAGCTTACTAATAATATAAAATTGATTAATTATTTAATAAAAAGTAAGCTTAAATAACTATACTAGAGATTCGAATACCCGTTAGTTATAAAGCTATATAACTTTTTAAAATAATTAGGTAATAATAATATTAAAATGAGAGTACTAAAGTAGTTAATAAAAGTATATTATTAATATTAAATAAATACGCAGAGCCCACGCAAATTCAAATTCAAATTACGTAATAAGCTTAATTTTAATTAAGAAATCGTTATTAATATCTTCTATTTAAATAGTTAGCTAGTCCTATATATAATTAATATAGCTATATCCTTTTAAATAGGGCAATTCCTCTAGGATTTATAAGTAAAAATAGTTTAAGTAGCTTTATAAAAAAGCTAAATTAATATATACTAAGAACCGCTAAACGGTATTAAAACCGACGCTAATGCTAGCTTTAAATTAGTAAAATTTAAAAAGAATATAATAGCCTATAGTATATAATTAAAAGTCGTACTTATTAAAACGTATTATAGTATTAAAAAAGTAAAAAGAGTATATTAATAGTTAAAAAGGGTATTTAAAATTATTAAAAAAAAAATCCCGATTTTATTAATAACGAATACCTCTAAATAGTACTTAAATACTATAATAATATAATAGGACCTAACGGGCTTATACTAATATTTAGAATATTTAGAATATTTAGAATATATTTAAAAACGACCTTAGCCTCGTTACTATTACTAAATATAAGCTAACGGGCCTAAGTAATTAAAAAAGTAATATAAGTACTATATAAAAAGATATAAAAAAATAAGTTAACGAGGTAATTACTATACATAATAGGCCTAATATAGGGGTTAATTTAAATATATTACTAAATTCGGATATATAAATATAGCGCAAAATTATTTAATAATAAGCTAGGCTATATAAATTAATTTCTATTAATAAGCGCTCTTATATAGTTATAAAAGATCGTAACTAACTTCTTACAATATTAATTACGGTAATTAAACTATATTATATAAATTTTAATAAAGTAATTTTTAACTTATAAAAAAAAGAAGAGCTAGGGGAAATTATATAACTTATAATAGAGGTATAAAAAGTTATCCTTAATAAGATCGTTATAGTAATACTAATAAATAACGAGGAAAAAGAAATTATTAAAAAGGTATTAATATTACTAGCGAGACGTTATAAAAAACTACGATAGTAAGTCTTAACGTAGTAATTTATTATTAATAACGAGGTAATTAATACTTTTTATATATTAAAAAAAAAGCCGATTTTAAATTAGTAATCTAATTATATAAAAAAAGTATAATTATAACTATTAAAAAGCTATATAAAGGATTAAATCTTATTAAAATAAAACTCTTTATAATCGAGGGGTATATTAATTTATCCTTTATAACTTAAAAAAGTATATAAACCTCTATATATTTAAATTACAAATAGTACGTAAAATTTAAAAAAAAAGAACACCCTAACTATACGAAAGGTTTAAGTATATAATTTAGGAGTATAGTAATATTAAAAAGGCGACGCTATTTATATAATTACTTATAGTATAGTGCTATAGCTAACGGCTAATAATAATAATAATATTATTATTATAAAAAAGGGGATATAAAATTTAGAGCCGTAATATTACCTAGGCCTATACCTAATCGGCCATAGGGCTTATAAAAGAAATCCTAGCCTATTTACTAAGGGAAATAGCTAATAAGTACCTAGAAAGTACGATTATTAAAATACTTAAGCTACTATATAGACTCGTAAAATTAGGTACTTATTAATAAGCTATATACTACGATTTTTATATTAATTAATTATTAATAATTATATTTATATACGACCCGTACTTACTAATCTCTAAATATAAAAATAATTAATTTAAAATTATTAAAATATAAACTAATAATATATTAAGTTTATTTAATATTAACTTTATAAAAAAAGAGGATAAAGAGCTTTAAAAAGCGGGCTTTATAATAAAACTAAAAAAGGTCCTTATAATAAATACCCCCTTAATATTTAATAATAAGATTTTTATTATCGAGGGAGAAACTATCGTTTTTTAATAAAAGGGGTAAAATAAAAAGATTAACCTCATTAATTAGAATATAATTAATATTAAAAAATAATATAAAACTAAGCTTACGCAAGGGGTATATATTATAAGTATATATTAGCCCGAGGCGACTTTTAATCATATTAGGGTAGCGTAAGTTATAAATTTAACTAAATAAGATATTAAAATACTTAATAAGTAATTTAAGTAATAATAAATAAATCTTAATTAAGGCCTCGTTTATTACTTAATTAACTTAGTAATTAGTAAGCTCTATATCTTTATTAATAAGTTATTTATAAATAATAATAACCTTATTTTATAATTAAAGTATATTATTATTCTAATTAATAAGAGTATAAGTAAAAGCGAATTTACTATATATAGTAATATAATTTACTATTTATTAACTAAAAATAAGTAAGTAATAAAAAGTATACTTATATCAAAAGTTTATAGTATAATTAATAGCGTTAACCTCGCTTATGTAATTTTAATAACGCTAAAGAGGATTACTAATTAACTTAGCCTTTTACTAATTATAATAGTTATTTATATTAATTCCTACTCGCTATATAAATACCTTATTAAATTAAGGATAAAGAAAAAAGAGGTTTATAATTAATATTATAGCCCTTAAGTAATTATATAAAAAGGGCAAAATATTTAAAATTTATTAAATTAATAATAAAAATAACCTCGTAAACGCTTTTATAAAAATAGTACTTAATAAGGAGTTAAAATAATTTATAAGTAGTAAAAGAATTACTATATAAATAGAAAAATAGGTTATTTAAAAAAAAATTAAAAAAAGAAAGAAAAAGAAATAACTTAATAAACGGGCCCGAAATTAAATTATAGTTCTAATTATAGTAATTAAATTAATAAAAAAAAGAGAAAGTTAGTATTAAATTAGAAATTTAATTTAATTATACTATATAGCCGATTATATAAGGGCTAATTAGGGGCCCTATTTACGATTATTATAGCTAGCTTAACTTATAGTTAGAACCTCTTTTTTATACTTATTACGTAGATATTTATATAGTTTAATTAATCTCTTTATTAACTTATAGTTCGAACTAATTACCTTATAATAGGGATACTAATACTAAGATATCGAAAGGGAAGAAATAAATTAAGCCTAACTTAAGATTTCTTCACGGTAGTCGAGACCCCCTGATGAGAAAACCAGACTGTAGATAAGCTATTTTACCCTATTATCACTTAAAGTTGTTTTCATGGGAACTCGATTTGAATGTGATCCATCAGGTGGCGACTTTTCTGCTAGACGGTTGATCTAGCTCATTTACCTTAATCAAGGACAATTTGAGATACCCTTGGTGGAAAAAGGCAAAATACTGATAAAGACGTCGGCAAAAGCTTTTATGTTTTGTAAGTCTCTCGTTCAGCACCAATGTTGCGAAATTCGATAGCTCACAGACTTCTGCGTACTCAAATGATGTCAACTTCCTAAGTCTACCAGCTCGTTCCATCATGAAGACCCCCAGAAGCCAGGTTTGCAACTAGGAAACTTCCCTGTGCCGAAGTAAACCTGTAACAGCATTTGATATACTGCTGAGCTTGCTCAACCTAACCTGCAGAGTAGGCTTCCCAAAAGTGGTACCCATCAAGTGGTACCCATTGGTGACATAACTTGACCATTACGACGCCGTAGATGAAAAACAGGCGTGTTTTGAGTGGATATTATTGGTGACTTGCAACAGCAACAGCTTGAAGTCGGTTCTCGTATGATTTAACTCCTAATTTACCCCAAGTACCTGAATTTGAGTAACATCTAGAGATCAGAGAGTGACATACTGTCTTCGTATTTGGCAAATGGCTCCATCTGGAGACTTGAAATGGGATGGTCCCGACTTGTGCTAAACTATTGTCAAGCTTCTTTCGTTCAGGATCTCTTGAAGTCCACTGACAATACCTTCTCCAAGGTTGTTATTTCACAACAAAGTGCATTCTCAACATCTTGCCACCATCAAAATCTCCACTTTTCAAGACGATTGAAAGAGAGAGATATCTTTCGACAAGTCCGTCCTTTCACATTTCTATCTACCCGCAAAAGAGACCAGAGAGCCTGAGGTACCTCACATCACACGGCGGAGCACGATTAGTCGTCGCATGTGAACTTTAGATGGACGACAAACTCCCGCCGTTGATAGAGTAACAGGAAAAAAGAGCTGCCAGAACACCCTTCTTGCTGCCACGAGGGAAATCAGAAGCACAAGACCTGCCTCGAGTTTCCTACCTTAGCTTCATCGCTTCTTTCCTCCATCATACCGTTACAATTGCTTCTTCTTCCACCCAGAATTTCCCCATTCCACGAAAAGCCATCGCAACAATTATCGCAGACTCAGAGCAAACCAACAAGCACAGATCCATCTAAGGAGATGATGAACGAGAGCGAGGAAGATGAGAACATCGCTCTCGCAGCGGAAGGACGAGCGGAGATCGTCGAAGGAAAGTTCAGGGAACTGGGTATCCCTCGCAAATTCGACTACGAACGCGTCAAGGCCGCGAGAGCAAACCAAATGGCGAGATCACTGATCCATGAGGGTCGCGACTCCGTCTCGACTGCATGGTTCGCCTGGTATATCGATTTCAATGTATGGAACTTCATCCATGAGAAGTGTAAGTACTACCGCAGACGTCAAGTCCGAAACCCTCTGCTGACGTTCTTGAACTGCCTTCTAGTCGCCAAAAATGGCGACTACGAGACCTTCCCGTGGATCGACTTCGAACCAGCCGTGAAGCCCAAGACCCCAGAAGACGCCTCCGCCTGGTTTGACGGCTTGAAGGACGCCATCAAGCAAAAGTACGACCTTCCCGCCATGGAGCGGAAGAAGCAGGGTCTCACCTTGATGAGACCGGAGAACTACCTTGTGCGCGACCACGACAAAGTCGCCGCGCGTTTGCGCGAAGACACGTGGAACAACGTCTTCCCCGGAAGAGTGCCTCCCCACGGCATCGCCTTTGAAGTCATCGTTCCCTCTGCCGTCAAGATGTTCTCGGATCTGAAGTGGGACGTAACCCGGGGAGCGCATCATATCCCGGATACAGTCGGTATTTCCACGGTTGGGCGAGTACACCGCCGCGGCCACTTTGTTATGGCGATGGTTCTCGGTTATAACCCTGGCGTCGTTGACGACCCGCAGAGCAGATTGATTCTGGCCAAGACGTACGACCTCATCTTGAAATGGGCCGTGACGATCATCACCACCGGCAGAAGCATGAAGCTCACTAGAGTTTTCAAAAACTTTGACCTGCCGCAGCCTGGACTTGATGCTGTTGGAGAGGATACAATCATGGGAGGCATGGGAGACGAGATGGAGCTCACGCGGGAGCAGCTCGCCCTCTGCGCTGAAGAGTTTGATGTGGTGCCGTTGACTTCCGTCCCGGACTAGGCTGTGTTCCGGGTAAGCGAATGGCTGCACCGGGAGGTCTGCCGCACATCGGCAGAGGATCGCTGCCGATTGCTCCGGGATTGGTGCCAGCTTGAGAATGGCATTTTCCACCAGAACCTCGAGGGGATGACTCGAGAGGACCTCCAGAAGGCTTGTCATGAAGCGTGGATGGAGAAGACAAACGAGTGGAAGGAAACGCTTGACGTCACGGTGTGGTCGTGGACTGAGGAGGTTTACTGGGCGAAGAAGATTGCGGAGCCGTTTGACTCTTGAGCGAGATGATATCCAGATGACGGAGAGGGATCATGGTACTTATGTCCATCTTGTTACTCATGGCATGGCACTCTGTTGAGTTCTGGGCAGGGGCAGAAAGGGGCGACGCATAGGTCAGACTCTGGAATCATGAAGGTCGTTTTGTATTGAGCATTGTATCAATCATGTCTATTATCCACCAAACCACGCTCTCCATCCATTTTTTTCACTTCAAAAAAAGCCGCCGCACCTTAGATGACATTCTTCAACGACTGGCTAGCACGGAACCGCCTCAAGTTATACGCAATCAACGCCTCCGCGCCCTGCGGCCTTCCACCAGCAGCATGCGGCGAGACAACAACGTTCGGCGCCTTCCACAACCGGCTCGACTCGGGCAACGGCTCGGTGACAAACACGTCCAGCGCCGCGCCGCCGACCTCGCCCGCCTCGAGCGCGTCCACGAGCGCCTCCTCGTCGATGGACGTGCCGCGGCCGACGTTGACGATCCACGCGTGCTTGGGCAGCTGCTTGAGGCGCGCGGCGTTGAGCGCGTTCTTGGTGGACTCGGAGCCGGGGAGGATCATGACGAGGGCGTCCGTCTCGGGGAGGAGCTCGGCGAGCTTGTCCTCGCCGTAGACCTCGACGCCGTCGCGGATGCCGGCGTTGCGCGCGACGCCCTTCACCTGGGCGCCGAGGCCGCGGAGGTGCGGGGTGAGGGATTTGGCGATGTTGCCGAAGCCCCAGATGAGCACGCGAGCATCGCGGAGGGTAGTGAAGGCGTTGGCGGGGCGGTCGGGCTGCGGGCCGCCGAGGTGGCCTGGCCACTTTGACTGGAGCTGGTAGTCGCGCATCTCGTAGAAGCGGCGGGCGGCGTTGAGGAGGAGGCCGAGGGCGTGCTCTGCGACGGTGTGGTCGTGGAGGCCTGAGCCGGTGGTGACTGTTACCTTGGAGGTGTCGAAGCCAGCGGAGAGGACGTCGTTGGGGCCGGCGGCGAGGGACTGGATCCACTTGATGTTCTTGAGGCGGGCGGCGGCGTCCTTGAGGTTGTCGGCTGAGTTTGTCCAGGTGACGAGGATCTCGGCGTCTGTGTGCTCCTCGGGGATGGTGGTCTTCACGTCGTAGGGGACGAGGTCGACGGAGAAGCCTTGGAGGCTGTCGACGTCGAGCTTGAGGGAGGTGGGGTAGAGGAGCTTCATGGTTGTGACGTGTGTGGTGTTGAGGGTTTATGAGATCTAGAGGTTGGCGTGTTAGTGATTTTGGTCCCCAATTGGAAGCTTGGATAGCACAGGAGGCTCTTACATTATGAGTGGTATGAGAGGAGAATCTGAACACTGAAGAGATCGTGAAGAAACACCAGAAAAAACGAGAGCATCTGGAAGAAAATGAGCGAGGGGTCACGTCTGGTTTTACCTAACCTCGGGGCAAGGCATACCGATGACGGAGAGACCGCGATCCAATAAAACACAACGCGCGCGACAGCTTCCGTGTAAGCGGGGGTAAATGGATATTCCATGGACTGTGGACGGGGTGGATGGGTGGGATGGTGGGGGAACAGCGCCAAATCCGCACCAAGTTCCCACTCGCCCACTCGACGACGTCAAAAACGAAGCCATCCGGGCTTGTCGTTGGCGTCGTCAAGGTGGGGGAGGGGGCGGGGGAGGGGAAAGAACCCCGAACTTGGCTTGCTGACATGATCCCAGCAGCCATTTGCGTGATGGCAAGCACCGCAAGCTCACAATGATAGCCCCTCCATTAGAGAGCAAAGACTCCCCAGAGGCCCCCCAAATTTACCCAGATGGTCCAAGATCCAGACTAAAGTAGCGCATTGCATGTACACAGTACTGACTCGTCTCATGAACCCGTTCTGCGTAGCAACACGTGTAGACGTGGAGTTGAGTTCGGAGAAATTTGCTACTATTGGACGAAAGCGTGACCATTTTTTGTCACTTTGGACCAACGCGCCCGGGTTTCAGCGGCTATTGAGCGGCATAAACACCGATAGTTGCGGCAACTCACCGGATACTTTACCGTTCCATATCCGCCTGGCGAAACGCCTCTTGGGGGGTAACCAGGGAAGCTGGCTGTTTTTTTTTCTTTCGTTTTGTTTTTCTTTTTGGGATGACATTGTTTGGTCGTGTGATTTGTGAGTGCTCTGAATCTAATTCTGGCTATCGAAAAGTTAACTCTAGATTCCCTTACGGCTTTTGATCGAATTTCTGATTGCCGTCACTCTTTTTTGACGTCTCGACGTCTCCAACGAGTTTCGGAGAACTTTCTGCAATACCCCAAACTTGGACACAGGGTTTGTCAATGGCTTTCGGTTCGGCCTCGAAAGCTTGAACACGTTTCCTGGTTTAAATAGCCTGGATTGATTGCCGAAATCCGACATGCGCAATGATGCACTACATTCAGTCAGGTCTAATGTCGCCCGAGCTTCCTTAGCTCCGCGGAATCAGGTGGGGTATTGCCTCCATCCATCGCCTTCTCCATATGAACAGGAAACTCAATCGCGGGCGAGCAATTACCTATAATTGAACACTTTTAAGTCGGCCTTCTAAATCTCGGTTTGAAAACGAGTGCGAGAGTCTCCGAGACTCTGAGGTTCACTTTAAGTTGGTGCTCGTAGCCACTCATACAAGGGAACGGCGTGAAACTCCAGACCTAGGTCTCACCGTGGACTCGTTTGTCACAGCGATTCCTCTCCTAATGAACCTACCTCGTGTCGTTGAGGTTATCAGCAAAATCTAGATGACCGGATTTCTGCAACTCGCCGAAACCCTTAGAGTAGCTCAGGTAATCTTGTGATCACAGACGTCTATCACTAACACAACGGGCAATCACACTCTTGGCCTAGCAAAAGTCTTCCCAATCCTCACACAAATGTCTATTTCTATGAGTCTGTGATTGGGCAAATTAGCATGATAGATGTGAGAATGTTGCAAGGTCAAGAAGGTGGAGCATCCGTTCAGACTGATTGTTCAAGCCGAGACTTTTTGCTCGTAGGTTCTATAGATCTTCTGGTTACTATCTTACCCCTCGGTGGCGGAGCTTGCATTCTTTTGGCAAGGGTCATCCTTTCCAGCCAAGATGAAGGTGAAGAGTGAATCCAACCACTTTCCGTAAAGCTTTTATGCTACACGTAATTATACCAACCCTAGCTCCAAAGACTGTTTGAATGGCTATCATCGCGGTAGCCTTTCCCAGCCAGTCTTTAAAGAACTCCTTGGCGTAAACCTTGGAAAAGGATGAGCCTCTGTGTTGAAGACGACCTCTGTTAATGGCATGTAGTCCGTCGGCGAGAATAGCAAGTATAAATACTTCAGAGTCTCAGCCTGCAGTCGACAACGTCAGCTCAAAGTCTGCTCTGTATGTAACTTCGTCTTTCGACCACTTGATACATAACTTACCAGCCAGAAACTCTCCATATTATCCCTCGTCGAAGCGGGCACCGTCCGTACATCATTCATACTAGTATACCCCTCTCCGTCGGGCACCAAAGTATGCTTCTGGAACGATTGGAAAATCTTCCAGCCCCATTCTCGGTACATGGCATTGCCAGTGATGCGGTACATCATGAACAGACTCTCTACCGTCTCGGGTCTTTGCAGGTTGTGAGCGTCGAGGGGCTTGATGATGAAGTCCTTTTTCCACTTCGACAGTACTAACCACTGTATTAGCGCAAGGCTCCTTTGCTTGGAAAGGTTGGAAGAAAGTCGTCAACGTACCACTGCTTTCTTTACGTAACCACCTGTCGCCAGGTCCGGGCTGTAAGTCTGCTTCTGTGGCGTTGAACCACGTAATCTCGGGGGCGAGACCAGTGTCAGTGACGGCATACATGCCCCAGCAGGTGTTCATGATCTCGATCGAGAGTTCAATGTCGTCTTCGTGCTGAGCCGTCCAGCCCGGGTCACGACGGGCTTGCGCAAGAGGCCGCCCTTCTGTTGCCTGTCACGGTGGGGTTCAGCCGGTTGTCTTAGGAAATGACAGAATGAGAGACTTGAGAAACTCACAGCCATGGCGATTGTGCCCGGAAGAAAGCAGACGAGATGGTCCATCTTGGGAGATAGCGGTCCTCCCACGCCGGTCGGAAGCTCTGCAACGAACTTCAGTGCTGCGTTCCGCGTTGTCGTGACGAGGTGTCTCGCGATGCCGCCCAAGGCGTCATCCCACATGTCGCGGTAGATGGATTCGCCTGTCTGGAGGTACTGCTTCGCAAGATACTCTATGAGGCGTCAGTCTCGGAGCTATCTCACAAAGTGGGCTTGATCCTACCATAGTACGAGTCACCTCGACTTCCGAGCCGAATCTCCCTCGTCGTGAACTGTCCGTGGCTCGGATGCACAAAGATGGGAGGTAGTCCACCCTCCATCTTCTGGTCATCCAGCACCTTCATGACGCGCTCTGCTTTTTTCCAGTAAACGTCATTTCCAGTCAAGTGGGAAAGATACTTCATCTCAAGCTGTACAGTCGCAGCCTCAGCCGTGGACGAAGCCCCACCATCCGCATGCGAGGCGATGCCCTCCCTCTTACCGATGTTGACGCTCGCATACGGGATCCCAGAGTTGGAGTCAAACGCCACCATGAGCCGGTCCGCCAGGTCGATCGCCTTCGAGAGATAAACAGAGTCTCTTTTGGATGCGACATGCGGCAGCTGGGTTGAGAGATAGTATGCCGATAGAAGGCCGCCCAGCATACGGATCGTGGTCTCAAAGGTGTTTACGTCTTGGTTTTGGTCCCAAGTGAGGCTGCGGTGCAGCCATCTCCTGGCGTCAGCGAGGGGCTGGGTCAAATTTATGAGCATCATTGTGTCCAAGCTGTCGACGATGATCCAGCCTAGGCCCTTGGGAGACATGTTTTCTCCTCTCTTGGACATAGGATGAAAGACATCGTTACCTTGAAAAGAGTCGGCGTATTAGTTGAATCCGAAGAACGGGACGACTTGTCACGTAGGACATCTTACCCCATGCGTGTTTCTTGTAAGCATTCCAGCTCGTCAGAAACGCATCTCTCACTTCCTCTCTTCTGTCACACCAGTCGACGAATTGGGCTTGTGGGCTGTACTGCATGTATCCCAGAGCATCACCAGAGAAATATCCTCTAAGGCATGCGACAAGAACTGCGGAGACAAATATGCCAATGAGGACATTACGTATCCTCCGTCTCAATGAATTCTTTCTCTCGCTGGACAAGTGCAAAGAAATCCGAGAATCACGACCGGCCGAACCAGCGGCCTTGGGTCGTGTGGGTGAGTGCCGACTTCGTCGGTTCGGTGAGGTGCCCATCGTGGTGTTCTTGCTGCCGAAAATGAGTGTGAATGATCCAGAACTAGATTCGATCGTGTCTTCTAGGACACAACTAAGAGGAAATAGTCTCAATGCAAAAGAAACAGAGTAATGGATAAGTACGATCCTCCATTCGAAACCAACAATCAGAAGCGCCAGCGCTTAGCGCCCTTGGGCCTTGCCTGCAGTCTGAGGAAGAGGTACCCGATGAGCCATCATGCAAAGGCAAGAACAACCAACGGGCGGTAATTGCAACCATGTTCCAAGGACGAAAGACGCAGTTTCCTCAAGTTTTCGCTTGTGTATTCGGGAAGGCAACAAGCGCCTTCCCTTTCAATTGGTTACCGAAGAGTTGGTAGCGGCCTGATTGAATCTTGGCAGCCCGAGATCTCAAGATGCCATTCGCCCAGGTTCCACAAAACTGCACGATGTTGGAGCTCGTTACTCGGGGGGGGGGGGGGGGGGGTTCTTTCCATCTTGTGCCGCGCGCTACGCTTAGGAAACTGCGGCCGTAAGACTACCCTACCTACCTTGCCTTCACATGGCATGTTGTTGGGGCCTGTTTTCTCGAGAGACGCAAGCGCTGGACAATTTCTCCAGATCGCACCTCAGGCCTGGCCAACGCATGGCTCACATCTACAATACAGGCCAAAAAAGAGCCCTCGCTGTCTAAACATGGCAATTGAATTCAGAACCAACAAAGGAAGACAGCACGATATTGCAGGGACTCATTATGTAAGACCGATGCGAGAATACTAGCATGTCGGTTCCACCCATTTGAAAAGCAACCTGTGGGCATTCAACCTACAGCATTGGCAACAGATAGATCAACTTCGCCTTCGTCGAGTTCCCTAAGCCAAAGGCCTCAGCAGCTTGATCGGCTTTTCTTCCTTGCCATCACTATCTTATTACATGGCTATCGCAGGTTGTAGGCTTCGGTGACAATGGCGACAGCATATCCCGCTGTGACCGACGAGAACGGCACCGTCACGTCTTTCATAGCGCTTCCGACCGCCTTCACACCACCGACGAGCTGTTCGACCATCTATCGCCTCAACGGCTTCTCTCTCGCAGCGTATGACCCAGGTTACGGCATCGACATTGACACCAGAGTACGATGCGCGCCGCCAGCAGTCACAACGTGGTGGGAGCAAGGACGCCTCGGCCTCAACGACGGCGAGGGCCATACTGCCGTTAGTATCGGGCCTCTGGTATGTCCTGAGCGCTGGGTGACGGTTGCGACGTCGGTCAAAAACGATACGAGCAGTACACTTGCCATGTGCTGCCCACAGTGAGTGTCGCTGGTGATCGAGAGTTTCTCAGTATACGGTTGATCGTTGCTGATTAGTCGTCGTAGAGACTACACTCTGATCAGAGGTATTGCCGGTTCGGTTGAAGGAGACTGCCGTTCAGATCTCCTGTCCGGAGCAGTGATCACCTATGCATCAACATCCGCTCCAGATACTTCAAGCTGGACAATGGTGACGTCAACCCTCACCCAACCAGGTTTCGTTGGTGCCATCGCAGTGCTGGGATGGAATATCGAAGAGACAGCAGCCACTCCAATAGCAAGAGTCACTGTCACTGACGCAACTCCGACACCCACAAACGCAGTCAATGTCAATACCCCCGCTCTGCCTCGAGAGACTGCATCGACCACGACACTTTCGCCCTCAGGAGCGATATCGACGCCCGAGCCCGCAGCCCTCCCGTTGACGACCGCCATTGGAATCGGCGTAGGTGCTGTGGTAGGGGTCATCGCGCTGGCCATCCTCGGGTTCTTCTTTTGGCGTAGGAAGCGCAAGCAGCAGCGAAGGGCAGGAGAAACTGTGCCAGTCGTCGAAGAATATCATGCGAGGCCTCTTGAGACGAATAAAATCACGTCTCCCGCGCCGCGATATCACGAGCTTTACGTACACCAGCATGGTAGGAATCGGCAAGAAGTGACAGAGCTGCCTGTTCCACAGTACTATGCTGAGCTGGATGGAAGTAGGCCGGCATCAAGGTCAGATAGTTTAGGTCGGGCTACAAGGTGAGCATGCGATGCTTGAACAAGAGCATGAGGAGTTTAGTGGGGAAGGGGGGGGGGGGAGGGGGGGGGGGGAGTACGGACCTGTTCTTTCGAGATACCTGCGGCGTTGCGGATGATTTTGCCTATTAGGAGTTATTCTGATGTCTATATGGCGCTAGAAATACCTCGAATCTATTGTAATAGTTGAAATGCGACTTCTCCTTCTAAACATCCAACATGCTACCGATCATAACCCCAGCTTCGTCAACTCGCTCTCCAGACTCACTCTCCACGCCTTCGCCTTCTCCCCCTTCCCTCTAGGACAAACCTCACATATCGCCCTCGTAAAGTTCACGACCTTCTGCACCGTCTCCTGAACGCCCTTGTAAGGCCATCCAGCCACAACCTCCCCTTCGATCCCCTTCTCTAGACAAACCTCCCTCGCCCACCCCCTCATCCTCTCCCTCTCCGCCTTGGCCACCATCTCATCATCTCCTCCACCCCAAGGATACAAAAACGCATTCGGCGGATCCCACCTCGGCCCAGGCACCACCCCATCAAACTCCCAATCCAAAATCCCCGTCACGTTTCCTTCCCCGTCCACCATGACGTTCGCGAGGTGCAGGTCCCTGTGCGAGAGTACATACCGCGTATCATCCACCTCGTCCGCGTGAACCCTAACATACTCTCTATACTCCTCCAAACGCGGCACGAGATCCCTCATCCACCCGAGCGAAGCGTGCCTCCCAATAGCGTAGACATACTTCTCGACGCTCTTATCCAGAAGCTCCGCCCACCCGGAGAACGCGCCCCCAACAGGATTCAACGTCTCGATCGTCTCCCCCTCCCAGCACCGCGAAATCTCAGGCTCCATCCAGAACCACTCATCCACAACCGGGCCCGGCACCACCTCCCCCTCGTCATCGACCCTTAACCCGCCAACATGCTCCCACGCACCACCCTTCGAACTTTCCCACAACTCCGCGAGAAAGCCCACAAGCTGCTCGACAAGCCTCCTCCTCGCAACCTCCCCCAGATCCCAAAACACCTTATCCGCACTAACACCATCAATCCTCTCCAACAGCGTAAACTCGTACCCCAGCACGTTCTCACAAGAAGAATCCCAGCGCAGCACGGCGGGCACGGGGACGGCGGTGTGTTGCCGGACCCAGCGCATCACGGCGACTTCGTTTTCTGTCTTTATGCGTGGTAAGTGGCGGCCTGCGACGCGGAGGACGAGTGTTGTGGTGCCGTCTGCGTTGGGACGTGCCGGTGCGAGGTGCGTGGCATCTGAAGGGGGAAAGTGGAGGAGGTAGATGCTGTGGAAGGCTGCTGTTACTGTGAGAGGTTCTGTGTGGGTTGGCGGTGGGAGGTTGAGGGATGTTGTGAAGGCGAGGAGGTCGGTTGGTGTGAGGAGGGGTGGGAGGTTCGCCGCAGGGCCGGCCATTTTGAGACTTTTCGTGGAGGGCTGGGTTCTTGTGATTTTACTGTTGACACGGAATGGATATGGTTAAGGAAAAGCACGGGTTCGGCGTCTTGTCTTTATATGTTTCCTTCTAATCGATGCTGTTCTTGGACTTTGCTGAAATCCGTAGATCTACTGATCCTTCCAACTCGCAAGGGAAGGCGATGTTGATGCAAAGTAAGCGCTACCGTCCCGGCCCCACACGCCTACGGTCTACCTAACCAGTATCGGGCCCGGCGCCGAAGAGCAGATCCACTTAACCCGGATGAGCCATCGCGTATCATCCGCCCACCGGCAACGCTTTGGGGAACTCGCTACAGGATCTTAAGATGTAATCGACATATACCTCATTCATAGTGAAATAAGAATTGGAAGATGGGAAATGGGCTAGTGACGCTTCGTTCTCCTATACGAATCGCCGCATAACTGTATCAGCAAGGCAAGAAAGACGACCGCTCTGCGCGTCGTAACCCAGCCTGCTCTCACTGGCCCCAGCACCACCGGCTCAGATAAGGTAGGTTAGGCTTCGTAGAGTTTACTTGGGCACCTATCTTCCCTGAAAAACTGTGATTCATGAACATATACTGCAAGAGGCAACACTCATAAACGTATCCAAGGTACCTATGTTAAGAGGAGGACTTGACATTGTGGTTTGTTTATCGGCAACCTGTATGACTTCTTCCGGAAGATCTTTGTGTGGATTGAATACGGGTCTTCCGCTTGGACACAGATGGGGGTTTCGGATTCAATAGCTTGATTGTGCTATCTCGCGCTTTCTCGAGCGCAATGAAGAAGTCATCTAGCTTCTGACGCTTGATCGGGCGCTACGAGTCCGACCTACTCGGACCACCTTCACGATAGATGGAAGGGCGCATTGCCCAAAATCACAAACCGTAGGCCTCCGTGGCTACCGTCCAGCACATGTATATACCTCCCCTCTATTCCAAAGACGGAGCCCGATGATACATACCCAAACTATCAACCTGATGTACACCCTAGAGTACCTCAGATATTCATTCATCAACATCATGTCAGCCCGTTCATGGATCACTTCAAGTCGACCCCTCACAATTCACCCTTAGCGGCTTCGTCTGTCTTGGGTATCCGAGGGAAGCAAAGCTGAGGAATCCTCTTAAATAGCATGTCAGAAGGATAAACCCCCGCATTTCCCTCATGAAAAGTACCGTCTAAGCTACACGAGTCCGGTAAGCTATGCTTCTAGATGTCCAGAAACATTTAATATAAATGCTACAAAGACAACACACCCCAAGCAAAAACACCCGACGCCTTGGCCCTTGGCCCCCAAAATACCGACTCTCTAAATGCAGCACGTCCCCAAAACACCACGTGGGAAAATATCGTCACCGGCCGGCACCTTATTCTCGGCCATTCCCTCTTCCCTCTCACCCTCGCCCCCTACGCAAAAGTTGCCGAACCGACCGACCCGGACCGGCGCATTAGCGCTCCAGCTACTCCCTACTTCCCTACGTCCCGTGTCCAGCCACCACGAGTCGCGCCCCTCAAACACCAAGCACAGATCCCCTCAAACCCAGCATGTACTTGCGAGGCAAACCCGAAAACGGGCAGATATACACTGAATCTCAAGAAAAAAGAGCCGCCCAATCAATCGGTAGCCGCCAAGCCGGCCACCAAGAGCGTTTAACAAGATGCACGAAACGCTCTCTCTAAAAAGTTGCTGCGGCTCTTGAGGTGTCCTGGATCTTCTTCCAGATTGATCAGGTTCAGAAACTTGAGAAAATGCCGCTTCTATTTTCACTTGTCTTGGGATCTTGGCCAAACACCAAGAACGTTCTTTTGGAAGTATGTCTCTGCCCGTGATCTCTGAGAAACTCATTCTCGTTCACCCAGGATTTCTGACGGCGACCTCTATCCGGACTTACGCGCTGCGGCTGGGGTACGTGGTCACTTGGAAAGGTGAGATATACTGCAGTTGACTCGTGTTACTTTTATCTCTGTCTAGCTATCTATGCCCATCTTATCATTATTTCACCATTATGCTTCTTGACTCAGCAAACTGCTATGCATTGGGACTCCAGAGCCCCGTGGTATTTCCCCCACTATCCGCTGTCTCGGTATTGTTCTCTGCACTTGAACTCGTTGGGACTGGGCTTCATCGGAGAGGCATCGGTAATTACAGATCAACCCACATGCCAAATACACAAGTGAAAGTCCAAATATAACTGCCCAGGTGCAACTTTCCGTCAATTAGTCATGTCTGTACAAATGCGCGCAGCTGGCTGGTGTTAAGGTTATCTTGTCCCAGCTGTAAACGCAGCGCCCGGGGACTGCTTTTCCGTCGGCCTTCCTCCATCCATCGGCATGAGACCAGGATACACTTGAAATCAAAACAGGCACCGAGCATCCTTGCACATCCTGTCCCAGCCTACTGCGTCAGCTGAGTCGCAATGATACTTCGCGACGCTGGTTCTTTCGCTGTCCTCGCCGGCTGACCATTATTGATCGTTTAGGCGTGAGCGGCCGGGGCGGCGGCGGGAGCGGCTTCCTTGGCAGCCTCAGCAGCAGGAGCGGCGGGCGCAGCGGCAACAGGAGCAGCGACAGCGGGAGCAGCAGCAACGGGGTTGGCAATGTTGGCGCTAGTGAGACTCTGCTGGGCGACCTGGATGATGTTGGCCTGGCCGAGGGTGTTCTGGGGGAACCGGGCGTTGAAGCCAATGACATCACGGACGGCAGTAAAGGTTTGGGGCTGGACCATCAGGCGCTGAGTTGAGACGAGCCACTGAACACCCTCAGAGCAGGGAGGAGTAGTGAGGGAACCCATGTAGCTGCAAAAGAATTAGACATTGGAAATCAGAGGACTGCCAGACGTGGAACGTACCTTTGGAAGCTGCCGGCAGAGAGAAGAGTGACGACCTCCTGCATGTTCAGCGCACCAGTCTTGGTGACAGTACCGGGCTCCTTGATGGCACCGAGGGAAGAGAAGACGGTCTCGAGAAGGCTAGACGAAGCAGCCTCGGCCTTGATCGGGTTAGTTCCCATCGCGGGGATAGCCTTCAGGGCTTCGGCCGCGGCTCCAGTAGCAGCGCGGCGGGCCAGCTTGGTGCGGCGCTCAGCAGTTGCGTTTCCTCCAGCGGGAGCAGCTTCGGCAACAGGAGCAGCCTCGGCGACAGGGGCGGCGGGGGCAGCAGCGGCAGCGCCCTGCTCCAGGTCGATGTAGGTACCAATGACGGCAATCTCCTGGTTGGCACCCTCGAAGACCATGTGCATCTCCATAGCCATGCTCTTTCCGGCGTCGAGATGCTCACTGGGCAAGTGGAAGTGGAACTGCTGCAGGGTGAAGTTGCTGCCTCCAACTTGCATCGATCCGCCCTTGGCGATAACCTCAACGGTGGTTCCTAGGTTCTCGAACTCGGTGCCATCGGCCATGTCGGGGATCTGGAGGTTGATGGAGCTTCCGGGGAGAACGTTGAAGGAGCCGGCCACCATGTCGATGGGGGACTGGGTGGGTCCCCGTGGCGCACAGCTGGTTGGCAGTAGTATCCAGAGCGACCCAGTTCAAGGGGCCCTTGACGATATTGTTAGTATTGAGGTGTGCGGCTTCTAAGAGAGAAGAGAGCACTCACATTGCTGCCGGTGTAAGCAAAGTTGTTGACCTTGACCTTTCCCTCCTCAGCGCGAGGATCCAAGTGAGTTCCATAGGCGCACGAGGCCAGAACCTGGGAGATAGAGGCGGCGAAGAAGCCGAAGGTGATGAGACGGGAAGACATATTGAGCTAAAGGTAGGATACGGGACCAGCGCGTGGGGGGCCTACAAAGGATCGAAGGAAGGGAAGAATAGAAGCGAGTTACAAAAAAGTAGATTAATGAAGAAAAACGTATGACCAGCCCTCTAGGGGAAGAAACGAAACGAACGAGAAGAGAAGTTGAAGGTGAAAGAAAAGACAGATGATGGAGATGAAGAACGAGATGAGCCGAGAGAAGGAGTATGTTTGCATCAAGATGGCATGATGTCTATATACTTATGATCTGTAAGACTGTAGTCGAGGGCTGGTTATCTTGATGATCTACCTCACAGGTCCAAGAATAGTATCAATAGGCAAGAACCCATGCGAAGATGGCCGGGGCGGATAAGCAGCGAGGGACGGAATCATGGTGAGGATCTTGGCATGTGCTTCATCCAGGGTGTTGAGGAGCAGTGAGAGGCTCAGAAGGAAAAAGAGAACGGGTTGATGAATGAGGTTTAGGATTCCCTGTGTTTGGGGATGAGCGCCTCCGTTTCCCATGGTATCGCGGGCATGTTTCTGGCGCAGAATGGGAGGGGGGCTTTCAAGCTTCTCCATCCAATGCGACTGCATGCCATCTGGACTATGGACCAGGATCAATGATTGAGAGCAGGCGGCCAAGGCCGGGCGAGGCTATTGAGACGGAGGAGGAGGCTAGAAGGAGGGCCGTTTGGACAAGAGAGCGGAAGCCAGGGGGCCTTGCGACCCTGGTCGAGTTGACAGGATGGGAGTACGTCGCCAGGGTGAAACTGCCAGGCTCCGGAGGGTTGGATGGGGTTGTGGGGAATATGGCCACTTTATGAGTCTGGTGCTTGGCCAAGTCAACAGCTGGAGAGAAGACCCCTGCGATGCGCGTTCCACGAGTCTCAACGTGGGAGTTGATTGAAGTGACGGCTGTGGGAGAGAAGCGCTGGTTCGGACGGAGACGAAGCCCCCTTCCCAAAGATCATCTTAGCGATGATCTTGTTGAGACGACGGGCTGGATATCAACACCATCATGTTAGGTGATGCTGAATGACTGCATTTACCCAAGTGATTCCCAAGAAGCGGGAGGGTGGCTAAAAATAAGCATTTGGAAGGATCGACGACAAGAGCGGTGTTGGCCAAGTCGAAGCCGGAGGAATATCATATGCGGGAGTGACGTCTAGGGGAAGACGGGAGTCAAGAATTGAGGCTCTTTGTCCAAGGCATCCAAGAGGATACCAAGAGCTTGGTAGGCGGGGAGTAGCAGCACCTGCCACTGGAGCACGAGACTCAGACACGGCCTGCCTGGGTAGGTACGCAGTACCTTCAGGTATGGATGGAGGGTGCAAAGGTGCAATGGCAAGGGGGGCTTTGGGTACATATCTCCCGGATTTTCCCTCAACCACGTGTTACGGGCTGGCTGAGTAAGGTAGGAAAGGAAGGAAAGTACGGAGTACGGAGTACCCTGTGCTGCGTTATCCGTGCTTGCCTACTACCTTACTCAAGAAGGTATCCGAAGGTGTCTCCTTCCTCGGCTGAGTGAGGGCGTTAGAGACGTAAAGAAAAGCTGGTAGGTGCGATGCCTGCGTAAGGTATGGCCTGGGCAGCAACTTCAGGTTGCGGTAAGGTGAGGTAGGCCCAAGCTTGCTCTTTCCTTCCAAGTAAGGTGAGGGCAAAAAGTAGGTAAGGTAGCCTGGTAGATGCAAGCTCTAAAGAACCATCGTCTTGCTCTTACTCGTACGCGTGGCAGATATGGCAAGAGTAAGGTAAGGTGCTGTGTAATGGCAGGAAGCAACCAGGGATGAGGCAGCCGTCAGAAAAACCTTGTTCACCTTTGGTAGCGCTCTAAACCTTAACAGCCTTTAAGCCATGCACGACCTCCTGCTCTTGCCTGTCTCTGTCACGCTGAGTCTGTTCGGACGACACAGGGGCATTCGGGCCCACTTTTCCCAACCGTCACCGCGTGGTGAGACGACGCACGGGACACACAGCAGCCAGTCCCAGACCGCAGCAGGAAAGAGCAAGTTAAGTTGACTGCATGGCAAGACCCGGTGCGAAGCTGAAGCACCTCAGATGAAGCACGTTCCTGCCTTACGCATATTGCACTCCAGGTCACTGAGGTTCCTTCCTTCTTGCGTTGCAGCCAAGCTACGGCCCATGGATGACGACGGAAGAGAGCCCGACAACTTGTCTGACAGACACACTAAGACTGAAAAGACGTTGGATCCTGTTGAGAGGTGAGAGGCTTGTGAGAAGGGATGACAGGAAGAAGGGGTAGGGAGGAAGAAAACAGCTGATTTTTGCAGGGCCAAGAGCTTAAATGGCTGCCAAGTCAAACTGGGGGCGGAAGTGGAAGGGGTCAACTTGGTGATGGCTTGCGATATGTGAGCCGCCACCATGTGTCCTTGACAGCAGACGGGGAGGTTAACCTCAAGTACGGCTCAAAGTCCAGAACTGACTAAGCTAAGCGATGGAAAACTGCCAATGAGGAAGCGTCGTGATGTGGGAGAGCGCCTGGCCGCTGTGCACCCTAGCGTTCCATCCAGGCGGTACACCCACTGGAAACATCTTCCCTGCAACGGATAACTTGCCTTGAACCAGGTTAGGGTACCCACGGTGTCCGCTAGTCCCCTCGCTTAATCTTCACTACAGCGCCTCTACCTGCTGTAAGGTAGGGAGTAGGCCGCCCAAGGTACCAATGGACCGCTTGAGGACTGGGCTGCGTTTGCGTTCGCCGGCCGCGCCTCTCGCCAAGTCTTGCACCTCCTGATTTCTTCTGGGCGCGTCTCACGCCCTTTCCAAACTGCTGGGGCCTGCGACAAACCTCCACCTCCGCATCTCAACTTCACCAATTGTCTTCAACGACGTCGCCTGCGCGGTAGTATTCGTCTGCTCTCCAGCCCCGGTCCCTTCCCTTCTCTACCAGCTACGCCAGCCTACGACTCAACCTACCTTGTTACTTGCCTACCGTCTACGGTCTACGGAGTCACGGGAGTACGTCCTCAAAGTTCGGTCTTCTACCACCCACGCAACTGTCCATCACCAATACCACGCCTCGCCGCGCCCCATTTGCCAGCCATGCCATCCCTCTCCGCGTTCCCGCCGACCGTCTCGACCTCCCCGTCGGCACCGCCTGCCTTCATCTGAAGCTTCTTGGCGCGCTCCAAACGTCAGACGGCCCCTCCTTTGGCGCCAAGTCCCAGCGTCTACCGGAACCGCGTCTGATGTTTTAGCGACGACATGGGAACTTGAGAAGCTATCCCCATCTCCTCGAGTCCTTTCAGGCTCACCGCTCACGGCTTCACCCCAGTATCTGCCTGCCGGCCAGCCTTTTGGCTGTGGTCCTAACTGAACGACCTGGTTCTCGATCCCCACAGAGAGCAGAAAGAGTTACCCTTCAGCTGGGAAGGCCTGACGCTCTGTCCCTCTTTCCCTCTGCCTCGACCACTCGACGGTCCGTCCTCGGTGTCCGGCGCGCAACTTGCTCAACTCGACATTGGCGCTGGTCTTCGCTTTCGCTATTTGTTTGGGACCCCATCTCTGCCGACGACGTGCCAAGTCGCCCAGCGTTTTCGTCTCCATCATCATCAAGAGAACTCAATCTGAATGCGACGTCGCCCATAAGGTCCAACGACAGTCTTCAGCAGAGTCGGCTTGGCGAATCCCGAATGCCGTCTTGGTGGCCAAGGACGTCGTCATCTCCATCATCACCAAGGGTTTCCAGCCAGTTTTTCTGCGACGCATAAACCACGCAGCTGGTGTCTGGTCATCGGCGAGCGTGAGCCAAGACGACTTCTCCTCATATTTCGTCAGCACCGCCCGTAACATTCGGCTTGTCAAGTTGTCACTGTCAGTCGGTTCATCCAACATCCGCAAGATCTGCAGTGTCTACGCTGTCGCTGTCACTTGACCCAGGATGAACCGCACCGCGGCTGGGACGTCTCAGCGAGAAACACTGGCGTTGATTCTCTCGCCACCTAAGATTCTGTCTACATGGAACTCGTGTATCGATTCTTTGGCTCCGAGCACATGCCTGAAGAGAAAGCAATGCGCCAAAAGGCGGCAAGCGAACGGACAATCGCCGCTCCTTCAGAACAATGATTCTATAAGCATGATGAAGCCGCGGCGACGGCACTCGTGACGGAGTCTTTCCGGAGTAAGTTGGCTTGGCTTGTAGCGAGGACAGTGAAGTGCCCCTAGGCATTAGAGTCATACTCCTTCATCGCAAAGGAGAAGTTGAGCTAGACATGCGTATCCCTCGCGTCCCTCGCATCCCGAAGCAGACCACTCGCCCCAATTCGGATGCCAGCTCTCTGCTCCGGTAGAGGTGGTCCGGAACACGCACCTTTCACACTGCGGATACCGATGTCGCCAAGCACTTACCGTTGCGTTGAGAGCAGTCAACGTCGTACTAGAACTCTTCTCCGCATGTTGCAACCTAAGCAAGCTTGCTTCTGCCCCTTGTTGTGAGACATCCTTAATTCTTCCAGGGCTGGAAATTGGCGATTGGTTCTGTCCTAGTCGCACTTCTCGGCGTCTCGACGTTCCATTGTGCCCTGCAGCACTTGGCACTTGGCTGCTTGTCCCGCCGTGCCTCTCCGCTCGCTAGTGCAGGCCTCTATTGTCCGCCGAGAGACACCAGCAAAATAAGCTTCTACTGCCCAGGCCCTAATCGCAATGAAGTGTTGACGGTTACCATAAGTGAACAACAACAACAACAAGCGAAAGAGTATCGAAAGCCTGGCGTCTAAACGTGGCGATGCATCTTTTCATAGCCAGCAATCGTATTTAAGGCAAGTGATATGCCGCCAAATGATTGTTTTTTTTTTTCCCTTTCAGGACCTTTCAGATTCTGTTCATGTCGTGTACGAATACTCAGCCCATGATCGACGACTCGAAACGTGGAGACCCCCTTGATGATGGAGAGCGCGCGCGAGACCCCAGCCGCGTATCACGAAACATTGGTTCATTCTCGCCAAACTTGCTTATTGGTGGACACAGGAGGCGAGGAGGCTTTGCGAAAACTTCAAGACCTTCCGAATCATCTCCTGACGGATCGTTTAGGGTTGGGTCTGCTCTTGTCCCGCTTACTCATGGTCTCGTGGATCGTACAAGAGTCATTGACGCGGATTCAGAGAAAAGATGACGCAGAATGTTATGGCGAGCTACTGTCTAAAGAGGTTCTATGCAGATGACTTGGCCGTCGCTCCCTCACCGTAATGATTCTGCGTCATCTTTGGGTGTCCTCCAGGCTCCAGGTCAGCGTGTAAGCACATTTTGCACTAACAATCTCCCAACTCTTTGTTTCTCCGACGGGATAGACAACACCCCGAACCGCTGGCCAAACCAGATGTTAACCCGGACTACGTCACATACCCTTTCGTCAAGACAACCCTTTTGGCCCCGAAATCGTACACTTTTGTCGAAGTAATCGGTCATCATGTTGGAATTTTTCTGATAACAAGGGGTGAGAGGAAGTTGACATTCATTGCATCCTTCGCCCCTGAGATGAGGTATGTCGAGGAGAGATTTTGAGAACTGCAAGAGAGACACTGGCTTCCACTAACTCGCATGACCGGAGGGAGACCCACTAGCCACCGGCCGACGGCCGCGGAGAAGTGGAGAATCTTCGCTTACCGGATCGGGAATGCGAAGGGGCGCAAAACTCCACCTCCACTTTCCACGCCCGCGCCCGGATGTTCGGCGTTCATAGCTGGAAGTTGGAACACACGAGTTTCCCCTCTGGCTTGAAGTGGTCTCGCCAACGCAAGTGTTGAGACTTTGATATGATTGGTCAAGTCATTGATGGAATGCGCAATGATGATACGCCCATCCATAAGTCACCTTAAGGTAAGGTACCTTAGGCAACACTACAGAGTGATGCTCCGATGGGCTTGCATGTGGTGTTAGTTCCTTCCCACTAGCGCGTCAGCAAACTCCGCTTTCTACTATCCCGATGGTGCTAACCCGGTGAGGAATGCGAAGCTATGCGAAGCTCCTGCGAATGATGTATAAAGATGATGAAAAGGCGATGAATTTCAGTAGATTCGGTCGCGCGCTCTCTTACGACACAAGTCAGCTGTTACATCTTTCCTCTTCTTGAATCAAACTTTTTGGTCAGAAAACCAGTCATACAAGAAACATACAAACCAAAAAAAGATACACAAAATGGTCACCCGCGCCCAGGTCCAACACTCCAACGCCGCCCTCACATCCCGAACCGCGCCCCGAACGGCCGTCTTCCTAGGCGGCACGTCAGGCCTCGGCAAGCTCACCCTCATCGAGCTGGTATCCCTCGGCTTTCCCATACGGGTCTACATCGCCGGCCGCAAAGCCACGGAGCCGGCGATGAGACCCGTGCTCGAGGACCTGCGGCAGAAGAACCCGCGGGCCGAGCTGGTTTGGGTCGAGGCCGAGGTCTCGTTACTCGCGGAGACGAGAAGGGTTTGTGAGGTCGTGAAAGCGAGAGAGACGGGTCTCGATTTTTTGTGTTTGACGGCTGGGTATGCGCCTTTTGGGGGGCGGAATGGTGAGTTTTTGATGAGAGATTTCGCTTGTTTCTGTGCAAGATGAGAGGGGGTATATGGATGAGTTGAGTGAAGATGCTGATTTCGGTTTAGATACTGCGGAAGGGATAGATGTCTGCCATTCCCTGGAGTACTACTCCCGCATGCTCGCAACCCTCCACCTCCTCCCCCTCCTCCGCGCCTCCGCCTCCGCCTCCGCATCCTTATCCTCCCCCGGCCCAAGCCCCTCCCCGCGCGTCCTCACCGTCCTGGCGGGAAGCATGCTCTCCACCCGCATCGACGCAACAGACCTCAACCTCACCCGCTCGTCCCCCAGCAACACCAGCAGCAGCAGACTCTTCGGCTTCAAGGCGCAGACGCACATGTCGATCATGAACACCCTCTTCCTAGACAGGCTCGCCTCCGACCCGGCCAACGCGGGGGTGTCTTTCGTGCATAATTGGCCTGGCGCCGTGGACACGGGGAACATGGCGCGGTATCACGCGCCGACGTGGTGGAGTCCGTTCCCGCTGACGAACTTGCTGAGGCCGTTGTTTTTGGTGATGGGGTTCGAGGAGAGGGAGGCGGGGGAGAGGCATGTTTATTTGGCGACGTGTGGGCGGTTTGGTGGGAAACCGAAAGGGGAAGAGGAGGGGGATGGGAAGGAGAAGGGATGTAAGAACACGAGGGGGGAGGAGGCGGAGGAAACGGCGGTGCCGGCATCTTCGGTACGCAGGCACTGCCCGGCGGGTGGAAGAAGGATGTCAAGGTGACGAATCCGGGAATGCTGTTATTTCTCTCCCGACTTGGGGTCCAGGAGGAACGGGCGCGGGAGAAGGATCTCAAGAGGAGGAATCTGGCCGGCGGCGGTGGGATCGAGGCTTACGGGACCGGGGTAGTAGGAGGCGGAGGAGGCAGCGGGGAAAAGATCATCACACTCGACGTCGGCACCCTCTCCACCGGCCGGAAACGGAGCCGGAGCCGGAACCGACGCGGTCGAGCTTTTGAGCACGGTTCGGAGTGGGAGTTTGAGCGGGGGAGTCACTTGCTGTACCTCGCGAGTCCGGTTCTTACATTTGCTGCGCTGACTATCATGATTTTACTAGCAGACTGTAAGTCTTTGTTCCAAATTTTCCAGCATCTCCCATTTCCTCCTGAGTCTTTGGCTCCCCCCTTCTGCATGGTAACCCACCTTGATCGTTCGATTTCCACCAAGCCCCCTTGATCGCGATCTCTTCTCCCACAATCAATCTCAAACTAGATCTCGGTGGTGGAGTATCCTTTACAAGCCGAACTAACGTCCACAAAGGGTGGGGTCTCGCATCGATCCTAGCACTCATCACATCCCGCCTCTTAAACATCTACATTATCAAACAACGCACCCCTCCCCCCCCTCCTCCTCCTCCTCCGCCGCCGCCGGCCACTGCGTTCTTCGCTAGCAATGGCAACGGCAACGGCGGCATAGCCATATCGTCTTTACCACCAAAACTCACAGAGTACCTCATCCCCCTAACCCCCTCCCTCAAAATTCGCATGCGCGGCCCAGCAGACGACCTCGCCGCCCTGACGACAGACGCCTGGCTCCTCGCAAAGACGGCCGTGCAGGGCTACCTCGAGGCGACGGCCAAGCTGGCCGTGTACGTCGTCGCCATCTTCAGCGGCAACGTCTCGCAGGCGGGGAATCTGGTGCTGCTTGTGCTCTTGCTGGGGAGCGCGGGCTTGTTGGGGCTGAGTAACGGGTGTATGAAGGGGGTGAGGGGAAAGGGGCGCGTGGCGAGGGTGTGGCATGGTGATGATGCTGATGGGCCTGGTGGTGGACGTGGTGATGGAGCGGGAAGTGGGGGGCGGGCTGGGAGGGGGGAGATGGGGAGGACGACCAGGCCACGCGGCGGGTGGAAGGGAGATAAGGAGGAGGGGGATGGGATTGGCGATCCGGATTGGGATTCACAGGTCGGTAGGGTTGTGAGGGATCCCTATCCTTTTGAAGGGAGTGTTGAGTATTCATAGTATAGAGGGATGTGGTGAAGCTGAGGTTGATTTGAAACGTGGGTAAATGTAAACGATGCCTGTCAGACGTTGCAAAGTGTCATGGAGTTGGACTTCAGACTTGAGGTGATGTCTATGAAGGTGTATATTAAGATACTTCTACTATATGAACATCTCTCCTATATCGGAGAAGTAAGGCTGGATCGCTTAAGGCCAGAATAGAATCTCGGCTACTGCTAGTACATAGACTATATGCATTTGCGTATCACGACTTCCAGATAGACACTCCTCAAACTCTACCAGCCGCCATCGTGAACCCAGAAGTAGAATCTCCTCCAGGGGGGTTTAACAACAAAAGAGCAGACATTTCGCTCCTTCCCTCTCTCCCATTACCTTATTATCCTCGGAAGCATCCTTTAACAGCATCACCACTCATTCGCATGATAGCTCACCACCCGCCGACTAGGATTCCTTCTCCCAGCAACACGCTTAAGAGACCATGGCGCAGACGGTCGCGAATTATACTCATCCCTCTCAGCGCACCTTCTCCTCCATTCCATATTCGCCAAGATATCCCGCGCAACGCCCCACCGCCCCAGCTCACAGGCGTCCTTGAACTCCCGCTCCCGATGCACCATAACGGAAGCAGGACACCCCGCCTCGATGAGTATCCTCACAGCCTCCTCATCGCGCGTATCGCGATCAACCACAAATGCCTGCCGCTGCTGCTCCGTCATGCCGCCAGGCAAGAGGCTGTAATTCGCCTGCAGCGCGAAACCCAGAGCGTTCACCCGCGTCGTCATGTTGATTTTGTAGCGATGGTTTGGCTTCGGGGGCGGCGTGCGGATCAGGTTGCGGTCGACGGAGCTGTGCGTCGTGCGTTGGACGTCGGCGCCTCGGTCTAGTAAGAGGCGGAGCATCGCAGTATCACGATTAAAGGCCGCCCAGTGGAGGGAGGTCAAGCATGACCCCTTGGGTTCCGGCTTGCCGTGGAGAATCTCGTTGGCTGCGAGGGACTTGTCGATGCCGTCGTTGGCGTTGATATCCGCGCCGAGGTCCAGGGCTGCGTTGACTCCTTCGGGGAACCCTCTTATTGTGGAGAGGATGAGGATGTACGAGTATAACCCGCCCGGATCTGTCTGTGAGGTCGTGCCCATGCTTGCGTTTGTGTTACGGGAGAAGTTGCTGCGCACGTGGGACTCGAGGATGGGTGCGATCAACTCCCGGAATCTGTCGTTGAGGAGGCCGAGGTAGAGATGCTCCGCGAGGGCTTGCATTTTCGGCTTTTGAGCCTCGGGCTGGAGGACGTGCTCTATGATGACGAGCAGGACCTCCGTTGGCAGGTTCTGGAAGCGGTTGCGCAGACGGCCGAGTCCGTTTGATGATCGCCATGTTGGGCGATGGAGAGGTTGGCAAGTTTGTTGCTGCTCTTGTGTATTCGTCATTTCGGTTCTATCCTGTCTTGCGTACTTGCGAGATAGTGGAGAGAAATGTAAAGGGAAAGTCTGTGATGTGAATGCGGTGGTTGCGGTGAAGTTGACTGCTGTGTTGAATTGTTCGAGACTTACTTTGTAATAAATATCTCTTTTGGGTGATGGGTATTGAAAAACAACGAAGATGGGTAAAATGTCAAATCTTTCGGAGACGGTAAGCTTGGTGGCTGATTTGTCCAGCAAGTTAAAGTAGGTATAGTACCTTGAGGTCCTGGCTGATTCACACTCTTGAACAGTACTTGAAGGCACAAGGTAGTCATACTCGTGATCAATAGCGCTCGACTGCTCGAAGTCTTCACCACTCTCGTCGGTTTGGTCTAGAGGCTCATCGTGAGACTCATAGCGGTTGCACTCGAAGGTAGCTCCGCATAGTCGGGCAAGTAGTCAAGCCTGGAGGGGGCGGGGGGGCGTACTGTTACCCTCGTATTCGTCCTCGATGAGGGAAAATCCGCCAAAGTCGTTGTGAGACTCGTAGTTGCGGAATGTAGATATTGCAACGAAATGCACGGAACGCTGACGAGAAGCAGGCAAGATTCAGCTTCTGTTCAATACCAGACCTACCTTTGCAAACACCTCTTTTGCTCCCAGTTAACCCTTCTGTTACAACTCTGAATTATGAAAGCATGATTTAGTCCATCGCAGACTATCAGATAGTATGAGAACTATGCAAACAGTACAGACATCCTAAAGCGTGTCCTACGAATAAAGTTCTTCGGAATATCTTGTGGACCAAAAACTCACTCGTGGCATCTTCCCAACTCTTCGTCACCGACGTCACTTCATCTTGAACATCAACTAATGCACATCGAGACAAGTGTGAAAGAGGCGTGTGGCCATTTGATTCCCTTCTGCCTATTACCCGGTAAAAACCCCATGCTAAACTCCCCCCAGTAGGCTATTTTGTCTTTTATGACTGACCAACCCCCTTTTCTACTCCACGCTTGAAAGACAAGAAATCAGGGTATATATACCGAATTCCATAACAAGACTCGCGCGCTTTTCCCTGACCACCCAATCCCTGAGCGCCTCATGAGGACCGAGTGTATCTCAAGTCCGCTGATAGAGAAAAAAAGACACAAACAAAACAAAACTCTAGTGGTATAACGAAGATGGTAAAAATATTGTTACAAAGACCGATCATTTGTCGTGCTCGGCGATTCCTCGCAGCACTTGACAATCTCGCACAGAGATCGCATGACGAGCGGATCAACCTCGTTGATCAGGTCGCCTCCGGCCATAGACCTGCCGGACCCCCCGGCACGCAACGTCGTCACGAGGTGCGCGATACACCGCGACAACCCCTGCTGCAGCTCCCGAAGGGGGACATCGGAGACCGCAGCCGAGTGTGCTGCCGGCGTCATTGTTGGCACAGCAGGAGGAGCCGGCGTTGGAATCTGACTCTGTCGTGATGCTGAACAGGTCCGGAGGCCGAGAAACATGCTGGATCGCTTCCGCAACGACTTTGGCGGCGGTGGCGATGTCGTCATGTCCTGCATCCCTTGCATGCCCTGAAGGCCGAGTAATGTGGCGGCCTTCTTGGGGATGGAGTCATCCGTGATGACGCTGCTGCCGCTGGGGCTAGCAGGTGTGGGAGGTCTCGGCTGCGACTGTGTCGTACTGTTCTGAACCATGGGCGCGAGGTAGTTGTACGCGACGATGTGGGCGTAGAGGGCGTCGCAGAGCCAATCTGACCCCTGGGGGAAGACGCTGCGAATACGGGACCACTGGGGTGGAGCAACGAGGGTAGCTGTTGACGGCGATAGGGAGGCAGAGGAGGGGAGATCGAGGTTGGAGGAGGATGCGCCGCGGGAGCAGCAGCGACGGTTGAGATTGGTAGTGCGGCGGGAGCTGAGCCAGCGCCAGCGTTTCGGAGACGCGGGCGGTGTGTCTGGGCGAAGAGCCTCCGGAGCGGCTGGTTGTCTGACCTTGCGGGAATAGCTACGGATCGTCTCGATGGAGAGGCTGGAGCAGAGAAGCGTTGTCTCGGGGAAGCATGTCACGGAGACGCGGAGAGATTCCATCACATTGGGAGGAAGAGGAATACGGCGGCTTTGGTCGTCCGAGGGAGGAGGCGGAATGTCGATCGGGTCCTCGAGCCAAGTGTATGATGTGCTAAGAGACGATGTAGGCCGAGACCTTGTTTGAGCCTGAGATCGGGGACGAGGAGTCGGTGTGGTGTATGCTCTTGAAGGGCCAGCGGCGCCGGAGCGGGAGGTCGGGCGCGGTGTCACAAGTAGAGGAGGAGCCAGGCCCTGGCGGGGAGTTGAAGTCGGCGTGTCATGCGCATCGAGGTAGCGGAACCATGGCTCCAGTTCCTCCTTGAGGTCGGAGATAATAGAGCTACGATCCGTCCCCGGCGCGACGATGTGATCGGGTTGCCTATGCCGCGAAGACGCATGCGAACGCGAACGAGACCGAGTAGAGATAGCCTTACGGGCGTCATCGGTGAATGAGACGCGGTGCTTTAGCGATGAGCAACGCGTGGGCACGGCGATGTCGACGGAGTGAAGTGAGTGAATCGAGTGCATTGAATGGCGGTTCTGCTCCTTGGCGGCAGCAGCAACGGCCGCCGCAGTAGGGTCTAGATGCAGACTCCGGGCCCGGCTGGTGGGCCGGGTGTAACCCTCAAACGGGTTGGACAGCCGGCGCGTAGTGGCTGCGGCATTGGCGCTCTTGGCCCGGGGCGGTGATTCGTTGATGGACCGGTCGCCTAGTCGGGATAGCGGCCGCACCGGCTTGATGGGTGTCAAGACGGGCGATTGGACTAGGCTCTTGCCGAGCTCGGGATGATCCGCCGGCGCGTCTGGCTCAAAGTCCATCCAGCTCTCCAAGCTTCCGTCTGCTTCACCTCCAAAGGAGACGACTCGTTTTTGCGACGAAGATGACGCGATCACGGGTTGGCTTGAGGCGGAAATGGTGGTGTCTGCAGTGAGAACAGAATGTTGGCGAATGTGCGGTGATTCGGCGGCGTCGTCTTCGCCGTCGAGGTCACCCCCGGCCATGCTAAAGGAGTCACCGCTCGAGCTTGAAGCGGCGTCTGAAATGTCATGGTGGCTCGCATCGCTGGCCGAGCTTTTCTCGTCGATAGCACCTAGAGGCTGGAATTGAGCCACTCCGTTGGGATGACATGGTGCGCCGAGGACGGAAGGAGGTTCAGCAGTGTCGTGCCAGTCGTCTTCGTCCGAGGCGAGAGCAGGCGAGGGCGCGCCGGCAGTCATGTTCTTGGCGGCGAAGATGAGGGCAGAGAACTCAAGGTCCTGGGCCAGCAGCTCCGGCAGGTTGCAGTCCATGGTAGGTTCCGCGGCTTCGGCCATGACGCCGGCTCGGATGCATAAACTCTCGGGTTGGTATCCGTAGGAGAGGTCGGTATGCGGCTGCGAACGTGTGTGATGACTGTGGTGATGGTGGTGTGGTTGAAACTGGGTTGGCGGCGGCGACGAGACAGGACGACAGATGATCGGCTGCGGGCTGAAGATGGAGCTAGAGCTAGAGCTAGATCTGGAACTTGAACTGCAGTTGGAGGAGCTGGCGTTGGAGCTGTTGCTGGAGCTGGAGGGCAGGGTCAGTGGCAAGAGGTTTTTCATGCTCCGGACGGAGCGTCTTCGCCCCAGGACCGGCGGACGGGATGTTTTAAAGGTTGTTGGAAAGATGTTCCTTGCAGGGAGGGCCTCGGTCGCGTGTGGGGCAGGGAAGGGAGCTGGAACGTCTAACGCGAACATGGGGTGCATGCCACATGGGTTGATGCTCATGCCATTGGGCGAGTCTCTGAGAGAAAAGGGGAGAACCTCCAAGAGCCAGGGGTGGTCGTTGCTCACGAGGATGCTGGCCGCTTGGGAGCTGCTCAGCCTTTAAGCTGCCAGGGCTGACGACAGGGAAGAGGATGGGAATGGGCCACGGGCGACGGGCGTGTAGCCGTGTCTGTGTACCACAATGCTCCAGCGACGATGGACACCCGACTGCTCACGTCTGTGGGCAATGGGCAGAGACGACGGAGCAGTAGGGCAGCAGAAGGGAATGTCGCTAGTAGGGATCCGAGGGAGGACCTTGTTGTTCGATTTCCACTGCTTCTATCCTGCTTCTACGAGAAGGGAATCAAGGGGGGAGGTATCCGTACGGTACGATGTAGTATATCTCACTACTCCATATACAAAAGCCGAAAGGACGATTGTATGGTCGGATCCGGGATTCCCAAAGAGGGCAGGCACTCTGTGACCGTTGGAGAGTATCCGTAGTGGAAGACTGGGAAAGGGCCCACGACGTGACGAGGGAGATGAGATGAGATGAGAAGGGGGGTGTGGCGGGAGAGAGCTCCGTCTCCGAATACCTCGAGGGTGACGGCAAGGGATCGAGAATGAGAAAGATTGCTTCCCAGAGATTGCCGGAGGGGAAAGCTGCGTATGCCGTGACACCTCGAGGGCCACAGCAACAATAATTAATCAATGTAAGTGCGATACACGTTGTCGGGCTTGCTGCACCATCTCAGACAACCGACACGGAGGGAGACTATAAGTATTCTGTAGACCGTAGGTCCGTAGGACGACCAGAATGCTGGCGGCCATTGTTAGTCGTGAGAGTGAGACACAAATTCGCCAGGCATGGTGCTTTTCGCCCTTGCGTCGTCCGCACCCCTACTGTGCATGTGTAGTCTGTACAGAGTGGCAGCCAAGGCCGTCCCTTGGCTTTGGTGTTCTTTTCTTTTCACTTCCGGGGCGTGCAGAGTCTGCGCGAACCACAGCATAGGTACCACCCGTGCCGTCCACTTTGCGTTCCGGATACCGCATGATACTTTACTCTTGCCGCGAGGCCATTGCGATTTGCGAACCAGTGAGGGAACCAGTCCAGCGGGACTCCGGAGCTCACGGGATGGAGACGCCTAGAATGGCCGGGTCAGGGGCAGCATGCCTCTTAGCGTTGTCTATTGAGAAGCGAGTAACAAACGGCAAGCATCGCGTCCCCGATTTTCGGTCCACCGAAAGAACAATTACAGCTTGGGTGTCCGGACGAAGTATGTATACATAGAGTAACCGGTATCCGTAGCCTAGATATGCTCCGTACCCGTATCGTCGGACTGTAGTCTGTCGAACAGTGGAAGAAAAAGAAGAAAAAGCAACGTAGGTGGATGTGGGCGAGGACCTCTTGCGCCTTCAATAATCCTACGCTGGTAGTGGGCTCTCTGTGCATATCTGCGCTGCATACGGCAGTTCGCTGCCACACGGTTGCAGAAGCAATATTGGTCTTATTTGGCGTCGAAGCTTGGAAGGTGGGCTGGCGTCTGATTCTGTCTGAAGCATGCTCTTCGCCTGTGAACTGTCATTAATTGTCCCGACCCGAGTGCGTATTCATGACACATGGCCGTGTCCACCGTGACCTGTACGATGGAGGCTTAAACGGCTGCGAGATGGAGGTTGAAAGAGTTTTCTCCTCGAACAAGTTGTCACCTCCGCGAATAATATCCACCACGTTGCACTGGGGTTTCCGCAATCAAATGTTGGTGAAGCATGACACAGAGGAATCGATCACAAAATCGAGTTCCGAGGGATCGAAGCGAAGGGTCCCCAAAAGAACAGACTGGACTCCAAAAAACCGTCCAACAACCCGCGACCAACGACCAACGCGGCGGATCAGACCCCTGGCAGGCCTCAACGAAGCCCCATCGCGTATTCCATGTTAGTGCCATCGGCCCAGGGCGGCCGAGGCGTCTGTGTTGCTGCGTCTGCAGCCTGCATCTTGTATCCGTACGCAGTACTCCATATCCGCATGTGTTGGCAGGCCTTGTGCGGCGGCACGCACACGATCGTTGCAAATACAGCAGCTTGCAATGCAAACTGTAGCACAGAGGGTCCTGACATCTGCCTGAAAGGCTTGCAGTTCTGTTTCTCCTGCTATTGTCATTTCCTCTAATGACAGTATCGGTGACCACCAAGTCTCAGTAAGTGATTTCGGCGGCAGATGGCAGCTTTCTGTCTCGGCACTGCCTGCCTGAGTTTGTCCCATGTGTGTGTCTTTGGCGTGCTCATGTTTTTGTATGCAGGCTTGATATGTGGGTTGTGTATCCGTACTCCGTACAGTACGTTGTGTGTGTGTGGCAACTTGGATCGAGTTGTGCGAGGGTCGTCTCTCGGCCTTCCCTTTTTTGTTGTCCCCTCCTGGATTGACTGGCCCTGGCGAGATCAACAGGAGATTGAGGGACGGCGCAGCAGACCAGCAGAGAGTTCAACCGTGATAGGATAGCGAGAGGGTCAAGTCCCTGGCATCGTGCTGTATAAACCAGGTAGACCGGCGATCTGGTTCCCTCGCCGCGCGCTCGGATGTCTGAGAGTTGGGGTAAATGAACATCGCAGTGTCGACCTTTGCTCAATTCATTGTTTCCAAGGATTATCAGCAGAACGCCTTCTGCCGTCGTCCAGTCTGACAGACTGACAATCTGTACGAAGTACGTATGTCTTGTTTCCTCGTCATTGATGATGTGAAATTGAAAGGTTGCATCGCATGCCATCTGCCGTCTTCGCAGGTCGCATGCGTCGCGCACTCTGCACAATGTTGCAATTTGTCGACGCATCCTATGTTTGCTGCTCCTCCGGCTGTTGAGAAGACAGGGCCCCAGCAGGTCATCATTGGATTAAAATGCAACGTCGATTCGTACCCTCCCCCGGCTGTTCAGGGCAGTGAGCAAGGGTCAGAGTCTGCATGGACCAGGGCATGTAAGCCCAGCAAGCTGTCCTGTCCCTGGACAAATTTGAAATTGACAGCCCAGAGCCAAGCAACTTGAGAGATCGCGACTACGTACGCGTTTCTGGATGGAGCAGTCGAAGAGTCGGAGGGCGGCTGGCAATCTTGTGACGGGTTGATGACCTGCTTTGGACAATCGTCATCTACCAAACAAGAGGATCGTGAGGGACGCAATGGGTCCGCAGGCTCCCTTGCCCTCGTCTCGTCTCAAATTCCAGAAGGGGCGCCATTGCTGATGTCGTTGCCCTATCAAGCGAGGCATGTGAGGTACTCTGCAGATTACCGGCATATTGAATCAGTGAATCAGGACCGAGCACAGGTATTCGTACGTGCAAGGCAACGGCTGAAAGCTTGGGTATCCGTAGCAGATTGCGGGATGCTTCGATCCCCAACTGTCAAGAATCAAGCGGCAGTAACCTGCAGGCCTCCTGTTGGCGAGATGCAGATGAATTGTGATTGTATCATGGATGCAGATGTCAGATGCAGCCGGGGCGTCACGTCAGACGGATGCCCGAGACCCAAAGCACAGAGCTGACTAGATAGCCGGCGATCTTTTGATGAAAAAGAAAGGACTGGCGCGTGGCGGTGAGTGATACGAACAGGAGGCGGTTGAGGCGGTATCAAGCATGTAAGACAACAGGAAGCTCAAACTTCAGAGTCTTGCTTCGTTGGTGGCTTGTGAAAGCGAAGGATTGTCTATAGGTAGTAGATTCCCCGCTAGAAACCAAGGTTGAAGGGTGGAACTGGAAGAGATTGGCGAATCAAGACAATAGAGTGTGGAGTCTGAGACAGGCTTCGTGGCGTCTGCTACGCAGTAGAGGGGCGAAAGGAGAGACATGTCTTGTGAAAAAACATGGCATGGACAGATGAAGTTGAAGTGGTGTCGTTTGATGGTTGGCGATGATGTTGCAAATTCACGGCGTGCAGGAAGTAAGGGAGCTCCAGCTTAGCTGCACCTGCCAAGTTGAAGCTGCTGCCCTGTGCGCTCCTTCCCTCCCATAAGCCAGACCGCGTGGAGACCGTTGTTAGTGTCTCTAGGGAGAGCAGTTGGCGTTCTGAGAGCTCCTTCTCTGCTGTAAGGGTGAGTTAGTGGCTGAATTATAGGCAAGCTACAGGTCAAACCCCTCCGTGGCGCCTGTGCGAGACAACGTCTAGTGGCCATCGGTTGTTAGCGTATCTTCTAGCTGCTCTATTCGCACTATCAACTGCACTGCATGACTGCCAATAGGCCCTTGGCGACCTGAACCCAGGGGGCCGCTTCCGTGGTGGGGCCGTTTCTCGATTGTTATCGATAACGCACCTCGGGAAAAGTGGATTCGAATTTTTTCATCGTTCTTCTCAATGCGACATGCAGCCGGGTCTTCAGCCTCATCACATCTCAAGCTCAACTTCTCATTATCAACTTTCTTAAGTCTGATTTTTGGCTAATCCAGTCTCAAAGCCACACGCACACCAGTGTGTCATAGACGACTCGAAGAAGGAAACGTTGCTTGGTACTAACGCCAGCCATTGGTCCTGTACTTTCGCTCCCGCCCTGGCTCTTGCTCTGCCTCTCGCGTTCGCACTTTGAAAACCTGGAGAGATCTGAGTCTAGTATCAAGCCCTTCAACGTGGTTTCCAAGACTCGATACCCTACTTCGCCTCGACGGATCGACGCCACGCCCATCTCGCAACCTCGTGGCACTGATTCACTTCCCGAGCACGAGGACAAAGTCTTGTTCACCTCGTGGCTCTAGGCATCGTCGGCTTCTATTCTCGAACCCTGCCGTCGATTCGCCTGGTCTCTTTCACCCCTTGCGTTCTCTCACCCGAGCATCCGGAGTCACAGCCGCTCTCAGGTAATCTCTACAGTCTCGGATTCCGACGAGCCCGCGGCCTATTCGGCCTTTACCACCTCTTCCGGATACCGCCTCTCTGTCACTCACCCCTCCACCATGTTATCGGAAGAATTCTACTCCTGTATCTGCGGCCCGCCTATTGCGGCAAACACGGCCGTATCCAAAGATATCGGCATCTACGCCCATACTCTTAGCCCCAGCTACACGGTCAAGTCAACTCTCAAGAGAAGTGCTACCCCAGCCCACTGCTTAGCTATCAGTGACTCGCATGTCTTTGCCGCCCAGCACGAAAAGTCCCAGGTTCACGTCTACTCAAGATCGCGGGGCATCCAAGAAACAGTCGTTACCTTTCCAGAACGCATTCGGAGCTTGGCGTTGATTGACGATGTCTTGGCGTTAGGCACCTCCGAGGGCAGGTTGATCCTGTGGGAGGTAAACATTTCCTATTCCCGGGTGCAATTCCAAACGTCTTGTTGTGGCTAACGAAACAACAGACATGCACTGGTCGCCAGCTGGTCACACCACCTTGCCACGTCCAAGCCGTTTCGTGTCTGGCCGTCACGCCCTATCACATCCTTACAGGCTCCGAAGATTCCAACATTCATGTTTGGACAATCTCCCGTCTGCTAGAGCTAGATGCTTCTGTGGAGAGTGAGCCGGACCGTACGCTCGCCAACCACAGGGCTGCCATCACATCGCTCGCTGTCAGTGGTAGTGTCAACCCGGAAACCAACATTTGCGTCTCGTCCAGCAAAGACAAGACTTGCATCATCTGGAACTATCAAACGGGCGATGTTCTACGTACACTATTGTTCTCCACGGCTCCGCTGTGCGTTTCCATGGATCCCTGCGGTCGTGCCGTCTTCGTTTCATCTGAGGACAGGGCTCTCTACCTCGTAGAGCTCTTCGGTGAGAAGCCGCTCATTGGTCCGAATAGCACTGAATCATCGTCGACTGTCGTTCAAGTCAATTCACCGATTGGAGTTGCTGATGAAGATGCTGGTTCGGCTTTGTGCTTGGCACCAAACCATGATGGCACAACAATCTTATCCGGTCATGCAAAAGGCAAAATCTTGCAATGGCAGCTGGCCGAAAACGGTCACCCCACAGAGTTGACAGACCTCAATGCCTCTGTGACGAACTTGGTGTTTCCGCCATTGCTGAAAACACCTCGACCCACAAAAGCTGTTGCAGTTGTCAAGCCCACTCAGACCGAGCGGCAATTCACCTTTACATCTCAACTAAACACAAGTCTCGAACAAGAGACGAGATTCGGCAAGATGCTCAATGGCTTTGGTTTGCCTGATGATGCGCTCGAGGCCGCCATTCTTTCGTTCCAGGAGTCTCATGCACAACAATGTGCCACGGATGAAGAGGCTCAGCAAGAGACTGAAGAGTTGTGGGATATTATTAACGAGCAACGGGCGCTACACAAGCTGGCTATGCAGCCGTATCACGAAGCCAAATCATCTCATACCTGAGAGCGTTTCATCTTTCCTTCACCCAAAACCAGACGGCGGCTCGAGCCTTCAATTGACCTTATCCAAACTTTTGTTTTCCTCCTTCCAATTCTCCTTGTCTTCGCCTCTCGAGTCATTTGAGGAATTGCATCGGAACCAAATCCATCTTGAGCAGAAGAATCCGTGAAAGCTTGATGATTCGTCTCGCATGACCAGCACGAATCGGCCACGAATCATCTTTGTTTAGCAAACGACTAGAACCCGTCCTGATGGGGTGGTCCGGACCTATATGAGACGATTGTTTGGGGTACCTCGCGCCTCAAAGCTTAACCTTCGGCTATCGGCTTGTTGTTGATCAATCTTTCACACAACTTCCCGATATGAGGCCAGCCTGGCGAGCCGCGAAGAGATTCCTCGAACCGGGGTCCGGGGGGGTAAGAAACTGCACTTGTCAGAGGTGTTCCCGTCTTTGCCACAGGATCCCATGCGCTCAGGCTGCCGTTCACCCAAGTGTTCGTTTTGGGTTGTCACCACCAGACAAACAGCCCACAGGATCCTATTGAAACCGGTTTCGCATTCGTCAGGTCTAGAGCTGCTACCTTGCGTCAGTGGGGTTCGTCATGACTGGACGACAGCTACTAAAATATCAACAAATAGCCAGCCTTGTCGCTCGGTTCTTCTGACTTAGGTTCGATTCGTTGTGTGAAGTGAGAGAGTAGAGAGGAAGCCGTTTGACGACGAAAACGACCCGAAGATACACGATGAAGTTGAGCGCTGTAGCCACCCTCTTCACCGCCCTTGCGGCGGTGACCATCGCAAACCCGGTGACACGGTCGCACAGCCACGTCGTGCACGAGGAGAGGCATCCCGCGCGAAGAGAATGGGTCAAGAATCACAAACTACACACTATGGCCAGGCTGCCAGTACGGATTGGTCTTGCACAGTCAAACCTTCACCGCGCAAACGAGTTCATGAACGATGTGGCTCACCCCGGCTCGCCCAACTACGGCAAACATTGGACCCATGATGAAATCGCCGAAATGTTTGCACCGAAGCAGGAGTCCATTGCTCTGGTCATGCAATGGCTTGAGAGCGAGGGCATCCACCGGAGTCGTGTCGAGCTCACAAGAGGTCGCAGCTGGATCCAATTCAACGGGACAGTAGGCGAGATGGAGCGGCTCTTGAAGACCGAGTACCACATGTACAAGCACGAACAAGGTCACAAGCACGTGGCTTGCGACAAGTACCATGTTCCGGAGCATTTGGTTCAGCATATCGACATGATCACGCCGACGGTTCACTTTGACCAGCGCATTGGAGAGCAAAGGAAGAACACCAAGCATGATCTGGAGGAGCACCACATCGAAGAGCTCAAGAAGCGGCAACTCAGGAAGCGCGAGCTCGCCAAGCGAGACGTTGCTACTGGCGGCAAGAACCCGGCCATTCAGGGCAGTCCAGACAGCGGCTTCGGACCCAAGCAGGGCGCGGTTGTCATGAACGCCCTCATGGATCTCAACCAGTGCGACTCCATGATCACTCCGGACTGCCTGAGGGCGCTCTACGCAACCCCTCCCGGGTCGCTCAAGTCGTCCAACAACACCCTCGGCATCGTCGAGTACACGCCCCAAGCATTCCTTCAGTCGGATCTGGATATGTACTTCAACGAATTTGAGCCACGTGCGAAGGGACAGGGCCCCATTGTCAGCCTCGTCGGGAACGCCGTAGTACAGACCACAAACCAGAGCTTCCGCTTCAATGGCGAGTCTGCGCTCGATCTTGAGTTTGCCATGGCCATGATCCACCCTCAAACGACAACTCTGTACCAGGTCGGTGACCTCAACCAGGGTGCCAGCTTCAACAACTTTCTCGATGCGATCGATGGCAGCTACTGCACTTTCCAAGGTGGCGGTTCCAAGGATCCCAACATTGACGGGCAATACAGCCAAAAGGTTTGCGGCTCCGTTCCCATGGTCAACGTCATCTCCACAAGTTACGGCTTCAACGAGGCGGATCTCGGCAAGAAGTACGTCGAGCGCCAGTGTGCCGAGTACATGAAGCTCGGCCTGGCGGGCGTCACAGTACTCTACTCTTCTGGTGACTCTGGTGTTGCCGGTAACGGCAAGCAGTGCATCGACACTCAAACTGGTGCATACAACGAGGGCCAGCAGGGCATCTTCAATCCTTCGTTCCCCGGCGGCTGCCCTTGGGTTACCTCCGTTGGTGCTACTCAAATTTTGGAGGGATCGACGGTCCATACCCCTGAGAGCGCCTGCCAAAAGGCCATCTTCTCTGGTGGAGGTTTCTCCAACGTCTTCGCAATTCCCGACTACCAAAAGAAGATGATGGAGCAGTACTACGCAAAGAACGCGCCGCCGTATGGTGCAGATCGGTACAACAACTCCAAAACGGTGCGAGGTTTCCCGGACATTTCTGCCAATGGCGCCAACTATGTCACTGCCGTCAACGGCAAGTTCTCGCTCTCTTTCGGCACATCAGGTGAGACATTCGACTTCCAAATTCCAGTATCTGTTCGGCAAGAACTAACTTACTCGCAGCGTCGGCACCTGTTGTTGGATCAATTGTCAACATGATCAACGAGAAGCGTATTGAGGCGGGCAAGAAGCCTGTTGGCTTTATCAATCCCACGCTCTACGCTCACCCTGAGATTCTCAACGACGTGACCAACGGCGACAATCCAGGCTGCGGGACTAAGGGCTTTTCCGCCGTGGCAGGATGGGATCCCGTCACCGGCATGGGGTAAGTACCTTCTTCTCCCTGGTCAAGATTTTACAAGCCATCAACTAACAGACGCAACTAGAACACCTAATTACCCTGAGATGGAGAAGCTATTCATGAGCCTACCCTAATTTCGAACTAATGGCCGCGCCATAGTAGTGGCGTCTGGCGGCGCAAGGAACATACTTACCACACACACAATGTCATATATATAGTGCTCCTCAAGAGGCATATATCAAAGACGCGGGACATTTTTTTCTTGCTCAAACCCCCTCTTTGTGGCCGCGCAGTGTAGAACTGGTCAGCTGCAGGGTCAGGATACCAGGAACGAGGGGGCAAGGCATTGTAGATTATAAGCATTAATAGAGGTACTTTACAAACGTCGCAAATGTGTAGTTTGTGATGCCTGTGGTGAAGGTTCTGAAATGGATTGTCGTGGTGCGAAATTGGATGAACTATGCAAAGCTAGAATTGAGAGTCATGCTATAAATCAACCTCCAGACTGATCCCAATTGCATTGGTAGAAATCCCACTAAACCAAATGGTGATGAATCGATTGCTCATTGTTTCGGCCACGCTCACTTTGGTGCTTGACGAAAACCAGAGGTACGAGGCGAGACCGGCCACCCGGCACATTGGGAGCGGCTTAGACAGCGGATTAGTAAAATGCCGCGCCCCGAAAGGGCCGCTAAGGCTAAACGCCGAGCGGGAGGAGAGAAACCGCGTTTGCATCATAGGTCCGTTTCCCGCCCCGAAACCTCGAGAAATAATTCCCATTTGCGCCTCCTTCACTGCCCGAGAGCTATTATTTTTTTTCTTTCTCTCGCAACCGCACCTCACGACGACACACCCCAGCAGAACTTCCCACGAAGTCCTCTTAAAGCCACCGATAGGTTTTTTTTTCCTCCCGCACGGGGCACCGCATTTAAGTACACGAAAAGCGCATTCACGATGGCGACGGCGATACAAGCTCTCAAGGGCGATGCGCCGCAGCAGGCTCGGTCTTTGGTATGTAGAAAACGACGGGGCAACTCTCCCAGGATTCCTCCCGACTGCATACATGCTTGTGACTCTGTTATCCATTTGACTTCGAAAGATCCAGATGCCAAGACGTTGCGTCGAAAACGCCTGAAGAAGAGCTTTTGCTAACAGTATTCTTTGCGACAACTGTAGTACCGCCAGCTGTTGAAGACGGGCGAACAGTTTGCGACCTACAACTTCCGCGAGTATGCGAAGCGACGGACGAGGGATGCTTTCAGAGAGCACCAGAAGGTCGAGGACCCGCGGCAGGTGCAGGAGTTGATTCAAAAGGGGATTAAGGAGCTTGAGAAGCTCAAGGTTAGTGGGCTCTGTGTCTCCTCACGAAACTCCACCTTCTCGTTCTCGTCGAAGGAGCGTTTTTGGCGTGACGACTAGGGATGGGGAGGACGAGGGACGGGATTGCCCGGAGGTAATAGAGAACGAGCTAACACTTTTGGAAACAGAGGCAAGCCGTTGTCAACCAGTTTTACAAGTTTGATCGGTTAGTAGTTGAGGGCGGCGCCGCTGGCAAGCAAAAGGGCAACAAGGGCGATATTGTCAGACAAACGGAGCATGGGTGAGTTTCTCCTCTAGATCTACTTTCTAAGGGACAATAGCTTGGGTAATTAGAAACTGACTTTTGATGGCTCTACAGCTTCGACTAAACAGCGCAACTCCTCGGATTGTGGAGCGAAAGTCCAACTTAATAACGTCGCGAGCTCAACGGAACAATGACTCGGGATCTTTTCCTGTACAATATACTCAAACGGGGGGGGGGGGGGGGAGGAAAAAAAAAAAAAAAAAAGGGGGAAAAAACGGGGGGTGAATAACAACAAAAGGGGGGGGGGGGGGGGAAAGAAGATCCTCCAACTTTAGAAAAAAAAGGGGGGGGGGGGGGGGGGGGACGGAAGACAAGAAAAAAAAAACGGCGGAAAGATCGGGGTGTATGACCATCAAAAGGGGGCGAGGAGGAGTCAAGAGATTCTCTCAACTTTATGAAAGAAAGGGGTAGGGACCGGCGCGGCGGCAATTACTCCCCCAAATGAAATGCACTCCTCTCTGGAGTGTTGACTTCTTTTTTTATAATCTTCAACCAAGGCTTTTATTTTTGGGAGCATATAGATATGGCAATGGCGTTTCTATGACTGAGGCCTGTCGTTCTCGGGACTGTGGACGGCGGGATAGCATGGTTTTTGTCCGTTGCGTTCGAATCCTGGCTGTAACTTTGTCAGGAGTGTGTCATTCTTGTCTGCCAAGTAAGCCTTCCGTTCGACTCGTATGCGAGTACTATCGAGGTCGATGGTCTCCCTAGTTTTGCAAGTGGCTGCGGGAGTACGCGTTGATAGGAACTGAGGGATCATATCCCACTCACTATGCAAAAATCTCACTCAAAGAAGCTTGGAACTGTGAGGCACATATATCGAACAACCAAGCTGGAGAAAAGCATTGTTGATGTCCTCCTGATTACTCACGGTACAGGTCCATGTTGAATTCCACACCGAGGTCTCAGCAATCAACTCTCGGTGAACTCGGTAAGCTGACTAAGCAGAACTGTCCTCGCGCTTGCCGTCTTTAGAGTTCGCGACGAGGCTGCGTCTCTGGGTGGAGCCAATCCACGGCAGTCTACAGCGACGGTAGCTCAATCATCAGCGAAACCACATAGCGTCCGCGCGCGTCGCATCAATTTGCATCAATTATTTGCAACTTGAGGTGCACATTGCTTCCTTGTCATAGCCGTTAGCCTGCGCCCACGAAGTCATTGTCATTCGAGTCCAGAATTTGTGGACCATCGTCACGAATCAACCAGAGCTCCGTCGCTGCGCGCGCGACCCTGCATCATTTGGAATTGGACCAGCTTCGAACCCCTCTCGGATACTGTGACCGCGTCCACCGCTTCGAAACCCTGGTTTCACTATGGCGCCAGGAGTAAGTTCTGTCAAGTGAACATTTGGGCTCAAGTCGAGATTGCCTTGCAACCAGTGGCAAGTAAGTCTAACACAGTGACTCTCGATAGACTCGACGCGCGAATCGTAGCGGATACACCGAACACGATGACTTTGAAGGTCTCCCCGTGCGCCAATGGCGCCAGGAATGGGTGAGCGTCGAGCCCCCCGCGCCCGCCGAGACGACGCAGAAGAACGACATCTGGGACGTCGAGCTCCCCTGGGGCATGCCCAAGGACGCGGGTCTCCTGCCCCAGCACAGCCAAGACCTCCTCCGCGCCGCGCGATCGGGTGTCCTCTACAAGAGGCCCGCGCCGACCGAGGAGGAAGAGGCCGAGACCGACGCCGTGCCCGACAAGCCGGAGAAGAAGGAGGACGAGGCGGAGACCAAGGGCTTCCAGATCAAGGTGTGGAAGCAGATCAACCGCAACTCGGAGGGTTCTCCCGTCTCGCACCTGGCCAAGCGCAGGAAGGGCACCGTCACGATCTCGTCCAAGACGGTCTCGAGCCAGGTTCCCGGCGCGACGGTGACCAAGGCTACTGTGCGACGAGTCGATGCCGCAGGAAACCCGTATACGCAGGAGATTACGCTGCAGGAGGGCCAGGCAGTCGAGGGCGAGATCATCTCGACGACGGTCGTGGCCGTCGCGGCCGTCGATCCTGCGCAGCAAGCGCCGCAGCGCGTCCGGCGACCACCGCCACCTAAGAAGAAGAACAAGCCTGGTCCGGGACGCGGTCGCAAGAAGAAGATCTTGCCTTTGCCTGCGCCGGCGGTGCCTGGCGCACCGGCTGCTGCGCCTCCAGTAGAAGGTGCTCCTGCAGCTCCCAAAGTTGAGGGAGCGGATGGGACGGACCCTGTAAGTTTACCGCACTCCCTGTACTGAGAGCATGTGACTGATCGGTTTCTAGGCTGTCAAGCAAGAGCGGGAGGACTCGAACAACCCCGACAGCGAGATGGCTGACAATGACGACGACGACGGCGACGACGATGATGGTGATGATGGCGATGACGGCGACGAGGAGCAGCGCGATGGTGAGAACACGGATAGCCAGGACCAGGAAATGACCGACGCATCTCCATCTGTGCCCACGCCGAGTGTTGACACAACGGCGGAATTCACCGACCCCGAATCACCAGTGCCAAAACGCGCTGCGCCGTTGGCAAATCCCGTCAACCTCGCGCCTCCCAACATACACCTGGCAAACTCCTCTCCCAAGGGCAGCCCTCTCAAGAACGTAGTCTTGCCGTCCCCCACAGAGCCACCAGCTCAGTTTTCATCTATTTCAGAAGCATTGGTGCCCCCGGCAGCGCCAAAGAGCGAGCCTGTGCAGGCTGACATGCCTATGGGTGATGGACCTGAGCCCCCGAAAGAGCCGTCTCCGCAGCCTCCCACTGAATCAGTGGATTCGCTTCTGCCTGATCAGCTACCTCTTGCCGACAACTCAACAGAGCTCCAGGATGCATCGACAGCACTCCCGCCTGCCGAAAAGGTGGGCGACATTGTCTCCCCCATGGCCGAGACAAGATCAACCTTTTCGTTGGCGACGACTGCAGAGACCGATGCTTCGGGTACCAGGTTAGAAAGCGGTGACCAAACCGTGGCGTCAAATGAAGCTGCACAAGACTCGATGATGCTAGACGCTCCCGAGGAACGTCAGCCCTCTCCGGTCCCCGAGGCTCCGAGGGCCCCTGAGATTCCAGGGCTTTCTGAAGCTCTCTCAGCCTCGGAGGCACCGCCGCCTCCTGTCGAGGAGCCAGCACCTCTTGTCGTGGAGGAGATTTCTGAAAAGAAGGAAGAAAGCCCCATTGTTCCGCCAACTAGCGCTGCTGAACCTTCCGTTCCGATTGCTGAGGTTGAGCCAGTGGCACCTGTGGTCGAGGAGATGCCACTTGCGCCCCCAATCCCTGAACAACCCACAGAAGCTGTCGTGTCACCGGCAAAGTCTCCCGTTAAATCGCCATTGAAGTCGCCAGTAATTCCGGCAGCGGAGTCACCAGTCAAATCACCCGCTCCCGCGTTGGAACCCCCAGCTCCCTTGGAGCCTCCTATTGTTGAGCCTGCCGATATCCCACCAGAGATTCCAGTCGAAGTACCCATTGAAGCTCCCGTTGAGGAGTCGGCTGCGTTGCCGCCGCCAGCACCCCTCGAGCCCCCAGTCGAGCCTTCCGTAGCCCCGTTGGCGGAGATTCCGGTTGAGATTCCTGTCGAGGTCTCTGCCGACGTCGCAATGGAGGAGGTACCGGCCGATCTTCCCGCAGAGAAACCTATCGAGACATCAATCGAAGTTCCAGCCGTCGAGATCCCGACCGCCGAACCTGAGTCGATCCCGCCAGCGCCTGCCGAAGTGCAAATGGTGCCGGAAGACGACGGCCCGGATCTGCTTGCCGGTTTGGAGACGGAGCTTGATCGCCAAGCCGAGATTAGCAAGTCCCCACTTCCCGAACCGCCTGCGGCCCCGCATCCGGAGCCAGCGGAGCTCCCTGAGATTGCCAACCCGGTGCCATTGCCCGAAGTCCCGCCCATCGAGCCTGAGAAGCCCGCACAAGAGCCAACAGAGGCGGCGGCGGCCACTGAGAATGCTCGGGTCCCAGAGGTCTCAGAAGTTGCAGAGGCAGAGGCGGTCCCTGCTGTAGCTGCTCCCTCGGTTTCGGAACCGGCACCGGCTGAGGAAGCTGCCGCGCCCACGGAGACGCCAGCTGCAGAGACAGCATCCACGGAGGAGCCAGAGAAAAAGGCGGAGGAGAGCTCGACTGATGCCGTTGTACCTGCAGCCGATGCCTAGTTTGCGTTTGCTAAAGTGGATTTGTCGAGGTACACTACTTGTCCGGGGGTGTTGGAAGCTATTGGTGTTTGACAAGGCGTAAAAGGAGAAAAGGCAGGCTTAGGCTTTGCCTCGTGTGTAAATTGTATGATGGAGTACCTTACTGTTAGATGTTTGATTGGAACACGAACGCCGTTGAATCGGCAAAGATGCCTTGACTTGTTTTTTGCTTCACCTTTCGACTACTCGTCTTTCCGAAACCGACGCCTTGGTGAACGAATTTTGCTCGGGGAACATTTCCCTTTAGATTTTGTTTGTCAGAATGTACGGATATTTCAACTATATACACAGAACCCCAAGCCTATTTTTTCTTCTTCCTTTGCCCGCGCGGGACCAATGAAGGGAGAGCCAGCCTTTACCATTCCAGAACAATGCTATCCCAAATGAAACCTCTCCACGTCGTATTCCGCGTAAGTTGGAACGTGACCTCGTTCTCCCCCTGCTTTAGCAGCGCACCAGGGACGGGGAACTCAAACAGACGCCACTCGCCCGCCGCCGTGGCGCTGCGGTACACGGACGGGTCGTTGAGCAGTCCCGACGTGGAGTCGACTCCCACGGCGCCGCTGGTGAGGTTTCCCACTTGCTGCCCGTTGGCGAGGACGACGCTGCTTGCGCCCGTGGAGTAGCCCGCCAACGAGACGATGAGATTCGCGGACGCGGGGGCCGGGTCGGGTAGGGTAGGGATGCGGAAAGAGATTGTGTAGTTTCCCTTGTAGGTCTGGCCGTAGCACCAGTCTGAAGTCTTGCTTGCGGAGCAGGTGCTGTTGCTGCCGGTGGTAGCGGCGCGGAAGACGATGTTCTCGGGACACGAGGCGATGATGGCGTGGCCGAAATACGGGTCTCCTCCGTGTGCGAAGCCGAGGGATGTGCGATCAAAGTCGCCGACTTGGAAGAGCTTGGTGCGCTTCGAGACGGCCCAGTTGAGCGTTCCGAGGTCCGTCGTCTGGCCTGACTCGGTGACGTGGACGTCGTTGAAGAGGATGTGCGTCGTCACGTCGGCGAGGGCGGCGCCGGCGGACCAGGCTTGAAGGGCGTAGCCTGCCGAGGTGGTGCGGACGTGGGGGATCTCAAAGGCGCCCGAGGCGTCGGCGTACGTTGTGTAGTAGTAGTCCGAGCCCATGTCGAGGGCCGTCTTGTTGGGGTGGTTGTCGCCGAGGAAGACGGCGGCGCCGGCGGCGGGGCGGCCGTCGGAGAGGAGGAGTTTGCCCCTGACGGTGCCGCGGGATTGGTAGGCTGCGTCGTCGAGCCAGGGGTAGGGCCAAGAGGCGAATTCGGAGGCGGCGCGGGAGTCTGCGTCGGATTTGGAACCGTCGTTCTAGGGAAGGTGGGTGGTGGTTAGTTTTGATGGAGGTTATCGAAGAGAAATAGGGGGATTTCACGTACGAGATACCAGAGCCAGGGACCCCACATCTTGCCGACGGGGAAGACATCGACGGCGGAGACTTGGAAGTGGGTGCCGTGGACCATGTTGAGTTGGACGGCATCGCCGGTGGCACTCTCACGGTGGACCTAGGAGATGTCAGCGTGATGTCCCGAGATCACTGCTACAGACCAAAAACGTACCATGAGCTCCTGCTTCAAGTGGTTGCCATTGTAGTAATCCTTGCCGGCATTGATATACCAGCTCCCAACTTCATCGCCATACACGCCATAATACTTTTGCGTGCGGATGAAGTCAGAGAAGTCGTACTTTGTGATGTACCCCGTGCCATCAGGCGTGCGCCAGGTCTCGTCTTGGACCTTGTTCTCAGGTAGGTAGTCAGCCAGCTTCGGTAGCGGCTTGTCGTGGAGGTCCGTCTTTCCGTTGGGAAAAGTAGTGTTGTCGAGGCGCCAGAGGGTGCGAAACTCGCCCAGGGTGGGCAAATTGCGATTGACAAAGTACTGGTAGGCGCCGGCGAGGCCTTGGAAGATGACCCAGTGGAAGTCGCCGTCATTTGCCGTAAACTTGACGTCGATGAAGGGGGTTCCTTCGTAGGTGCCCTTTTTGGCGATGGTCGCGGAGGACCAGGCGATGTCGTTTGCGGCGCCGTCTAAAAAGATGAGCGTCAGTTTCACGTTTGGGAAGTTTCAAGGTTCTCGATGAGGGTATTCACGTACTGTAGCTTACGTAGTGGCCAACGGCGTTTCCGACCAGGTCGCGGTCTTTGTAGTACAACTTCACGCCGTACTTGAGACCTTGGGTCATGTTCCACACATCATTGCCAATGATCCACGTCTGGTTATCGACCTGCCTAAGGAAAGGTTCGGTCTGTGTCGGGGCCGCGAAGGCGCTCGAAATCAACCCTCCAAGGGCGGCGGCGAAAAGACTGCTTCTCATCTTGGCAGACAAAACTTCGACGTCACGTCAAGAGTGTGAGCAACGACGACTAGAGTCCGCAAGGTTCGCTCTTTCTTGTATTCTTCTACCGCTCAAGCAGGCACCGAGGGAAGACTAAATAAGCCCAATGACCTGAACGGCGACTCAAGACCCTTACTCGAGCCTATCCCGAACAAGCATTGAGCCGCGCAACCGGCACGCCGGTGCCGCTCTTCTCCTCATTCTTACCCCTCGTGGTTCGTGGGTTCCGTGGGGAAGAGAAGCGCATGGTTCGTATTGCTTCTTTTTCGCCCTGAGTATGCGGAGTGGTGAGTGGTGAATTGGTGAGTTGACTGGGGGAGGCAACGTCAATCGGTCAAGATTGGGGCGGGCGCATATCGCAAGCAGGGCACTACCCCGTTCCCCGCAATCCAAGTAAGCTTAGCTGCTAGCAAACGGCGAGCTTTGATGGGTGGAAATTCAGATATCAACCTAGTCTTGCCTCGCTCCTTTCGGGAGAGCGGCTGATTGGGATTTGAGGAGTAGCCCGGACTTTGAGCTCTGAGCGCAACTAGGTTTTTTTTCGAGATCGCCAAGCTATCCCCGAGGACATATGGTGCTAGCTGCTGCATTGCTTGAATTTGGGGGAATATTAGGCATGGGGTAACCCCGACTTCGGGGTACCATGGACCGAGGGTTAGGGTAGGTGCGTCGTCTTATGAAGTTTGACCTGCCCGAAGTGCTTGATATGCAGCATCTTGTTGTCATGAACTGTCATGAGCTGTCGTTTCTTGTGGCCGAGATTGCCGGTCAACCGATTGGAGTTTGGGCTGAGATTCCTGCAGATGATGACATTGGGATGCGGCCCGATTTGCTCGGAGTTGAGATATTGCGTCTGGAGATCTAGGTACTGTCCGGATACGAGTGGACAGAACAGACCAGGTAAGGTAGATGCTGAAACCAAGTCAATAAGGAACCATGTATAATAAATTGTGCAATCTTACCTTACGAATACTTGCTCACTCTGCTTGCGTACGACAAATCAAGCATCGGGTGCTGGAGTTAGAGTACTAACAAGCCTCCTGTATCCGTCGACACCGCTCCTTCCATCTCGAAAGATAAGTCGGGGCACGAGCAAAGACAAATTGACAACAACAGAATCTGAGCTCATACTTCCGGGATATGGAAGGTTAATAGATTGTTGTTGACTAGATGTAACCGTACAGAGTACGGATACCTTGCCTTAGTAAGGTGAGAGATGTCGGTGAGGAAGATGTCGAGTCAGAAAGATCACCAGCCACACGTTGTGTGCACAGACCAAGGCTTGGGTTGCAGCACTTGTGGCTGAGTTTATACCAGATGTGGTAGCGACAAGGGAGGGAGGTGCCGACGGAATGGAAAGCCTCGGGAAGGCACCTTACGGATAATCTGCAACAAATCATTCCGAGTTTGGATTAATCAGCCGTGACAAACACCGAGAGGGGCCAAAGGAGATGAGAGGGACACATTATGAGGAAACTGCCGTAGTGTAGATGATAGATGATAGAGGTAAACCATAAGGTACCTAGATGAAACTGCGCTATTCATTGAGCCTGCCTTATCCGCGTGTTTGCTTGCCCGCCCGATTTCTTGCAGCTGCATCTTCCACGAGCAGCAATGCTGCTCAGTAACATCGGGTCGGGTACGGGGTTGCCGCTTTCTCTCTTGGGTCTTCTGATCGGTCCTTCTCAAAAAGTTGAGCATCGGATATCGCAGGCACGCAGGATGATCTAGGCTCTTCCACAGTTCTTTGCTCGCGTGTTAATTTTTCTCCTTGCCATAAGCTACCTTAGTGCAAATGTTTAATGTCGGTATTAAACGCAAGATCGTCAAAGTACCAAAAAAGGCACTTCTCCGGGTCACGTCAATACAAGCTCCCACGTAGCGCTGGGTCAGGATCGACGGCTACCCGAGAGCGAACCAGTCGTGACCATATCTCACAGACCTCTGGGAGCTCGAGCGAACGCACAGAGTTGAGAAGACCCTTTCACTCAGAGTCCTTCCCCATCCGTGTCAGTGTCTCACGGCATAGCAATTGGTTCAGATGGATCCCGAGCGGCCGGAACATTGAAGACGCCAAGTCGGCGCTGAATGGATACTCAACGGCCCGTCTGATGGAGACCAGCAAGACAACACTTTCGGTGCCCGGCATGATGGGATGTCAAAGTCGCCAACCAGCCAGACTGTCAGACACGGTCTATTCGGAGGCCGAAGTGAACGCCGGAACGGTCACCCGCGGAGATGAAGATGGAGATGGAAACACCAGGGATCATGGCAAGACGGGTGCTTACTTACGAAACTTTGCACAAGAACAGGAGCTTAAAGTGTGCCCATCACGCCACTCAACACTATGGCCAGCCCGGTCCTATTATTGTAAACCGAACTAACAGTAACATTACGAAGGATTCGGCATTATCCGTACCGTCTAGGCGACAACGAAAGAGAGTTTGTGTTTGAGCTGCACCATGTACGGGTCCCTGCAGGGGAAAGGACGGCCTGGCCTGCCACGCCTGGCTCAACTGAGCACAAGTCTCCAGCCTCCCAAGAGGCGAGTCTATACATAAACTAATAATAACCCCCCCTAGTTAAGATAAGAGTCCCGTATATAATAATAAGTACTTAGATATTAATAGATCCCGGCTAAATTTAACTAATTAATTTTTTTTTTTTAAGGTACTTAGGTTAGAAATATTTTAGAAATAAATTATAGTTAATTAGGGTACTACTACTTAATTAATAAGAAATAATTCCGACCTATACCTTTCTTTTACCCTAACTAAGTTACGTCCCTTTTTTTAAACTTCTACCCTTTGTTACGACTTTTATTAAAAATTTTTATTACGAAACTTACTATTATACTCGAAATTTATTAATAATTAATTAGAAATATTTCCGAATTAATTCTATAATACCTTTTTGCTACCGTAATAATAATAACTTTAAGTTTTATATTAATAATAAGAGGGGCCGGCCTTAGAATCTCTTTATATTTAAGATTAATAGCGTAAGTTTTATCTTTATTATTATAATTAAATACGTAATTTATTTACTTATTTTTATAATAATAAGGTTAAGTAATCTTGTTATTAAGAGAACTCTATTATTATTACTTAGAGGCTAATAGCCTTTATTTTAATAGCTATTACTAGTTATTTCTTAGTATATTTAAAAAGTATTTTAAAGAGGGTTATTATATTAACTCCGTAATTTTTTTTAAGGGATCCCTCTTTATTATTATTAACCTCGAGGTTATTTATAAGTTATTTCTTATTTTATATTAATATTTTTAGCCTTATTAATAGTTTTTTATAAAATATTATATTAAAATAATATTACTTATAAAGGGCTAGGATACGCCCCTAAATACCCCTTAAAAACCTAAGGTTATTATAAATAATAAAATATTATTTATTATCCTTTTTAAAGAGGACGGTACTATAAGTAAAAATATTTCCGAAATATTTTTAGTTTATAAAACTAACTATTTTTAATAGGACGTTATTTAAATAAAAATAAACGTTAAGCTCGGCCCTAAAAAGAGCTATAAGGTTTATAAATCGTAGGATACTATTAATTATAATAAATATAACTTATTCTTTAATTAACGCTCTTTTTAACTAGATTTTATAACCTACCCTCTCTTTAATATATACGAGTTAATTTACTTAGTATTTTATAAATATTATTACCCTAAACTCGTATTAAACGAAGATATTTTTAGTAAGTTACTTTATTAATACTTATATATCGTTATATTTAATATTAATTATTTTTTAAAATCTTTAAGACCCCTAAGTAAATAGGCCGGAATAGTAAAGTAGTTAAAGGTAAGCCGGTCTAGCCTACCCCTATTAATAATTTTAATAATAATAAAACGGATTCCTAAATAAACCCCGCTACTTCTACCTAGATCTTTATTAAAAATATAAATGAATAAAAAGTATAATTAAGGGTTAAGGGATAATAGGGAATAATTAGTCTAAGAAAGTCTAAAAGTAAAAGGTTTATTAAAATAGAAATGTTTTACCTATTTTTTTAAAGTAATACTATATAAATTAAGAATACTATAATATTATAAATAAATATTCGTAATAAATATACAAATAGAGGTTAAGGCTATAAATACTAAGTAGATAATATATTAATCGTAAATATTTCCTAAAGATTTCCTAAAATTTCCTAAAGATTTCTTAAAGATTTCTTAAAAATTTCCTAAACGTTTCCTAGAAATTTCCTAAGAATTTCCTAAAGATTTCCTTAATATATATTAAATATTTCCTAAATATTTCTTCAATATATTTTAAATATCTCCTTAATATATCTTAGATATTTCTTAAATATTTCTATTTTTTTAATTTCTATAGTATTTATAAGTATAAATTAATTAATAAATAAGAAAAATAATAAATTATTAACTTATTTTAATATATTATAAGCTTATTATTATTATTATTATTATTTTATATAATAATAATAATAATAATAATAATAATAATAATAATAATAATAATAATAATAATAATAATAATAATAATAATAATAATAATAATAATAATAATAATAATAATAATAATAATAATAATAATAATAATAATAATAATAATAATAATAATAATAATAATAATAATAATAATAATAATAATAATAATAATAATAATAATAATAATAATAATAATAATAATAATAATAATAATAATAATAATAATAATAATAATAATAATAATAATAATAATAATAATAATAATAATAATAATAATAATAATAATAATTAATATACGGGTATTATAAATTAATATACGGGCGTTACTTTTATATAAGCGTTACTATTTTACTTTTTAATTAGTTTAACAAAATAGTACCTCCTTATAAAAATAATAAAAATAATTATATTAATATAGCTATTCTTATTATCCTCTCTAACCTAAGCTTTAGTTTAAAATTTTTAAAAATAAAAATATTACTATAACTTACGTACTTATTTAAAACTACTATATTATTTATTTAAAATTTATAAATTTTAAATAAGCTAGTAATTTAAGCTTTTATAAGTTTTAAATAAATAAGGCTTTTTTTTACTATATATTTAAAATATATAAAAAGTAAATCATAATAATATCTACTTAATTACCTTTTTTAATATAATTATAATAATTTATTATTATTAATAAATATATTTTTATTATTAAAGTAGTATTATTATGAGTTATTAATTAGTTTTAATAACCTATTTAATAAGCTAAAAAGTATTACTCAATTATTTTATTATAAAATAAAAAAGTTATTAAGACTATTTATTAAAAAAAGAGGGGTTATATTTTAAAAAGAATTATAAAAGAGTAGTTCGCTAGGTTTTTATTATTATTTTAAAGAAATAATAACTAAAATATAATATAAGCTCTATATTAAAGTAATCGTTTATAAAAGGTCGTATATTTTATAATATACTAACTAAGAGCTCGGTAATAAGGTCGCGTTACTTTTTAAAATTATTAATTTTATAAAATTAGTTAATATTAAGGTAGCTATTTTTTAAAAAAGGAAATAATAATAAGGGAATTGATATACTAGCGTTATAAATTAATATACTAGCGTCGCTCTTATACCGGTATTACTATTTTACTTTTTAATTAGTTTCAAAAAAAATTATTAATATAGTTAGATTTTCCTAAATACTTATAAAATATTTTAAGCTTTTATTTCTTTACTCCCTTTATACTTAGGTTATATTATTAAGCCTCAAAATCTAATTTATAATATTTATTTATAATAGCTTTTATAATTAAAGTTAGAGACGTTTTTTAAGGCTAATTTTAAAATAATACCCTTATTAAGAGACTTCTCCCTTTATAAGAACGATTATTAATTAATTATAACCTCTTATTATTATTTAGTTAATTATTATTATCTTCTTTTTTAAAAAGTAACTACTTTAGTATTAGTTAATTTTATAAAGTTAGTAATTTTAAAAAATAGTACGATTTTATTATTAAGTTCCTAGTTAGTATATTATAAAATTATTATAAAAGGGAACTCGAGGCAGGTCGGAACGCTACTATATTAACCTAATTAATTAAAAACTGAACGTAAAGAGAGAAAAAATAGAATAGTAAGTAGAAGCTAGTAGGCTAGCCCTTTAGGCCTAGCGGTCTAGCTCGTTACGTAATTATTAAGAGCTTAGCTTCGTAGCCTAAGGCTAAGCTATAGGGCCTATAGGGCCCTAGTACTTATTATTATAATATTACCCCCCCTTTTATACTAAAGGGCGCTATTTATAGTATTAAAAAATAAACCTTTAAATTACCTTTTATTTTAATAAATTTATAGTTATAATTATTATTATTATATTATCGTCGTCCCTTAGTAATAGCGAATTATTAGCTACGGTAGCTTTTATTTATATATTTAGGTTTTATAACGGGCCCTTAGTAATTAAGTATTAGTAATAGAACGCTTAGAGTATTATTAGCATATACTTAAAGCTCTTTATATTATACTAAGTTAGATTTATATTATACCCTTTTTAATTTACTTAGTACTATAATTTTCTTTTATATAAGCGTAATTTAATAACCTCCGAGACCTCGTACTTTAGTTTATTATTATTATTAATAATTAGTAATAATAAGTCTTAATTCTACCCGGGTAATAGGTCGTTAGCGGCCTTTTTTAGCTTACTTAAGTAAAAAGCCGGGTATACCTAGCTACTTATTAATAATTTTATAATTTATATACCCCCCTATTTAGCGCTAATAATAGGCTATAGCCCGGCTTATAGCTATTATAGCTTATTTACGTTAGTAAACTTTTAATACGAGGTATCAATAAAGACCCGGTTTCTTAGCTTTAGGTCGTCTGGGCGCTAGTAATAGTTAGTATACTTTTTATATTATATTTAAATAACTTTTATATTACCCCTAGCAGTCTCCTAGGCCTTATATATCCCCTAGGTTATATACTACGCGTTAATACGGTTTAGCCTTTTTTTTATAAAGCCGAATTAGTAAGTTCGTTTAGACTAGTTAAAAAAGAGCCGTAGTTAATAACTAAATTCTACTTTATATAATAATAGCTTTATAGTCTTACTAAGCTAAGTAGTATAAGTAAAGTCGACCATAAGTAATATATTGCTCTAGTTATTTTAGTATTAGTTAATTAGTAGTCTTAATTACTATAAGATATACTAGTTTAGTATTTTTATTTAGCTATTTATCTAGGGGTAGTTAGCTATTAATAATTATAGCTTAACCCCGTAGATCTTATAGAACTCCCCTTAGAAATCGGAGATAAATTAGGGGCCTTAGTCCGATATAATAGTTTTTAATAAGCCGAAGATAGGTAGTACTTATTTATAAAATATTTAGTTTATATTTTTTATTATAATAGTTTTATAATAAGGAATAAATATCGCCCTCTTACTTAAATAGTCTATTACTATTTAAATATTATTAAATCTTTTTTAATTAATAAGGATAGTTATAAAGTCGATAGAAATATATTATTATAAGTAATTAAGTATTAAAAGTAGCTTTAGCTCCCCCGGGGGCTTATTACGTAGTTTTTATAATTAGTAATAAGTATAATAATTCTATATATATTAATAAGTATTCGTTATTAGGCCTAGTTAGTAATATTACTATTTAATTATTTTTATAATTTTATTATACCTTAAGTAAGCGAGGAGCTTTTGCTTATAGACCTTATAAATAACTATAATATAAAAGTTCTCCTCTTTAAGTATTACGAGCTTCCCGTTTATTATTAATAATCCGTCGTTTTAAATAAACTAGCGCTCGCGCTCTTTAGCTATTAATACTCGTATTAATATAAAGGACGCTATAATAAAGTTTTTATTAAGTTTTAAAATCTTTTTTATTAATAAGTACTTTTAGAGCTCGTTTTTTAATAAGAGCGAGCTAATTATAAACTATAGTTAACTGATTATAGCGCTTAATAGCGTCCGTAGCTCTGTTATAATATTAAGGGATAGTAGTTTTAATAATAAGAGGACTTAAGTCCTATTAGCCTCTTTTAGTACTTACTAAGTACGGATATCCTCTATTTTTTATAATAGGGCGTTAATTAGTACGTTCTCCTTCTCTAGGTAATAATAAATTTAAAAATTAAAATCCGCTAGTATATTAACTTAGTAAGCTTATTATAAGTTAAATAAGCACTTAGTTATAAAAAATAGTAATAACTAATAATTATAATAATATTAAACTTATACTCGTAGTTTATAAGCTCTGCGTATTATTTTTTTAAATATAATACTATTATTAATACTTTTTATTATAAATAGCGTAGTTAAGCTCTATACCGCTTATTATTTTTAAATAAAAGGCTACTAAGTACTATAACTTATTATCTTTTTATTATTATAGTAGTACTCCGGTATATACTAAGTTAAAAACGTTAGTTTTTAGTTATATTAATAATTTTAGCTTAAAGTAATAAAGGATAAGTACCGACGTTAGTACTAGCTTTATAACTTTAAAAGCCGTCTCGTAGTTAGTACTAAAGTTAAAAAGAACTCCCTTATTTATTAACTTCGTAAGGGGCCTAGCTAGGCAGCTATAATCCTTTATAAATCTCTTATAAAAGTTATAAAACCCGAGGAAAAACTGAATATCATTAAGTAATATAAATAGCTTTTAGTCCCTAATTATAAAAACTTTCTCCTTATTTAATTATGTACTTTTTATAAAAACTATAAAGCCTAGGTATTTTATAAAAATAATACTAAATTCGTACTTCTTAATATCCGCTTATAAGCTTACCCTTTATAAATAGTTTAGTACTTTAATAACGTACTCTTAATATTAAAAGGGGTTATTAAAAAAGATTAAGATATTATTTATATATATTATATAAAAGTTATTTAAGTACTCTATTAGTATCTCGTTTATATATTATTAATACATAATAAGCCCGTTATAGAGCTTAAAAAGTACTACTTTATATTTATATACCCCATAGCGGGTTTTAAACGTTATTAAATCCTTAGAGGCTAGGTCGAGGTAGATATAATAAAAGGCCTACTCAATATTTAATTTAGTAAATACTTTTATTTTACTTAGCTACGCGAGGGTCTTATTAATAAGTAATAATAAATAGTAGTCTTTTTTCGTAACCTTATTAAGCTTATAAAAGTTAACGTAAAAGCATAAACTATTATTATACTTTTTTATAAATAGCGTCGGTAATACGAAAGGAGCATTACTTAGCTTAATAAATCCCTTTTATAAGTACTTTAATAAATAGGCCCTTATAACTTCTAGCTCGGGTATTAACTATTTATATAGAGGGTTGTAAGTTAGCTTCTCTTTATTATTATTTAAGAGCTCGATCTTATAGTTATACGGCTTATAAAATATTAATATATTATTAATTATTTTATTAAAAACGTCGGTTTAGGGCTAAAGATATTTTAATAAGTTCGTTATTATAAGGTTATAAGTAACTTAGTTATTATCAAATAAGGGGTCTACCTCCTCTTTTTTATTTTTTATAATATAGTTAAGCTTATAAAATAATATAAAGCTTATTTTAACGTCGTTTTATTTTAAGTTCTTTTTAAAAGCGGGAGCGCTAATAAAAGTAATATCTATTTATATTATTACTAAATATAGTTTTTACCGCTTAGCCCTCTTTATAGGGGTAATATTAATATTATTAAAAGCGCGCTCTATTTTCTTTTATATTCTTAGCCTCGTTTAACTATTATATTTAGCGACCTATTGTTTTTAATAAGTATAATAATATTTTAATTAATATACCCTTTGCTCGCTATTACTAGAGCTTTTAGTTATAGTAAGTTATATTTATTTCGAATAGGTCTTATTAGCGGTTAGTATCGATTTAGTATTATATATTAATAACTTCCGGGGTATATAGGTCCTCAATATCCTTAATAATAATAAAAGGCGTTTTTTATAATAATAAATCCTTAGGCTATATTAGTTATTAATAGCGAATATCAAAGTTTACTTTGTAATATTTAAACTACTTCTACTCTAAAATTAGGTTATAGCGGCCCGTATTAAATTAAAAGAGGGGTACTTTTAAAAAGACTTATTAATTAATATATAAGTTAATAATTTATATTACGCTAGTATTATTTAATTATTTTTTATTAAACTTAGTAATAGGGATTAGGTATTATAATTTATAAAATAGGGCTATATAGAACTATTATAATAGAGGGGTTACGTAGTTATTTATAAATCCGTACTTATTAACTCCCGTATTAAATAAGGCTCTTAAGCGAATTTTATATTTATTAAATATTAATATAAGCTTTATTTTAAGGGGCTAGCCCCTTATAAAATCCTATAAGTTTATTAAATTAATTATTAATCTTCTATCCTTTTTATATATATTCCCTAACTAGGAGTTTACTTTTATTAGGGGTTTTAGTTTTCTAAACCCGATTCTATTTTAATAAAGCCTATAATAACGTTAATAGCGGCTATAGTAGTTTTTGGCTTTTTAAAGTAATCTTTAGAAATATATTTAATATTATTATAAACGAAATAAGCGCTACTATCCTTAAGCTTTTAATATAGGGCTTTAAAGATCGTTTTGCGGGTAGAAGTACGACCTCGGTCCTATTTAGTACTTTTAGTACTTTTATTATTTTTACTATTTTCATTATTTTTATTATTTTTATTTAAGGTTTAGCGGGCCTAGCTAAAAGCCTTAACTAAGCGGTCCTTTATAAAAGGGGGCTATATTATATTAGCTAGCTAAGCGACGTACTTAGTATATTTTTAAAAAGTAGCCCTATTATTTAGGTATTTTAATATAGCTTAGTTACGAAAATATATAAGTAGCTTATTATAAAAATAGCGCTTTTATTAAGACTTTAAAAGCTTATTAATACGCACGAGCTTAGTAAATATAGAGCGCTTTTAATAAACGTTTTTAAGTATAATTATAAGTACGTTTAGCTTATAATTAGTATCGTTTATAGTAGTTAGGCTAATATAAGCCGACTTAAGCTCGTAGAGTAGCTACTTAGTTATAATAATCTTATTAAAAATTAGTATTAGGTATATAAACTCCGTAGTACTACTTTTAATTTTATTAATAATATATTCTAAGTAGTATTTATTTATATTATAGTTAGTATTCTCTAAGCGCTTCGTAATACGCTAGAGTTAGTAATTAAACTTAAGGCTAGTATTATTATTTATAAAAATAAGTATATTAAATATTTTTTAAGATCCGTAAGTAACGGGATAGGATAAGGCTAGAGTAATTTCGCGGCTATTTTATATTTTTAAATATACTAATTATTATTTTAATATACTAAGAGTAGCGGTATTTTAAATAGAGCTAGCTTAAGAGCCGTTCTCTAACTACTTTAGTTTTTGAGTTATAGCTATATTATTAATATAGGCTTAAGTAAGGGCTTTTTTTATAATATAAAGCTCTATAATAGTAATATATATAAGGTCGAGGTTCTTATAAGTTATTATATATAAGCGCTTAGTATTATTACTTAACTAGTTAATAATAGAGGCTAGGACCTACTCTAATTAGTACTAAGTAATACGTATTTTTAACTACTATTCGATCTACTTAAGTAAGGTCTTTTTATCGTTTTTAAAATATAGCTCTTATATAAGGTCGAGGTTAATATATTACTTAGTATTTTTTTTAAAGAGGATATTCTAGCACGTATAGCTTTAACGAGGTAATGCGGGATATTCTTATAAAGAATATAAAAAGTGAATATTCATATAGAAGCAAGAATATATGAATATAGGGGATATAAGCGTATATAAAAGAGGTTTTTATAGTAAAGAGAGTAATATAGTTAAATTACTATATGAGAAGTTGCTTGCTTAACGAAAGGTCTAGGTAGGCAAATACACGCCTATATATAGGCATAAAAACCTCCTACTAGAATATTCCATTGCTTATTAATTATGATATAATTAATAAGCGTATACGTAAGTGAATGCGTAATCGTAGTACGTAATTCCGCCTCGAGTAAATTCCAGATTATTCAGTTACCTTCCAGTACTTTCCATTGCTCACGTAAGCTTATATAAGCAGTATTGCTTACATAATCAATACCTATAATAATCTACAGAAGTCGTAGATTAATATGGTATATAGTTTGCTTACGTAATATTGATAATAAGGCGAATAATAAGGTAAACAAAGTTACCTTCGTAACAGAATTCCTAGCTAAGAATAAGGGGTAAATAATTATAAATATTTATTAAAGCTTTATAAAAATAGACTTTTTATAATATATTATTTATAAATAATAGATTCTTCTATTTCCTAAGGGAAGTTAGACCTTAGCTCTTATATTATAGTAGTAAAAAGAAGTAAATAAGTAAATATACGTAAGTTTCTTTATAAATATAAAAAGATAGCTATTTTAATATTATAATAAGTATATAGTATATTTAATATACGTACTAATTTAATACTAACTATATAGTTATCTACTTTTTTTAAAAATAAGTAGAATAATAGAAGTTCGACGATATAAAGTCGTTTATAGTTAATATAAACTATAAATATATAAAGGGTATAGGTTAATAAGAAATTATTTAGGGCTAGTATAACTAGAATAGTAAAAAAGGTATATTATGATACTAAAAATATTTCCGAAATATTTCTTAACCTTTATTTTAAAATTATTAATATATTACTTATAAAGCTCTACCTCTTATACGGGTTTATATAAATACTAAAACTATAAATATATACTACTATATATTTCGAGCTATATTTAATATCTTAAAATAAAAGTATTAAGTTTAAGTTTAATAAAAATACGTTTATAGAACCGGCCTTCTTAGAGTTACTTTAAATTAAGTAGATATAATAATTAAGGGCTTAGGTAAATGCTTTATTAAAAGGTTTAACCCTTAATAAACATAGCTTACGTAGGTCTAAAACTATATATACTTATATTATATATATTTTAAAAAAGATATTAAAGAACTTCTAAGCGAAAATTGTTTTTATAATATAGACTTTACTTATAATATATTAATATCTTTTTTAAAATATTAAATAGTACCTAATTATAACGAGCTATACGATATAATTTATTATAAGTATTATATCTTACTATATATAGCTTATAATAAAAACATTTCAAAAATATTTCGAAAGGGGAAAACGTTTTTAAAATGTTTCTAAAATGTTTCTTATTAATACCTTGCCTAATTAATAATAACTTATTACGTTATAAAAAACTTTCTATAATATACTAACTAGGTAAAGTATAAACGAGAACTATATATTATAACCGGGTTTTATAATAAAATAACTAAGGTTTCTTTAAAAAACTAGCTTCTAATACTTAATAATATAAATATAGTCGAGATCCTTTACTTAGTTTTATATATTTAGACTAGCTAATATTTCCCTTTACTTACTATAATTAATAAGTACGTATTAATAATTAGCTATTATAAATATTAACTAACTTTAATAATACTTATAACTAAGATTAGAATTTAATATCGCAGGATTTCGTAACGCGTTATAAGTATATTATAACTTTATATTAAAATACTAATATTATAGGCCGTTTTTAGTATCTAATATAACGTTAAAGTATATCTAAAATGCGCTTTAATAAATACTTATTAACTATTAAATTAAAAAAGATTAAAAAATCGGGCTAAGAGTTTATAAACTAATACTAAAGAATTATCTTATACTTAATAAAGAACTCGTAAGGATTTAGTTACTAATTAATAAAGTAGTTCTTAAAGTGAGAACTCTAATAGTTTTAGTTTTAATAATTATAATAATTTTAATAATACTTAGTCTTAACGCGGAGTAAGTATTTTATTTTCTAAAGTACCTTTTTTATTAAATAGAAATTAAAACCCCCTAAGTTCCTTAGTACTTTATAACGGTTTATAAAAATAAGTTACTTAATTATAAACGTAAATAAGTATAAATTATTTTATATTTAAAAAATAATAAGTAAGGGTTAATAAGATCTAAGAGGATAAAGAACGAAAAGAATAGGAGTTTAAGCTTAAATAAGAACGTAAAAAGTATAGGTTTTTAATAAACTAAGCCTATAAAAAGCATAAGTTTATTATAAAATAAAATCGCTTAAATAGGGTAATAAAAATAAAAATAGCGCTTAATTAACAAAAATAAGAGTAGGAAATAAGCTAGTAAAATAAAAGCTCTTAAAATATTTTTATATCTATTTCTTTTTTAACTTCATTTTTATTTAAGTAATCTAAAATATTTCTTTTATAATATTAATATAAAGTATAAATTAATATTTATAATATTTTATTAAATTATAAATAAGAATATTTTATAGGTTTTTTTAAATATTAATAATAAGAAAGATTATTCTTTTAATAAAGTAATCCGTTAGGGCCGTATTATATATTACGTATTAAAAAAAGCTAAATATATTACGCTTTATACTTAACTACTAATTAAAATAACTCCTAACTTTTTATTACTTATTTAAAAAGCGAGTTATTCCTATTTTAATATATTTATAAAACCTCTGAATATTAGCTTATATAAGTAGCTAAATTTTATATTATATACTTCTTTTTATTAAATATTAAGAGACCTTTTATATATTTTTTTATATTTATAATAGGAATTAATAGGGACGTATAACGAATTAATACGGATATATAACTTTTAAGGATATATAATATTTTTTATTTCTAATAAGTCTAAAGATTTATTATTAATATACTTAGGTTTTATTACTTTTTTTTAAAATACTTATCTCTTTTTAAAAACATTTTTATATAATTATATTTTGAGAGAGCTTTATTACGAAGCTATTATTAATTTAATACGTTTTATATCCTCTTTTTTTTAAAAACTATACTAATTTATATATTATAAAATAGGTTTTTCAATAGCTTACGTACCGAGCTTATATTACTAAGCTTAATTTAATAACTTCAATAATTAAAACTATTTTATAAAATACTAACGCTCCGATAATAATAATATATTATTATTTTTTATTTTAAATAAAAGCTATATTAATATTACTTAGTTTTATAAAATTAACGATCCCTATATATATAATAACTTAATAAATAGTATTTTATTTAAATTATTATAAAAGACGTAACTACTATCTCATTATTTATATTAATATATTAAAAGGAATTAATATACTAGCGTTAAAAATTAATATATTAGCGTCGCTCTTATATTAGCGTCGCTATTTTACTTTTTAATTAGTTTAAAAAAATTATTAATATAATTAGATTTTATTAAATACTTATAAAGTATCCTAAGCCTTTATTTTTTTACGTTTCTTATATTTAAGTTATATTATTAAGCCTCGAAATTTAACTTATAGTATTTATTTATAATAGCTTTTATAATTAGAATTAAAAACGTTTTTAAAGCTAATTTTAAAATAATACTTTTATTAAAAAGCTTCCCCTTTTATAAAAACGATTATTAATTAATTACGGCCTTTTATTATTATCTAACTAATTATTATTAAGAATTAATATACTAGTATTATAAATTAATATACTAATATCGCTCTTATATTAGTATCGCTATTCTACTTTTTAATTAGTTTAAAAAAATAGTACTTCTCTATAAAAGTAATAAGGGTAACTATATTAATATAACTATTCTTATTATCCTCTTTAACTTAAGCTCTAATTTAAAAATTTTAAAAATAAGAATACTACTATAACTTACGTACTTATTTAGAACTACTATATTACTTATTTAAAATTTATAAATCTTAAATTAGTTAATAATATAAGCTTTTATAAGTCTTAAGTAAATAAGGCTTTTTTTATTATATATTTAAAATATATAAAAAGTAAATTATAATAACGTCTACTTAACTACTCTTTTTAATATAATTATAATAATTTATTATTATTATAAATTACTTTTGACTAACTTTGTTTTTTTAAATACTAAGCTATATTAGCCGTTTACTTATATAATTCCCTATTATCCTCTTCTTATTAAGAATACTAGACTAATTCTTTATTTATTATTAAGATAAGCTTAATATTTAATTTTAATTTAGCTAACTTATTCTTTTTACAAACTTAACTAATATTAACTTATTTTTATTTTTAAGTAAATAGCTTTGTTTTTTATTATTTATATTTTAATTATAATAAATAATATAAGCTTAACTAGCTAACTAGCTTTTTTTAAATAAGGCTAGTTATAATAAAATAAGCTATACTATATTTTTTTAGTTTATTATAAAAAGATATAATAATCTTAAAGTTAAGGATTTAGTAATATAAATCTAAAAAAAACGTTTTTTAAAAACGTTACTAAGGGTATACTTCTTATTTATTAAAAATAGCTAAATTTAATATTTTAAAATAGATCTTATAATAATATAAAATACTTAGCTTAATTAAAATAATATAATTTAGATTATAAAGTCCGAGGGGGTTTAAAAATAACTTTTTATTAAATAGTATTACTTTTTTTATAAACTAGCTTTATATCCTAATTAAAGTAAAATACTTTAAAAAAAAGTATTATTTAAAGTTTACTTAGGTACTTAAAATAAGTATTTATATACTCTTAGTTTATAAATACCTCGTTCTTCATATAAGCTTAGTAAAAACATAGCTCCTAATCGCTAATTATATTTTATATAACGTTAATAAACTAATATAAATAACTAAGATTATTTAAAAAATAATTTTTAATATTATTATTACTTAACTTAGTATTAAAAGTAACGTAAGTACTAAAGTTTTAATATTTTTAAATAAAATAACGGGCCTACTATACTTTTAAAAATAAGTATATTATATAAAAATACTAAAGAATTAGGTATTAGTTATTAAACTTTTTATAAAGCTTAGTCTGGGCTTTCTTAAAAATATACTTAATTTTAACGAAAATAATAAGCTTTTATATTATAAAGACCTTATAATATATATAAGGGGGGGGGCTTATTAATAAGTATATTAATATAAGCTTTATTTTTATTACTTAGCGTAATTATTACTTATATTAATAACTAATATTTTTAATTATTAAACCTATTATCATTATTACTAATTACGGTCCTTAACTTATTTTTACTTAGCCCTAAGTATAATATTAAAATTAATATAATAAATATAGAGTTATTACTAAACGTCTAAGAACTACTCGTTTAGTATAGCCTTTATCTATTTATCGTAATTTATAATAATAATAATGAAATAACAAACTAAGTATTAGTTTATAAATTAGTAAATACTTACTAAAGAAAACTAAAAGCTTTTTAATTTTTTATTATTAATAAAGCTAAATATAATATTATAAATAGATTTAAAGTAAGTCTATTTAGTAATTTAAAAAATAAAGAGCTTAAAATAATTAATATTATAAATATTATTAAAACTAATTACCTTAGGGAATCGCTTCTATATTTAGAAATAATAAAAAAAGGTCTAAATAAGGCTAATAAAGCGGTTTAGTTCGTTATTTACTTATTTTATTATATATAAAATATCTTACTTATTAAATAGCTTAATTAATACCATAATTAGCGAGTATTTAGCTAGTTTTTCTTAATTTATATAAGCCTTAGTATTATAAATATCTTATTAAATAAATAAGGACTTTAAGAACTACTTTTAAATAATAATACGTATATTACGAGCCCGAATCCTAACTCGTTAACTTAAATTTTAATAATATCCTTAACTACTTTAATAAGCTTATAATATAAAAAGTACGTAAAGGCTTTAAAACTAGGGCTATAATTATATTAATTATACTAAACATTTAAATAATAATATAATAGCTACTTATCCTCTTCTTAAGCCTTAATAATAACTTATTATTTATAACCGTATTTATAAAACTTATATTATTAAATACTAGTGCTTTATATAAACCTAGGCTTATTAAAACGATTATATTAAAAAGTATATTAAATAATTTAGCCTCGAGCTTTATACTTATTCCGCTTTATAATACTGAATAAATCTATTAGTTTTTATAAAATTATTAACTTAGTTGAAAAAAGTATTATACGTTTATTCTAAATTATTAAGAATTAATAAGTTTAGGATTTTAGTTATAAAAAAAAAAGATTAGTTATTTTAAATATGATAAGAGGCTATAGTTTAAAAAAACGCTTTGCTTTAAATAAAAAATAGCTATAAGAGTAAATAAGGTAATAAATTAACTTAGGGACCCTATAATTATTATTATTAATAAATATATTCTTATTATTAAAGTAGTACTATTATTAATTATTAATTAGTCCTAATAACTTATTTAATAAGTTAAAGAGTATTACTAAACTACTTCATTATAAAATAAGAAAGTTATTAAAATTATTTACTAAAAAGAGAGGGGTTATACTTTAAAAAAAATTATAAAAAAGTAGTTTACTAAGTTTTTATTATTCCCTTAGAGAAATAATAAGTAAAATATAATATAAGCTTTATATTAAAATAATTATTTATAAAAAGTTATATATTTTATTGTAGCAGTGGGCACCAGGGCCCTATAGGCCCTATGGCTTAGCCTTAAGCTACGAGGCTAAGCTCTTAGTAATTACGTAACGAGCTAAACCACTAGGCCCAAAGGGCTAGCTTACTAACTTCTATTTACTATTCTATTTTTTCCCTCTTTATATTAAGTCTTTAATTAATTAAATTAATATAGTAGCGTTCTAACCTACCTCGAGTTCCCTTTTATAATACTACTTAACGTTACTTAATTAACTATTCTTTAAAAATAAAACGATAATATCTTAATTAATTAACTACTTATTATCCTAACTAGCTACTCTTATTAAAAAAGCGTATAAAAAAGCCGAGTAATAACTAACTAAATTAATTATATATAAGTAGCGTAATTAATACTCCCTAAATATATACCCCCTTTACTAAACGTAATAATTAAAAAATATAATTAGAGAGGCTAAGTCTCCCTTTATACTAACGGCTTTTAACAAAATTACTACTTTTACGAGTCCTAATAAAGCGTTATAAGCCCTAATAAAGGCGCTAAGCTCTTAATTATTAACCCTAAAGTTATACTATTTAACTAGTTAATAAAGCGCTTCTTACCTTTTATTACTTAGGCTAATTACTTAGCGTACTTTAATAACGTAGCTAACTAGCTTACCTTACTTATTTATATTTATAATAATATCTGTTACGAAGGTAACTTTGTTTACCTTATTATTCGCCTTATTATCAATATTACGTAAGCAAACTATATACCATATTAATCTACGACTTCTGTAGATTATTATAGGTATTGATTATGTAAGCAATACTGCTTATATAAGCTTACGTGAGCAATGGAAAGTACTGGAAGGTAACTGAATAATCTGGAATTTACTCGAGGCGGAATTACGTACTACGATTACGCATTCACTTACGTATACGCTTATTAATTATATCATAATTAATAAGCAATGGAATATTCTAGTAGGAGGTTTTTATGCCTATATATAGGCGTGTATTTGCCTACCTAGACCTTTCGTTAAGCAAGCAACTTCTCATATAGTAATTTAACTATATTACTCTCTTTACTATAAAAACCTCTTTTATATACGCTTATATCCCCTATATTCATATATTCTTGCTTCTATATGAATATTCACTTTTTATATTCTTTATAAGAATATCCCGCATTACCTCGTTAAAGCTATACGTGCTAGAATATTTAATAAGCTTATTATAAGTAAGACGTTTTTAACGATTTAATATAAATATACAGTATTTTTAACCCCTTTTTTTTATAAATTACGTATTTATTTTGTGTATAGCTACTTTAATATATTATATATAATATTTTTAATTTAATAAAATTAAATAAAAGTAGTAATTTATAAGTTTTTATAAAAGATGCGAATTTCGGTATACTAAGATCTATTACTAAAGACTAATAAGCTCTTATTAAGTCTTTTATAAGTTATTTATATTATCTTATTAAGTAATTTTATATATATACTATATTATATCTTCTTTAGTTTAAAGAAGTATATCGCATTCTATTCTTAATATATAACGCCTTTTTTAAATCTAGTATATATAATATAAATAGTACTTTATTTAAAAAGAAAACGATTAAAAATGTTTTCGAAACGTTTTTAAAACGTTTTTGAAATGTTTTTTAAATAACTAGACTTACTTAATAATCTTTTTTATAATATTAAATATCTTAACTTTATCTCGTAATATATTATACTTTTTAACGAGGTCCTTTAAAATAATTATATAATAAAAGTCGTTATAAAGTATATATAAATAGGCTTTACTACCTTAGTAAGTATAATAATATCGTATTATAAGTATATCTTTTAAAATAATACTAGTTATTAAAAAATTAATAATACCTCGTTAGGTATTATATTAAATCTACTATTTTTTAATAATTTTTAATATTAAGAAATAGAAAGTTAAATATACTATATCCTATAGCCGCTCGATTTTTTTTATAAATAAAGCTTTAGTTAAAATAATAAACGTAACTCTATTATTAATAGTTAGAGGAAACTTAGGTATACCGGCCGCATATTAAAGTTATTATATTATAATAATACCTCGGTTATTTTAAGTTTTAGTGCGGATATTTAAGCTATTAAAAATAATAATATAATTATCGGAATTATTATTTATAACTTAAGTATTATATTAATATTTAGTATAGAGGTTTAATTTATATAATACTTATTCGTTTAATTAACTCTTTATAAATAGGAGCTCGATATTTATAAAGATTAGGATATAAAATAAATGCGCTATTATAATTTAAATTTTCTTAAATATTTTATAATAGATTAAATTCGCTTTACTAAAGTAAAAGTATTAAAATAATATTATTATTATATATAATAGATAAGTCTTATAAGAATAATTTTATAGAGTCGGTTATAATAAGCGAATTTTAGTATAATTAAGAAGAGATATAATTAAGAAATATTTTAAAATAATTTAGTAAAGCGTAAAGTAGTATATTCCTTTATTATTTAAAACTCGTAATATTTAAATTAGTAATAAAGCGATTATATAGTAAAATATTTCTAGCCCTTAATTAGCTAAAAATTTACCCGGGGATCTATTAATAACTAAGTACTTATTATTATGTACGGGACTCTTACCTTAACTAGGGGGGGTTATTATTAGTTTATCGAATTACTCTAAGAGGCTATCGTAGCCGATCTAAAGTACGAGCAGGCCCCAGCTGCCGCCGTCGCCGCGCCGCGTAGCGTGGCGCCAATCGCATCCAGAAGAATTCTCGCTGATATTCTGGTGCCTCCGTCCTTTGCACCTACATACCGGAGCTTCACGTTTGCATCACTTTCATTTTGACGAGTGCCACACTCATGCTGTGCTCCGTAATGTACGAATACCCTGAGTGGATGAACTGAACCAGGGGCCCAGAGCGGCGGAAAGCTTGCCGAAGATGAAGGAAACATGAAAGAGAGGAAGGTGACGGTGATCGATCCCATACGGCCCCGATCCGTGGTGTCTGGACATGCCGGTTTTGGCCCCCATCCGACGCTACCCTGCGCCGCAGACCATGTACTCAGAGAGAGAACCTGAGAGATGCATCCATTCGGCGGTTCGGCGGTTCTTTCTCCTCCCCTGACAACGGCAGGCCTGGATGAGACTGGACTGTTCCCCGCCGTCAGTCCCTTTACCTTTCTCAGTTTCCGAGGTCCTCTCCGCATGACGTTGATCAAGCCTCATCCAAGCCTGACTCGCAAAGCCTGGCGAGACGCCATTCTCTCATTTATCCTCACACCCGTCACGCCCTATTCTAGTCCTGACGCCAGAAAAGAACGGCCACCGGCCAGTCCCATGGTTGCCTCACTTCCCGCACCGTCCATTGACATCAGATGCTCCCCAGAAAGACCAACCTCAAGCTGCCCTACTACGCAGCCGTGACAGCCACGGTAGTGTAGACTCTTGCTAAGTTGCCTCAACTCAAACCCGCACCGGGGTGTCTACCGGGGTGGCTGAAAGTCAAAGTTGCCGTTATTCTGTGTGTGTCTCGTGGGTTACACTCAACAACGTCCGAATCCCACTGGGTCATCCCCTGTGCCAACCCTCAAGTCCTTGGTCTGTGCAGCTTCAAAGAGAGAGACGCATGGTCCAACTCGTCCAAGAGCTTGGCATCTCCCTCGATATCGCACGTGGGCGAACCGGCACCGACAAGTTCACCAACCATCAACCGACCTTTTTCAGCTTGTGTGTGCCTATCCCAACTTATTAACGCGTGGGTCCCGTCAAGGATTTCGAAGACTGAAGCAGGAAGTTTGCATCTTCGACCCTCTCTCCATTCGCTCTATCGATTAATCAAACAAAAGAGATTCCATCAAAAAAGTAACGTAGCGTTTCGCCCTTCGGGATTAGGGTCCGCTTCACGCCATCGAAGCCACGGCAGACACCAGTGCCGATCACTGACGCGCCTCGAGCTCGCAGCCGGTAAACTCTAATCCCACGCTTGAACCTTTCAGGGGGACCAACGAGGGCAGAGCCTAACTGTTTGGGCCTTCATTTGAATCTAGACCTGCGAAAAAAAAGAAAAAAAAGAGGATTACCTACCGCCTGGATGGAAATACCCGCTCTTGTGCGTCCCTTTACGAACTTTTGGACGTGGAATGCTATCAAACAACGCGACCTCCTGACGTCCTAATCATATCATATTTCCCTTTTCCCACCGTCTTTCTGCCTACATTACCTATATTCGTCCCTTGGCCCCCACGCCCCGTCCAGCGGTCCCGGCTCCCGGGACGTGTGGTCTGCCTGCTTCTTCATCGACCGATTCCGTTCTCCACGAAATCCTTCGCGGCCAATCCCCAGGTTTCTCGTTCCCACCGGTCGTCAACTAGTTCCACATCCCCGCAGCTTCGGTCTACCTACTTGACTCTTTGTCTGCCTTCATGGTTTGCGGTTTGCCTGCGTACAATCCAGGCTGGCACTCAACCGGCAGACCCGCGAGGCTGGGCGCAGTCGACCCCATGAGCGATGGATTTTGATGAAGAAACCAAGCCAAATCTGACAACCTTGAACATGAGCTCCAACGTGAGCGTAAGAAGCGAGTCTATCGGCGCTTTCGACCCTGCTACCCAGCAGCAGAATGGGTCAAAACCGCCCATCAAGCGCAGGTCGCCAATAGCCTGTCGGAGGTTTGTCCTGCTCGCCAGTGCGGCGGACATATCGCGAACTTGACGAGCTAAACTGTGTCCCAGATGCCGTCGGATGAGGAGCAAATGTGTGCATGAGAAGGGACAGCCGCCGTGTAAATCCTGCGCGGAAGCCGGCATACCAGCGAGTGAATGGTACCGTCCACACCGAGCAACGTCCGTGACGCGATCTCGAAGCTAATCAACGACAGCATCTTTCCCCAACGAGGCCAGCCGGATCTCGACCGCGAATACCGGCATCCTCGCTTGAGGGCTGAGAAGGCCGCGAAACGGGAAGCCGACAAGGCTAGACGTAGCGCGTCAGATGCTCAGGTCCCTCGGGGTCCCGGCGCGCCAGCTCTTCGTAAACCTGCAGACGAATGGGAGCTTCTCCCACCACTACCCGAAATCATCGACGCAGTTCACGGATTCACCCGCAAGTATTTTCAGCTAGGTTTCATTCCGAAGGAGCTTTTCCCCCGGCAGCTGCAGCAAGATCACCGTTCCGTCAGCGTCTTCCTTGTACTCGGTATCCTCAGTGTCTCTGCTCGCTTCTCACCAGCCCTGGCCCAGAGATACCATGGGGAGATGGAAGCCGTCGACTTCTTCATGGAACGGGCTAGCAGCCTCGCGCTCAACGAACTGTACCAAGAGCCTACCCTAGAGAGATGTCAAGCCTTTTATCTGTTAAGTCTAGCGCAGCAAGGCGGCGGTATGAGGAACAAGAGCTACGTGAGTTCCCTGCATGGAGTATTAGTACGGGCAGTGCTGAACGCTTGCTAGATCAACATTGGCATTGCCACAAGGATGGCTGTCTTGATGCATCTGCATCGCGAAGAGTTCTACAAGATGAAGAATCCCACGAGGGAGATGATTATCAGGGCGGAATCTGCACGGAGAACTTTGGTTAGTTGGACAATGCTTCAAAGGGCGGAGAGCTCTGCTAACAAATATATCATAGTGGATGTTACACAGTCTGTGATCACGAACGAAGACGAACGTGGCTTTTGCTAACAACACGTAGGCCAGGACAATCTCCATTGCGGTGCTCTTTCCCCCGTGTCACTAGCTGCCAACGACATCACGGCTCTTCTCCCTAGTAACGAGGAGGACTTTGCCTACGGCCGTGAGCCCTTGTCCCGTGCCGCGCTCGAGGACACGCCGCCAGCTCGCGAGAACCCTTCATTGATCCACCAACCATCTCGATCATTGTTCGCGAGTCTGATGCAAGCACATTATTATTGGGGGAAAGTCGCTCGTCGAGCGTTGGCAACGATGAAGAGCGCCAATCCTTGGGATCCGACGAGCGAGTACGCCATTACAGCAAAGCAGATCCTAAGCTGGGAACAGCAGCTTCCGCAAGATCACCGATGGAGTATGGTTCTTCTCAAAGGGCACAAGTCCGTCGGCGAAGATCTGGTTTGTGCCAAGATTCACTGCGGTTGGAGTTGAAGTTGACAAGTTCAGGCCTACCTCGGTGTCACTATGATAACGAAACTATGCAACATTGTGCTGAGGCGTGCGTATCTCGAGAAGTAAGCCCAACCACTCTTCGTCCTCCTCCTCCTCCGCAAATACTGACCTGAATAGCATCATCAAACCAGACGAGAAGGATATGCAACGCCGGGCGTTTTTCGCCAACATGTCCGACGACCTCTTCCGAAACGTGCGGGAGTTGTACGAGCAAATCGATGCTCAATTCAGCGTCAGATCCTCGGAGGAAGGTGTGGGAACCCAGATGGCGTCGTTCTGCGTCTACAGCTGCGGCCTTTTCTCGACCTACCTGGTCAAGTACAGGAACAGTGAGTACCCAGAAGCCGTGGAGATGTAACCGCATCGTGCTAACTAACCATCCTAGTCTGCTCCGATAAGAACATTGTCGCACAGGCTCCGAATATGCTCCAGCGGTGCATGTCCATCCTCATCGAATCTAAGCAGACTTGGCCCCTCGCCTCCCGCTGGCTCGAATCTCTGGAGCGCTTCTCGCGTGATCCCAAAGCAGCTGCCTTTAGTCTTGAGGGCAGTATGGCCGACGGCGTAAGTTCCAGCCCCTATTTCCAACCCAATGGTGCTCGAGAAGGGAAAAGCTGACGAGAACCATATCAGAACGACCGAACCCTCCGACCGCTCCATCCCTCGCCATCCAACTTCACAAAGGGCCCACGCGCCGAGGCACCCAAGTACCAGCTCCCAGGCCCGCCGCCGACCCCGTTGAACGAGAAGAAGCCAGCGCCACTACGACACAGCAGCATCAGCAGCAACGCATCCAACAGCGTCCTCCCTCCCCCGAGCCCATCACCGAGCCTACAACAGCAGCAGCAAATGCACCAGCAACACAACTCTGCCTTCCCGCTCCCGCCGCTCATGAACACAACCCACCAACAGCAGCCTCAACTCCATCACCAACAGCAACAGCAACATCATCAACCCCTCTCTCCACACCACCAACAACAACACCACCTGCTACAACACCAGCCGCAACCACACCACCAACTCCAACAGCAACAACGCCACCAGCAACATCCTCCGACACCCCAAATGCAACAACACCACCACCAGCACCTCCCCCCAGAACTACACCCCCAGTTCTCCCCACCCATCTACTCCCAAGCACCCCCACCCTACAGCCCCAACAACGGCATGGGCATGCTCGTCCAAGCAGCAGCCTTCGACACCACAAGCCCCATCCTCGGCGCGCCGGCGCAGCAGCAGGCTCCGCCATCATCGACGAACCCGTACGATCCCACCACGGCCGCGGCGGTGGCGGCGTTTTACAATTCCCCGGGCTCGGCGTCCATCGTTCTCGGTCCCGGGACAGACGGCTTCGAGTGCGAGCTCCAGAGCTGGTTCGACGGCACGGCGCCGGTCCAGGCGACGAGCTGGATCGGGAACGGGGCGGCCGGTCTCGGGTGGTTTGGGTCCACGTGAGCTGTTCGCACTGAAGTGATGGCCTTCATCGAGGCGGAAAGCAAAGAACGGAATCAGAGAAGCCAAAAAGAAAGATTGAGAAAGTGCGCGTGTGCGTGAGGAGAAAAAGTGCTATTCGAGCGTCAATCTGAGCGATTCAGTCATTTCCTTTTTTTTATACATCAACCCCCTATTTAATCATACCTAGAGATCCGGCGCCAGGTTCGGGAAAATAAGGAAAGGAGAAGAAAGATAACAGAGTCAGCAGTGCTTGCGCCAAAATTTCGGAGGAGGGGCCGGCGCAACAATCATGAGACGGAAATATGAACCTTCGGGATCAGTGGGTCATTTTGGATTCCCTCATCTATCTAGCCGTGATTTGCTTTTTGCGACGGGGTGTTGCTTCATATATACTGTAGATCGAGATACCTGAGTGAATTAAGTTCGACCTTTGTCTACAATGCCATCTTTTCGCGAATTGACCCATTTGTGCAAGGTATACTCTGTGCCTGTCAGATGAAACGGATTTGAACCGACTTCCGTGCAGAAATTGGACTCACGCTAACACCGAGAAGCTGGGGAGTTGGAAGAAGTGGTATCATGTTGAACGGTGTGCTGGAAACAAAACATCTGAAAGGGAAAAATGCTTGATCTGTAATTTTTTTTAGGAATACTAGGACCTACTCAAGGAGGTGGGGTCTTGTTTCCCGTCAAATTTTATCAACTTGTCCGACGGGATGGGATATTCAACTGCAAACATTGAGAAGCACGGCGCTGACAGGAGTGAAAAGATAACCCACAGCGCTTCGGTCTCGAAGGATGGAAACAAAGCCTGGGCATAAACACCGACGACGCCCATCGCGGTCTGGATAAGTGTACACTGAAGTCCAGATAGAAAGAGTCCGTCAACTTCGTCATGATACTTTTGACGAGTAGTATGGAATGGTATCGTCAAGCAACAGAGATAATTTCATCGTGGCAGAGTATGGGAAATCCATCCATGTAGTTCGCAGATATCTGCCTCAGGGAGCAACAGTCATGGTAACCAAGTCTTATATCATGACACCACATTCACACATTTCAGAGACTGAAGGGGGCAAAACTCATTGAACTTCTACGACTATCAATCAGTGCTAGACATGAAGCCACTTGACCTCGTCATAAGCGCGTTGTGTGCCGTCTGTTTCTTCCTCTGCAGGATCCGTCTTTCCTCGCTGCGCCTACACTCTCCTGTGATATGCCCATTTCGCAAGGCCCTTCCTTTCTCATCCGCCCGCCGAGTGCGCGCGAGTCTTCTTTCCGATGAAGGAAAAGATACTCCGACGAAATCGCATACAAGTATGGCCTAGAGCAGAAAGCCTCCAGGGAGGCTAAAGGCTCTTCCTTTCCCGACCCACCTGATCACTTGACCAGGTTGGTTCGTCCGAGTTGGGATGTGGCCGACTCCGAAATGTGTATTGACGTTGTTCATTTCCCCGTCTCTCATTGCTCTCGTTTCCCCGTTGAAGGATGAAATCAAACTCCGGGTTCCATCTGAGGGAAACTCCTTCTACATGACTTTTAGGTCGCCAATGCGCTTTCTATGCGCGGCGTACATGACAATGAGGACTCCCGCCTTCTCTCTAATCCAGCTTTCCGTCGCGAAAATCAAAGTCCAGAAGATAACAGCCAAGGGGTGGGTGAAGTGGTTGAATAAGGGGTTGCAGTTTCGTGATGTGATATGGTGTGCTGGCAAGGGGTATTGGGGTAAAATTAGTCCTGGGGTGGTGGTGCAAGGGTGTCTATATACACGCGAGGGAGCTCCGTGTCTTTCGATGCTGTGTTGTGGCAAGAGCTGGGATTGGCTGTTCTCTCTCTCCTCCGTTTGACGCAGATCCGGGTTTCGGTAGAGAAACCGGCTGCTCCAGGATATGTGCTGGGCTTGGGGGTTGGTTGGGTGTGAATAATCAAACAAGTCGAAATACAGCGTCAGCCTCAAGCTTTTCAAAGCTCAAGTCTGCGCCATGACGCCGGAGGCACCGCCAAGCTGACGCTTGACCTGTTCGCGTGCCCAGCGAGCGGTCTCGATGGTTCGGGGCTGGAACTCGCGGTTGGTCTTGGTCTCCTTGATGAGCGCAGTGAGCCACTCCTGGCGGAAGACGTCGACAAGCTCGCCGTTGGGGTAGGCCTCAGCAAGGTCGCCAATAACGCCCATGGATGCACGCATGAGAGCCTCGCTACGGTTCATGTCGCTGGCAATCATGTTCAACAGCTGGAAGATCGAAGGCACGTATTGCTGAAGAGCAGGAGCTGCAGAAATGGGTTAGCGGATAGAACAGAAACAGGATCAAAATCATGATTAAATGGGACTTACTCTTGCCACCGGACTTCATAGCTCCGATGATACCACCCCAGGCATCCATGATACCCTCGCGAAGAGAGATAACGTAGTCGTACATCTCGTACGGGCCCTCGGGGCCGGCGTTGACAGTCGCCGCCTGCTGCAAGACCTGAGCGATGACGGACAGGTATGTCTCAAAGTGGCCGCCAATGGCGCCAGCAATGTCGCCGAAGCACTGCAGGATAGCAGGCTTGAACTGGTTGCTCAAGGCGGTGCTCTGTGAGAAATGTTAGCGAGGCCTCGCTTACACGTACAATGCCAACCCCGTGTCGCATCCACATAATGATGGATGACAACACTTTGAGTGCCGATTGGCGGTGATAACGTACCTTGAGGTTGTGAAGCAGGTGGTTCATGAAGTTGTCGCAGTACGGCTGGCTGCGCTCGCCAAGGGATCGCGTCAGATCGCTGACAAGACCGATAGCCATGGAGCACAGTGCGGGCTCCTCCTGGTTTGACAGAGCGTTGTAGAGGAAGGGAGTGAAAGCCTCCATGTACTTGGAGAAATCCTCCTCCATGGCGTTGGCCAGAGCGCTGATGGTAGCGAAGATACCATCGGGAACGCTAGACTTGCTGCCGACGGTGCTCAGAATCTGGAGCAGGGTCTGCATAATTCTGTCGCCCTGGGGAACAATCTCCTTGTCGAGTCTCTGGATGATGGCCTGGAGAACGGTGCACAAGCTAGTTTGCATCTCCTCCAGCATGATCCTGTCCTCAACACTAACGACCTGGGTCTGCATGGGAACGGTACCCTCTAGACGCTCGATGACGACGCCGGAAAGGGAGGCGATGGGCTGCATGCTCTCGCTGGCGGCATTCTGCACGAAGAGGTTGAGAACCTCGTAGGCGGCGGTGCGGACGTACGAGTCGCAATCGGGGCGGGCCGTGAGACCAAGCAGGTTGGTGACACTCTGGTTGAAGTGAGGAGTCAGAGGGTTCTGAGCGGCACCAAGGTCGCCAGAGAAGCGCTCGGCCAAGTTCATCAGGGCCCAGCAGCACGAAGATGCTATCTTTGCGCTGCTCATGAGGCCGTTGAACAGGGAGCGAATGAGAGGGTCGAGGTGCTGGTTAGGGTCGATGCTGTCGGACACGCTCTCAGTGATGCGACCAAGGGCATAGGCGGTCGAGTCCTTGACGTGCAGGGAGCTGTCGTCCATCATGCCGATAAGGATAGGAAGAGCCTGCTTGACGATGGGGTCGAGGACCTTCTCATCGGGGCCATCCATGATGGCGCCGAAAGCAGAAACGGCGGCATCACGGTGGTGCCAGTCTTCGGCACGCAGGTTGCCCTCAACGAATTGCAGCACGGGGCTGATGATAGCGGCACCGATGGCCTGAGCGTAGAGTTGAAGACACTGGTAGGCGGCGCGGGCCAAGTTGTACTCGTCATCGGCCGCATCCTCGTCCTGCTTGGTCAGAAGCAGAAGGAGAACGGGCACAACCTCGTTAGCTGCTACGCGAGCGAAGTTGTAGAAGGGTCTCATCTGGTCGGCGCTCTCGACCTGGGCGTTGTCGTCCTCGATACCGATCTCCTCCTCGCAGACGGTGCTCCAGAATTCAACAGCCAGCTTGGCAACGTCCTCGTCCGAAGACTTCATGCCCAGAATGGTAAGACCGAAGAGAGCCTTCTCCATGTAGAAACGCATGTTATCGTAGTAGAGACCCATGATGCGGTTAAGGCATCCAAAGGCGCCCTGCTGTATCCGGGAGTCATCGGCCTGGGTGGCCTCGCAAACGACCTGCATGATGTAGTTGCGCTCGCCCTCGTGCTTGAAGTTGTTGCCAACGAACTCGAGCGAGTCGCCCAAGGCTGTGATTGCGGCCAGGCGAACCTCAAGGCTCGTCTCCTCCTTGCGGGCACCCTGAACGACGGCGGTCAGGATGGCGTTGGAGTGAGCAATGAGAGCCGTTCGCAGATCGGGATCTTGGCTTTCGCAGATGTAACCGATCGTGGTCAAGGAGGCCTGCTTCTGGTGTTCGCCACCCTCGCTGATGTTCTTAACAAGGATGCCCATGAGGTCCTGCCACTGACTTCTCGGCAGCTCGATAGAAGCGATGGAGGAGATGACCTGAGCAGCAGCCTGGCCGGCCTGGGAGTTTGAGGAGCCGAGGGTCTGCAGGGTCAAGTTCTTGACCTGCGTCTTCGTCTCTTCGTCGGTCTGTTGGAGCCATTTTGCCTGGAGCTCTTGGTGACGGGCAAAGTCACGGGCAGTGAAAGCGTTCTTCAGGGCGAGACCTGCGGCGGCACGAATGGAGCCATCGGCGTTGTCGTTTGCAAGCTCTTGGACGAGAGTTGCGAGGTACAGGGGCTGTTGGGAAGGATGGTTAGCAAATTTGCCAGCGGCGGTGGGGGGAGGGGGGACTCGGGATGCAAAAGTGGGCGGGCACGTACGAAGTTGTTGTCGGCTGCTTGTGTAAGTTGCTGCTCGGCGGCGTTGCGCAAGTTCGCGTCTGTTCAGAATGTTAGCATGGCCATGAGGGTAGTGGCAGTTTGTTGATGCGCGATGTGAGGGCGGAAGCCAAGAAAAGCAGGTTCTGTTCACATTGCCCTGGCGACAATTTGGGGGAGACAGGAGGGGGGGATAGGATTTGCTGGCGATGCAAAACCTAGCAGGCGCAGTGAAGAATGAACGAGACCAAATGACGACGAGGACGCGAAAATAGCTTACCTGGCGACAGCGAATTGGCCAAAACTTGGTTGATCTCTGAGCCCGACATGTTTGCCGCTCTCAATGTGTGGTGGTTTGAAGGAGGTAAGGCTGAGCCAGTGCCGATGTTTGGAGAGGTTGGGAGGGGGGCTCGTTGACAGGTTGCACGTGTCAGGAGGTGGGAGGGAAAGGGTTCAGCAAGGCACCGCAGCTGAGGTCAGAGCAAAAGCGGGAGACGCGGGGGTGTTTTGCGGCGGCGGGTGGTCTAGGCAGAGAAGACAGGACCAGAGGTTTGGTTTGGTTGGCGTAAGGTGGTGTGTGAAGCGGGCGCCAGGGGTAGGGTCGGCAGTGCGTTGAGAGAGCAGCGACCTTGGGAGAGTTGGTAGGCGAGCTGGGAGGATGGATGGGTGAGAATGACCGGAACCGAGCGAACGGACAGGGAAAAAGGAAGCGAGAGAGAGAGAATGTGCCTGTATTGTATCTGTGTGTGAGAGAGATGACAAAAAAAGGATTCGCTCAGGATTCCGAATTAAAATGATACGCCAAAGACGATGTCTCGTGGTAAGGCCTTTGGCAAGAATTAGAGGGCGTACCGTAAAGAAAAGATGGTTGCGACAATGAACAGGCGCAGAAACCGGGTGGTGAGTAATGTGAGGATTTTTATGGTTTTATTTATTTCCCAGTCTCTTCCCTTTGGGTTGGTGAAGGAGAGGGAAAAATAGGAGCGGGACCTTGACGAGGTTGTTGACGATCTCAGGCTGCCCAGTTACAGTGTTGAAATGGCCCGCTATGGTAAGGTACGCAGTTCTGGGGTGCCGTAATAAGGTCAGGTAGGCAGGTACCTCTGCCAGGGACATGAAAAGCAGCAGGAGCGATAGAGGAGAGCGGGCAGGACGGGAAGGGGGGAATGACGGTGACAGCGGGAGCATTAGAGACAGCATACAATGGGCGGTGAATACGCATAATCCCCTGGGAAAAGGCACCTCAGGTAGCAGTAGTGGATGTCTACTCGTCACCTCTACTGTTTTTTAGTTCATCTTGTTGCTTAGGTGCAGCAAGGTCTCGCACCTTCTTCTCTACTACTGATACCTACTGACGGAGTACCTCATGGACAACATCTTTCCTTCCATACCTTACAGTGCGGGACATGCAGCTCCAGGAGGTACCCGTCATCCATCCAATGGAAATGCAGAACCGCCACTTTCTACAGGCTGAGGAGGTGACCCGACAGTGGGCAGCCGATAGGGGAACAAGGGCAAAAAAGAAACGACTGAAAAAAAAAATTTAAGACGTCGTGAAATGAGTGTGGGGAAGGAGAGAGGTTTCTGATGCACGAAACCGAGGAGGGGTCGTTTCCGTCTGCTTCTAGCTTCGTCCGCTTCCTGCACTCTGGAAATTGTTGCCTACCTTCCTATGACTTGAACGGACGAGGAAGGCACGGAAACAAGAAACACTCCTTCCCCCTTACTTTCTATGTCTGAAGCCATTTTCACATCTTCAACGGCACTGCAAGTCCGTTTGAAGCGTTGCTTTTCCGGCGTCTCTCTGGATTGTTCACAAGGCAGCCAGGGGACATGCTGAACTTTCGGCCAAAATATGTATCAACCGAGGGCGGGGAGGGGCAGAAAGTGAATCAAAATAATGAATGAGGCACTCTGTTTTTTCCTTTCCTATTGCGGCATACCTTTGGCACCGTGTGGTCCCGCTTCGCCTGTACGTATCCGATGGTTGCCGGGAACCAAGTGGAAGTTAGGCGCTCATCAACCAGTACCTGAACTCACGGCATCACTGCACCATAAGATAAGTCTCTCCGGATCCTTGAATATGGCGTCTCCTGTATTTGCTCCATCTAAACCCAGATTCACCTCACCAACACTGAAAAGACAGACAGTGAGGCTAACCTCATCAGGGCAGAAACCCCACACAATGGACGGGGAGACTCACAATGGACGGGGAGACTCACAATGGGGCGTCAGGGCTGCAGCTGCGCATGGCGTTGCCGGGCTGCCTTTTGCCCCTTCGCTTCGTTCCCTCTCAACGTCAAGAGTCAGCAGCTATGTTTTCCTGACAGAGACAGTCGTGAAGAATGCATAAAATCAAAAGTGAAATGGTTCTTTGTTCAACGGACTCAAAACTCCAGCACAATACAAAATACAAGTTATCCCCCTTGCCCTTGCTCAGCCAGGTCGATGGTAATGGTCAGCAGCCCAATCCAACGCTGCCCCTCTTCTCGGCCCATGTTCCGTGCCTACCTTGCTTCACTACCTAGCTGAGCTGACTAGGTATCCGGACGGGAGCACGGGAAGATAGAATGGAAAAAGTACCGCCGGGATTGAGATAAAGACCACATTTGGGGGTGCCTTGAGACGACTCCTCGTTTTCTTACCGAACCCAAGTAATGTAAGTGCGTAAGGCTTGCTGGCTAATTACTGCTTTGTGTGGTTGCTGCCGGTCCGGCTGAGTGACAGCCCCCATCCGAGCCCGCAAAAGGTCAGCCCGACGTCATCTCCTTCCCAGGCACCTGGATCCGAGCGCCTGCCTTGGCCTCAAGTTGAACACCCCGCGATGCACGTTGCAAATTTTGGGTCATCTGACTGTTGTTTCGTGGGCACGAACCAGTGAGGTCTCGATGAAATAGAATCCATATTGGCCTGCTAAAGGCTGGTCAAAGTACCTACTTGGTGATAAAACCAGTGTCAATATTAGTCAAAAGGGAACCACGAGTGGCTCATCAACTACTCCTCGTGACATAGTCTGAAACGTTCTAATAGTGTAAACGTTCTTTGAATAGATCCACTGCTATATTCTTCGGGAGCAAACACTTAGACTAGCTCTCAGGCTCACCTGGTATCTCATAGTGTAAGTACCTACATGCGTCGTGAGGTTTGGAAAACACCACGAACTGCAGCGGGTAACTGCTAGTCTCAATCCAACATCCATTCATGGCACCCTTCAATACTGTTGCGGACGAGGAAACTAATGGCAAGAGGATCACGATTCGAATTCATACTCTGCCATACCGCAGTCATCTGTAATCCACATTACCCATGCCTCCTTGTGCGTGTTACTTGAGTGACTAAACTCACCGTAGTGGAGGGGGGCGTGGTCAGGATCAAGAGCAACCAAGCCTTATAAAGCATAGACTCGCGGCCGCCGCCTCATAGATGTAAGGAGACCGGAAATGCAGCTTGCCTAGGCTCCAAAGCCTTGATTGTGTGAAGTAGATCTATGTTGTCGATCCAAGTGAAGCCAGCCGGCTTATGATCAGAAAAGCAGAGCTGCATTCCTATTTGATACCTACTACTACAGCAACCTGCCGTTACATTGTACCTCTTTCCCGTCGTTCGAAGATGAATACTTCCAAGACACTGAGGAAGTGGTCTCAAATGTTGCCTTTCGAAACTCCAACCTAAGTCCGTCCTCATACTCTCTCGTCAGCCGCCAGAACTATGTCGCTGGGAATATTAGACGATCACACTGGACGCCGCCGTGGGTTTTTCATCTATGGCCCACAGTGGTGTGCTTGAATAGGAGAAATCAGGCGTTGATCACCTACTTTGATATTAATGAGGAATCTCCTCTGATATGACAAAGTCAAGGACAAATGGCTTAGAAAGGGGAAGGCTACCAGTGTCATGAGCAAAAACTGATCAACTTAGAACCCCGAGTGGAACTTGGTTCTATACACCGGCACTCGATGGGCACCGGCCTTGAAGCCTTCCACAGCCTCGATCACTTGATAGTAAAGCGAACACGAACCATGACTAGATCATGAGCCCTGTACATCTACTCATACTCCATCAGGTCTACCAATCCTGTTTCAAACTACACCAAAAGATGCCCCATCCTCGGGGAGATGAGAAGAACAGTCTCAGACCTATAAAGACCCTCCTACCATGCCATATCTATTTTTCGCTCGCCAGGCTACCAACGAAGGCCCAGGTGGAAGAGGAGTAATGCGGTTTGGTGCGAAGTCAACGACCTGACGTCGTGTTGACATTAGCTATGTACTCTCCATACCAGATCGCGGCAGAGCTCTAGGGCAGGTTCTCAAAGCACATCCTATAACAACCCCCTTCTTCTCCCTGATGTATTCATCTCATGATACGAAGTAGGCGGCGAATAGAGTGTGTTAATAGGTAGATGTATCACGTTACATGTGTAAACAGCCCACTGATAAGCCCTGGGCGAGTATAACAAAGTCCAAGTCGGGTCACGTATAGCTACCTTCGGACCAAAAAGACTGGATGTCCTTCATCTGCCATCTTGTCTTCACTATTCACAACGATGGAGATTAATTAATGAGGTGCTTGCTGAGCTCCATTTGACTTGGCTCACTTTGTACGTGGACAGGAAGGCACCTGAATGGCTGCGTTCCGAGAAGTGGAACTTGCCAGCAGCCCAAATCAATAAGGAAGCTTGTAATGTCGTAGAAAGAGAGGCTGTATGCGAGAGTTGGAGAGGAGTCCGCGTCTTCCATTATCGTCAGCCCACCTTCAACTCCGATTTGGTCAATGAAAAGGAGATTTATCCGGCATGGTTTGAGACGTGGTTTCCACTAACATAACTATTCAAGATGAGGGGGGGGGGGGGGGGGGGGGGGGAGGACCCCTCGGCCATGCTGCCACATCACCGGCCATCGACATAGTATCATCTCATCATACATGCCATTCATTTATCCTTTTGTTTTGTGACTATCTCTCTTCCCCCCTGGATATGCATTTTGAACCAAACTTTTCTCATGTCCCTATATGCTTGAAAAACAAAACAATAACCTGTTGCCCTATAGCCCTTCCCTTACAAGCCGTTCGCCTTCTCTTCCAAGACGGACACAACATTCGGTACTTCGCCGTTGGTTCCGTTCGTTGACTCGAGGTCCAGCTCCTGGCTCATGGATCTCGAGGGAATGGGCTTGCCAATGATGGGGCTACCGGGGCGGCTGCCGACGAACTGTGAATTCGATTATTAGTACTCGACTACACCATGTAAAGATGTACAGTGGATTCGACTTACGTTGCAAGCGGCACTCAACAAGGCCGTCAAAGAACTCTGGACCACATCCTCGTGGATACCGATACCCCAGTACTTCTGCTTGGTGCCCGTGGCCGTGCACTCAATGTACGTGGCGGCCTTGACATCACGACCGGCACCAATAGCGTGCTCCTTGTAGTCCTCGACGTCCAGGGTGACGCCCACGCTCTTGAGGGCGTTGGCCAAGCTGGAAATGGGACCGTTTCCGCGGCCGCGCAGCTTGTACTCCTTGCCGTCGATGGAGACGACGCCCTCAAACACACGCTTGAGGTTCTTTGTGTCCTGGGTCTTGCCGGGCTGGGGCGGCGCAGGGGACTGCGAGCGGTCGGGCGCGATGCTGTAGTCGACAATGGTGAAGCGCGGGTTGTCACGGAGGTAGTACGTCGACTCGAATAGGTCCGTGATCTCGTCCGAGAGGAGCTCGCGACCGAGCTGGTCGGCCTTGTCCTGGACGACCTTTGAGAAGGCGACTTGCAGGCCGCGGGGGAGGTCGAGCTGGAGCTTGCGCAGGATGATCCAGGCGGCGCCGCCCTTGCCGGACTGGGAGTTGACGCGGATGATGGCCTCGTAGGTGCGGCCAATGTCGGTGGGGTCGAGGGGCAGGTAGGGGATCTGCCAGTGCTCGTCGTTGGACTTGACGGTCGACTCGCGGACCTGGAAGCCCTTCTTGATGGCGTCCTGGTGGGAGCCGGAAAAGGCGCAGACGACGAGGGAGCCGCCGTAGGGGGCGCGGGGGTGGACGGGGATCTTGTTGCAGACCTCGACCATGTCGATGACGCGGTTCAGGTCCGAGAAGTCGACGTTGGGGTGGACGCCCTGCGTGTACAGGTTCAGGCCGAGAGTGACGAGGTCCACGTTTCCGGTGCGCTCGCCGTTACCAAAGAGGCAGCCCTCGACACGGTCGGCGCCAGCCATCTGGGCCAGCTCTGCGGCGGCAACAGCGCATCCGCGGTCGTTGTGGGGGTGAAGGGAGACGGCGATCTTCTCGCGCTCGGTGACGTTTCTGCAGAAGAACTCAATCTGATCGGCGTAGATGTTGGGGGTGGACATCTCGACGGTGGCGGGGAGGTTAAAGATGATGGGGACCTCAAAGGTGGGCTCCCAGGCGGCCTTGACGGCCTCGCAGATGCGGACGACGAACTCGGGGGAGGTGTCGGAGAAGGTCTCTGGGCTGAACTCGAACTGCCAGTTTGTGCCGGACTGCGAAGGGTCGTCCTTGGTCAGGGAGCGCACCAGCTTGGCGCACTTGACGGCGAGCTCAACGCTCTCGTCCTCGCTGAAACCAAACACTACCCTGCGGAAGCACTCGCTCGTGGCGAGGTAGATGTGGACGATGGCGTTCTTAGCACCCTTGAGAGACTCTACTGTCCTCCTGATGAGGTCCTCACGGCAGGGGGAGAGGACTTGGAGGTATACATCGTCGGGGATGGCGCCGGGGGTCTCGATGAGGCGGCGGGTGAAGTCGAAGTCGGTTTGCGAGGCAGAGGGGAAGGATACTTCGATTTCCTTGTAGCCCAAGTCGCACAGCATCTTGAAGTAACGCCATTTCTCGTCACCGTTCTGTGTAAGGGGTCCATGTTAGTGCCACCGCTTCGAGACATTTGGAAGGGGCCGTGGAGCAGACATACCATTGGGTCAACCAAGCTCTGGTTGCCATCGCGCAAGTCGGTCGACAGCCAGCGCGGGGCTTTCGTGATGGTCTTGGAGGGCCATTGACGGTCCGGGAGGTTCAGAGCCGGGAAGGGCTTGTACTTCTTCCACGGTTCCTTGAGCCTGGCATCAGAGCAATGTTAGTCTGAAATCTCCAAGGCGATTTTGTGTCGAGTTCATCGTGTGGTTTTTGGGCGGCAATTGAGTCACCTACATGGGCATCTTGGGCGAGTGCGGGGCAGTTTTTCAGGTCGTGATCGGAGGGGCGGATCTTGTCCTGGTGGGATGGCGTCACAGTCTGGTTTGGGGAAAACGGGTGAGAGAGAGAGAGAGAGAGTATCTTGACCAGCGGGAAGAAGTAAAAGGACCAGAAGCTAAAGAGGGTATTTGTAGAAGAACAGTCGATGTGATTGTAATTCAGAGTCAGGGGTGGAAGGGAAGGATAGGAAAGGAAAAAAGGAATTGAGTCACAAAGTTCGTAGTCGCAAAGATCCGGGGACTACGAGCACGGAGGACGTGGAGAGCCATGGGTGGTGTGTAGGGAGAGTGGTGTGTGGTAGTAGGAGAGAGGGGGGGGGGGGGGAGGGAAGGAAAGAAAAAAAAAAAAGGGGGGGCCAAAGTGGGGGGGGGGAAAAAAGGGGGGGGGCCGGGGCGGGGGGGGGGGGGGGGCCGCGCGGGCCCCCCCCCCCCCCCCCCCCCCCCCCCTCCTCCACCATGAACGGCATTAAGGGAAGGGAACAGCCCAAAGGTGTATGCATGTACCTCACACGCTGCCTATGATCAAATCTCTCGCTATTACTTTTATGTTGTTTTGGCTTTTTGCTTTGCTGGATTGGATGGAATCTTGTCATTAAAGCGGCCATTTGCATGTCTAGACTTTCCCATCACTCCACTTACTGCCGTTGCCTGTCACTGTATGGCACAACTAAACGCACCTAGAAGGCTTCAATCCCGTCCCGCATGCCGGCCGGGGAAAACAGTACAAGGCACCATCAAGGCAAGTTTTCAACTCATTGGATGGATGTACATGCAGTCTGCCCTTTCCCGCAGCGCAGGGCCGCAAATCGGTGCCCAGCTCCTTCGCATTGGACGAAGGCAGTTGCACCAGCCGCAATTGCCAAATCAATCTTTTTTTTTTTTTCCACTTCTCTTAACCCAAAGTAAAAAAATCTTTTTTACTTTTTTTACCCTCCTTCGCCCTTTCTCCAAATTCAATGTCAAGGCGGGGCAACGCCCGTGCCCACAGACCCCACATTACGCCCTCTGGGACGCCCTCTGAACGACATTCAACGGTTCTTATTGGCTGGTGCCACCGGTTGCGGATGGCGGGGTTGAAAGTTGCGCAACAGCAGGTGGGCAGCAACCGTCCACGGCGGGCAGGCACGCTGGATACCCAGCAATGCTGTCATCGCGGCCAATTGTAGAGCAAAACGGCAATTACTCGGCCGTCACACCAACAGTTGTCTGCATCTACCCAAGTAGGTACCTTATGTAAGGTGTTCGGAAATCTATCAATTCCGCTCTGGCCTTCGTCTGATTTCTTCATCGTGATAGAGGCTGCATGACCTGACTCGTTCTCTCCATCTTGGGTAGGTACTCGAAGAAGACGGTCACGCCTTGTAAAGCTCGGCCGCACAATGCCCTTCCAGAACAATTGGAACCCCCTACAGCTACAAGCTCGCTGTTCAATCTGAAAGCCAGATATGATAATAAACAGTCGTTGAACGTATGCCGAACCTAACCGGCCGTGCAATCCAAGCCCATCTCCGAACATCGCTCGCAAAATTACTCAAGTTTTCCGCAAAACCCCCACGGTCAACTTATCGTGTGCCAGGTGGTGGCCCGGAAAGAAGTCGGTGATGGGGCGGACGGGTCCACTACGCTCTTAGTCCCGGCCGATGACCGGCTCGGTTTGCATCGCACGTCCAATCCCCCTTCACCGCGACTCTCTCCACGATCGATGAGGCTGATCGATGCAACCAAACTTTCCAATGGGAGAGGTTGGATTTGACTTGATGCGGCTGACTCGGAGCTTCAGACTTCTGGAGTCTCTCCAAAAAGCCGATGGTTTCCAGAGGTCGTTGGTTGATGAGGTGATTTGCGATCTGGGATATACAACACGCCCCTTCCCCACAGACGGTACTTGATATGGTACCTAGTCATCATCTTCCGCCTTAAGAGATGAGAGTAATACTGAAGCCCTCCTCAAATATGCGACCTCGACTCCCAATGTAATTCCCTACTCCAAGTACAAGAATTTGGCAACGCAGCACACATCATCTTCCAGGTTTCGATGGTGATGAAAGCAGCCACTCTTGTGTCACTCCAGCCGTTTGGCAAACTTGGCCACGCCAGCTCCGTCATGGGCTGAGTCACAGCTGAACCAGATGTCTCAAACTCCGCACATCCACTTGCGACTTCCTCATTCGAGAAAGTCGTAGGTGGCCAGCAACGTCGTCTAGCAAGTGTCACCCCAGGCACCATGAGAATCAGAATGCGGAGTAGGTAGTTGAGAAGCCGCTTTCCGATGTCTTCTTTCAGTACACGTACTCCGTATACTGTTGTTAACTGAGAAGGCGTACAGCAACGGGGACTAGGGTACGTTGAGAATTGATAACAGCTTCGTCGCGTTATCTAGGGTGTACATGAGGTCACGCAATGGTCATTGGGAAGCGAGAAGTTTGTTTGAAATCCGATTGACGTCTTCGTCTAAGTAGGTCTATCTTCATGACAGGCGGATGCTATTTACAACGACAGGGCCACATCGATCTGCTGCTTTGTCTCGCAGTGGGAGATGTGCTCTGCGTGTGGGGGGATATATACGTCCAACAATTAGACAAAATGTCTTCCCAGAAAACCTGGGGAGACCAGAAAAAACTGCCCGAGGCAACCAGCGACAGAAAGTGCGTCCAGAGTCCACCTTTCCATCTCATGTGTTCAGCCCCAAAGAGTTGGTGTGTGAAATATGTACACAGTTAGAAGAGAGCGAGCCATTAGAGACAAGGCATCGGCCGTGAGAAGCATGTCCATGTCGATCTGATCCTGATGATCCGCAAAAAAAGAGATGGTAAAAAACACTGCGCTTTTCCCCGCTTGGTACCGTTGACGCCCAAAGATTTGAAAATCATGTCCACTTCGGATCTTTCGTGGGGTATCTTTCTTCTTTCTACCACGTGAAACTCTCCTCCACAAAGTCAACCACTGTGCCCTCGTCTTGCACCTCTCTCACCGCAGATCTCACGTCATCAGCGAGAGCACCGGGGCCGCAGATGTGGACGCACATGGCGCCCTGCTGCTCCGACACCTCACGCTTCATAATCAGAGGAATGTTGGGGCGGCCAGGGAACATCTGGACTGTGTTGGATGCCGAAACAATCTGTTGAGAGTTCTGAGGGCGAGTGATGTATAGCTGGATACGGAGGATGTCCTTTCGGTTGGGGAGGCGAAGGATAGTATCCATCCAGGGACGAACCCACTCGAGAGCTTCGTAGTCACGGACGATCCAGACGAGGGTGATGCGTCTCGTGGCAACGCTGCCGTTGTTGTAGCCATCGATGAGGGGCTTGAGGTAGGAAATACCGTGAGTGATGCCAGTAGCGCCGGCGAAGAGGACCGCGTGACCATACGAGTCGAGCGAGTGATGGCCACTGTAGGGACCTTCAACGCAAGCCTTCATGCGAATAGCGCGGTCACCGCTCTGGCGGGCAACGTTGTAAAGATCACGAGTGAAGCCACTCTGAGCACCGATAATGAAAGAGATGGAGGTCGTTGTGTTCTTCTTGTCAATGGCAGTGAGCGTAGCCTTCTCCTCGTCCACTCCAAGAGGTAGCGAGCGGTGGTCAGGAATATGCTCAACCCAGCCGATGGAGAAGGGGTGGCAATCCCAGGGGCGGATGTCCTTGAACCTCAGGTAGGCGTGAGTGCCAGGCTTGACGTCGACGTAGCGAGGAAGGTTCATGGTGACACGAGTGCACTCGCCAGGAACGGCCTCGACAATGGCATCGGTGGTACCGCGGTCAGACCAGTTCATGTAAGCGACACGAACAATGCGGGCCATACGCTCAAGGAACCAGAGAATGAAGATAGCAATCATCCAGGGGAGTTGAGGAAGGCCACCCGCAAGACCAGCGACGGCGCAGTGGATATAGGTCATCAGGAAGATGAAGAATGCGAGGATGATGTGGACGTTGAGGAAGGTTTCGTAGAAGGCGTGGCGAACGGGCGAGAACGACAAGATCATGATGACAATGAGAGCGAGCGTACCAGCCATGCCCGAGCCGATGAAGAGCTCGTTGGACATCCTATGCCAAACGCCATCCCATCCGCTGTCGGCGATCTGGACAATCAACCAGGCAATAGTGTGAAGGACTGCCTCAATGACAGACATGCGGCCAACCCATCGGTGAAGAAGGTTGTAGGTGTCGAAGCTAACGTGAAGCATGCCGATCAACGGGTTGTTGCGGCCGGCAAGAATGATGAGCGGCACCATGTTGACGACGGAGAGTGTGCCGGAGCGACCACGGAGTTCGGCGCAGAAAGAGTACAGGTTGGCATTCTCCCAGTTCAGGAAGAACATGTAGATCATGTTGCTGGCGATGTAGAATCCGAGGATGACGCTGTGCATGCGAGAAGGCAAGGTGCCGATGCCGATAGCGCTCGAGAGCTTGATCTCCTTGTTGTGGCGCTTGTTCCAGAGAGGGGCGTACATGAGATGTTTTTTCAAGCTGGGCATCCAGTTCCACTGAGCCGTCTTCCAGTAGTTTTGCCTCTCACCCTCAACCGACATGGCCGAGACATGACGAAGCTGGGCCCAGAGGATACGGCTGATGGTGATAACCAGGACGACAATTGCCATTCCACCAAAGCTAGCCCAGAGCATGTCCTTGAACAGCATGTTGACGGGCTGGTTTACACCAGCAAGGTTGGAGTGGTAAGGAGAGATGGTGGAGGTGGCCTCAGCCGCCCCCGTTGTGGCAGCGGCATGAGCACGTTGTTGAAGGATCTGGGTGGGGATAAAATCCGCCACCAGGCCGGCGATCCTGCGCCGGTGAGAGTCCATCTGGTCGGATGTGTTGTTTGTGTTTGCTGTAAATCTTGAAAGTCGAGTACGAAAGGTGAAGGAGTGTTCGTTTCTCCCAAGGACGTGAGCTAGATAGCCTCGTTTGGTTGGGCTAGGCTGAATTGCTAGAACGGTCCGGCAGGCGCGAGAGCGAGAAGTCAGACTGTTATCGAGAAGGGCCGTTCGGCTACAATGTCATTGTGCTTCGGGACGAGAGCGAAATGACAAAGAAAGAACGGGGATAGCAGGCCTGTTCCGAATAAGTGAAGCGGAAGCCTTTGTAAGTATCAGCACAGTGTCGACGGTGACGTGTGATGAGTCGAGGTACTGCAGGAGACCGAGTCACTGAGGAATGCGTCCAACCTCGAGGTGAGTGATGTGCGAAAGCTGAATGACGGAACGTTAAGTCAACCAGGGGAATTAAAATCCGGATGGTCGTTGCGTCGATACCCTTGTGCTGATCGTTTGCCTGGAAGCGAGGGCGGTCGGTGTATTGGCGATCCAAATGAGGTCAAGGTCGACCTGAATCTGGCCGAGCAGCAGCCGGTTGAACAAATTGAGAAAAGGCAGGTGGCTGAAGTTGACGTATGAGAAGACGGGGGGACGAAGCAACGTCAATATATTGTGCGTCTCTCAGGTGGTCCTTCGCAGTATCTCGTGCCGCGTCCTTTTCGGAATCGAGGAGCCGGAATCCCTTTTGTCGAGTGTGGAGAAGTTGAGCAGGTGAATGATGGGGATTTTCAAAAAAAGCTGAAATGCCCGGATTTGCTGGATTGCTGGATGACGAAAATGAAGTAAAACAAGACAACGGAGACGTTGAAAATGTCTTGAATGTGATGCGTAGCGCGAGCTTTTTTTGGTTGTCTTGGAATGAGAGAAAAAACGAGTGTACACCGCCGCTGACGGAGTTGGATTGAATGGGAAAGAATGGGCGTGGGTTTGTTCGATATTCGAAGGCAGAACCGAGCGCTGATTTGCCGAAAGGGAGGGGAAGGGGGTGTGTGATCAACAAGCGAGTATTCTCACGTGGTCTTAGTGAATGTGGAAAATGTTTTCAAGGAAGGTGCAAACGGTGCAAAAGAGCAAGAAAAAGAGCGTGAGGGAAGGAAGGTGCTGTGAGGGTGGTGATGTGGTTGTAAGTTCCAGAGTGAGGTTGGAAGGGTCGGGTTCAACGGTTGTGGTTTCCGTTTTTGCCTGGCGTTTGGTGGGTGGTGTTCGTCCAATGACCTCAGATGTTCAGCTCCCCCTGCTGTATGTTTCGCGCTCTCTGCTCTTTCTTTCGTTGCTCAGTCCTTTGTTCCTCGAAACAAGTCCAAATCGGTATCCACCAAAGAAGAAGAATACGTGTAACGTCGTCGAGTGTTGTCCAGCCTCTCTTTTGCAAAGAAGAAAAAATAGTCGAATTCCAGAATTCCAGTCGAAAGCGAACCGTCTCACCGAAAGGAGACCGAAGAGAGTCAGCGTGACAACGGGCGAGGAGAAACAGAGAGTGGTTGGGATCACCGGGCGTGGAGAGGGCGATTAAGGTACTTTAAAGAGACTGGCTGGGACGGGCCATGAAGGACCTCCTGCGAGCCACGACGGGGCCGGGGGGCCCACGGTAGCGCCGCCGAGAGGCTCCTCTCCTCCTACTAGGTAGGCGTTGGCTCCTCTTGGGGCGGCCTGGACTGGATTTTCTGGGCTCTAGCTGGGAAGGGCAACATGGTCCATTCCCAATTCCCCCTGGATCTGAGGTGGCGTGCAAGGGCAAACGGGAATGACTGGACCTCACAGCCCACGCTTGACTGGTTTCTGCCAGCTTCTTGTTCATCTATTCGCAGGTACACGCAGGCTCCAGCACTCCGAGCTGCCTTCGGCTAGTATCCGTTACCAAACCAGGATACAGATACAGACAGATACGGGGACTCCTCTGCGCCAATAACCTGCCGAGCATTCTCACGAACGAGACGAGGAACCAAGGTCGGGCATGGCATGGTATGGCACAGCTTGGTACCTGCGTGGCCCTCACATATACGGTGCGCTAGCCATGTACCCCTTTTCCACTCCGCGGCTACGTGCGACTGCCTTGTCAGCTTGCTACCGATTCCAGTCCTACCACCTCAACCGTGTAGAGTACTACAGACACGCAATTCTCAACTCAATGGTCAAAAAGAGGAGCAAATCCAAGGGTACCAAGACCACATCTGCCCACCGAGCCGTCAGTCTAACCCTATTCCGATCCTATGGTTGCTAGAATGGAATCACTGCGCCTTGCACATCGACCCACGTACCGGTGTTGCTCATGCCAGTGCCAACTGATGACCCCGGCGGAGATGGCGAATGGAGCACGGAAAGCAAGTCAATGATGCAGGAACAGGAACAACCCAGGAAAGCAAAGGGACTTCGCACTTTGTGCAAGACTGAGGTGAGAGTGGGATAAAAGGAGGGGGTCATGGCCAGCGGTCAAGAAGAGGCAAGTCGCTCACGGTGAACGCAGGGATGTCACTGACGGGGGGATACGTACACAAGCACTTTATTCTGTACACACAGGGACAGGCTCTGAGGGAGTCGATCCCTGGTCGCCAATCATTGAGATCCAGTGTTGCCGTTCGCTGAGGCTGAAGGGATGGCCCCTGGCTGCTCGGCCGTGTTGATTACCATGATTTTCATTCGCTTCCCTCGTCTCTCGACAATCCGATACCTTAATTGTTCTTCCGGGGGGCCATTCATCGTCGAGTCTTTATCTTGGGACGGGTGGAATGCTGAGGGATAATATGCTCTCTCCTTCATCGTCAAATCTCATGCCGCAAATGGTCTCACCCTACGCCTCGGTCATCCCAAAATCAGGGACTTGGGGTCCTCAGGGTCTACGGGTCAGTGGGAACAAGGTGTGCTCGCTGCACAACTGCAGACTCTGTTGAAAGTTCATGGCTCAGTAACTCAGGACACCGCTGCAACTGGCCATTGCAGGTCCCTTGGCTTCTCCTGGGCGATTCCGCCGAGCCATCGTTCCTGGGCAAACACGCAGTCTGAATGGTCGAGTGTTTCCAGGCTTTTCGCCATCTTCCTGACCCCTGAGTGATTTGACTGGTCAAGATCACTTCTTGGGCTTGCCAGTGTGGCAGCGTTGCTGACTGGACTGCGTCTCTCAGAGGGCTTGACAGCCAGCCAACACTGTTTAACTCCATCGTTTTGCATTACTAGAGGATTGCCGCAGTACATATAGACGCTACCCTGCCCTCGAATTCCGCACTATTCAACCTTAACCCTTTTCTTACCTATCTTTTCCTCTATTTTACCCTCTCCCTTATTAAAAAATCGTTAGAATCGTAGTTTTAATAGCTTATTAATAAGTTAATATTATTATTTAAAAATAGGTAACTTATTTTTATATATAAATACTAGGAGTCTTATTATTATAAAAATAATAATAAATATATTAAAATATTTAAAAAAGCTTTTTAATAGATTTTTAATACTATTTAAGGCGATTATTTTTAAGTTATAAGAGGAAATTAAGGTACTATATTAATACGGCCTTATTTATTTTATTAGTATTAATAATACCTTTTTTAATATAAAATATATTAATAATACTTTATAATTACGTTATTATACTTCGTAAATTATACTTAATATTAGCGAGGCTTTTAATATTATTTACTAAGTTTTTTATTAAGGTTATTATTATAAAGTTAGTTTAATTATTAATATTTTAATAAGTATTTTAATTTAATTTAAAAGCTTTTATAGTTCTTAAAAAAAGGCTTTTAAAGGACTTATAATTAGACTTTTTACTTATTATAAATAAAACTATTATAATTAAAACTATAATACTACTTATAAACCTTAATAATAAATAATTAATAATATAGTTATTTTTTATATATAATAAGTTTAAAAAAGTATTTTAATTTAAGTACTAAGTAAGTATTATATTATTTTATTAAAACTATATTCTTATATTTATAATTTAGAAATAATTAAATTTCTTTGATAATAAGGTACTTAGATAGCTAGCTAAGGGGCCCTTATCTAGGGGCGAACAGACACAGCCTAGGAAACGACAGGGGAAGAGACCGGACGAACAAGGATGCGGGCTCGGGTGAACACTCGCCCTCGACCTATCGGCTAGTGCCAGCTGGACCAGTTCGCGCAAGATGCCAAGCACAACAACCAATCCTTCTCATTAACAGCTGCTGATTTGCTGCTTATCTCTCATGGGTCCGACTGAACCTGAACTAAACATGTCTCCTCAGCTTCGCAGATGGCACAAAGCTGTAGGAATTCTCGACTTGCACAGAAGATCCACTAAAGTGGCCGAACACGACGGGGTTTTCGGGTCTCTTCTGGGCCTCTCATCCACCGTCCAACAAGGCCTCCTCTGCCCAGCCGCCAAGGAACACGTTGAGATGAACGAAAAGAAATTCCAATCATTGGCTGGGCCACCGACTTTTCAACCCAAAAGATCCCGTGGTTCCCTTCGTGGTCTCGTCTTGGTGACCCCATGAGCCGACCGTTGGAAACGACTCGTCTAGCCGGCCAGTGTCTCCAAGGCCAGAGACAATGTTGATGATGTACTCATCCGTTAGGATTTCCGTTGGTGCCCATCGGTCATCCGCATCTTCGGGTCCTGTTTGGCGCCAGGCTTGATCTGGTTCACTGAGTTGAGATCCAAGCCGAGACCAAAGCCGTTCGGTCCAGCGCCACGAGGTCACCAACACAGGCTACTCTCGATTCTGCATACTAGTGCAGCAGAAGACATCCGGATTCCGATGTGGTGTGGAACGGTGACACAGACATTGTCCAGAAACGGGGCCATAAGATGCGCAGCTATCGTCGTATCCATTCAGGACCCAACCATTTTCCTCCCTTCCGAGGTTCTGGAAGAGACGGCAACTGACGCTCGGGTGATAACGAACTGATGGGTGTCCAAAGGAGGAGGGGATTTCTAAAAGAAGTTCAAAAGCTAAACCCACTATCTAAGTACCTTATTATTAAAAAAAAGTTAATTCTTTTTAAGTTATAAGTATAAGAATATAGTTTTAATAAAATAATATAATACTTACTAAATATTTAAATTAAAATACCTTTTTAACCTTATTATAAAAAAAGATAATTATATTATTAATTACTTATTATTAAAGTTTATAATTAGTATTATAATTTTAATTATAATAGTTTTATTTATAATAAGTAAAAAGTCTAATTATAAGTCCTTTAAAACCCTCTTTTTAAAAGCTATAAGAGCTTTTAAATTAAATTAAAATACTTATTAAAATATTAATAACTAAACTAACTTTATAATAATAGTTTTAATAAAAAAATTAAGAAATAAACTAAAAAATAATATCAAAATCCTTATTAATATTAAGTATAATTTATAAAATATAATAATATAACCGTAGAGTATTAATAATATATTTTATATTAAAAAGACTATTATTAATATTAATAAAACGAATAGGGCCGTATTAATATAATACCTTAGCTTCTTCTTATAACTCGAGGACTATAGCTTTAAATAGTATTAAAAAATTTATTAAAAAACCTTTTTAAGTACTTTAATATATTTATTATTATTTTTATAATAATAAAACTCCTAGCGTTTATATATAAGTATAAGTTATCTATTTTTAAATAGTAGTATTAGCTTATTAATAAGTTATTAAAACTATGATTTTAGCGATTTTTTAATAAGAGAGAGGGTAGAATAGAGGAAAAAATAGGTAACTTATAAAAAGGGTTAAGGTTAAATAGTACGGAATTCGAGGGCAGGGTAGCGTCTATATATACTACGGTAATCCTCTAGTAATGCAAAACGATGGAGTTAAATAGTGCAAACCCACTATCCACTCATTGCTCAAGCTGTCTGAGCATGTGAATCAGCCCCTCGTCAAAGTCATTAATACACGTCTCAGGCATAATGCTATGCCGTCCCTCTCGGCCGATTCTGCCGTGGCATTCATCTGACGTTCCGTGATACCGCTCCGGAGGTTGCCGTGCTCTCAACTCATCAACCAAACTATCAAGTAATCTTCTTCCTTTTGCCACGACTGACATCAACGATATCCCTATCTCGTCTCCCCTGCTAGTTGCAGCCGAGGGATCGTAATCGAACGTTAGTCGGATCTCCAGCACTACTAGAGCCATCCAGTCGGCTGTTGGACAGGTGTTATCTGCCCCTCAATAAAATTTAGACTCATACGCTTGTCATTGAGGATTTCTGTCACGGCTGCAGCTCGCGGAGTCTGTGTGGTCTGTCAGGAGTCAAAGCTCGGTCTGATCTTGATAGCAATCAACGCTTTCGGCATAGGGCACCCCGGCCTTCGCATGGCCCCCGAACAGTTACCAAGCAAAAAAGCCAAGATACATAGTAGAGTGTATTCACAATGGACTCCATCGGCGACGGAGCGACGAGCCGACTGGGTAAACCATCCCACGTTCTCGTCTCCTTCAAACCACCAGCGAATTTTCTTCAATCGCGCCTTGGGACCTCGCAATTCTCGTCCAGCCGCATACAAATTGCGGGATGTGACGGCGTAGCCGTGCCCGCCGGGGTTCCAGCTCAGTTCAGCGGGGAGTCCCTGTTAAGCGTCGTTGCAAACAAATTAACACATCCGAACATCCTGGCACTTGGCCTCGGAGCCAGATTCCGTATAGAGGCGTCTTCCCTCCTTCCAGGGCCAGGCTCCCAGGTTCAACGTCCACCGTGGGTACTTGGCATCCTCGCAACCGCCTGGCCGGGTCGACCAGATGGGCCTCAGTGTCTAGAGGGGCCGAGGGGATTCTGCGAGGGAGGCAAGCCGCCCGCTACAAGGCGCCAGCAACCTGCCAACATGCCTGGGAGGTCTGGGAGGAGGCCTGGAAGACTGCAGACGTGCGGTGGGTGAAGAGGGGATGCCCCCATGGAGTCATTTGCTTGTTCGGTGACCTATCGTTTCAACGATATTGCAGGCCCCGTCCGCTTCAGGTGAGCGTTGGCATGCATTAGCACACAAACGCGTGCAGATGAAGCCGAGATATTCGGACGGTTCGTGAGATTTGTCCAAATTTCCTCATTTTCACTCGTCACTTTAGCCTCTATCAGTATTCGTATGCAGACGCTTCTCTTTCGCGACTAGCCCCTCATCACGATAGGTATCTTCTCCTCCCTTTTTCCCTTGCCGCCCTCTTGGCGCCGGGGCATGCACATTTCCACATCCATCCTGGGCTCAGTGACAACCCAACGTAGAGGGAGTTCGTGGGCGCTTCTGCTCCGTACGTCTCATGGATCTGACGGAGATAGCCGTCCTGTCTCAATCTTGATGAACCAGAAAGCGAACTTGGATAACCCCATCTGCCAACTCCGCCTATCTGTTGACTGCGATCCTTGAAACAAGATGGGATGATGAAATACCTGGCCCAAGGGCCGCGCGTGGTAGGAGCGCGGGGGTCACTGTGGATGCGGCCGGCCAGAGGTTACGGAGATAGTGCTCGCCTCCAAAAGCTTCCAGAACAATGTTCAGAATCTGCGTATTGTGGGTAAGGCGGTTTGGAATATGAACAATGAGGAATCGGTACCAGCCCGCAACAGCTGCCCGAAATCTCAAGGCGTCTTTCTGGCTTGTGGCCCGAAATCCCGCTTGCCGTCTGTTCATGTCTTATGTAAGCACACCACGCCAGAGATCCAGCAAGATGACATAATCCTTGGTGGTCCGTGTCTGGTTGATGACTAAGGTCGCGGAACATGATGTCTGTCACGTGCACCTTCGCCGGCCCATCGGAGCTTGCAGCTTGACGACCGACTGTCACGGTCCGGAAAATTCCATACCATCACGGCCAAACATTCAAATCACCTCTCCAGCCATTGAGGCCGCAATCATGGGTGCCAGCGAGTCAAAGCCGTCCTCCAGCACGCCTCCACACTTGTGGAAGGCGTAAGTTCATTCCAATTGCCCCTCTTTCGCAGAATCCGTCGGCTGATCCAAGATTCGCGCAGCAGCTCGCCCAGCGGCATCTCCCACGACCTCGTCGAGTCCCTGCAGACCAGCCATGAGGTAAATACTGCCTCCTCTACATAAACCGGAACACCTCCGATAAAAAGCTCTACATCAAACGGAGCCTAGTCCTCCGCCTCGACCTTTTCCATCTGTCCTTCATCCCTCCCCCCCTTGGCGCATCTATTCCCTCAAGAAGCCAAAGATCCAATAGCTAACCTCTCGCGCTAAAACAACACAGACTGATGCATCCCGCACGCAACTCACCGAGATCCAAATTCAGCGCCGCGTCGCCGAGGAGCTGAAACGCCTCCAGGCCAAAGAGTCAGAGGCCCTCCGCCTCGCCCACGACAAGATCGCTACCGAAGACAAGCCCGCGCCCGAGGGCCAGCGCAGCCACGAGAGCGTCAAGAAGGAGGTCGAGGCTCTGCGCGCCAAGCTCGCCGAGCGCAAAAAGGTGCGCGATTTGCCCGAGGCGGTTGAGACGGCGCGCGGCAACGTCGTGCGGTGTCTGCGGGATAATGACCGCCGGCCGCTCGATTGCTGGCAGGAGGTCGAGGCTTTCAAGGAGGAGGTGAAGCGGTTAGAGAAGGGGTGGGTTGAGAAGATTGTCTCGTGAGTTGGATGAGGGAAGATGGGGATTGTTGAGGCCCTCTCTGGGTCTGCCTTTGTAAACAGTTGGAGACCGTTGGGAGAGGACGGTTTCCTTATTTGCGTTTTTTGTGAGCCACTAAGGGGGTTTGAGAGATACGCTGGATCAAGAAGAGAAGAAATAGGGCAGTAGAACGTGAAAGTGTAACAACATGCTACTGGCGGGCAAATCATACAAGAGGATAAAAAGTGTATAGATGGCGAATGAATCTTGGTTCACATCACAAGCTCCCCCCTCAACGGAAGTCTTTATCTTTGTTTATTCTTCATATCTCAGTCAGCAGCTCTATCGGGCCTTGGTCCTCTGACGGAGCTTCCTGCTGCTGCGTCTTCAACCTAGCAGCCAATACCTCCTCCTTCCGCCGCAGGCCCTCAGCCCTCTTCCTCTCCCTCCTGGCGTCGGCGTCCTCCCACGCGGCGCCGCCCTCGCCCGTCTTTGGCGGGGGTCCGGCGACGGCCTCCTGCAAGGCGGTGCGGAACCGCGCGATGCGGGCGGCGTTTTCTACGAAGCGCTCGTTGGCGATGTGGAGCAGGTCGCGGAGGTAGTCTGGCGTGACGGTACAGTGCCGACGTGCGCTGCTGCCTTCGGCGGCGTCTTCATCGACGTAACCGATTAGAGATTCAAGAGCGAGACCCATTGTTCTTACGCCTACCATTGGTGTCACGGGTGATGACGACAAGGCTTCGTCTTCGCCTTGCGATGCGGTGGGGAGGAGGTTCAGGGCGCCGCTTTCGCGGAAACCTGCTGCGAGGGCGCATTTGAGGAGGAGCTGGGCGTGAGGTAGAGATGCTGTGAGGACGTGGAGGATCTATGCAGGGGAGGTGTATGTCAGTCATGTGAGTCTTGTTGCTGCGCAGGCTACGTGTGAAAGGAGGGATGTGTCTCTGGGGTGACATTGCCTCGGCAGGAGAGGTTAGTGAGGCAAGGTGAGAGTATATGTGTGTGTAAATGAAATCATGCATGAGAGAAAACGGGGGACGGTCTTGCATACCATGGGCTCGAACTTGAAGTGAACAAGCCGCTTCCGTCGCCCAGACTGAGAACGACCCGATACTCCGACAGCCCGTCCTGGTTCTTGCCCTGCTCCTCTTCCCGCGTCTTCATCCACGAGACCAAACAAGCGCAGCAGATCCTCGTCGTTGTCGTGCGATCCGGGAACGGGATCGTGCGATACGAACAGCCACGTGCCTCCGCCTCCCTTTCCTCCGGGTCCAGCTATCGTCTCGAGGGCCGCGGCGGCAGGGGTATCATCGCCTTCGTTGCCTTGAGAAGATGATGGGGCTACTGCCGCTACTGCCGCTACTGCTGCTCGCTGGTCCGCTCCTCCCGCCTTACGCCCCTCGAGAAACACGCTGACGCGCCCCGCGCAGCTGCTCGTCGTGACGAAACCGTCGAGGTCGTTGAGCTCGTCAATGAGCTCGCGGATACCGACGTCCACGGACCCCTTGGGCGAGGCGTCGGTGTACTCTGCATCGGGCACGCTGAGCTGTTCCAGGATCTTGTGTTTGCGGGTGGTGAAGGTTGCCGGTGGGACGGGCAGGTGTTGGTGTCCTTGGTTCTTCTGCTGCGGTGCCATGGTGCTCTTCCTCGTGTGACCCTTGGGCAAGTTGGGCTTGGTAAACTACCTATGCGACTTGGGCTTGGATATCTTGTGGTGGGGGTTCCTTCGACGGAGAGGGGTGTGCCTCTCACTCGACCCGGTGGAACAAATCCTTGCTGCCCTCGGGTGGTTCTCTTCTGCAGCTTGACTGATTCGGTCGCAGTGAGATGGAAGAATACGGGGAAGTCGGGCGTGTGTTGGGCGTTGAGCTAGTTGTTTTCCTCGACGCTGGGCTGCGTGTAAGTGAAGTCTGCCCGCAGGTTAGACTCATGTGAGATGAAAAGTGTGCAGTCGTGAGTGCTGTGAGGTACCTCAGCCGTGTGAGTTTGGGACTCTTTACACAGTGCGTCCTCGGGACGAGAGCCGGCGCACCCAAGCTTGTTGTATATTACCCTGCCCTCCGATGCTACCTTGAAGAAATAGTGAACCAGAGAAAGTTCTTATTAAATCACGTTATCTGGTGCATGTGGTGTTGTGTTTTTAATATATAATCTAACTTGACCGCCGCCACGTCGGTGATCGTTATCCCTAGCTTTGCGTGTATATGCTCATTCATTCGCTCGACGACGCCGGTATCTTGGATGCCCAGAGTCTATGGTATACTGCTCATCGTATGACTGTCACTTCTTGTTTCCTGATTGCGTGCCTGGATCAATACAGGGAAGAGCTCGGGAGAGTCCGAGCATGCGGTTCACTCATTTGGGTCACATCCAGGTAAAATGACTTGGAAATCGCTCATGTCCGTTGTGTCAGCTGATCTCGATGATACTTGCAAGGGCTCTCTGTTACCCTGGTACCATGTAGCGGGCAAATAATCACTATCCTACGCTCCGTTGTGACAAACGTCGCATATAATAGACAGAGAGGATGACAAGATGGTTAGAAATATCGTGGTGCTTCCAACCTACGAGCAATGCATATCGCCTGAATACCCGTCGATACCTTGCTTGTGTCCTTGTATATTATCCTTGGCTTGATCACTGATGGCGGTTGTTTTGAATATTCATGACGCATAGTGATTGGATGGTAATGAAATCACATCAATATTCGTGATAATAAAAATGACCTGGCCATGAACGCAAGGGCGCTTCAAATTTTCTGAAGGTGTCACATTTTCAAAAATCACAGTTGGAGAAACTCTTAGTCAAGCAAAGAAAGACAACGTAGCTTGCTTATATGTTATGAGACATGCCTTTTGCCTGGGTGACCTTTACTACACATCATTCAAGTTATCCCATCCATTATTCATTTTCGATGAGCAGAACGTAGTAGATTATATTGAAGCTCAATGAGACTCATATTAGACTACTCTTTCGTGCGAGCGAATACTCTATCATGGGCTTGAATCATGTTTCTTGCACGGGTCCCAACGGGTACACCAAGAGCTGCTTGCGACCCAGCTTCATGATCTTTTAATTGCCTCGATCTGAGCTGGCCAATCAGCTCCAGGCGCTCCAAGATTCCTGCCTTACAATATGATCAAGCATGCATGGTATTCGATGATATTCTCAGTTTTCTGAAGAACCATATGATTGCAGCAGTGTTATATGAGTAATCCATCGTTGTGGATTTGGGAAGGTGGTCACGAGATGTCACCTGAACCAATCTAGCTGTCAAAATTAAGCTTTGCAGATGACATGTCAGTGGGCTATCTTTGCCACACCAAATTTCACTTGGATTGTGTTATGATCTTAGGATACGCCGTCAGTGGTTTCCACTAATCCTCCGAATGCGGGGTCCCTGTGGGACACAGAGATTAGAGCCTCACCACGTCTCTTTCCTCACTTCACGTCTCACTTAATTAAGATCATCAAGTTTATTGATCGATCGATTGATTCATAATGTCTTTTGCTTATGCTATCTACGAAGTAGAATCGAGTATCCGCTGAATGCGAGATACCACCTGGCCCTTGGCCTGGATTCATCCGGAACGCCTGCATGCTGTCCCTTACCGTCCCTTGATTTTTGTTTCCTCCCTGAACGCCGTCATGCATCATGTATATACAGGTCATTAATAAAAGAAAGCAAGTCCCAAATCGCACCAGAGCCAAAACAACGCTTCTAGATCGATGCGATAGCCTGCTCCTCCTTCTCCGCCTTGACGATGGGCGCGATGGCCGCCTCGCCCTGCTTGGCCGCCTCGGCCGACGACGCGGGGGCGGCGCCCTTGGCCTCGACGGCCTTGCGCTCCATCTCCTCGAGGTACTGCGCGTAGCGCGACTTCTTGTTGTGGATGCCGCACTCGGTCTTCTGCTGGCCCTTCCAGCGGCCGGCGCGCTCGTCCTCGCCCTCCTTGACGGGGACGGTGGAGTGCCAGTCGCCGACGGACTTGTAGCCCTGGTCGAGGAGGTCGTTGTAGGGGACGTTGTGGGTCTTGATGTACTCCTGCACCTGCTTGAAGGACCAGCTGGCCATGGGGTTGATCTTGATGACGCCGCGCTCGTCGTCGACCTCGATGATGGGCATCTTGTCGCGGGCGCCGCCCTGGGAGCGGCGGCGGCCGGTAAGGATGGCGGCGACGCCGAGCTCCTGGTAGGCGCGCTGGAGGGGCTCGACCTTGGCGATCCAGTCGTACATCTCGGCCTCGGTCTCCCAGAGCTTGGGACCGTACATGGCCTCGAACTCCTCGGTGGAGGCGACGCCGTAGGGCTTGAAGATGTGGAGGGCGACGTTGGGGTAGCGCTCCTGGATGCGGTCGACGAGGGTGTGGGTCTCCTTGAAGTGGTAGAGGGTGTCGAGGAAGATGAGGTCGACGTTGGCGGCGGAGGGGTTCTCCTTTTGGATCTTGGAGAGCATGTCGAGGGTGACGAGGCCGGTGAGGCCAAAGGCCGTCGACTGGAAAAGGTTGGGGAACATGATCTTGGAGAAGCGAAGGATGTCGAGGGGGTGCATGTTCTCGAGCTGGTCGTTGAGGTGCTTGAGGTGGGGTTGGGTGAGGGAGATCAAGGGGAGCGCGGGGATGGACGACGATGTCGATGAGGCATCGGTGGCGGAACCATATCCGGACTCGACTTCGACACGATCAAGCTTTGCCGCATCGGCGGCGTTCAACCGAGGAGACGACTCGACGGAGGACGTCTGCGTCGTGGGCTCAGCAACGGCAGCCATTGTGTGAGGTTTGTGTATGAGTTGAGGGAGGAGGGGTTTGATGTGTGGTTGCGAGGCACCACGAGTATATGACGAGTAGTGGTTGCAAGAGTGTATGGGTGTTGAAAACCCGGGGTATAATTCACTCGACAAGGCTTTGATCAAGAGACAAGATGGATTAAAGGCAAATGACGCAAGATGCTGAAGCTGGGGAAAGTGAATTCAGATGCTCGGATCAGAGAAGAGGAAGAAGGCAGTAGTTGATTTATGAGGACAAGAGGCACTTGAGGCAGGCAGAACTTACACCGCGAGTTAAAGAGGCGGGAGGAGGATGACTTGTTCATATTGGGCACAGGGCCATCACCAAGCAACATTACTAATTTGCTTTCCAACCCATTCTCAGACAGGAGCCCCGATCGAACCAAAGGCCGAGAGAGGGACTGAGGGACGAGAGCCCGCTTCCCAACTATTGCGCAATCGCAGCTTGTTTGGAGCATCGCATTGAACAAGCGCTGAGGAATTTGCATCTCTAAGCAAGAGGCGTGGTCTGGGAGCAATCACGACATCGACGCTAAACCTTTCGTGACGAAGACAGTGCAATGTGATTGGCCATGGGTCGCAGGGGTTGCTCCGTACCGTCGAACATCCCGCAATTGCGCCATCGCCCCGGACGCCGGAGTGGATGTTGACAATGGCAAACTTTCCCCAACAGCCGGCCCCGAAAGCCGGGAGCCGTGACGTTCAGAAAATAGATATTTGGGACCGGACTCCTCCTCCGTGTCTATCGAGGTTGAGCTTCTCCTCATTATCTGGTTCACGATGAGTGCGGTCGAAAATAGGGGTCAAAAGGGGGCAGATCTTCTGGTTGAACAGAAACGCTGGTGTAAGTTCGCCATGATGATGCCATAAGACGTGATTCCGCCCGGGCCACTAGTCGGCTTGGCCTAGTGTATGTGGTCCCGGCAATCGGTCCTGACAAAGCACATCGGCGCGGCACGGCAATCGGTACCCGCCCGGCCGTCGGTGTGGATGAGCCGGAGGTGGTGGTCTGCGCCTGTTGTCAATGTCAGCAATCCCACGCCGGACAACGTATCTCCATCGCCCAACCAGTCACCATACGAGTTTCGTCTCCGATCGAGGGTATCATCCGTGGTGACTCGCCCGCGAAATTTTCTGACAAACCCACTGTTGGGTTTCAACACCAGATGTGTTTCGACCGCTAACACCGCGGAAACGCACTTCGTTTACCGACTTGTTCCGAGGGACAGCTTGGAGCTTCGCCGCGTCCAGCGCCTCTTTAAATGAATGAGTGGAAGCCTCCGTCCCTGTCTGAGTGAGCATGAAGAAACGCTCTTGTTGTAATCCAGCCCAATGACTCGGAGTTGATACTTCAACCAAGGAACTGAGCAGACCAAGGCTTCTTGGACCCCTTTGTTTCTTGGCCAACATGTCGACATCCACAAGTGACTGGAGATGAGATGACAGCACAGCTGTGAGGGGACTGAGGGCTTCCACTCGGGTGACCGCTCATTCATCGTCCTGCGCCGTTGTCTGCCTCCCATCGCCAAAGCAGAAGCAGACGCAGACAGACATGCCGATTACGGCTCCCTGCGCCGCAGCGCCGTTCTCGAAAGGGCGTGGAGTCTAGACTCCGGACAGATGGCAACTGGCCTAGTCTCCATGACGTGGACAGTGTCTGGTGTTCGGTGTCTGGTGCAAGCGTGCCTCTTATTTCCGCGCGGCTCCGGTACTCTATCAGCGGAGCCAGCTCCTGAAGCAATGATTAGTTTTCGGTCATCGCGGTGACTGGTGGATAACAAACTTACCAGCAGAAAAAAAGCCAAGGCCAGCCTGCACTGCTTGCCTGCCAATGACCAACACAGTAGGTGGCCAACGTGAGGTAGGGTCAGGTAGGCCAGTGCGTGATTCTGCGTATGTACACTAGTACGGCGATAGGGCTGTCATGGAATCGTCCCTGATGTTCCCTCCCCTGGATGACCGGCGTCGGTAGATTCGGGCGAGGCTGATGGTCCCGCAGATCGCCCGAAGGTTCGCTCTTTCACACTGGCTTCCGACTCACGTGTTCGGACTCCTGGCCAAAGTTTTCTCCTTTCACCTTGGACGGAACCCGGAGACGACTGACCGACCTCACAGTGATGTAATTGAGCCTCACCATGTCATTCGGACCGGGCCTCCTTCCCCTCCTCAGCTTATCAGAAGTTCAGAACAGAATTTTTAGAGGGGTAACCACGTGATCCTGGCGTCCACTTTGGGGAATACCACGGCCCACGGCTCAAGGAAGGTCCCACGGGAGAGCTTGCCATGCGACGCCCAGCTCAGCCAATGGCGCGCCGCCCAAGACGTCGGGACACGGGAATTGCGGGCCTCGCTCGGATCCGGACCAGTGACGGCGAGGCGGGGCACACAGTCAGACTTCACAGTGCACCAGCACCCGCCAGCCCTCCGCCGCGAGGCCCCATCCTCTCTTTCTCTCTATCGTCTGTCGTCCAACCACGCCAACATGTTTTACCTTTCGAAACAATGAGGGCTACTAAGTTGAGCTGAGTCTTTAAGCTTTACCTTCACCACCACGCCGGGCCCCGAGCTTCTGTCTTTACCCCTCCCCCTCGTCCTCAGTCTCTCTCGCGCTTTCTCTCTTTCTCTCCCCGCAATCTTCCAAGCCGCCGCTGCCGTCGCCAGCAGCTGTTGCTGAAGGCCCATCCTCCTCCTCCTGCATAGTCCTCTATCCGTCCCGTCCCCCAGTGTCCCATTCACCCTTCGTCTCAGCCTTGTCTCCGTCTTGGTCCGTCGTAGTTTAAACCCCGCCTTAGAAGAAAAGACGATAGAGAAGAGTATTCCCGCCATGGCCGACGCAAGCCCCGCCAAGTCGACAACGTCGCCCCGACCTCAGCTGACCTCGTCCATGAGGAGCAGCTCCTTCTTGCGCGAGCACCAGCAGTACCGGCCCCCGCAGCACCCAGAGAGCCGCTTCGGCATCGACACCGTCGTCGAGGACCTGAGCAACGTCGCCGTCTCTCCGCCAAAGCAGCACAACCACAACGCCGGCCACAAGCACTATGCGGACTTCAACGGCATCCCCTCAGAGGACAACCCACCCACCATCCGCAGCGGCCTGAACCACAGCTACTCGCACCCCAACTGCGCGCCCGCGGGTGGGAAGAAGCAGTCGCGCCTGGTGGCCACGCTCTTCTACAAACCGAACGGCGGCGACGGCGCCGGCCACCACACGACAGCGGCCGGAGCAAGTGGCGGCCGCGTCGCATCCCCCCCGACTCTCACCTCCGACAGCGCCAGCGGCAAGGAGTCCCTCCCGGCCAACTTCGCGCCGACCCAGGACCCCGAGTCCTTCCCCCTCGAACCCCCGACCCTCGAGCCCGAGAAGCTCGACCACCTGTACGGCTCCCACGTCTCGCCCATGTGCGTGACCTCGTTCCTGCACCTCATGTCGACCTTCCCCCTCCCCGCCGGCGAGTCCGACTACAGCTCCTCCCACCGCTGCCTCGACAGCCAGGAGCACCCGCGCGTCGTCGAGCTGACCCTCGACCCGGCGCCCTGCCAGAGCTACCTCAGCCTGACGGACCTGCGGCGGCACGAGCTCATCTACCGCTTCGAGAGGGAGTGGAGCGTCGACGTCGCGCTGCAGCCCGACACGCTGTGGCGCAGGCACCCGCGTCTCGTCGTCTTCGACATGGACAGCACCCTCATCACGCAGGAGGTGATTGACTTGCTCGCCGCGACGCTCACGGACCCGCCCGACCTGGCCGCGCGCGTCGCCGACATCACGCACCGCGCCATGCTCGGCGAGCTCGAGTTCGACGCCGCGTTCCGCGAGCGCGTGCAGCTTCTCAAGGGTCTGCCCACCTCCTGCTTCGAGCAGCTGCGGCCCGTCCTGGATGTCACCAAGGGCGTGCCCCGCCTGATCAAGGCTCTGAAGCGCCTCGGTGTGAAGACCGCGGTGCTGTCGGGCGGGTTCTTGCCCCTGACGAGCTGGCTTGCTGGAGAGTTGGGCATCGACTACGCGCACGCCAATGAGGTTGTCATCGACGATGCTGGGAAGCTCACTGGGGAGGTCAAGGGCCTCATTGTAGGCAAGGAGCGGAAGCGTGATCTGCTTGTTGAGATTGCGGCCAAGGAGGGCATCGATCTGTCGCAGGTTGTTGCGGTTGGTGACGGCGCAAACGATCTGCTGATGATGGGCGCGGCGGGCTTGGGTGTTGCGTGGAACGCTAAGCCGAGGGTGCAGATGGAGGCCGATACGAGACTCAACAGCGAGAGCCTGTTGGACTTGTTGTACCTCTTTGGGTTTACGGGTGATGAGATTGAGCAGCTCGCCTCGTAGATTGGCGGGTGGCTTTTTGTAGACTTGTGTGTGGGTGTGGGAGTGGTGTTGTGGGCGTAAGTCGAATGGTGTTTTTGGGGAGTTGGGTGACACCGAGGCAATGCATTGCTGTTTTTTTGGGAGTATTCTTTTCACTCGCCCTCATGATTCAATTGCATGCCATTGAGTTTCCTGCAGCAGAGATGTTCAGATGAAATCCCGCTTCATGAGCCTCGGAGCATATAAAACCGGTCAAGGTAGCTTGATGAGCCGCGAGGCCGAGTGATGTAGTTTCAACGTTGGAGATACTGTCCAAGGTAGAAAAACGTGGATAAAACTGAATTCTCCCTATCTACACATGAAAACCACTTTCCGCCCATTGCACAGACTGTGCAAAAACACGTCTTCTCAACGCAGGTATCTCTAATTCTTTAAGGGTAGCCGTCCTTGCCCCACTTGTTGTACTTTTCGTGCAATTCCTGTGTCATGAAGCGTCAGCCCGGCTATTTCCTCCGGCTTCAAATCCCGAAGAATCCCGGGCCTTGGAGCAAACTCGACCTCCCACGAACGGAGTCTCTCCGACGTGGTGAGATGGATCAGATAGGTATATCAAAAACACACCTTGGGGAGAGTGACATCGGGAATGATGACAGTGTTGACGGCGCTGGGAGCGTCTCTGGGCTCGTTTGCGGGGTTGCCACCGGGGTGGTACTTGTACTTGCCCTCGCTGTCGGTCTCCCAGGGCATACCGGCCTTCAGGACGGGGCTCTCGGAGGTAGAGGAGGTGGGGGAGCGGCCTGCGTGGGAAGAAAAAAAAACGTCAGTGGCTATTCAATCGTCGAGGAGGATATACCAATTATTCCTGAGACGTACCGAAATAGAGGCCGGCGCCGCCGAGGGCGGCAACCATGACACCACCGAGGATCTGTTTGACAAAAAAATCCGATTAGCCTTCCATTCCGGCTCGCTTGCATGCGATTGTTTTGACGCCGCTTCCAGCCTTTCTGTCCGCACCCCTTTGCGCAACTATCGCTTCTTCGTAGGCTCGGCGATATTTCCTGGTTGCTTCAGAAGCTCGGCTGCGCGGGGGAAGGGATGCGGTGAACGTTGGACGGCGGACGGGTCGGTCTAAGGGCATCTCGGCTGGATGGACGGGATATCACGCACGAGGGTCTCGGGGTTGCGCTTGGACTCCTGGGTGAGGGTCTGCTTGGCCTGCTCGTCGGCGAAGCGGCGGATGGAGGTAGAGAAGGCGCGGCGGGCGACGAAGGAGGCCATTGTTGCGGTGGTTGACGGGGTGTCGTTGAGGTGTGATGTTGTGAGTGGTGTCGGCTTGTCGTATGATTTCGGAGCTTCAGGTTCGTCGAGACAGGATCCAAAGGTTGAAATTCGGGAGAAACGATTGGCCGGGCTTACAAGTGGAAGGTGATTGGTCAATCGAGGACGATGTGGGCATTACCTTACCCTGCACCGGATAGATGACTCTTATGCGCTTAAAGGCTTCGCTTCACTAAGCAGTATAATTGACTAACGGCTTCCTAGCATGTGAGAGTCCTGCTATGGCAAGTATCTGCCAACCGTGGGAGAGATGGAGATGCTTTCATTTTGATCCTGGCTGTTTTTGCGTTATTTGCATCGACACATGGAGCGGCCATTTAGGTTATGGGGAGCTATTAGCTGCAGACTGAAGCTTCGCTGGCCCATGAGCTTATCATATTCAAGCGAAATATAGCGTGACTGCCCGAGTTTTATGTTCTAGAACGACATTGAACAAACACTGCGAGAATAGATAGTCTCAACAAATAATTGAGAACAAATCAAGAGGCTGCCTTACAATACGGAGAGGCTGGCATTAAACTCGGAGCCCGGGGGACCGGTACTTCCGAACACAGAGCTTATCCTGGACAATTTGTCGCATCGGGGCTTGCGTGCTTGTCCTCATTGAAGTCTCACATTATGCCTGGCGAACATCTCCGCCAGCATCAAGATGCATCAGCAGCCTATATTATCGTGGTAGTGTCTATGCTCGATTGGCTCAAGAACGTGTGAGGTATTTTGCTTATCACACCTCAAGTATCGCCGAGAGCTTATGCTTTGGGGAGTCCGTGGATAGAATGGGAAGCAATGATGCTGATAGATCTACCGTCGCTCAGAAGAATGTGAATGTAGTTTCCGTCTTCGATAACAACCATTCTAACAGGCTCATACCCACGAGGCTGGAGTATGTAGAGCGCGGTTCATCCGCAGAAACGTGCGTCGATTATCAAAAACAGTCATATAGTGCAAACTGTCAGAAGACCCCAGATGGTCCACTGTTTAATTCCATCGTTTTATATTACTAAAGGATTGCCGCAGTACATATAGACGCTACCCTGCCCTTAAATTCTATACTATTTAACCTTAATCCTTTTTTTACCTATCCTTTCCTCTATTTTACCCTCTCCCTTATTAAGAGATCGCTAGAATCGTAGTTTTAATAACTTATTAATAAGCTAATATTACTATTTAAAAATAAATAACTTACTCTTATATATAAGTACTAAGAATCTTATTATTATAAAAATAGTAATAAATATACTAAAGTATTTAAAAAAGCTTTTTCTAGCACGTATAGCTTTAACGAGGTAATGCGGGATATTCTTATATAGAATATGAAAAGTGAATATTCATATAGAAGCAAGAATATATGAATATAGGGGAAATAAGCGTATATAAAAGAGGTTTTTGTAATAAAGAGAGTAATATAGTTGAATTACTATATGAGAAGTTGCTTGCTTAACGAAAGGTCTAGGTAGGCAAATACACGCCTACATATAGGCATAAAAACCTCCTACTAGAATATTCCATTGCTTATTAATTATGATATAATTAATAAGCATATACGTAAGTGAATGCGTAATCGTAGTACGTAATTCCGCCTCGAGTAAATTCCAGATTATTCAGTTATCTTCCAGTACTTTCCACTGCTCACGTAAGCTTATATAAGCAGTATTGCTTACATAATCAATACCTATAATAATCTACAGAAATCGTAGATTAATATGGTATATAGTTTGCTTACGTAATATTGATAATAAGGCGAATAATAAGGTAAACAAAGTTACCTTCGTAACACTCCCTCTTTTGCCTTATTAGCTATGTTGAAATAGCTAACCAAGTACCCTAGAGTAGATTTCTAGTACCCTAGAATAGTTTTTTGGTACCCTAGAACAATCTTTTGGTACCCTAGAGTATTTTCCTTAAAGTATTCATAAAAATATAAGGAAAATAAATACCTATATTAGGGGTATAATATAGGTTAAATAGGGTTATTAGGATCGTTTAAGCCTATTAGCTTAACGAATTCCTTATGTTTAACCCGAGGTAAGGGTTTTGTTAACCCATCGGCAGGCATTATAGTAGAAGGGAGATATTCTACTTTAATATTCCCTTTTTCTACTTCCTGTCGAGTATAATAATAATATAGGGCAGTATGCTTAGTCCTTTGGTGATATTCAGGATTATAAGCAAGAGATAATGCCCCATTATTATCGGTTTTAATAGTAATAGGTTTAACTTGATAACCTATTTCCGATAATAAATTCTGAAGCCAAATAGCTTCCCGAATAGCTTCCTGAAGTCCATTAAATTCAGCCTCTGTAGTAGAAAGTGCTATAGTAGACTGTTTTTTAGACTTCCAGCTAATCGGACCTCCATTTAGTGTAAATAAGTACCCAGAAGTTGATTTTCTAGTACTTTTACACCCGGCCCAGTTAGAATCAGTATAGCCTACTAATTCTACAGGCCCAATATTACCATTATAGGTAATATTATAGTGAATAGTGCCACTAAGGTATCTATAAATACCTTTTACTACCTTAAGTAGGTAAATAGTGGGCTTATGGAGGTATTGGGAGACGAAAGAGACTGAAAAAGCTAAATCAGCCCTAGTCACAACCATAGCGTACATTAAAGATCCTACTAGGTGCTGGTAGGTCTTTAATAGCTCTTTTGAAGGTAAATAGTCATCTTTTTCGTTCCCTAAATCACTATTTAATATACCCGGATTTATAGGTATATTAGTGATTTTAGCTTTGGAAAAATCATTATTATTAAGAATTTCCTTAATATAATGACTTTGAGAGAGAGAAATAGTCTTATTAGACCGATTTCTAGTAATTTTGACGCCTAGGAAATTCGAGGCTTCGCCTAGGTCTTTAATATCGATATATTTCGATATTTTACCCTTAATTTCCTCTATATATTTAATATTTTTATTAAATATAAGGAAATCATCGACGTGGGTAACAATAAAAGCAGGATTTTTGAAATCCTGGTTGAAATAGGTAGCCTCATCGGATTTTAGAGGTAAAAAGCCTATTTTATTAAAAATAGACTTCAGCTTTAGTTGCCATTGTCTAGGGCTTTGTTTGAGCCCATATAAGGCTTTTAAAAGCTGTAATAACTGATTTTTTGATTTATCCCAATTTATAGTATTTAAATTAGGGTATTTTTCAAAAAATTCAGTTAAAGGTATATTAGAAGGGTCTATATATACCTCTTCTAATAAATCCCCATTTAAAAAGGCACCAATAACGTCAATTTGGTGTATATGCCAGTTTAAAGGGGCAGATAGGGCTATAAGTACCCTATAGGTAGTAGGATTACTTCCAGAAGCAAAAGTTTGGAAATAATCGACTCCATACTGTTGTTCGAAGCCTCTAACTACTAATCGGGCCTTATATTTATCAATATTACCAGTATTAATATTGATTTTTCGTTTAAAGACCCATCTAGTAGATAGTGGATTTTTATTAGCTTTATAGACCTTATTTGGGTCTATAGCTAATAAAGTACCCTTTTTAATAATAACCTCTAGCTCAGAATATATAGCTTTTAACCATTCTGATTTTTCTGAGCTATTTAGAGCCTGTTTTAGTGTATTAGGCTCTGGAGGTAGGGTAATACTCTGAGTAAAATCTTTATATTTAGATTTTTCTTCCTCAGATAATTTGGGAATTAATACCTCTATTTTAGAAGGTATTTCCTGAATATCTTCGATTTTATCAAAAATTTTAGAATATAAAGGAGGATTTACGCTTTCTACCCCCTCTATTCTATTATTTTGAATAAATCGAATATGCGAAGTCCGTAATAATCGAGATCGAAAAGGATTAGAAGGGCAATATATAACATATATATTATTACCTTCTTTTCCTAAATATATACCATTTTGAGTATAGGTATACATTTTATTCGAAGTGACTCGCTTTTGAGTAGGGTAATAAATAAGTACCCTAGAGCCGATTTTTCTTAGATTAGATAAATCCGGCTTATTATTTCTTTTTGGGAAGAAATAATCGAGAAAAGCCTCGATAGGGGTCTTTTCAAGGCGTATATTAGCGGTAAAATTAACTAATTTAGTTAATTCTTTCAAAATTACGTCCCATAAATATAGGGGTAATTTCTCTGCTAATAAAATAGTTCTAGCCTTTTCGATAAGGGCCCTATTAGTCCTTTCGGCTATACCATTTTGCTCGGGCGTATAGGGCGTGGAAGGCTCTAAAATAATGCCTTTTTCGTTAATATAGGGTAATAATTCCCCTATATTGAATTCCGTACCATTATCTAAGCGTATATACTTAGGGTAGGAATTAAACTGGTTAAAATAAAATTCCAGTTTGTTTTTGAGAATATTAATTATATTCTCTTTGGTTTTTGAGAATTCAACATCTCGAAAACCAGTAAAATCATCCGTAAACGGAATAGCGTAATTATTTCCACTAATAGTAGTAGGGGTAATTTTAACTGTATCAATACAGACCCTTTCTAGTGGAAATAATGCCCGATTATAGTTAATTTTAGGCTGTTGCCTAGTTAACTTAGCTGTAGTACAGCTCGGGCAATTTAGGTCTTTTTCCTTTAATTTGTCTAAAGGAATTCCCTTAGTTATTTTCGCAGTTTTTAATAAATAAGGGTAAGAAGGATGACCTAATTTTTCGTGCCATTCCTGGGTGATTGAATAGGCCTGATTATCTGAATTTTCAGATAAATAATCAGTATTTTTCTCTATATTACTATTATTAATAGTAATATTATGAAGAGAATTTTGAATGGATTCTAAAATATTTTTTAGATCCAAATACTGATTTTTAGGGTCCAAATCGTTTTGTTGGTACCCTGTAGTAGGCCTTCGATTTTTCCAAGCAATATTAAGGAAAAATCCATGCCTTTTGAAATCCAAATAAGCAAATACATTGCCCTCAGAATCCACTAAATAATTCTTTTCAATATATCCACCATTTTTGTAGTGTAATATACCTGAAAAGATATTAAGTGGGAATTCTGGAATATATAAGGTATTTTTTAACCTTATAGGTATAATTTTACCCCGTAAATAGATAGGTAAAATTAAGTCCCCAATACCCTGTGGGTAAACTGGGCCAGCTCCGGTTCGAATAGGGGGTAAATTGTCCCTATTATCGAAATTTTCGAATAAATCCATACTATTAGTAATATGGACTGTTGAACCCGTATCATACAACCACCTTTCAGTTGTATTTGTGCCCATATTAGCCGAATTATTGGTATTTTCTCCCGAAAGGCCCAAATTATCATTTGGAGTCGAGTTGGGTAATATATGAGGGAGAAAAGGTTGATAATTTTCATCAAGTGGGTCTATGGTATAGTGGTCGGAACCACTAACCATATAATTCCTTGATTGTAAGGGCTGAGGGTTCAAATCTCCATGTGGGCGTTGGTTTTTCGTAAAAAGATTGGGCTGGTTTGGTTGGTTTCGGGGCTGGTTTCGGGGTTGGTTTGGTTTGGGTTGATATGAGGGCTTATTTGAGGGCTTATTTGGGTAATTTGAGGGCTTATTTGGGTTGGTATTTGGGTTGGTATTTTGCTTATAATAAGTCTTAGACTTATTATACTTATTTCGAGAGTATTTATTACTCTTAATAGTATTACTAGACATAGGAGTATCGATTTCTCTCCTATTTTCGTCTAATATATCCGTAATAAGAGCCTCTAAAGTAGGGGCTCTTTAAGTCTTAAATTAGACCTTTGACGATCAGCCCAAATCGGAAAGATATTAGTTAGGGCTGATATAAAGACCGTTTTTTGGTCTATATCCTCAATAATAGCTCCTACGCTTTTTAATTTGGAAATATAGCTTTTAAATGAGCTAATAAACTCATTTAAGCTATTAAAATGCTCCAATCTAATAGCGTGGAATTCGAGGTATAATTGTTGACGTAGAACTGGTCCTGTACCCTCATAGGATGCTTTAAGGGTATTAAGAGCCTCTTTTGGATCAATTTGATCAAAAATAAGTGAAAGAGGCTCAGGTTGAATATTTTGCCTTATTAATAATAAGGATTGGGTTTTTTGCTCTTCAGTAATATTTTCATATTCGTTTTCAACTTCGAAATAGGTATTTAATTTCAAAAGTCGAAGATAAATATGAAGAGTAGAAAGCCAAGTAGTCCAATTTTGACTACCTTTTAGGCGTTGATTTTCAGGCATAAGGCAGCCTGTAATTGCCTTGATAATATCCGCCATTATATATATTTTAGAATATATATAATATAAATATATACTAGTATTGTTCCTAGTATAAATAAGCTTACTTTAAGCTTAGAATTCAAGCTTGTTTTTAAGCTTGAAAATAGACTTATTTTAAGTCTAAAAATATATATAAGAAAAAGTCTATTTTGACTTCTTTTTCTTATAAATAGATATTTAATAAAAGTAAGTATATAGTATAAAAAGGACTTACACTTCGTCTGCCTTTTTATATATATAAATCCTTTATTAAATATAAAGGTCGATTTCGAATTTTCGAATTCGAAAAAGTGATTTTGGGCGGAGTAAGATATCTCAATATATGAATATGCATATACCGGATAAAGGCATATACCTAAATGATAATAGGTATGATATAGGTAAATAAAAATAGAAGAGCTCGGATAAGTGAATAATATTCACTTAAGTAAATAAAACCTCAGTTATATAATAACTGGGCTCATAACCTCTAGCACGTATAGCTTTAACGAGGTAATGCGGGATATTCTTATATAGAATATGAAAAGTGAATATTCATATAGAAGCAAGAATATATGAATATAGGGGAAATAAGCGTATATAAAAGAGGTTTTTGTAATAAAGAGAGTAATATAGTTGAATTACTATATGAGAAGTTGCTTGCTTAACGAAAGGTCTAGGTAGGCAAATACACGCCTACATATAGGCATAAAAACCTCCTACTAGAATATTCCATTGCTTATTAATTATGATATAATTAATAAGCATATACGTAAGTGAATGCGTAATCGTAGTACGTAATTCCGCCTCGAGTAAATTCCAGATTATTCAGTTATCTTCCAGTACTTTCCACTGCTCACGTAAGCTTATATAAGCAGTATTGCTTACATAATCAATACCTATAATAATCTACAGAAATCGTAGATTAATATGGTATATAGTTTGCTTACGTAATATTGATAATAAGGCGAATAATAAGGTAAACAAAGTTACCTTCGTAACACTTTTTAATAAACTTTTAATACTATTTAAAATAATTATTTTTAAGTTATAAAAAGAAGTTAAAGTACCATATTAATACGGCCCTATTCGTTTTATTAGTATTAATAATACCCTTTTTAATATAGGATATATTAATAATACTTTATAACTATATTATTATATTTTATAAATTATACTTAATATTAGCGAGGATTTTAGTATTATTTACTAAGTTTTTTATTAAGGTCGTTATTATAAGGTTAGTTTAGTTATTAATATTTTAATAAGTATTTTAACTTAATTTAAAAGCTCTTATAGCTCTTAAGGAGAGGCTTTTAAGGGACTTATAATTAAACTTTTTATTTATTATAAGCGAAGCTATTATAATTAAAGTTATAGTAATTAAAGCTATAATAATTAAAGCTATAGCGTTACTTACGGACCTTAATAGTAAGTAGTTAGTAATATAATTATCTTTTTTTTATAATAAGCTTAAAAAAGTATTTTAATTTAAGTACTAAGTAAGTACTATATTATTTTATTAAAACTATATTCTTATACTTATAACTTAGAAAGAATTAACTTTCTTCGATAACAAGGTACTTAGACCCCAGATGGTTAGGGTATCCCATGTTTGAGCAGACAAGCCATAATGTACGGATAGTGAACGGGACCGCATTGGTGCTGACAATGGCGGCATAATCGCATTCTCCTACATGTTGAAGCAGTGAATTTCATGGATGAGGATCGGATTCAAGACGTCTCATTCACTGCGGTGCATGCTTGGATTGTGTGCGATTGGCCCTGTTCGTGCCGTGTCCCAAGCATTTCCCTGGCGATGCTGCTCGGGCGAAAGCGTTCCGAGCGAGGACCAACCCAGCAGATTAAAGAGATCATTCCGGGAACCCTCAGCGTTGCAGCAGTTCAACGGCATTCAGCGGAAGGGCGAGACGCGTCTTAAGCCACGGAATATAAGCAAGACCAAAACAACGGTTTAGCATTCCTCACATATCAGCGATGAGAGTGGAGGAACGGGAGGCTGAGAAACATCGCCAGTTTAGGCTCGTAGAGACTGGAGAGTAAATCAAAGGCTAGAACAACCATGGCCTGTGCGTTTCATGCTAACTGCTATCCCGTACTGGTGGTGTCCGACTGTCCGTAGGGCAAAGGCATCGAAGACGGGTACCTGAGCGAAAGACACGCTCCTTCGTCCGCCGTGCTCCCCATCTCATCACCCCGGCACTGCAGCCATCGCGGCGCCGCGTGCTGTTGGCCTGTTGCTGCTGTAGCAATTTAAAGCTGGGACCCAGATCCGGCAATTGTAATTAAATTGGCCTGGCCTAGTTGCACCGGCGCCTGCATAAAAACGCGGCCAAAGCCGTTTCGCAGGGGGCTTGAGCGCAGGCACTATCGTGAAGAACACGTAATACAGGCGGAGGGATGTTAGTGATGACATACGGCAGCTACATCCTGCACTATCTGAGCTTAACCAAATCAGGGTTCTATGCAACCTTCCACATGCACAAAGCACGGATACCCAGGTTATGCCGCCCCTTACATTGGGTCGCAGTATCCGTATGGTAAAGCCTTGCAGCGAATCCAGCCCAGCATACCCAAGAAAAACCCCCCCGTTCGACTTGCGCTGCGGTGCTCCAATCCAATCCTTCTCCATCGCTGTTGGGCAATCCATGCCTGGACTGGGTCGCTTTCTGGTCTCGAAAAAGCAACACCAGGCACAAGACGAGACTCTGAGTCTTGTCCGACGTCTTCTTCGCTTCGCTCATTCACGGCTCGCTCGCCATCCCAACCTTCCTTTCTCCGTCTCTCTCTCCCACTCTCTCTACACGATACAATACGACAAACGATACCAACCGACTCACTCCCTCGCCTTAATACACGGGCCTTTTCCTATTCCTTTGCACGACCTCTTTTTAATACCACATTCCGACCGCAGACTTTTGCGCTTCGGCCTTTTCCAAACCTTCCACGATCCAGTCTCCGAACCTACCGAACCCTTCGTCCCGCGCGATAGTCATCACAACCTCACGTCAAAGCGCCGATTTCAAGACCGACCACCACCCTCCCCCCCGGCCGCTCTTGACAAGCTCTTCTCCCAACCTCACGATACCCTTTTATCAACACGTCAAAAAAGCGACATGTTATAGTGGAGGAAACTTGCGAACTTTCCAACATCATTGCGCCGCCGATCCGCCTGCGACATCAGCGCTCAAAATGACTTCAAAAGAACGGGCCGGTGGGCCTAGCACGCCAACCGACGATGGCGGCTTTCCGAAACCCCAATTTCCTGGACGCTCCGACCGACCAGGCCCGCCGAGTATCATCTCGTCGCGAATGACCGACATCGCGTCCGACGACGGCGGGGACGCTGTAGCCCAGACCTTGTCCGAAAATCCGCGCAGAAAATCTGGTCTGGCTTCAGAAACTGTGTCACGGCCAGGGACGGCCAAGACAGGCATGTCTGGACCCCTCGAAGGCCGGAGACGGGGTCCGCCCCCACGAATGAATTACATTACCAGTCTCAACGAGAAGAGGGGAAGCATCGGAGGCGGTAGTACCGCTGGTTCGATCAGCAGCAGACCGCCTAGCTCGACAAGTCGAAGTCATGTTCCGTCTCTTACGTCTTCAGCCTTCTTTCGTCCCATGAGTTCCCAAAAGCTGCAAGCCCAGCGTGGTGGTTCACGACCTGCGACCCGTCAGCAACCTACATTGGAGGATACCGAACCTACACCCGAACACAACCAGAGTGCCGCCGCAGCAGCAGCTGTAGCCAGTGGAGGACCAAATGCTCGGCACAGCGTCATCTCAAACCCGGTTTCGAATCCCGTTGCGCGCCTCCAGCGGCAGCTTAGCGACGACGACAACATGAGACCACCTCCGTCTCGCGGAACCGAATACACCGACCAAGGAACGTACGATCTAATCACCGCCAACACGAGCCCGACTCATGGTCACTATGCTGCCGGTAGTATGTCCGAGAGCGTCACGCCGCTGCAACGGAACCAGCGCAATAGCCGAAACCTGAGCGTCAATGTCGACAGGGGCTTCAGAGAACGAGGCAATCAACCTAGCCCTATCAAATCGCCGCGATCTTTCCGCTCAAGTTTCTTGCTGCCAGGCAGAAGTGACCAGAACAAGTCTAACCGGACTCTACCTGGCGGCGAAAAGCTTTCATCGACCGCATCCACGCCGCAGCTCAACCCCGTAGACTCTTCGAGACCCGCCGACAAGAACAACTTGAAGAAGTCCAAGACAAACCTTGGCTATGTTTTCCAGTACTTCGAAGGCAATACTGTCTTCTGCTTGGGAGGGCGATTCCAGAACACCAAGCATCGGCCAGTCAACGTAGCCACTGGGCTGTTCATCATTATTCCCGCCGTCCTATTCTTCGTCTTCTCAGCCCCTTGGATATGGCATAACATCAGTCCTGCCATCCCAATCACTTTCGGATACGTCTTCTACATTTGCATTTCCTCGTTCCTCCACGCATCCCTGTCGGACCCAGGCGTAAGTTGTGACACCCTTACTTCGGTAAAAATATAGCTAACCGCGCATAGATTTTGCCGCGAAACCTTCATGCCTTTCCACCGGCTGATTCGACAGAGGATCCTCTCCGGCTCGGGCCTCCGACCAACGACTGGACGCTGATCAAGTCAGCAGAGTCAGCCACGGCCGCCATGGAAGTTCCAGTAAAACATTGTAGAACATGTAACATTTGGCGGCCTCCTCGGGCTCATCACTGCCGACTTTGCGATAACTGCATCGAGACCCACGATCACCACTGCGTTTGGCTCAACAACTGTGTCGGAAAACGCAATTACCGATATTTCTTTGCTTTCGTCTCCTCGGCAACCTTCCTCTCTCTCTACCTCCTTGGCGCCTCTCTAGGCCACATTCTCGTACACATGCACCGATCCGATATTTCCTTTGGTAAATCCATCGACGACTTCCGCGTTCCCTTCGCTATGGTCATCTACGGCTTTATTGCCTTCTTATACCCTGCTGCCCTCATGGGCTACCACATCTTCCTCATGGCTCGAGGCGAAACAACCAGAGAGTACATCAACTCTCACAAGTTCATCAAGGCAGAGCGGTTCCGAGCCTTCACTCAGGGCAGCATGCTCAAGAACTGGATCGTCGTCCTCTGCCGACCGAGGCCTCCTACCTACTACCAATTCAAGAAGAGGTATATTGGTGGTGATCAACGCCTCGGTGCTCTCCGGGATCAGAAGGTCGACATTCAGGGTATGGAAATGCAGAACGTCAGACCAACGACAGGGTTTCAAGGACCCGTCTCCTTGCGCAACGAAACAAGCACTACCGCGACATAATTACCCATTTCTTTGATTGTTTTCTGCGTGGCGTTGTTTAGGAGCCATCATACGTTTAAACGGATCCTGGATACCTGTAATGTATGTTTTCTATTATACCCGGCTTTACCTATCAAAGCAGGTAAACAGACATAAAACGCCGGTTCTCTCCCTTGAGGCAGGGGACGAGAGCCCGTATTATTTTTCATCGCGGCAATGCGCTACGATATCGGAGCCAGTACATAGACGTTTGGCGCAAATTACTGCGCTTGTAACAAATGCTAGTTCATACCCCGAGCTGAAAGCTTCCATGTTCGCGTGACGTGTGTCTTTAGTTCCTGAATCACAGCTGCTTGCCTTTGGCAATCAACGATCAAACACGCTTCCACATCACCACTATGCTCAAGCAAGCCGAGACTGTGAATCACTAATTCGTGCAACCTTTGACAAACATATAAATAGGCTTGGTACTTTGCCATATCACCTACCTCGGAATTCCACTTACACACCGGACAACAGGAACAACAACCAACAGCATCAGTCAACAGAAAAGAAGCTCTTGAATTCTCAGAAGTTTCATATGGTCTAGGCCGAGAGCGATCAAGATACAATGGCCTACGTATTCGACGGATACTCCGAAGCCAGCTCCGGTCGGAACACACCTCGCGGCCAGCAAGGCCCTGGCTCTGGAGGGGGAGGAGGCCGCCAGCAGCGTGGCTATGGGCATGGGGATATACCCGTCGGTGGCCTACCCGGAGGGATCTACTACGGTACGGGTCGCTTTTACGAGGAGAATCTGCGTAACGAGCAGCGGCGGCGGCAAGAGCAACAGCAAGAACGAGAACAGAATCAACAGCGACACAGGCACGATCCACAATGGCAACCAGAAGAGGAAGGTGAGCAGCAGCATCAACACGATCAACAGCAGCAGCATCAGCCTCCGCGGTATCCCGCTTTTGGTGGCTTCAGCCAAGCGAACGGCTCTGGACAAGATAATGATCGTGTGAGAGAGGCTTCTGCTGCTGCGAGGGCGTTCCTTGAAGCGCTGCAGAGAGAGCACTGGCGGCGGAGACAGCAGCAGGCTGATGCTAGAGGCGGTGGATTTGGTTTGGGCCCTGGTGATGGGTTTGGGGAGATGGGTGACGATGACTTTGGGCCGACTGAGGAGATTCGGTTTGAGGATTTGTTCGGGGATATCTTTGGAAGTTTCGGTGGAGGCGGTGCTGGTTCGTTCGATCCTCGTCCCGGCCCCGGCTCCGGCTCTGGACCTGAACCTGACCAGGGCCGTACCGATGGGCCTGGCGGTCAAGGTGGTGGTGGGGGAGAAGGCAATCCCGGCCCCGAACCAGCAACTTCTGGACCCGGTGGAAACGGCGGTGCCTTCCGGTCGAGCTATGGACCCCCGCCAGGTCACTACGGAGGTGGATGGTACGGGTACGGTCCCGCGTTTGGGGAAGCGGCGCGTGCTCGACGAGGAGGGGCGGGGATGACCTTTGCTGATCTCTTTGAGCTTTATCAAAGCTGGCCTGGTCCGGATAATTCGTTTGGGGATTATGACGAGTCGGGAAACATGCCTCATGCATACTTTTGATCTTTGGGGGTTTGAGGCGTTGATTGGAGTTGGAGAGTTCATGATGATTTAGGGGTACATCGAGAGTCGAGTACCAAGTAAGGCACTCGAGTAACTAGCCAAGAGTTCAATGTTACGAAAAATATAATGATGCGAACTGACTATGTCCCGGTGTGATACCTTGTCTTTGCTGGTAATACGGGTGATTCAATGTACAGACTGCGATCTCGATCATCTCATTCTGACCGCCGTCAAAGCGAACACCACTTTACGTGGATCACAGACACTGCATGGATCGCGTAGCTATAGAAGGGAATCGAGAGCCAAGTTCATTATTGTTAAGGGGATTTGCGGTCTTCGGATTCGGAGAGGCGCGAGGTCCACACAGCCTCCAAATGCTGTGCCCCCAACTCGGCGCAGCAGGGCGCGATCATGTCCATTTCTTTCCAACGATATGTCTTAAACATACCGTACATGCCTACCCGGCTTACGGCCGAAGAAATTCCAGCCTGTGCAACCATCCTGCTGCCAAATTGAGAAGTCAACATCTCAAAATTGGCCTCTTCCCGCAAGCCCATTCGATCTTGCATGCTAGTGAACTTACCTAACTCGACAAGGCTGACATGAAATCTTGCTCACACAAGCGTTGAGACTAGACGCTATATCCTCGATTGGGGAACTTTCAAGAGACTTAAATACGCCTTGTAATCATTCTCATCTCTTCATACTGCTTGGAATCTTGCTTTCTTCGTCCGGAGCTCGCCTACTATCCGTATCTCAGACCATAGCCCGCACTATGAGCACCCTCTCGAAGTCCCAAAGTGTCCGCGCGGGCAAGACATATGCAACTGAAAAGGATTGGCACCGTATGCAGCCTACTATTACCAAGCTCTATCGAGATGAGAATAGATCCCTGAGACAAGTTAGCGAGATCATGGAATCCCACTATCATTTCTATGCAACGTAAGTCAACATCAAATCACAGCTATAACTTTCTAACTGAACCTCGTCCAGAACTAAGATGTACAAGTCAAGACTGAGTACGTGGAAGCTAGACAAGAAACTTAAAGAAGCCGAAGTAATGGTGATGCTTCGACAAAAGGAGGACCGCGACGCTGCAGGGAAGCGCTCGCAATTCTTTCTCCGAGGCCAAGAAGTCAACTGGGAACGGGTGATGCAGTATCTGAAACATAGACCCGACCTACAAGATACGTCTAGCGTCGATATTGCAAGATATCTAGATACGAGTTTAGACATCACATGCTCTACACCCTCGCCGACCTTACTCAAAAACGAAATTCCCCGTCGGATAGAACTGTATTCAGATCTGCGCCTGCTTGACAACTCCATAAGGATTATCCATTCCTACTGTTGGATTACGAGGCAGAAAAGGGGCCCTATTAGGTAGTTAGGTAGGGGTAGTAGGTAGGCAGTCTGGGCCCGTGCAGACGGACCCTTCTACCTACCTATACCCACTAAGGGACCGCGGGCTCTGCCCACGATCTTCCCCTCTTATACACACGCAATAGACCTATACTAACCTATTAACCTAGTTATAACTAAAAGGTCTAACCTACCTATATATATACTAATACTAATTAATAATTAAATTATATATATATTTCTACCGTAAGTTAATAAGGATATAACTATAAAAAAAATAGCTTCGACTTATTTTACTAACTATTTTAACTTATTAACTTAGTTCTATTTATTTAATTAATAATAAGCGGCCTAGTTTATATTACCTTAGCTCTCTTTTATTATTACTAACTAATAACTAATTAACTAGTTATAGGCTATTAAGAGCGCGCTTTATTATATACGATCTCTTTTATTAAAACTACTATTATAAAAAAATTAACTACTTTATTATTATTATTAACCTCGCTTCTATTATTAATATTATCTCCGCTAGCCTTATTACTATTACTAACTTCTCTTTAATCGAACCGCTTATAAAAGAATTTATTTTAAATATATTATAACTAAGCGCTACTTTAAATTAGTAATAAGTAAGAAGAGATTAATTATTAAAAAATTAATCCGACGATCGCTAATATACTAGCGCTTAGTAATAATAAAACCTTCGGAATTATAAATACGTTAATAGCAAATCTCTTACTAATAGTAAAGTATTTTAAAATACTAAGGAAAAGAAAAGATCTTAATAATAGTAATAGTAAGGATCTATTTTATATTATTAATAAATCTACCTCTTTCTAACCTAACGGAAGCTCCGAGACTAAATTAGTAAAATAAAGTACGAGAAATACTAAAAGGAATCGCTAATTAGTAGCTAATAGAATCCTCTATTTACTATTAAAAGTACGGTTATAAAAGACCTTTCTTCCCTTTCTATAACCTTCTACTAACTTTAATAATTTTTTATTTATATACCTCGTTAAAAGAGCAGAATTTTCTAATTAATAATAGTAGCCCGCTTACCGCTATTAAAACGATCGCTATAACCGACTTATTACTCCTTTTAACTTAATTAACGTTATACTATAATTATAATATAATAATTATATCTTATAATAATCTTTTACTATATAACTTACTTCGTAAATATATTATAATAACCGCTAGCCTTAATAATAAGTAAGAAGGGTCTAATAATTAGTTAATATTACCTCTAGCCTACTTATACTCTTAAATTATAGAACTATACTTAATTTTAATTTATTAATAAGACTATGTTAACCTAACTTAATAGGGCTTATTTAATATTATACTTACCCTTATAAATAATAAAAAGCTTAATACCTTTATTTTTTATATAATAAGATATTACTATTGAGACGGCCTAATGGGCAAGGAGCTATAAAAGGATTTTAAAACCGACTTTTAAAATTAAGAAATAGGGGACTTTTTAAAAATAAAAAGTATAATTCTTAAAAAGCTAAGAGACTTTTTTATAAATAACGGTATTAATTTAATAATTAAAGATCGTAATTAAATAATCAAAAAGATTATTAGCGCCCTTAATACTTAATACTTCCCTACTTAGACTTTTAAAAAGATCGTAGCCTACCGTAACTATATTAAATATTTTAATATATTATATTATAATCCTTACTTTTTTTATTTATTACTCCTATAGTTAGTAAATACTAACGATCTTATTTAATAAGCTAGAGAAATAGTAAGGGAATTTATATAACCTTAACTTACTTAATCTTAGTAATTAAAATTCCGACCTTAGCCTTACTATTAACTAACCGACTTATTACCTCTTTAAAAAGAAAAAGAGGAAGAATTAGAGAATAAAGTTATTATTACTTAATAATAAAATCTACCCTATTAAATACTATACTTCGATATAAAAACTAAAGACGATATTATACCTAATACTTACTAATTAATTAACCTTACTAAGCTTTACGATAATAAAAATAAGTATAGTAATAAGAAGTACGATATTTTTAATAAAAAGCTTCGGATTTTTAAAGTATTATACTAACTGGTAAGAATTAGCGGATAATATTATTTTAATACTTTTTTAAATATACTTAAAAAAAGGGCGTTAACTTTTTATTTTAATTAACTTAGTAGTACTTTTAACTTACTTAGCTTTAATATAATATACTAGAGGACCTAAGAATACTTTAAGCCGCTTATAAGCTATTAGAACTACCTCGCTAAGCTTTATAACCTCTATTAATATTCTATAGTTCGTAAGAACCTAAGTAAGTTAAATTAATAAATTTTATAGCCGCTAATTAACTATATTATAATCCTTTATAAAGTACTAGCTACTTAAAGATTTATTTTTAATATAAGTAATTAACTCTTTTACTACGTAAGTAGTATATTAAAATATAGACTTATTATATTTAACTTAGTACTTATATTTATTAATATCTACTACTAGCTTAGTACTTTAATTAATATTATAAAAAGAGAGCGTAACCGTAGTAAGTAGTAATAATATTTCTAAGACCGTACTTATAATAAAGAGGTCCCCGCTACTTACTAAACCGACCGTACTTATAATAGCTTTAGTAAAGAGACCCGATTTAATAAGCAAAATTAACGCAGCCGTGGCACTACTAATAAAAAGTATTTCGTTTATTATAAAACCGGTTATTAGTTAACTAACTACTTAGAAAAAGAATAACGTTAAGTATATAAGAAGTATAAAGATAATAAAAAAAGAAATAAAAGATCTATACCGAGCTTATACTTATAGTTCTTTACTTTTTATAAAAGAACCGCCCTTATTAATAATAACGATAATAATAATACTATAATCTAATACTTTAATAGCCTCGATTTTAACTATAAAGATAACTATAAGGACGAAGTTTAGATCTTAATAATATACTTTACGACTACTATTAGTAGCAAAACCTTTATAAATATCCTCGCTACTTAAGTAATAAAGCATAGTTTTATTAATACTACTTTTATTAATAAGTTAACTAAGCTTACGGAACTAACGACCTCTTTTTTATTAAATAAGAAGTACTCGTTAGGGGATTTTTAAAGTATTATACTTAATACTAGCGCTACGGAATTCTTAACTATAGGCTACCCTTAACTCCTCGTATTATAGTAATAACGACCCGAAGTTATTTTTAATACTTCTAGAGCTAGCGAGGTAAGTATTTAATTTAATAATAGTAAACCCGTAAAGTTATTAAGATTTACGGTCGTTAGTACCTTATTTAGTAATATTATTTTTTATATCTTACTAACTAATACTCCTTTTTTATACTACCTAAGGGATATAAATAAGCTAGGAGTATACTTTAATAATATTAATAACTTACTAATTAAGAGAGATATTATAATACTTATTATTTATAAATAGGGATACCCTTAGCTTTTACTCCTTAATAATAAAAAAGCTATTATTAACTACCTAACGGAGGGTAAATTACGCTACTTATATTAGCGCTTCGGCTACTCTTTAGTTCCTCGTTTCCTAAAGCTACTTTACTAATTTAGTAACGATATAGAGATCGTAGCCCTCGAGAAGCTTACGAAGATTTATTAATAATACTAACTTAACGCTACTACTCCTAGCTAATTTAAATTCACCCTATAAAATAATTACGATTTTAATTATAAAGTCGTAATTAATATAATATACTTAATAAATTATAAAGGTACTAACTAACTAGTGCTTTATGTTATTAATACTACTACTTCTTTCTAAGTAATAAGGTTCCTCGCGGATATAACTACGAAGTATATATAAGAGGCTCTTTAGTTATATTAAATCGACGTCTACCTCGGTCCGCCGGACTAGATTATTATAAATACTAATAAGAACTTTAGTACTATAGAGTTTAAATCTTTTATTAAATCTATATTTATTAAAGTTAAAAAAGTACTTATCGAAGCTTATAATAGTATTAATAAGGCTAAGAAATACTATGCGGTACTTAAAAAGGTATACGATATTATTTAAAATAAGTACTTATTAATAAGCGTAGAGGCTATACTTTAGGCCGTAATTAAGGTAGTTAACGATATAATTAGCCTAAATAGCCTCGTTCTTATACTCCTTATTTTCGGAGCTTTTCTACGCACTTCTAACAAATCTTTACCGTTACTAAATATTACCTAACGTATAGAAGTAGTTAAGAAAGTAATAAGGGAAGTCCGTAGACTTTATATTAATAAGTAAGTAAGCGAGGTACTAGCTATTTAAAACGGATTAAATATCTCTTATATTATTAATTTATTATTATAGTTAAATATTAAAGTCTAGTAAGAAGGTAAGGGATAGAAAGGCCTATTTAAGCTCGTTTTAATAAATAGTATTACTTACGTAATAAAATTACCTTATGGCTTAATAAGCTTCTAGGCTATTATAATTAAACCCTAGTATTTAAAAGAGGTCGACCCCGAGCCGCTAGTTATAATAATAGAGTACGTTAACTACTTACTAATCCCCGTAATTAACTAGCTAACTAATAATAGTATTACTATAAATAAAGTCCTTAATAAGATCGTCGTTATAATTAATAACAACCTTTTATTATAAAATAAGAGGATTAGAAAAATATTAATACGGCGCGGCTATAGTAATATTTTTATAACTATAACTTATTTTATATTTAAAAAAGAGGTAAATTTTAAGCTAGTTACTAAGCTCTATAATAAGGGTATTATTATTACCCTAAGAGTACTTTTTATAAAATTTATTAATAAAGAGCTTTTAGGACTAGTAAAAAGAGGGGTAATTAAATTTATTTAACTTAGCCCTAAATATAAAGATATAAGGATATTTAAGTCTCAATTCGTTAATAAGATTAAGAACTTAGGATTTAACTTTATTAAAAAGTCTTACTTAGTTATATAAGAGTATAATAATAAGGGGAAGAAAGAGATTTTTACGTAGTTATTAATAATTTAAAGAATTAGTTAATATCTAATCCTCGCCCTAGCCCCGACCCTAATTTAAAAAGGCTACGTTATTTAGCTATAAAATATTATTTAAGTATATATATAATCGAGTTAACCTCTTTATTATAAGGTTTTTATTTAATTACTAACTTAGATCCGTTATTTATACCCTAAGGGTACTATTTTATATGTTATATAGTTATTATATAGTCTTATAAAATCTAGTATTTATTAATAAGTAATATATAATAAGTATTATTTAAAAATGCTTTAGATAATAATATCTACGTTCGATCTATACTTACTAATCTCGATAGGAAAAAGCGGATTATTTAGTATTATTAGTATATAAACCGATAATATTATTAAACTATTAAATAAGACTTTTAATTAAAAAAAAAACCGAGCTTAAGCGCGCTAAGCTATTAGCTAAATTAAAATAATAACTATCGGCCAACGAGCTACTTATTTTTAATAATAAGATTATTTTATTAAAAAGTATTAATATAGTGCTTAGATAAAAGAACTAAGGGAAGAAGCTTAAGTAAGTTAACCCCTCGGTATTAAATACTAAATAATAATTCGTTAAGTAGCGAGCTCGAAGTACCTATATTATATTAATTTACTAATTAAAAATAGCTTTTAATACGTCGTTTACTACTTAATACTAAATAAATCCGTCGTTTATTAACTACGCTACGCTAAACCGTTATATTAAATAATAAATAGATTACTTAGACTAAGGGCTTATATTTATATTATTAGATCTAATTATAGCTAAACTCTTCGTTTTTATAAATAGGTTATTCGTAAATAACGCTAATTATACCTCATAACTAAGTTATATTATTATTCTTGTGAATAAAAAATAGACTAACGAGAGCTTTATAATTAATAATAATATTATTTATTATAGCTTTACGAAGAGTAAAAGGATTACTTAGAGTATATTAATATTAAAAATCTATAAAATAGTCGTAAATATTAACGTTACTTATACTATTTTAACTACCTTAGACCTTATTACTAAATAACTTAACGTTCTAAAGATCCCTATTATAGTTTATATAGATTTATACTTACTATATAAATACCTTATTAAGCTAGGTATTACGAAAGAAAAGCGCCTTATAATAAATATTATAGTACTTAGGTAATTATATAAACGCTGCGAGCTTTATAAAATCTATTAGATTAGTAGCGATAATAACCTAACTAACGGGTTTATAAAAAGTATACTAAATAAGTCCCTCGAACGATTCGTTAGTAAAGGAATTATTATAGTTAAGATAAAAGGATAAGTAATACGTAGTTAAAATAGTAGTATATTATAAATAATAAGTCGTTTAGCGAACGTATATACTTCTTAAGCTTCGGTTTAAAGAGAAACGCACGTATTTAGGGCGTAATTAGACTAATAAAAAGCTCTTTTTTAATTATACTAAATTTAATAACTTTTAAAGAGTTTAGGTATATAAATTATATATATTAGAGGATTAAGAAGTAATTAGAAAGAGGGGATACTAAAATTTTTATATAAATAATTATAATAAAAGCTATATTAAAATTTTAGTATACGGCTTTAGGTATTTTTAAATAGGGAATTAATTATAAATTCTATTACTAGTTCTTATTAGCGGGGGACCTAGCCCCTATTCTAGCCTTTTTTATTATAAAAATAGAAGACTATTAATATTAGATTATAAGGTAGAAAAGGGGCCCTATTAGGTAGTTAGGTAGGGGTAGTAAGTAGGTAGTCTGGGCCCGTATAAACGGACCCTTTTACTTACTTATACCTACTAAGGGACCGCGGGCTCTACCTACGATCTTCCCCTCTTATATATACGCAATAGACCTATACTAACCTATTGACCTAGTCGCAACCAAAAGGTCTAACCTGCCTACGTGTATACTAACACCTACCTTAATGGGGCATTTGAAATAGGTTTAGTAGCCATTGACGGGCGTGTTCTCTACGGACCAAACGGTAAACCAGCCAGGCAAAGGGTCCGGAAGTGGCATAATGACATGGCCGACGTACACGTACTGCTGAGCAGCGAGGAAACAACTGCTGCCTTCCGCCTTCTCAACAAGCAACTTGATTTTTTGAAGCATCTTATAAGAGAACAAGACCCCGAGTTGCTATTACTAACATTCCACGACATCTTCGACCTGGAACCCAACCTCGCGGAGTCGCTCCTTGTCTTTGTGTGTAGGATGCACCAGGCCATATTTGGCGAACATCACCCCCTCAGCTTGATCTGGGACAATCTCGTTCGCTTCACTGCAAAGGCCCGCTTACAGGCTGTCTTGAGCATGGCCGCTTCCACCGCGAAGGAAATGGAGGCGAGGATGGGGGCCCAGTCTGCATACGTGGAGGCTCTGGAGTGTCTTCAGGTGGATGTGCATAAACAAACGGGCTCCAAGGATGCGTTCGGGAGTTCTAGCGCTTATACCTATATAAATAAATTAAATATAAGGTTCGTATTTGATTGTTTGGCTTATTTCTCGCGCTATATTTGATTATTTAATAATTAATTAATAGATTTGACTGATTTCCTAATTAGGAATTAAATGAAGCTATTGCGAAAGTCCTTATAATACTAACTTATAGACTTTACTTCGATTAGCTTTTCTAATTAAAAAATTAACCTCTTACTTCTATAATACCGCTACGAAGCTAGTTCTTAAAATATTAAACCTCTTTTAGCGTAGAGGATCTTATTAATAATTATTATAAAGTTAAAGTTAACTTTACGAGGCTAAATATCCTCTCGTAGTTTATTACTATTATAAGGATCGTAAAAATATTAAGCATAAGCTTACTTAACGTTAAATAGGTTAGCTAATAGTTAATTTACTATTAAATTAAGTTAAGGACTAGCTAAGGGATAATTTATAAGTAATATTAATTAAGCTTAGGCGCGTAGTTAATTACTACGTTTATTATTTAAAATATTAATTATTACTAGTACTACGAGTTTTTTATAATACTCTTTAGAATCGTAAGGGTATTAAAAATAGCTTATAACTATCGTAATAAAAGAGGAGGACTTAGATAACAAAAAGGAGGAGGACTTACTATCTCGTTTATATATTATTTTTATTAATAATTATAAAGTCCCTTTTTTATATTAAATAGCTAGTAGCTCTGCTTAGGCATATCCTACCTCTTTTCTAGCTATCTTAATCTTTACTTAGGGTAAAGAATAATTATTATAATATAGAGTAAAGAGTTACCTAACTTAATATAATACTTATTAAGGACTTATTAAGTATTAATAACTAATAGTTAGAAGTATCCTCGCGAGTTAAAATTATTATTAAAAAGTAGCTCTACTCGCTCTCTAAGTATATATTTAGACTAAATATAACGAGGGATACTACTTAAGGTTAGAGGTTAAGAAAGAGGTTAGGATATAAATTAACGACGAGCTAACTACTAACGAGGTAGTATTATTTACATTAATTACGATTATAACGCTACGATTTAAGAAGCCGTAAGATCTATTTTTTTTTAAAAGGTTTATTATATAACTTCTTTTACTTTTTAAAATAGTTAATAAGGTACTCGAGACCTATTATTATTTTTTATAAACGGTTATAACCGTCTCTTTTACCCTAGCCTTAGTATTTTATTATCTAGAGGTAAAGTAGTTTAAGTACTACTTTTAGCTCGGCTAGTAGTTACTAATTATTATTATTAAAAACGTCCTCGATAGGGATCCGTTATTTTAGATCTTTATAAGCTCAACTAGTTACTAAGAAGGTATAGATTTGCTTTTTCTTTTATAAAGAGCGCTATATTATAAGGTATATCGAATTCTATTTTATATCGTTATTAAGCGTTAGTATAAGCTTTTATAACGACTTTTTAAAAAGAGTAAATATATCGTTCTCGTCGGTTTTATTACTAACTTTAAAAAAGGCCTTATATTATTAAAGCGACGAGCGAATAAATTTAATAACGTTCCGAAGCTTATTAATAAGGCCCCTTATGCGCTAGAGGTTAAGATCTTTTTAAAGTTACTTAGTATTAATTAATATATCTAATTCTTATTTAAATACCTCTTTATTATTACTAAATAAAAAGGCCCTGTTAACGAGGTTAAGAATGTGACCGTAATACCTTATCCTCTAGTTAAGAATATGTTTTTAAGTATAAGTATAAGATAATATAGGATATAAGTAACCTAGGTAAGTGTCGTTATTTAAGGTATTATTATAAATAACTACTCTAATTTAGTTACTTAATTCTTAGTCGTTTATTACTAATTTTATAGTCTAAGTAATATTAGCCCTATTATAGGTACTATGCTATTATCGTAGAGTAATAAGGTATTATATTTATTACTTAGTATAGTTTAAAAAGTAAGTAAAAATAGCGATAATAGTATTCTACATTAGCAAGGTCTATAGATCGAATAATAGGTAGACTTTTATTATTAACCTCCGGATCTCTACCCTAATTATATTTTTTTTTTAGTAAAGATCTTGCTTAGCTCCTTTTTTATATTTCCGTATAATAATAAGAGTTCGTTAATAGTATTATAATCTAATTAATAAAGGAGGGCCCGGAGGTAAGGATTATAGAAAGTTATAAATAGGCTATTATTATTAATAATATACCTAATTACTAATTCTTTAATTTTTATTACTTAGCCCTTTATAATAGTACTAAAAGTAAGTTTTTATCTCTTCGGCATAAAGTTATACTTAAAAGATTTTAATAAATATAATAACTTACTAAAGCTTAGATTTATTACTTAGTATTTTAACCTTAAGTAAGCCGTTACTAAGCTCGTAATTACTATTTTAAAATAAGTAACGATACTTATTTTATTATAATAACGATAAAACTAAAAGACTTTACTTTAAATATTTTTATTATAAATCTTTTGAGCAAAGACCCCCTCTAAACAGATCTACGACTTCCTTAGCCTTGCGCCCTTTTATAATATTAAATTATTATTAATAAAAGTCCTTTTTTTTTAAATTATTTTTAAAAAGGCGAGGAGGCTATTACGATTATTAAAATTAGTTAATAATACAAAGCTAGCGTTAGTTAGAGTCTATAGCTACGAAGTAATCCGAAATAGCGGCTACGTACTAAAAATCGTACGACTTATTATTAATTAATTAATTATAATATAGTAAATCGATTAATATATAATTTAATTAATATTAACAATAATTATAGTAGTTATAAAGGGTTAGAAGTAATAGTGCGTAACTTCGTTAGTTTTATTAATATTAAAAAAAGGGGGTACTAGAGGTTTTTTAGATTCCTAGATATAGTAAAATGCTAAATTTAGGGCTCTATAATACTTAGGCTTTTTTTTTATAATAATTATTAATAATCTATTTAATTAAGTAGTATAATACCGAACTTATAATCGTAAGTAAGGAGTCGCGGGTTCGAATCCCGCTCTGGGTATTTATATTCTTAATTATAAACTTCTATAGGGTATAGTTAGGAATATCGATTTTTAATTAGCCCGGCCCCGGATTTTCTTTTTTCCGGGCGACCTTATATTTAATTAAATATGTTAAATATAGGGCCTTATGATATTTGATTATTTGACTTGCTGAAATTCCTATATTTGACTGTTTGTTTGACTTATTTGTTTGATTAATTTAAATGGGTATAAGCGCTGGGGAGTTTATGAGGTTGATATGCCTCTAAGGAGAGCTTCCATACGCTTGGGAGGGACTAGCAACGTATAATGAAGAGTAGTTAGGATTTAAACCTTATTAAAAAAAGAGTAAATTGACTACACAACGTTGTGTTCAATAGTACCTAGAGAATGTCCAGTTGCTCAGCAGAGAGGTCTCTCTAGACTAGGTAGCAGACATATTCCGTTGATCACAATAGAGGTCTCATTGAAGCTACAAACTGTCGAAAGCTGCTATTGACGAGAGTACAGATTAGGTTGAAAAGAAAGAGTCTTCCTACCCTATACTTATCCCAACCGGAAACGACGCCTCTGCGGAACGAATGGAAGGCCAGAAAAAGGCAGATTCTCAGCAATTTGCGATTCGTGTGAACCCAAATCTTCGATCCTCATAAATGCTAGTAACCCTATTCTCACCGTGAGGCCAGGGACAGACTCAAGAACTATAGCGCACGTTGCGTGCTCCAAAGGCGAGAAGCATATTGCCGTAAGTTTTCGGTCGAGGAAGGTATCTTCGTATCCGAAGTCTGGTGTGAACTTGATAACAAACTCTCCTTTTCCATCAGAGGGTTTGCGTGTTGTTGGGAGATAGAACATGTCGTCGTGCGAGGTGCCTGAACGCCGTTTGATCTTCCGATAGCAGAGGGGCCCAGTCTGGAATGACCAGCGTTCGATGTGAAGATACCTGGTACATTGCATGATTGACGAACCAAGACCACCAGTCTCAAAGAAGTCGGCCCATTCAACCATGTTACCCTGAGGCGTTTCTACCCAAACCTCTGAGTCAAAATTTTCTGTAAGTTCCACTAACTTGGGAGGCCTCAGATGGAAGTAGCCGTGATGACCAAACAACGTCTTCCCATTCTGGGATACCCACGACCAGCTGGGAAAACCTGCCAACCTGGCATAGTTCTTTCCTTCAGGCCGAATCTCCCATTGGAGTCCAGCGAGAAAGGCGCGTCTCGAAGCAGTGGCGTCTACTACCAGCCAGCCGGAGGCGACTATCGGGATGCCCCAGTACGAAAAGCATCCTGGATTGACTCGTGACCACTTCTTCAACACTCCAGATACAGCAGCGAGTCTGTCGCTCGAGTATGTCAGCTGGCGATCGCAGTACTTTTGAAGTATAGCCCAGACACCGTCTGGGGTGTTGAGGAGAGTCCACTCGGGCCTCTCGTGGTGCTCCAGATTCCCCTGCAAAGCAAGAGGACGCGTGAGGTGTTCAAAGCACATCATATCGTGGCACTCAAACGAGACCTCATAGTTGGAAAAGTAGAGTCTTCTCCTCGACAGACACGTCTCTTGGAACGTCCACCCCCGCGTGGACCACTTTGATCGGGAGATCTGGTCTAGTTGCCACTGGTGGCTGAAATTTGTCACGATTCCTTGCTCGCCGATTGTTTTGGTGATTGGAACGTGTTGCGTTCGGCCGAGAGACAAGCCCGGCAGCCCGTAGCTCGGGTCTTTGGCGCCGATGGCGATGATGCTGAGTTCTGCGGCGCCGTAGATCTGGTCCATCCTCTCCACCTGACTCATCTTGTGAGTTGCGTCGTCTTGCCAGATGCAGTATCTGTCAATCCAGATGTAGCGGAAGCCGAGCTTGATGGTGGCCCTCATGGCGTCTTGAATGACTGGCGGAAGGTCGTCCGGCAGACACGGGTATGTGTACTTGTCTGGAGGCGCGACTCCCCAAACGTAGCTCAACGCTACGTAGCGATACCTAGTGGCTGGGTCTGTGTTGATGATTTGACGGGTCTCGCAGTCTATGAGCTTGAAATGAGGGAGAGTTTGCCAGTCTGGGCTGGTACGACATGCATCGTGATGATTCTCGCATAAGTGTATCCACGATCGAACGAGGCCGTAGTCGATTCTTTCCTCGCGCAAGACTCTAGCTTGCATCAGAAGGTCCAGAAGAGGTCGAGTGGGTTCCAAGATAGCAGTGGATGCAAGAGAGACCAGACTTCCTGGCGCCTCTCGATGGGCGAAACGGATCCACGCTGTCAAGCCGCCACCAGCACTGGTATTGCCAAAGTACTGAGCGGATGCTGTCTTGTAGTGTGAGGGATTCATGACGAGAAGGAGTACGGAGTTGAAGTCTGGACGTTCCCCGCCATCTCCAAGCTTCGCCTTCTCAGCAAAATTGTAGAGCAGATTGGCGGGGATCGCTAACATGATCTTCTCCTTCTCGGCCATCGGATAGCGGTTCAGGTTGAAGCCGATGGAGAAGACCAAATCACAGAACGGGCAACTTGGGATTATGCCTGGGGGGTATTGACTGATCCTATCCTCTCGGGTGAGTGGTCTCCAGTCTCCAACATGCTGGATGTATTTGGTCCAGCTGGTCTTGTAACTCTGAGCCGAGCCAATGGCCGGAAGACCGTCGAAACGAGCCGGGTCGAAGACTGCCTGAAGATTTAGCTTGGTGCAGTTGCGACAGAGCCGATCATCTGAAAACGACATTGTGATCTTGCATGAGTGACTGTTAGTGTGTTGAGGTGCAGACGTGAGGTTGGCGAGGCTCTGGAATCCTGCCTGTCCAGCTGGGTGTTGGGCGTAAGCGCCCCTGTCACGACCTTGCGTCCAATTATATCCACTTCATGCAGGAGTGGCTTGGCCAGCAGCGTCGCGCGAGACATCGAATCCAGCACCCATGTATCACGCAAAGACCCAACTCAGCTCACGCCAGGATGACAAGCTAAATTCGTTATGTGATCCTCGACTACGGGGGATGCCACACGTTACCCTGTTCTGTTTGGATTGAAATAGAGCGTATCCGTATTCAGCAATTGGTCCCAATTGCCTGGCATGGGCTGTGTTCCCGCGGCAAACACCCAGTCAAGATCCAATCTCATGTCCATATCAATGCCCTCGTGGTATTCTCGCTGCTCCCCTTGATGAACAGGAGATATGCTCTGAAAACTGCCTATGCTCTTCGACCCGGCCGGACTGTCGGTACGCGCTCGTTTCCGAGACGCCTGCTCGCTCTGCCGTAGGGTGCCGAGGCCGGACGGTAGCATGGCGTTACGTGACGGACATTGACTCAGTCGGCGAGAGCGCAACTCCCACTTACGTTGCAGCATGAGAAGAAAATCCCGAGACCGCTTGGCGCACTCCCAAGTGCCTGAAAGCTCCTCCAAAGCCCGGAAGCATACGCTCAAGTGTGTCGCCGTCTCCGCGGTCCTCTTCCGTCTGCGGCGGGATATAGATGCGGAGATGAGTATGATGGCTGCAGAGAAGATGATGGCCACGCCTTGGATATGAACTCGCTTGAGGGAGTATTGGCGTTCGTAAATCAGGATCAGCTTTGCCACTGCGGCTGCTGACTCGATGCACATTTGTTGCGCGTGCATGTAGCCGGGACCTTGAGGTGGTTGTGGTTGAATGTAGCTCGACGACATCCACGGCCTATGGGAATGTATCACGTTTTGATAGTATTGCATACTGGGCACAAAAAGGTGAGCGAGAGCCGCATGACGACAGGAATCAACAATGTGGATTTAAACTCACTGTAACAGAAGAAAATGAGGAAGGAATGGTCCCTCTGAGTCTTCTAGATCGACTTGTATCGTACGTGGCAGGTTCTGCTTCCAAGCAAATAATATTGAAACAATCTTCTCGTTGTTGGCCTGTAATATGTCCCGCGGAATCCGAGAGTTGCCGTATCTACCAGAAGAGCATTTAGTTCCACTAAATCAGACAGAAACATTGTTATTCGGGCGATTTACTCACAGCGTGTGACCAAGAGGCGCCATGATTTCGCACAACTCTATGCGGTATAGACTGATGACCTCAGTATAATCCTGGATGGGTACTGGGGCGTTGCCGCTGCTAAGGCGCGAAACGTAAGGAAGCCATTGCTCGATCCGTCCATCTGATGAGTCTTCTGTTGGTTTCCCAACTGTGATATCATCCATGCTGATACGAAAAGGCCGACCTCTGTAAAATCCGAGCGTCCTTGAAAATTTGTAGAGTCAGACCACAGCCCCGACAATGTTGGTAGCGGCGCCAGAAGCTTACTGATCCATTGTGTATGCGCTCCAGAATACAGCGCGACGAAGCTCTGCTTCAGCGGGTTTAAGAACACCCTTGTTTACGTACGGTGTCATATCCTTGTGTAATGCCAAATCAAACACGAGCCGAATCGCCATTGCTAGATCGAGAGCTGTTAGTTCCTCTTGTCTCGTAGTTCACACATGTCGCATGTGATAAGCTGGGGTGACTATACCACTATACAACCAACCGCGAGAGTCCCTATTCGCGCCTATCTCATGGCTACTAAGAACAATCATTGCTTGTACCGTAGAGACGGAAGGCGAGTCTAGTTCGATCTCTAAAAGAGTCTTGGCTCTTGCGGCGAAGAAATCTGGAAGAGACTTTGGGAAGGTTATAAAGCTCGGGTGATATCGTGTTTTGAAGGTAGCCCCTAACGAACACCTGCAAAAGAATTAGCATTATCAAGCAACAAAAGAGTTGAGAGGTTGAAGCAATATTTGAACTAACATTGCATTTCTAAGTGCCTCGGAATAATATGGTGTGTCTTCCTCTCGCTCGTGCCAACTATGCTTCGCTTCGTCGTAGAGAGTCCTGTCGACTACATGCTGAAAGGGGTCCTGCCATGTGAAGTAAAGGTTGATCAGATGATCTTCGAGATCTTGCGGTACCTGTTTGCCGTAGCCCATGTTGTCGAGGTGTTCTTGGCCATCGTTGCGCACGGTTCGATCCACAGCCAAAGTATCGGCTCCCACAGGTAGTTCCATCAAGCTAAAGTTAGATGTTGGTCCGAAATAGGAGATATGACCATTGGGACCAATTTGGAGAGACCCTAGTCTATCAGATAACTGGTTGACTAGGTCCTCTTCCGTTGTGCCTGAGCCGGCATCGTCCTCTTCATTGTCGCTCAAAGCAGCCTCTCCGGAGTACGTGCTCAACAGAGGATGGCTGGGGGTCTGGACGCTGGCGATGCCACCACCATTTGTGATGATGTTATCGGCATTTTCAGAAGGGCTCCATTTCCAGTCTGCAATCGCTCTCGTTGTTAAGTTCAACAAACCGTCTTGAACCGGTGGTGCGAGCCCGACGGTCGCGTCATTGCCTAAGTTGAAGGAAGACGGGTCGAAAGGTAGTGAAAAGCCTAGGGGAAGTTGATCTGGAGGTAGTATGGTATTGTTAGATGGGACGCAGACTGCTGATGTTTGCGGCTCTAGGGACAAAGCTGGGTCAATCGGTGGTGTTTTGTCGCGTTCTATAGCCAATTGGGTCGTCGAAAGGCCTAGAGTGTTTAGTATCCGTGTCAGACTTTTGGCCTCTTCTGAAGGCATAGGCGGGAGTTGTAGCCCATTCTGATTGATAAACTGGCAAAGGTGGTCGACTCTACTCGACAGCAATTCGACTGCGACGCGCAGTGATAGTCTAGCGTTTGTAAGCCTTGACCAAAACGCTCGAAATCAAGAGACTGCAAAGAGAATCTAACTTGCGCTTGTCCTCTCCGGCTTGGTAACGGCACTCTCGGTGCTTAGTCCTGCAGTTGGAGCATGAAGGAGTTGCACCGTCACACTATTGACAATTTGTTACTAGGATGCCACAGGTTCTAGCCTGAAGCCATCGTCGTGATATCGAAGCTGGAGGATGGAAACTTGAGAACAAGGCTGGGGAAGGCAACGCATACCTTGATCTTGCTTTCCCGACAGGAAATGCATGCCGTAGTGACATGCCTCCTCTTGGCGTCAGACTTCGATGATTGGGGCATACTGCCTTGCTCCTCTGGAATATGTGTTCCGGAATCTGTATTGAAGGTGTGGAGGTTGATGAAGTTCGGCTGGGATAAATTCGAGAGATGACGGAGCGGTGGACACTTCTTGGCCGCACCGAGGGATTAGATCTTATTAAAGTAGATACTCTTTACGATCGAGGGGTCTATCGATTTATCCTATACGACCTAGAAAAATATATAAACCTTTATATATTTAAATTACGAACAGTTCGTAAGATTAAAAAGAAAAGAATACCCTAGCCGTACGAGAAGTCTAAATACGTAATTTAGGGGTACGGCGACGTTAAAAAGGCGACGCTACTTATATAATCGCCCACTATATAGCGCTATAGCTAATGATTAATAATAGCACTAATAGTATCGTTATAAAAAAAGGGATACGAGATTTAGAGCCGTAATATTACCTAGGCCTATACCTAATCGGCTACAGGGCTTATAAAGAAAATCCTAGCCTATTTACTAAAGGAAATAGCTAGTAAGTACCTAAAAAGTACGATTATTAAAGTACTTAAGCTACTATATAGGCTCGCAGAATCGGGCACCTATTAATAAGCTACTTATTACGATTTTTATATTAATTAATTATTAATAGTTACCTCTATATACGACCCGTACTTATTAGTTACGGAGTACGAAGGTAACTAATTTAGGATCGTTAAAATATAGACCGACGATATATTAAGCCTATTTAATATTAACTTTATAATAAAAGAGGATAAGGAGCTTTAAAAAGCGGGCCTCGTAACGAAGCTAAAAGAGGTCCTTATAATAAATACCCCCTTAGTATTTAATAATAGGATTTTTATAATCGAAAGGGAAACCGTCGTTTTTTAATAAAAAGGGCAGGGCGAGAAGATTAACTTCGTTAATCCGAACGTAATTAATATTAAAAAGTAGTATAAAGCTAAGCTCGCGCGAGGGGTATATATTATGAGTATTTATTAGCTTAAAGCGACTTTTAACTACGCTAGGGTAGTATAAGCTATAGATCTAACTAAATAAGACGGTAAGGTACTTAATAAGTAGCTTAAGTAGTAATAAACGAATCTCGATCGAGGTTTCGTTTACTACCCGATCGACCTTATAACTAATAAGCTCTACGTCTTCGTTAATAGGTTATTTACGAATAATAACGACCTTACTTCGTAATTAGGGTATATTATTATCCTAGCTAACGAGAGTATAGGTAAGAGCGAATTTACTATATATAGTAATATAATCTATTACTTATTAACTAAAAATAAGCGGATAATAAGAAGTATATTAGTATTAGAGGTCTATAGTATAATTAACGGCGTTAACCTCTCTTATACGATTTTAATAACGCTAAAGAAGATTATTAATCGAATTAGCTTTCTACTTATTCTAACAGTTATCTATATAAATTCTTACTCGCTACACGAATACCTCGTTAAATTAAGAACGATAAAAGAAAAGAGGCTTATAATTAATATTATAGCCCTTAGGTAATCGTACGAAAGGCGCGAGAGACTCGAGATTTATTAAATTAATAATAAAAATAACCTTATAGACGTTTTTATAAAAGTAGTACTAAATAAGGGATTAGAGCAATTTATAAGTAATAGAAAAGTTACCGTACGAATAAAAAGATAGGTTATATAAAAAAAGTAGAGAAAAGGGGGAAAAGGAGATAACTTAGTAAACGGGCCCGAGGTCGAATTATACCTCTAACTATAGCGGTTAAATTAATAAAAAAAAGAGAAAGTTAATATCGGATTAGAAATCTAATTCAACCGCGGTATATAGCCGACTATATAGGGGCTAATTAGGGGCCCTATTTACGATTATTATAGCTAGCCTAATCTATAGTTAGAACCTCCTTTTTATACCTACGCAGATATTTATATAGTTTAATTAATCTCTTCGTTAACTACGGTTCGAACTAACTACCCTATAATAGGGATACTAACAATCGGACCATTAACCTAACACTGAAAATGCTCGCCGTCCTTGGCAGCACATAATTATAGCATAACACTGTTTGTAGCTGTTTTAAAAACGAGCAATCGCCAGCGATAGTTGACCTTCAACGCCTCGAGTTCTTACTTGGGCTTCACAACATATCCATGTCCGCCCAAGATCACTAAGATCTTGCAGTATCACAAGCATCGTGGAGCAACTAGCAACTACTAATCTCACCATGCCCATGACTTACGCCGGCATGGGCGCGGGGCTCTTGGCCGCTTCGACGTTGTTTCTTCCCGGCATTTGCTTTGCGGCAAACGACAGGATTCCCGATTCAGTAACGACTTGGTCCGCGGAGACACCACGCACCGGTATTCTACCTGTATGCTATTCCCTTGCAGAAACGGAATGCGATCATTTGCGGCCGCTAATATATCGCCATGACAGTGTGATGCTCTCATCGCCGCAGGCTTGGCAGATCGTCTGCTTCTCGCAACCGAAGCAGGCTACGAGGCGCGGATCTCGACATAAGTCAAAGCACCCACTTTTGGGCACCCCCCCCTTTTGGGCACCCTAACAAAACATAGCATCCAAACATCAACACCAACCACAATCAATTAATTAACTACCTTCTACTGCTATAATAATATAATCAAAATTCTCCCTAGGTAATTCGACCCCTACGAGTCGATTAGGACTAACTAGACAGTTACTAAAGTCCTCCTAAGCTTTCTATACGTTCTAAATATCCGCGAACTTAGTATTTAGGTCTAGATATATAATCTTTTTTTTTTTAGGCCTTATGCGCTTAATCCTAGCCTTAAGAACTCGAACTTAGTACTAAGATATAGCTAATTAATAAGCCTGCTCCCTAAAAGCTTTTTTTACCTTTTGGAATAGTAGTCGTTAAGTATTATTATCTAGACTAAGCTCTATAAATAGCTTTAAGTAATCGTAGAGCTCGCTAGCCTTCCTAAGAGTTAACTAGTTAATAATAGAGGTCGCTAATGCCTAGTTAAGTAGTCTATTAGTATTACTAATCGTTTACCTAGCTTCTGTGCCCCTTTTAAATAGTATAACTTATATAAGTAGGACTATTAGGTTAAGAAGTAGCTTAGCTATATTAAGTAGCTATAGTCTAATTACTTTCTACTTACTTCGTATATTTAACGACGTTAGACTAGCTAAACGAGCAAGCTAGTAGTAGCTTAAGAAGTACTGCTTTTTAATAATAATAAAATTGTTTATTATATCCTCCTTACTAAGCTCCTTTTTATATATAGACTTAATAGGCCTAAAGATAGCTATATTTAATAGCTAGAGGATATAGGAAGTATATAATAATAAGAATAATAAGTAGACGTTATTTTTATAACACTCTTATATAAATTCTATCGTCGTATAACTCCTATGCCTATTTAGTACTAACAGTCGAGGCTAGTTTAGCTTACTAAGCCCTCTAATAGGGGGGGTCTTAGTCTATAATAAGAATACTTCCTTTAGTTAGTAAAGGGCAGTCTCGTCGGTCGTCTAGCTATTATCTATTACTATAAACTTCTAACTATTATAAGCAGTAAGTTAAAGAGGGAACTACTACTATTAAACCGACTTTTCCTTATAAATAACTAGTAGTTTAATAGCTCTACTATTAATAGAGATATACTTAATAATCGTTACCTAGGTACGTAAACTAAGCTCTTTTTTTTATATTATTATAGCCTTTATTATACCTAAAACTAGCCTATTAGCTCCCTTACCCTCTATTATATTAGTCTTATCTATATTATACTTATTAGCCTATTTAATACCGCTAATCTCTAGTATATTAAGTAATTTAAACTATTATTTAATTATATTAGTAATAGCTTTATTAACGCGGCGCGAATTAATTAGACGACTTCTCTAAACCCTTACTAATAGATTCTTTTTAATAAAAGCGTTAATCTATTTCTTATTAAGTAGTTTATTATCCCCTTAGGACCTTAGAACTTACTTAGCGAATTCCTTAATCTATTTATAGGTTAGTATAATACCTAGGTAATACTATATACGAATCTATTAAGCTAGCTAGTCTTCTTACTATAAAAGAAGCCTCTAAAGCTCTATAAATACCCTCGCCCTCGTCTAGTAGCCTCTCTTTCGACCCTAAAGTATTATCCTAGGAACCCTAAACTCAATCGAGGCCCTTTTAATAGAGAGACCGTTTTTAATAGTATTAAGTACCTATTAGAGCTCATTTTTAGTATACGATACTATTACTTATTAATTAGTAAGTGTACTAAAAAGGAATGCATTTAGACGATTTTTATAATTGTTATGTTGAATTGAAATAATAGGTAGGGTTTTAATATAGTGGCTGGGAGGGATTTTTGGGGGTGCCCAAAAGGGGGGGGTGCCCAAAAGTGGGTGCTTTGACTTACTGGTCTGTCAGTGCTCGTCTACGGCCGTGGTGTCTTGTCCAGCCACGGGATACCACCGAAGTATCCAAGACTCTGACTACACTGTTGGAGGCTGGATCAGGTGCCGGAGACTGGCACATTGCGGTCTGTGGAGGAGGCCACAACCACTGGGCAGGCACTAACAACATTGCTAACGGTGTGACAATCGACTTGGTCTACCTTAACCAGACCTCTTACGACCCGGAGACTAATCTTGCCTCTGTTGGCCCCGGAGACCACTGGAAGGATGTGTATGCCAAGCTTCTCAAGAGCAATGTCACTGTGACCGGTGGCCGCGATGGAGGCGTGGGTGTCGGTGGCTTTCTTCTGGGAGGCGGCAACTCTTATTACACCGGCCGCATGGGTTTTGGAGCAGACTCTGTGCGAAACTACGAGGTCGTGCTTGCCGATGGCAGCGTCCTCAATGCCAACAAGGAAACCAACCCTGACCTCTTCAAAGCTCTCAAGGGTGGCAGTAGCAACTTTGGAATCGTAACAAGATTCGATCTCGAGGCACTACCGGCAAAAGATCTCTACACGGGTATCCACATGATGACCAAGGATAACTCCGATGCCGTCGTCAGTGCTGTCGTCGACTTCACCAACCACGAGCAGAGTTTGGCTGACGTCGCACTGGTTGTTGTCTACACCCACAATACTGCTTTGGGCGACGATATACTCATTGCTGCTTCTCGCATCAACACCCAGGGTAATTCGAACACCACATCGTTCGCGAAGATAAACCAGATTCCCGCCGTCAGCAGCACCATGACTCATCGGAGCATGGCTGATTTGGCATTGAACTCCCAGACTCCTGCCGGCTCTAGGTTCGTAGCGTCTCGTTGCCCCTTAGACTTTGAAAGTAATACCTGGATTGACCTTACGGTATAGATCTGTGTGGTTTACATTAACGTTCAAGAACGAAGAAGCAATCCTGAAGAAGGCTGTCGAGGCTCACCAGGACTTCGTCGACGCTATGAAGGTTGTTGTCGGGGCAGATCAGTTCACTACCCAGATGGTCTTCCAACCACTGCCTGCCTACTTCGCAGCCATTGGTACCGAGAATGGTGGTAATGTCCTCGGTCTTGATGGGGAGAAGGAGAATGCAATTCTCTGGCTTGGTCTCGTTACCATCAATACCGAAGCTCAGGAAGCTGTTGCTCGAGCACGTATGGCCTCAGCGTCTGCCCAAATCGCAGACTATGCTATTTCTGTCGATGGAAACGTCAATTGGCGTTACCTGAACTACGCTGACCCAAGCCAAGATCCGATCAAGACGTATGGCTCTGCTAATGTGGACTTCATCCGCGAGGTCGCAGCCAAGTATGATCCTGAAGGGAAGTTCCAGACGCGAATCCCAGGAGGCTTCAAGATTTCACGCGTGGGTTGATGTTGGATGGCTCAGATGGCTCTGGTGGGAGATTTGAGCTGCTCGGAATTTTGGTAGTATTGAGATAACGCTAGAGCGCGCTCATCGATAGCCAGCTTTTAAAAAAGGAAATCATCGGCTAAGGTAATGCTTTTTCCGGGGAGATAATGTTGTCAGATGTACAAAGCTGGAAATTCTTGTTTGTCAGTGAAAAAGAGTGCCGCATCTTTCCATTCCTCAAAGCTCAAAGGCCTCTGTAGGGTTATGTTGAGATGCGGCGAAACTTTCCATGTAAGGTAAGTATGAAACCATGAATGCTCCGACCACCGGTTGCCGGATCCCGGTATCCACCAGTTCCCTCGCTTCTATTCCGGCAGACAAGCGGCTTTGGAGCCGGTGCGAAGCCCCGCCCCTCGTATCCACATCGCGGGGCCGGGAGTCCTGCACCTGGATGTAATCAGTCTCTTGTAATTGGCTAGTTCTGACAAACAACATCCCTCGAAATGCGTCAGAGTGTACGTATACGTGTAAAAGCAGTTGCTCATGCAGACCTTGCTTGCTTGTGCACCTTTCATGCGGATTCAGATAAGAGTCACCCGCACCGAAGCTATCTAACCTACCTCCCGCGGAGATGCCATGTTGGGGGTTGAGTCACCGGGGCTGACTGACTCTCGACAGTGACGACCAAGCTTGAGACCGCGGAACGGTCTTTGTTACGCACGGATACGGAGATAGGTGGCTGAAGTCATCAGAATATAAATCAATGCGATCGTCGAAGATTGAGCCCTTCCGGCCTCTGGCGTTAATGAACAGACTTTCCAGATGTGGTTGTGATATTGCCATTGCGAGTACTTGCGGAGGCGAAAACTTCCGCGATTGACGTTAGAAACCATAATTAGTGGACCACATGCACGCCCTTTCAAAAACATGTCCTATTACGTTTCGGCAGGAACTAGAGGAAATACACGGAAGCGCCCGGCCCTATAAAGCCGGTGAACCGACATAAACCGCTGTCATCAGATCAACTCAAGTACTATCAATTTCAACCCATTGATATCAACAAACAACAACGCCATTTAGCCAATTTACTGTATCCATCTTCTTGTCTTCGACACCATGCAGCTTCGGAAAGATCACGTGGAGAATAGTATTCGAGTACTTCGTCAGCTCATCAAGGACTATCCCCTCGGCGTCCTTACAACAGCTATACCGTCGGCCGATCACCCTTTCATCCAGTCTAGCCACATCCCCTGGGTATTAGATGTCGAAGATGACTCTAGCGAAACCGAGCTCGGCGTCCTGAGAGGTCATGTGGCGCGCGCAAATCCTCAGTGCAAGGCGATGGTCGAGTCACTAGCGGCAGAAAACCGGACTGGGACCGGAAACGTTCTCGATCAGGAGGTGCTGGTCCTCTTCACCACGCCCGCCCACTCCTATGTCACGCCGAAATTCTACGTTGAAACCAAGCCAACGACGGCCAAAGTCGTACCGACCTGGAACTACGCCGCGGTGCAGGCGTACGGTCGCGCCAAGATCTTTTATGAGTCCAAAGCCGAGGAGACGTCGAGTTTCCTGAATAAACAGCTCCACGATCTCTCACAATTGGGAGAGCAGTCAATCATGAGATACACTGGTCAAGACGGCCGTCCTGGGCCGTGGCAAATCTCGGATGCCCCGCAACGGTATATTGATCTGTCTAAAATGGCTATCATTGGCATTGAGATCACCATCGACAGGCTGCAGGGCAAATTCAAGATGAGCCAGGAGTTGGGCGAGGGTGATCGCCAAGGTGTTGTCGAGGGATTCAAGGCGTTGAACTCGGACTTGGGCAACCAGATTTCAGCCCTGGTAAAGGAGCGCGGTGAGTTGAAGCAGAGATCTAAACAATAAAATTCAACTAAGATTTAATCCACGAAATGTTGTTTCTTAATCGTTAGGTGTTAGTATCCCTATGACAGGGTAGTTAGTTCGAACCGTAGTTAACGAAGAGATTAATTAAACTATATAAATATCTACGTAGTAAGTATAAAAAAGAGGTTCTAACTATAGGTTAGGCTAGCTACGATAATCGTAAATAGGGCCCCTAATTAGCCCCTATATAGTCGGCTATATACCGCGGTCGAATTAGACTTCTAATCCGATACTAACTTTCTTTTTTTTTTATCGATTTAACTACTATAATTAGAGGTATAATTCGACCTCGGGCCCGTTTACTAAGTCGTCTCCTTTTTTCCCTTTTTTTACTCTTTTTATATAACCTATCCCTCTATTTATATAGTAACTTTTTTACTACTTATAAATTATTCTAATCCCTTATTTAGTACTACTTTTATAAAAGCGTTTACGAGGTTATTTTTATTATTAATCTAACGGATCTTAAATATCTCGCGCCTTTTATACGATTACTTAAGGGCTATAATATTAATTATAAGCCTCTTTTCCTTTATTATTCTTAATTTAACGAGGTATTCGTATAGCAAGTAGGAATCGGTATAAATAACCGTTAGAATAAATAAAAGGCTAATTCGATCGGTAATCTTCTTTAGCGTTATTAAAATCGCGTAGGAGAGGTTAACGCCGTTAATTATATTATAAACTTTTAACGCTAATATACTTCTCGTTATTTACTTACTTTTAGTTAACGAGTAGTAGATTATATTATTATATATAGTAAATTCGCTCTTATTTATACTCTCGTTAGCTAGGATAATAATATACCCTAATTATAAAGTAAGGTCGTTATTATTTATAAATAACCTATTAATAAAGACGTAGAGCTTGCTAGTTATAAGGTCGATTGAGTAATAAACGAGACCTTAATTAAGAGTTATTTATTACTATTTAAGCTACTTATTAAGAACTTCGACGTCTCGTTTAGTTAGATTTATAACCTACGCTACTTTAATATAATTAAAAGTCGCCTCGGGCTAATAAATACTTATAATATATACCCCTTATGCAAGCTTAGCCTTATACTATTTCTTAACGTTAGTTATATTTAGATTAACGAGGTTAATCTTCTCGCCCTACCCCTTTTACTAAAAGACGACGGTTTCCCCTTTAATTATAAGAATCCTACCGTTAAATACTAGGGAGGTGTTTATTATAAAGACCTTTTTTAGCTTTATTACGAAGCCCGCTTTTTAAAGCTCTTTATCCTCTTTTTTTATAAAGTTAATATCGAATAGGCCTAATATATCGTTAGTTTATATTCCGATAATCCTAAATTAGTTACCTTTATACTCTGCGATTAGTAAGTACGGGTCGTACGTAGAGGTAACTATTAATAGTTAATTAATATAAAAATCGTAATAAGTAGCCTATTAATAAGTACCCAATTCTACGAGCTTATATAGTAGCTTAAGTACTTTAATAATCGTGTTTTTTAAGTACTTACTAGCTATTTCTTTTAGTAAATAGGCTAGGGTTTTCTTTATAAGCCCTGTGGCCGATTAGGTATAAGCCTAGGTAATATTACGGCTTTAAATCTCGTATCCCTTTTTCCGTAGCGATATTATTAGTACTATTATTAATCGTTAGCTATAGCGCTATATAATAAGCGATTATATAAGTAGCGTTGCCTTTTTAACGTCGCCGTACTCCTAAATTACGTATTTAGACTTCTTATACGGCTAGGGTATTCCTTTCTTTTTAATCTTACGAACTATTCGTAATTTAAATATATAGAGGTTTATATATTTTTCTAAGTCGTATAAGATAAATCAATAGACCCCTCGATTATAAAGAGTATTTGCTTCGATAAGATCTAATCCTTTATATAGCTTTTTAGTAGTTATAATTACGCTTTCCTTACGTAGTTTAACCGCTAGCTCGAAATCGGCTTTCTTTTTTACTATATAAAAGGTATTAATTACCTCGTTATTAGTAATAAATTGCTTCGTTAGGGCTTACCATCGTAGGTTTTTATAACGTCTCGGTAGTAGTATTAGTACCCTTTTAGTAATTTCCTCTTCTTCGTTATTTATTAGTACTATTATAACGATTTCGTTAAGGATAATTTCCTATGCCTCTACTACGGGTTATATAGTTTCCCCTAGCTCTTTTTCTTTTTATAAGTTAGAAATTACCTCGTTAGGATTTATATAATACGGTCTAACTACTATAATTAATATTTTAAGTAGCTAGTTACGATCTCTCGCGACTATATAAGAGCGCTCGTTAACGGAAATTAATTTATATAGCCTAGCTTATTATTAAGTAATTTCGCGCTATACTTATATATCTAAATTTAGTAGTATATTTAGATTATCCCCTATATTAGGCCTATTATATATAGTAATTACCTCGTTAACTTACCTTTTTATACTTACCTCGCGTAGTACCCGTATTACTTTTTTAACTACTCGTACTCGTTAGCTTATGCTTAGTAACGGTAATAAGGCTAAGGTCGTTCTTAAATATACTCTAAATACTAATAGCGTTAGTATAAGTCCGTTAGGCCCTATAGTGTCGTTATAGTATTTAAGTGCTATTTAGAGGCATTCGTTATTAGTAAAATCTGGATTTTCCTTTTTAATAATTCTAAACGCCCTTTTTAACTACTAGTATACCCTCTTTACCTTTTTAATACTATAGTGCGCTTTAACGAGTACGATTTTTAGCTATATACTATAGGCCGTCGTATTATCCTTAAATTCTACTAACTTAAAGCTAGTATTAGCGTCGGTTCTAATACCGTCTAGCGGTCCCTAGTATATATTAATCTAGCTTTTTCGTAGGGCTATTTATACTATCTTTACTTATAAATCCCGGAGGAATTGCCCTACTTAGAAGGATATAGCTACGTCGATTATATATAGTACTAGCCGACTATTTAAGTAAAAGATATCGATAACGATTTCCTAGTTAAAGTTAAGCTTATTACGTAATTTAAACTTAAATTTACGTAAGCTCTGCGTATTTATCTAGTATTAGTAGTATACTTTTATTAACTACTCTAGCGCCCCTATTTTAATATTATTATTACTTAATTACTTTAGGAGGTTATATAGCCTCGTAACTAACGGGTGCCCGAATCTCTAGTATAGTCTTTTGAGCTTATTTTCCGTTAAGTAATTAATTAACTTCGTATTATTAGTAAGCTTTATAAACGCATACCCCTATCGTTATTTAACTATCTCGAAGTATTTACCGCTAGAGATTCTGTTCCTCGTATTATTAAATATAATACTTAGTCGATCTATATCTTTTAAATATAAGAGAAATGGGGTATTAATAAGTAAAATATAAAAAGTTATCGTTCCGAAGTACGTCTCTACTTTTACTATACTTAGGGTGACGATTTCCTTACCTAGGCTAAAACTAATCTTTATAATACCTTCTATTAACGTATTAAGCGTTACTAATGCGATCTTTTATAGCGCTTAGAATTACCCTTTTCCTCTAGTTAACTATTATAATACCCTAGTATTTAAAATAATCCTATAGAAATCGTCTAGGCTATACCTTTCGCTCGTATAAAATACTTATACGAGCTTAGTATTTAAGGGATCTAAGTAGTATAAAAAGGACCCCTTTAACTACCCCTAGATTTACTTAGTACTATATTCCTTTTCTTTAAATATTAAGAGAGATAGCGTCTTCTCCTTAATCGTTAAGAAATTAGGCTTCGGCCCTATTAGATTTACCTTTTTAAGTACTTTTATATCCGTTATCTAAGGGACCTTTTCTTATTATTTATAAATAAAAGCTTATTTATTAAGAGCTTTTACTACCCTCTATTCGTTTAGCCTCGTATATCCTCTAGAGGCTAACGGGGCGAAAACAGAGTAGTTAATATTATTAATTTTATTATAATCTAATTCGTTAATATAGGGGGTAAGATCTTTTTTATTTTCTAAATCTCTTATAGGGGGTATATACTTTAGGCCGCTACTTTAGCTACTATTACTAAGTTCCGTACCCCCAGATCTACCCTTATATATAACAAAGAATTAGTTAAACCGACGAGGGCTAGTTTTACTATCTACTACCCTCGACTTTTTATACTATTCGTATAATTTAGTACGCTTTTCCTCGGAGTAGTTACTTAACTAATATTTATCCTTTTTATAAATATAGTATTACCTTTTTTATTACCCTATTTATAAGTTAAATCTTTACTTATTTAATAAATCTAGGCCTCTTTACTAGTAATTACCGTATTTAGCCTCTTTTCTTTTCTTATTATACGTTCGATCGACTTAATATTATTAATAAGGGCCGTCGTACGCTTAGAGGTAGGTTTAGTACGGTATTCTTATTTTAATATTAAAGCTAGATCTTAGCCTCGAGTAGAACGTTTCGTAGTTTTTAAGTACTTAGTATAGGGTTATTTTTATTTCTAATATATACTAGACTATAGTATAGAGATATCCGACTTTTTGCTTATTTATCCCCTTATTTAGCTAGGTTTTCGCTAGCTTATTAATTCGATCGATAAGCTCTTTAAGGATCTCTACTTATAATTTACTTTTTATTATCCTAGCTATAGATATAAAAAAAATCGCTCGTAGCTTAGATAGGAGCTCTAGGTTCTTATTATAAGTCTTAAAGCGGCTTTAGATTACGTTAATTATACTAAAAAAGTCGTTTTAATCGAGATTACGTACCGCTTCGTAATAATAATTAGAGGCTTTACTTACGAATACGATATTAATTACTAAATAGTATTAGTATTCCCTAATTCTAATTTTTTCGTAATAATCGTAAAATATCGTTAGGGTTTTTTATAAGACCTTATACTTCCCCCCAGAGTATAATTTCTCTTTTAGAAAGATTTTTTTAAGGTCTATAAATTACTTCGTATTTACTATTAGATTTTTAGTATCTATATACGATCCCTACGTCGCTGCGTATTATTAGTGACTTCGGGTTGTTTATTTCTTTTCTTATTAACCGATTAGCGCCGAATTTCGCGTTAGTAATAGTAACGAGTCGTAGATCGAAATAAGTAGAATTATTAATTATTATACTTTTAGTACTATATTTTACCCCGGTATATCCTTTTATAACAATAGATTTCCGTTAGTAATTATAGGGAGGAAATCTAGGTCGTTTACCCTTTTTCTAAATTCGTTAAAGCGATTATACGCTCTATTAACTTATACTTAGTTCTATAGTACGAATTCCTCTTTTATAATTATTATTATTAATATTTTATATAGCTCTTGCGATTATAATTGCGTTAGTAATACCCCTCGCTTATAAAAGAATCTATTAACTACTTTTACGATTCCTAGGCTTGCGCTTACGAACTATTTGTTTAGTTAATAACTAAGGTCGTTTATAATCTTATAAAATAGGGGTTACCCCTATAGCCCCTTTTTTTTATAAACCTTAGTTAAATAGATTAATATTACGTTAATTTGCTTACTATTAGGCTAATCCGTAATTCTATATATCCACGTCCCCTAATAGTCCGGGTTAATATTTACTTACTTATAAGGGATTAGGATTTTATTAAGGATCGGGTTTCGTCCTCTTCTTCCTTACCCTAACTCGCTAAGGGTCATACTTTAGCTTATACCCGTATTAGTAATTACTAGCGTATTTAATTTTAACGAGGATATATTTAATCCGCGCGCTAGTTATAATAAATCCGTACTTTTATTACTTAACGAATTTATTAAGGTTTAGGAAATTCCCGCTTCTTTTTACTATCTTATTACTACTTTTGTTTTTATTATTTTTAGCGATTACTATTGCCCTTTTAAATCGCTAGCTATCGTACTTACTAAGATCCTCCTTTTTATTTAGTATAAAAGGGTAGGTTTTAGTAGTTCTTTTTAATAATAGTAATAGCAAACGTTTATATTATTATAAGAAGATATAGTAATTAGTCTCGGGATCTTTACTAGTTATTAATTTCCGCTATCCCGTATACTTCTAGCTTCTTAAGCCTCGTACTTTTTATAATTTCTAAATAGCTTCCTTCCCTAACTTACCTCTTTTAAAGCGGTATTCTATAAAAATAGTTAAAAATAAACGCCGGGCGGCTCGTAGAGGAGCTATATAAGCTATTAAGAACCGTATAGGCCGTTAAATATAGTTAACGAAGTTAAGCCCTCCTTTTTATAAAATCGTAGATTTTAAGGACTTATTAAAAATGCTTACTTATTACTCGTACGTAGTAGGGTTAGATGCTTTAGAGATCTTATCTTTTGCGGCCTCTTAGTACCCTATTTTATATCTTTTAGGTAGTCTTTTTCGTAGCTTAATTGTAATTAGGTAATTATTACTCAGGTATTTCCTTTTACTAATTTAACCGGTTAATTTTTAATTACGGGCCGGCTATAGAAAAGTCGTTTAGTAAAAAAGCTACTCGGGGTAATAGCAAAAGGCTAGTCGCTTAAGCGGTTCTATTAATTAATATATTTTAATATAGTAGACGTCGACCTCTTATAAGTAGTAAAGGGCTACGATTACTTAATTCCGTACGGTATTTAAAAATCGCCCCCTTTTTCGTTTACTTCTATAAGGTTAATTAATATAAATCTCTTATCTTATATAATATTAAGAGGTCGTCTCTTTTACGTAATAAGATACCTTACCGATCTATAATAATAGAATTTAACTACTAATTAGTATTAGTATCCTTATAATAAGGTAGTTAGTTCGAACTATAATTAATAAAGAGATTAATTAAACTATATAAATATCTGCGTAATAGGTATAAAAAGGAGGTTCTAACCGTAGGTTAGGCTGGCTACGATAATCGTAAATAGGGCCCCTAATTGGCCCCTGCGCAGTCGGCTGTATGCCGCGGTCGAATTGGACTTCCAATCCGACATTAGGTGACTCTCGAACCTTTGCCCCGCGTATTTAGCGTAAATCTGGGGTTCAATACTACGGGCCGCAAGCGCATGTAGCCGGCCCGGTGCTGAGCTAGGGTATGGCATGTAGGTACGATTTTCAAGCGACCAATGCGAGGCAATGAATCACCCAACGAACCACTTGAAGACCAAACTATTGACTATGTAGAAGTACCAACACCGGGCCGGCTCTCAGCTCTATGTGAAGTACCCGTCCACTCATCAGGATACTCTTTGCGAACGAAGTCTAGGAGACATCCTAATTGCTCGGTGATGTCCCAACGAGCTAGCCTCGATAACCAGGCTTTTTGGCTGAGAGAGAAAACATTCACGACTCGGTGTCATTAAGAAAATCAGCCTACAAGGTAGATTTGACCGGCGCGTCGGAATCATCAACACCCCCTGCTCGCACTGCCATGAATTTCTCGCCACTTGCTGCAACCACCCGCGACATCCATCACAGCTCCGCCATTTTCAACAATGTCTGTAGTCCATCCCAGCGAGCCCCGAACTACCATCACATCTCCACTATGAGCAAACAATGACTTCTCGTCGGGCTCAATGACCTGTTTGTAGTAAGGGTCCGCATAAGCGGACAAGAACTGCTCGATGCTCGATACGGTGAAGTCGGCTGCTCCGTCGTATTGTAAGAGGTATTCGTCCGGCAGCCTTAGAGCTTTCTGAAGGGTCGTGCGATTTGCCTCGGTGGTGTGGTACTGTGGAATCCATCTCAGTGAGCTCCAAAGGCTCTCGATTAAGGATTGGGCAATGATATCACGTCACTTACCTGAGTGTACCGATTGACGCCGTACTGGAGAGCCCATGGCACGACGAGGGGGCCATGCGTGTTCGTCCAGTGATCGTGGAACTCTTGCTCCGTCATTTCAGCCTTTCGGGTGAGGAAAGTGATGATGCGCGCAGATTCGTCCGCTAGAGCTGGAACGAGAAGGGTGAGAAGGGCACCGAGGCCGCACGTCGTTGACGTGAACCTCATCGTGTACGTTGGCTGAATGATTATGTGTAAAAGTGCACGAGGACCTGGGTTCTCGATCCAAGCTGCAGCCATCGTAATGTAAGGTAACGACTTTCGTTTCCCTTTATACTCTTCGAGAGCCTAGAGTTCGAGAGAAGAGCCAAACTACATTTTCAATGGGCCTTGGCCTTTCGCTGAGGATCGGGGGTTATAATTCCCGTCAAAGTGGTCCGGCATCGCCAACTCTGTCTCGTTCCTCGGGCAAGCCGGAGCACATCTCTCGAGAAAGGGACATAGCTGCGATACTTTGAAGGTGATTCGTGATGCTTGATAACTTCGGCATGAACGAGCAGATCTTGAAAACCACCGACTACGATATCGAGTCGTTGATTTGTTGGTTTTCAGACCCCAGTCATTTGCGGCAGGGCGCGCACGATGAACCCTGTCTCTTGGCACACGAGTTTGAAGCAGGCTATAGCATTTTGTCATTCCTTCAAATCAATTATACTTTGCGTTTGGCTTGCTGTTTCTTCCTCAAAAGGTTTGAATTACTGCTTTGTGCTGCCTTCTAAGAGAAACTATTAGTATCCCTATTACAGGGTAGTTGGTTCGAACCGTAGGTTAACGAAGAGATTAATTAAACTATATAAATATTTGCGTCGTAGGTATAAAAAAGAGGTTCTAACCGTAGGTTAAGTTAGTTATAATAATCGTAAATAGGGCCCCCTAATTAGCCCCTGCGTAGTTAGTTATATACTACGGTCGAATTAGACTTCTAATCTAATATTAACTTTTTTTTCTTTTATTAATTTAACTATTATAGTTAGAGGTATAATTTAACTTTAGGCTTATTTACTAAGTTATCTCTTTTTCCCCCTTTTTTTTTACTCTTTTTATATAACCTATCCCTCTATTCGTATAATAACTTTTTTATTACTTATAAATTACTTTAACTCCTTATTTAGTACTACTTTTATAAAAGCGTTTACGAGGTTATTTTTATTATTAATTTAATAAATCTCGAGTATTTTACGCTTTTTATATAATTACTTAAGGGCTATAATATTAATTATAAGCTTTTTTTTTTTTATTATCCCTAATTTAATAAGGTATTTATATAGTAAGTAGGAATTAGTATAAATAACTATTAAAATAGGTAGAAGGTTAAATTAATTAGTAATTTTTTTTAGCGTTATTAAAATTATATAAGAGAGGTTAACGTTATTAATTATACCGTAGACCTCTAACGTTAATATACTTCTTATTACAGACGCGAATCCCAGGAGGCTTCAAGATTTCACGCGTGGGTTGATGTTGGATGGCTCAGATGGCTCTGGTGGGAGATTTGAGCTGCTCGGAATTTTGGTAGTATTGAGATAACGCTAGAGCGCGCTCATCGATAGCCAGCTTTTAAAAAAGGAAATCATCGGCTAAGGTAATGCTTTTTCCGGGGAGATAATGTTGTCAGATGTACAAAGCTGGAAATTCTTGTTTGTCAGTGAAAAAGAGTGCCGCATCTTTCCATTCCTCAAAGCTCAAAGGCCTCTGTAGGGTTATGTTGAGATGCGGCGAAACTTTCCATGTAAGGTAAGTATGAAACCATGAATGCTCCGACCACCGGTTGCCGGATCCCGGTATCCACCAGTTCCCTCGCTTCTATTCCGGCAGACAAGCGGCTTTGGAGCCGGTGCGAAGCCCCGCCCCTCGTATCCACATCGCGGGGCCGGGAGTCCTGCACCTGGATGTAATCAGTCTCTTGTAATTGGCTAGTTCTGACAAACAACATCCCTCGAAATGCGTCAGAGTGTACGTATACGTGTAAAAGCAGTTGCTCATGCAGACCTTGCTTGCTTGTGCACCTTTCATGCGGATTCAGATAAGAGTCACCCGCACCGAAGCTATCTAACCTACCTCCCGCGGAGATGCCATGTTGGGGGTTGAGTCACCGGGGCTGACTGACTCTCGACAGTGACGACCAAGCTTGAGACCGCGGAACGGTCTTTGTTACGCACGGATACGGAGATAGGTGGCTGAAGTCATCAGAATATAAATCAATGCGATCGTCGAAGATTGAGCCCTTCCGGCCTCTGGCGTTAATGAACAGACTTTCCAGATGTGGTTGTGATATTGCCATTGCGAGTACTTGCGGAGGCGAAAACTTCCGCGATTGACGTTAGAAACCATAATTAGTGGACCACATGCACGCCCTTTCAAAAACATGTCCTATTACGTTTCGGCAGGAACTAGAGGAAATACACGGAAGCGCCCGGCCCTATAAAGCCGGTGAACCGACATAAACCGCTGTCATCAGATCAACTCAAGTACTATCAATTTCAACCCATTGATATCAACAAACAACAACGCCATTTAGCCAATTTACTGTATCCATCTTCTTGTCTTCGACACCATGCAGCTTCGGAAAGATCACGTGGAGAATAGTATTCGAGTACTTCGTCAGCTCATCAAGGACTATCCCCTCGGCGTCCTTACAACAGCTATACCGTCGGCCGATCACCCTTTCATCCAGTCTAGCCACATCCCCTGGGTATTAGATGTCGAAGATGACTCTAGCGAAACCGAGCTCGGCGTCCTGAGAGGTCATGTGGCGCGCGCAAATCCTCAGTGCAAGGCGATGGTCGAGTCACTAGCGGCAGAAAACCGGACTGGGACCGGAAACGTTCTCGATCAGGAGGTGCTGGTCCTCTTCACCACGCCCGCCCACTCCTATGTCACGCCGAAATTCTACGTTGAAACCAAGCCAACGACGGCCAAAGTCGTACCGACCTGGAACTACGCCGCGGTGCAGGCGTACGGTCGCGCCAAGATCTTTTATGAGTCCAAAGCCGAGGAGACGTCGAGTTTCCTGAATAAACAGCTCCACGATCTCTCACAATTGGGAGAGCAGTCAATCATGAGATACACTGGTCAAGACGGCCGTCCTGGGCCGTGGCAAATCTCGGATGCCCCGCAACGGTATATTGATCTGTCTAAAATGGCTATCATTGGCATTGAGATCACCATCGACAGGCTGCAGGGCAAATTCAAGATGAGCCAGGAGTTGGGCGAGGGTGATCGCCAAGGTGTTGTCGAGGGATTCAAGGCGTTGAACTCGGACTTGGGCAACCAGATTTCAGCCCTGGTAAAGGAGCGCGGTGAGTTGAAGCAGAGATCTAAACAATAAAATTCAACTAAGATTTAATCCACGAAATGTTGTTTCTTAATCGTTAGGTGTTAGTATCCCTATGACAGGGTAGTTAGTTCGAACCGTAGTTAACGAAGAGATTAATTAAACTATATAAATATCTACGTAGTAAGTATAAAAAAGAGGTTCTAACTATAGGTTAGGCTAGCTACGATAATCGTAAATAGGGCCCCTAATTAGCCCCTATATAGTCGGCTATATACCGCGGTCGAATTAGACTTCTAATCCGATACTAACTTTCTTTTTTTTTTATCGATTTAACTACTATAATTAGAGGTATAATTCGACCTCGGGCCCGTTTACTAAGTCGTCTCCTTTTTTCCCTTTTTTTACTCTTTTTATATAACCTATCCCTCTATTTATATAGTAACTTTTTTACTACTTATAAATTATTCTAATCCCTTATTTAGTACTACTTTTATAAAAGCGTTTACGAGGTTATTTTTATTATTAATCTAACGGATCTTAAATATCTCGCGCCTTTTATACGATTACTTAAGGGCTATAATATTAATTATAAGCCTCTTTTCCTTTATTATTCTTAATTTAACGAGGTATTCGTATAGCAAGTAGGAATCGGTATAAATAACCGTTAGAATAAATAAAAGGCTAATTCGATCGGTAATCTTCTTTAGCGTTATTAAAATCGCGTAGGAGAGGTTAACGCCGTTAATTATATTATAAACTTTTAACGCTAATATACTTCTCGTTATTTACTTACTTTTAGTTAACGAGTAGTAGATTATATTATTATATATAGTAAATTCGCTCTTATTTATACTCTCGTTAGCTAGGATAATAATATACCCTAATTATAAAGTAAGGTCGTTATTATTTATAAATAACCTATTAATAAAGACGTAGAGCTTGCTAGTTATAAGGTCGATTGAGTAATAAACGAGACCTTAATTAAGAGTTATTTATTACTATTTAAGCTACTTATTAAGAACTTCGACGTCTCGTTTAGTTAGATTTATAACCTACGCTACTTTAATATAATTAAAAGTCGCCTCGGGCTAATAAATACTTATAATATATACCCCTTATGCAAGCTTAGCCTTATACTATTTCTTAACGTTAGTTATATTTAGATTAACGAGGTTAATCTTCTCGCCCTACCCCTTTTACTAAAAGACGACGGTTTCCCCTTTAATTATAAGAATCCTACCGTTAAATACTAGGGAGGTGTTTATTATAAAGACCTTTTTTAGCTTTATTACGAAGCCCGCTTTTTAAAGCTCTTTATCCTCTTTTTTTATAAAGTTAATATCGAATAGGCCTAATATATCGTTAGTTTATATTCCGATAATCCTAAATTAGTTACCTTTATACTCTGCGATTAGTAAGTACGGGTCGTACGTAGAGGTAACTATTAATAGTTAATTAATATAAAAATCGTAATAAGTAGCTTATTAATAAGTGCCCAATTTTACGAGCCTATATAGTAGCTTAAGTACTTTAATAATTATACTTTTTGGGTACTTACTAGCTATTTTTTTTAATAAATAGGCTAGGATTTTCTTTATAAGCTCTATAGCTAATTAGGTATAGGCCTAAGTAATATTACAGCTCTAAATCTTATATCCCTTTTTTTATAATAAGACTATTAATACTATTATTAATCGTTAGCTATAGCGCTATATAATAGGTAATTATATAAGTAGTATTACTTTTTTAATATTACCGTACTTTTAAATTATATATTTAGACTTTTTATATAGTTAGGGTATTTTTTTTTTAATGTTATAAACTATTTATAATTTCAATATATAGAGGTTTATATATTTCTTTAGGTTATAAAAAATAAATTTATAAACCCCTCGATTATAAAGAGTGTTTATTTCGATAAGATCTAATCCCTTATATAGCTTTTTAATAATTATAATTACGCCTTTTTTATATAGTTTAATTATTAGCTCGAAATTAGCTTTCTTTTTTATTATATAAAAAGTATTAATTACCTCGTTATTAGTAATAAATTACTACGTTAGGGCTTATCGTCATAGTCTTTTATAACGTCTCGCTAGTAGTATTAATACCCTTTTATTAATTTCCTTTTTTATTATTATTTATTAATACTACTATAACGATTTTATTAAGGATACTTTCTTATACTTCTATTGCGGGTTATATAGTTTTTCGTAGCTTTTTTTTTTTTTATAAGTTAGAAATTACCTTATTAAGATTTATATAATGCGGTCTAACTACCGTAATTAATACTTTAAATAGCTTGTTACGATTTTTTATAATTATATAAGAGCGCTCGTTAATAAAAATTAATTTATATAGCCTAGCTTATTATTAAATGTTACGAAGGTAACTTTGTTTACCTTATTATTCGCCTTATTATCAATATTACGTAAGCAAACTATATACCATATTAATCTACGATTTCTGTAGATCATTATAGGTATTGATTATGTAAGCAATACTGCTTATATAAGCTTACGTGAGCAATGGAAAGTACTGGAAGGTAACTAAATAATCTGGAATTTACTCGAGGCGGAATTACGTACTACGATTACGCATTCACTTACGTATACGCTTATTAATTATATCATAATTAATAAGCAATGGAATATTCTAGTAGGAGGTTTTTATGCCTATATGTAGGCGTGTATTTGCCTACCTAGACCTTTCGTTAAGCAAGCAACTTCTTATATAGTAATTCAACTATATTACTCTTTTTACTATAAAAACCTCTTTTATATACGCTTATATCCCCTATATTCATATATTCTTGCTTCTATATGAATATTCACTTTTCATATTCTTTATAAGAATATCCCGCATTACCTCGTTAAAGCTATACGTGCTAGATTAAATAATTTCGTATTATACTTATGTATCCGAATTTAGTAATATATTTAAATTACCCTCTATATTAGGCTTATTATACGTAGTAATTACCTCGTTAATTTACTTTTTTATACTTATTTTACGTAGTACCCGTATTATTTTTTTAACTACTTAGGCTCGTTAGCTTATATTTAGTAATAGTAATAAGGCTAAGGTCGTTTTTAAATATACTCTAAATACTAATAGCGTTTGTATAAGTCCATTAGGCCCTATAATATTATTACAGTATTTAAGTACTATTTAGAGGCATTCGTTATTAATAAAATCTAGATTTTCTTTTTTAATAATTCTAAACGCCCTTTTTAATTACTAATATACCCTTTTTACTTTTCTAATACTATAATACGCTTTAATAAGTATAAATTTTAACTATATACTATAGGCCGTTATATTTTCTTTAAATTCTATTAATTTAAAACTAATACTAGCGTCGGTTCTAATACTATTTAATAATCCCTAGTATATATCGATCTATCCCCTTTATAGGGCTATTTATATTATTTTTATTTATAGATCCCAAAGGAATTGCCTTATTTAAAAAAATATAGCTATATTAATTATATATAGGACTAGCCGACTATTTAAGTAGAAAATATTAATAACGATTTCTTAATTAAAATTAAGCTTATTACGTAATTTGAATTTAAATTTGCGTAGGCTTTGTGTATTTATTTAGTATTAGTAATATACTTTTATTAACTACTCTAGCGCCCCTATTTTAATATTATTATTACCTAATTACTTTAAGAAGTTATATAACCTCGTAATTAATAAGTACCCGAATTTCTAGTATAGCTATCTAAGCTTACTTTTTATTAAGTAGTTAATTAACTTCGTATTATTAATAAGCCTTATAAACGTATACCCCTATTATTATTTAACTTTCTTAAAATACTTATTACTAAAGATTTTATTGCTTATATTATTAAATATAATACTTAGTTAATTTATATTTTTTAAATATAAGAAAAATAGGGTATTAATAAGTAAAATATAAAAAGTTATCGTTCTAAAGTACGTTTTTATTTTTATTATACTTAGGGCGATAATTTCTTTACCTAGGCCGAAACTAATTTTTATAATACCCGCCGTTAATATATGAAGTATTATTAATACGATTTTTTATAATACTTAGAATTACCCTTTTCTTTTTATTAACTATTATAATACTTTAGTATTTAAGATAATCCTATAAAAATTATCTAAGCTATACTTTTTACTTATATAGAATGCTTATATAAGCTTAATATTTAAGGGATTTAGGTAGTATAAAAAGGACCCTTTTAACTACCTTTAGATTTACTTAATATTATATTTTTTTTTTTAAATATTAAGAGAGGTAATATCTTCTCCTTAAGTATTAAAAGAATAGGCTTTAGTTTTATTAAATTTATTTTTTTAACTACCTCTATATTTATTATTTAAGGGACCTTCCTTTACTATTTATAAATAAAAGCCTATTTATTAAGAGCTTTTACTACCCTCTATTCGTTTAGCCTTATATATCCTCTAGAAATTAACAGGGTAAAAAAAGAGTAATTAATATTATTAATTTTATTATAATCTCATTTATTAATATAAGGAATAAGATCTTTTTTATTTTTTAAATTTCTTATAGGGAGCGGATATTCTAAACTATTATTTTAGCTACTATTACTAAGTTTTATACCCCCGGATTTACCCTTATATATAATAAAAAATTAGTTAAATTAACGAGGGCTAGTTTTATTATTTACTACCCTTAACTTTTTATATTATTCATATAATTTAATACGCTCTTTTTTAAAATAGTTACTTAACCAATATCTATTTCTTTTTATAAATATAGTATTACTTTTTATTTTATTTTATTTATAAGTTAAATCTTAGTCTATTTAATAAATCTAGGCCTCTTTACTAACGATTACCGTATTTAGCCTCTTTTGTTTTCTTATTATACGTTTAATTAACTTAATATTATTAATAAGGGCCGTTATATACTTAGAAATAGGTTTAGTATAATATTTTTATTTTAATATTAAAGCTAAATCTTAGTTTTAAGTAGAGCGTTTCGTAATCTTTAAGTACTTAATATAGGGTTATTTTTATTTTTAATATATACTAAATTATAGTATAAAGATATTTAATTTTCTACTCGTTAGTTCCCTTATTTAGCTAGGTTTTTATTAGCTTATTAATTCGATTAATAAGCTTTTTAAAAACCTTTATTTACGATTTACCCTCTATTATCCTAGCTATAAATATAAAAGAAATTACTTATAACTTAAATAAGAGCTTTAGGTTTTTATTATAAGTCTTAAAGTAGTTTTAAATTACGTTAATAATACTAAAAAAGTCGTTTCGATCGAAATTATATACCGCTTTATAATAATAATTAGAGGCTTTATTTATAAATACGATATTAATTACCGAATAGTATTAGTATTTTCTAATTCTAACTTTTTTATAATAATTATAAAATATTATTAGGGTTTTTTATAAGACCTTATACTTCTCTTTAAAATATAATTTCTTTTTTAAAAAGATCTTTTTAAAGTTTATAAATTATTTTATATTTATTATTAGATTTTTAATATTTATATATAATCCTTGCGTCGCTATATACTATTAATAACTTTAGGTCGTTTTTTTTATCAGCCGATTAGTACTAAACTTTATATTAATAATAGTAATAAGCTATAAATTAAAATAAATAAAATTATCAATTATCGTACTTTTAGTACTATATTTTATTTTTATATATCCTTTTATAATAATAGATTTTTATTAATAATTATAGGGAGGAAATTTAGGTCGTTTACCCTTTTTTTAAACTTATTAAAGCGATTATATACTTTATTAACCTATATTTAGTTTTATAATACGAATTCCTCCTCTATAATTGTTATTATTCGTATTTTATATAGTTCTTATAATTATAATTACGTTAGTAATACCCCTTGCTTATAGAGAAATCTATTAACTACTTTTATAATTCCTAAGCTTATACTTACGAACTATTTATTTAGCTAGTAACTAAAGTTATTTATAATCTCGTAAAATAGGGGTTACCCCTATAACCCCTTTTTTTTATAAACCTTAGTTAAATAGATTAATATTACGTTAATTTATTTATTATTAAGTTAATTTATAATTCTATATATTTACATTCTTTAATAATCTGGGCTAATATTTATTTATTTATAAAAAATTAGGATTCTATTTAGGATCGGGTTTTATCCTCTTTTTTTTTATTTTAATTTACTAAGGGTCGTGCTCTAGCTTATACTTATATTAATAATTATTAATATATTTAATTTTAATAAGGATATATTTAATCTACGCACTAATTATAATAAATTCGTGCTTCTATTACTTAACGAATTTATTAAGATCTAAGAGATTCTCGCTTCCTCTTATTATCTTGCTACTATTTTTATTTTTATTATTTTTAGCGATTATTATTATCTTTTTAAATTACTAACTATTATACTTATTAAAATCTTTTTTTTTATTTAGTATAAAAGGGTAGGTTTTAGTAGTTCTTTTTTTTAATAATAATAATAAACGTTTAAATTATTATAAAAAAATATAATAATTAGTCTTAGGATCTTTATTAGTTACTAATTTTTATTATTTTATATACTTCTAACTTCTTAAGCTTCGTACTCTTTATAATTTCTAAATAGCTTTTTTTCTTAACTTACTTCTTTTAGAATAGTATTTTACAAAAATAGTTAAAAATAGATACTAAGCGGCTTATAAAGGAGCTAAATAGGCTATTAAGTATAGTTAGTAAAGTTAAGCCCTTTTTTTTATAAAATTACGGGCTTTAAGGACTTATTAAAAATACTACTTATTACTCGTACTTAGTAGGGCTAAATATTTTAGAGATTTTTTTTATAGCTTCTTAGTACCCTATTTTATATTTTTTAAGTAGTCTTTTTTATAGCTTAATTATAATTAAGTAATTATCGCTTATTAGTAATCTTTTTTATTACTTAGTTAATTTCTTAAACTTAATAATTACGTATTAAGAGCTAGTATAAAAAAGAGCTTTTTAATAGCCCTTTAGAAATGTTTTATTTTTTTTAGAGCTATACTTTTTTAGCTTTTTTTTTAAACTAATAGTAATTATAATAAGAGGTTATAAGATTATTTTAAAATAGCCGCCTTTTTTTTTAAATTAATTTTTAAAATCTATAATATTTTTAACTTAATATTATTAAGACTTTTAAATCCCCTCTTTTTTTATTAAACTATCCTTTATATTATATTTTTAAATAATACTTAGGGAGTAATTAAGGGGGTTATAAAAAGATTATTTAAATTATAAGTTTTAAAGTTATATTTACAAGATCCTCGTAATATTAGGACTTTTTATATACTATAAATCTCTTAACTTTATAACTCTTATATAAGTTCTTATTACGCTTATTAAAAATATTTATATTTAGAGATTTCTTTTTTAATTACGCAGTGCTTTTTTATATTATATTATTAAGATCGTCCGTTATACTAATTATTTAAGTAAGTAGTTATTACGTAAGTATTTCTTTTTATTAATTTAACTAGTTAATTTCTAATTACGGGCTAGTTATAAAAAAGTTATTTAATAAAAAAGCTATTTAAAGCGATAGTAAAAGGCTAGTTACTTAAGCAGTTTTATTAATTAATATAGTTTAACGTAATAAACGTTAACTTTTTATAAGCAATAAAGGGCTATAATTACTTAACTCCGTACGGTATTTTAAAATCGTTTTTTTATTTTTTATTTTTATAAAGTTAATTAGTATAAATCTCTTATTTCGTATAGTATTAAGAGGTCGTCTTTTTTATATAGCGAGATATTTTACTAATTTATAATAATAGAATTTAATTATTAATTAGTATTAATATTCTTATTATAGGGTAGTTAGTTCGAACTATAGGTTAATAAAGAGATTAATTAAACTATATAAATATCTATATCGTAAGTATAAAAAGGAGGTTCTAACCGTAGGTTAGGCTAGTTATAATAATCGTAAATAGGGCCCCCTAATTAGCCCCTGCGTAGTCGGCTATATGCCGCGGTCGAATTGGACTTCTAATCCGATAGAAACATTTTATGGAAAACTGAACTTGGTATCATCCGAGTTCGGTACGGATTTCCTTCCGTAATCGGCAAAGATACAAATGTCAAACCTCGTAGCCGAGATCTTAGAACCTGTAAGTCGTACAAAATGCTTCGAGGCCGCTTGTTCTTTTCTGTGTCGCTCGACGAGCTATTCTTTCCCGTGGATGCTCAACCTGGCGGCCAAATTGAAAGGATCTCCTTAGATCCGATCAGTCCCATTCTCCTCATACTCTTTGCGCAGGGGATTGAAACCGAGAAGGGATCGGCACCGTAGTCGACCGATACTCGTGGAACAACTCACTCACATGCGTTATCAGTGCGAATCAAGCTTCACCTCATGCAACTGGCCGGCTTTGGTATACCGCTACTCGGTCTCGCGTGCGGGGGAACGCTGGGGAGCTCGGGTGTTTGTACGCGCGGGACAGGCCGAGGAGGGGTCGAGAAACTCTCAACGCGGCATGCGGCTCGACGGAAAAAGGTTGACGACAGGGACTTTATTTGGGATGAAACTAAGCTTGTAATTGCCAACACCGTCGACAATCATCGCGCATCGCTAATAGAGACGTATGAAACTCAGTTCCTGTGCAGGTATCTCTGTCTGACTTATTGTGAAGAGAGAATCGAGAACTGTCTACGACCACTTTTACTCACCAGGAGGCCTTCAGGTTGCCTCGTAGGAACTGTATTCAAGATTTCGAAGGTCGCCCGCGTAACATGATGGCAGAAGTAACGAAATCCACGGACATCAAAGGCCTACACAAAAATGGCTCACTCAACGATGAAGAAACCGGCGGATCGCACTCAGAGGCACCCCTCGAGGTCCACGCAGACGAAGACATCGTAGCGCGGATGAACAACCTTGATCCGCCTGTGACGCCAGAGGAGGAGAGACGCGTACGGAGAAAGATTGATATGCGACTGCCCCCCTTCCTGCTCATTCTCTACATGTTCACCTGGCTGGACCGTGGGGCGCTGGGGAACGCGGCGCTGATGGGGATCAAGGAAGATCTTGGGTTCACGAGCAGAGACTTCTCTCTCGCCGTGAGCATGTTCTTTGTCGGCACGGCGATTTCTGACCTGTTTACGAATATTGGGATGAGGTATATCCGGCCTTCGGTGTACCTCGCTACGGCTATGGTCAGTTTGATGCGCAAGAGGGGTATCAGTACATGGATGAAAGCTCACTAAGCTCATAGATCATCTGGGGCATCTTTGCGACGCTGCAAGCTGTTGCCGGCGGTCCCAGCGGGATGTTCGCGATCCGGTTCTTCCTTGGCATCTTTGAAGCGGCCTTCATCTCCGGGGCACCGTAGCTGACGACTGTTCTCTACCCCAGAGCTGTGAGTTACTCCCGCAAACCTCTTGATACCTTCTTCTTGTCCCCAAAACCTAACAATCTCAGGAATGGGGCCGTCGCATAAGCGTTTACCTCTCAGCAACCCCCCTCGCAGGCGCCTTCGGCGGCTGGGTAGCCTACGGCGTCTCCAACATCTCCAACCCGCTCATAAAGCACTGGCAAGCCCTCTTCGTCATCGAGGGGCTCGTCACCATCCTCTTCGGCATAGCCTGCATCTGGGTCCTGCCCGACCGCCCACACAACACGCGCTGGCTCACCCCGCGCGAGCGCGACGTCGCTACCTGGCGGATGATGCGTGACGGTAACCGCACGCACGGCAAAGTCCACTGGCGCACGACGGCGGCGCAACTGACGGGGGACTGGCGGCTGTGGCTGAACATTGCGATTTATATGGGCCAGGTGCTGCAGACGTACACGATTGCGACGTTTACGCCGATTATTGTGGCAACGTTTGGGTATGATAATGTCAAGGCGCAGTTGATGACGGCGCCGCCGTATTGTGTTGCGTTTGTCATGGTGTTTGTTGTCGGGTGGGCGAGTGATCGGGTGAAGTCGTGTTCGGGGTTGTTGGTGGGGTGTTCTGTTGTTGCTGCTATTGGAGATTTGTTGCTTGCCGTGTTGCCGCATACGGCTGCGAGCGCGAGGTATGGCGCGACGTTTTTGATCTTGTCTGGAATTTTGTCAGGTGTTACGTTGAGCGTTGGCAACATCACGAGTAATTGCTGCGGTGATATCAAGAAGGGGATCGCGACGAGGTTGTTTCAGTCTTTTGGGAGTACGATGGGCATAGCAACGGGATATCTCTTCCCTTCGACGGATGGGCCGAGCTATAAGAAAGGGTTCTGGACGTTGTTTGCGGCTACGTGTTGGACTGGTGTTGGGGCCGCGTTTGTGACGGCGATGAATATCCGGGAAAATAGGAGGCGAGATCGGGAGTTTGGGAAACCGCCTCGAGATGTAGTGATTGACTATGACGAGGATGGCCAGATGGAGAACCATCCATATTGGAGGTTCTACCATTAGGCTCTTGGTAATTGATAAAGATTAGAGACATCCGACTAAGGCTTTACCACAGGTTCAAGGCGCTCATCAAGTGAGGTAATGGAGTTGACATGAATGTTTGTCTTGATAGAAGCCATATCTCTTGAGACGTTGGGTCCTTCTAGCGGCAGCTGTTCACTTAACTCCAGTGGTGTTCCAGCCGCCCGTGACAGCCGTTGGCGGTGCAGTCTCTCTATATCGGTGCCAAAGAGACGAAGGAACGTCAAGTCGGCCCTGGGATGAGGATGGGCTGGCCTTCACGGCGTCGGAGATGGCGTTCCTGCAAGCCGCCGCGGAGCAAACCGGACTGCAAGTAACGGACGATTGGCTGCAGCCGGGCATCCAGCGAACTCGTGTCTTGGCGATGATGGTACTTTTACAGGTGCGCAACATCAAGACCTTGGAGCTACCCATCCATATCAAAGGATTCTTAAGATGTCTCCCCACTGGCGTCGGATTTCCAGCACGCTACGATGCGCTTACGGACATTCGGCTCGGCAAGAACACACTTGGAACGTTTGATGCTACGGGTGAAGATGACCCGTACTTCGGCAGCAGCGACGCGAGACGTCTGCTAGAATCAGCACCGCGGCGCGAGACAGTCCATCTTGATTTCTTCGCAGGCAACTATCGAGATTGGTCCGCCATGGATTGGTCCAGCGTCAGGAACCTGCACTTGCGGCAACTAGAGAGCGATGACGTCCATGTGACGGATTTGTCGACGTTTTGCTGGCTGTATGTTCCCGCGGACCACTCACTTCAAAGAGACGGACAACACGATCACTCAGAGTGGCTCAACAGCTTTGGCGGGTTGGATGGCCCACTCTGTGAGAGAGTGTTTGAAGATGGAAACCTCCCAAACCTCGAAGGGTTGGTCATTCCGGCCTTCGAATGTCCACACAGTCAGCAGTGTCTGTCTGCGCTGAAAAACGAGCTCAATAAAGGCTTCGTGCAGGAGTTCTCAACCTCTTCATCTTTGGAAACAGATGTTGCCATCGTGGTCTGTAAGGTATCGAGGAATGCTGGGGAAGGACTGCTCATGCTCCTCACGTCAGGGCTGCCCTGTAGCGCGGAATTCGACGACCTCCGTTGCAAAGTAGAGATGCAGCTGGCCCACTCACCTAGCCTGAGTACTTCTGAGCTGCAGGTGAAGCTCGTTCCCTCTGCTAATTAGACCGAAAGCTTTTCACCGGAAATGTCAGAAAGTAAACAGAGCCCTACAGCCTCCCCATCATACATTGGGGAGATAGTGGGACGATCCCTTGAATGACCAAGAGGACTAATGATAGCACAGGGGACATTGCCTCCTGGAACATGACGATAGGGTTGGGTGGTGGTTTTCGAAGGAGTCAGGCCAGCGTTGTTGAGTACAACTCTTGGGAACTGAGGAGGCTACGGATGACGCATAATGTCGGAGGCGTCATATTTGATTGACAGCGGCAGTGAGATGGACATACGTTTGATGCGGATATAGCGGAATTTGATAGACGTAGTAGTAGTCTTTACTAGATAGCTTGGAGCAATCTGATATTCTGTCATGTATAATACTTGCCTTCGTCATAATGGTCTACGAATGTGGTCTTAGTGGCAATGCTGTACAGAAAGTGGCAGTTGTCGAGCATTCTTCCAGCTCACATTCAACTTGTGGAGTCGTGTGAGGAGCAACTGGCGGGGCGAATCGGAAGCGGCCTCAGTCAATCGAACTGTTTGGGCAACAGGAAAGAGCAAGGGTCAGCCCGGTATCTGATCACGCTGGGTAGAGGGTCGGCACGGGCGGGAGACCGGGCTGGTGACTGGGACGTTTGCTTGTCTTCCGTGGCCGGGTCACGGATGGACAGTAGGCGGTTGGGACAGGAGTGTTGGAACTCGGACGGCGTAGACGACGAGGAATAGGTATCGCATCTCGACATGTGTTTGCTTCTTGGCGGTTGGTGATGAGAAATGATGTGCTTGCAGGGTATCTGCATCTTGAGCAATATCTTGGAAGGCCATGCACGACAGCAGGGTGTCTGACCATGTCCGTATGATCGTAGGTTCGAATGGTGGGAGACATGGTGGGAGACATGTTGGCATTCCCCAGCCAGCCATAGAAGGTGGACATGTTGTTGGCAGCCCAATCTATTGGGACCAGGGATCGAAGGAGATTTGTCACATCTTTAGCCAGGCTATTGGCGGTTGGCGGTTCTGGGCGGCGGGGTCGAATTCTGTTGCTTTCGCCTGTTTGGGATGCACGGTAATCTGGACTTCCAGATCTGGTTGGAAAGCGGCGGCCAGGAGGAGGTATTCACCGTGTGCTTGACTCGGGTAAAGATTTGAATGCCATGTTCAAATGCTGCAATTGTAGCATCGGGAGAGAGAGAGAGAGAAAGAAGAGGGGTTCTTGGACAAGTACGACGGGTCATCTGTCAGCGACGTTGGAGTGGTCCAAGTAAGCGATTGCAGGTCGCGGGTTTTCGTCCTCGGAGGAATGTGGTGCATTACAGAAGTCAGGTACCGGCTGATGAGCGAACAAAGAATCTTGTTACAGCTGTTCATCAAGAGGAAGCTTGGTTTTACCATGTGGTTAAAAGAACGGATAGAGTGAGGTGCAGTTGCCAAACATCCCCGGGCAGGTCCAGTGGTCCAATTGGGTCCAAGGGTCGGTGCTGGACGGAATGCGGCGGAAGCTTGGGCCGAAAAGCTTCAACAGGCAAGACCCAACTGCCAACCAACCAAAAGTCAATGGGAAAGACTGGACATGAACCTGGAAGGTGCGGGCGACGGGACGGGCGTGGTTGCCCTGACCTGTTGGTACATAGGGAGGTAACTGCGTTGGTGCAAGTAGGTAGGTAGGCAGGTACGAGTACCCCGTACCTGCTCGTCGACGGAAGGTGTCTGGGCACGTACCGCGGTGTGACTAGCGCAAGGAGGGGCACACAAACGCGCATAGTGGAGAACAATCCAATATCCCAGCCAACCAAAACCACCGAATTACCGCCCGTAGTGGCCGGGGTCCGAACGGGAAGGTAACCCCACTGGAGCTTTCCCTTTCCCAATCCTGCGAATCACGCTGCAATGCCGGGGGTCTCCCGCCTTTTTCGACCGTCTCCGCCGTCCCTCGTCCTCCTCCATCGGCCTTTCTGTCAAAGTTGTCGACCACATCTTTGCCCGTCACATCCTCTTCTCACTCTGCTATTCGACCGCCACCAAGAGCATCAACCGCCCCCAATATGCACCTGTCCACCATGTGTGCCGACCCATGCAGCTTCTGCAGGCCCTCGCCTTGCAGTTTCTTGGTCACTTTTGCCAGCTGTTGGTCAATTCCATCTCAATGTTTCCTTCGGCGGTCAACTTGACGGATCGCACCTCAAAATGCTCTGCCGTCATTCCGGTGTTGCTCCAATGACAACTGTTCAAAGCGTAGTGTTACCTACGCTCTCCGGCCCTTTCCATCATCTCATGGCACATGGCACGACCGAACCAACGAAAGCTCAGTTCTGCTGTTCCAGAAGTTACTGAAGCATATCTGTGGCCGTCAGCAACCGCATCTTCCACGCCATGGAGGCCGCGACTGCCGCTTACGTTTCTAGACTGACAACCTCCGGGTACACAGACAGTCTTCGTCACCGAGGACGTTACCCCGACGGTATTGCAAAGTCGTTTCCTGTTTCTACAGCTGCCTACGGCTTCCCTCGTTCAGGTGTCTGAACATCGACCCAGACGACATCGACAAGAACTAGCGCTGCGGCGACGTTGGCAATCTGGACATCTTACCTCCCGCCGATCACACTTTTCGTTGATGGCGCCCGGAACCAACGCATCCATCCCGCTTGCCACCCCTGGTCTTCATCTTCAATAGTCGTTGTCTGCCGAGCAAACGGCCGTACCTTTGCCCAAGAGCTTGCAGCTTGCTCCTGCATCGCATCCACACCTCTAGCGCCCACGCACCGGCCTGCATTGTGTGACATCCGCCCGCGGGGAACGACCAGAATCGCGGCCAGCCAATATTAAAGTACGGTCAGCCGCTGGGCCTCGTGCCATTCACACTCGCCCATCCGACCCAGAAAAGCCCTTCATCTCCCATCTGGCTTTTCATTGCACGACCCCATCGAGGTCGCAGCCCATCCGACCCCCTCCACATGGAATATTCGCCGTCTTATCACTTATCCTCTACCTTTACACATGTCACCACGCTTGACTGAACCCGCTTCCCGACCGAATCTGTAGGCAACGTGACGAGACTGTCGATAACAGAGGTGTGCTCATCACGCCGCCCACACCCCAGAGTCAAACCACTGGGACCTCTCCACTTCGGAGCGTCTCCGATCTCACCTCCATATATCCCCTGGTGGCGCCCCCAATTCGCGCTTTCCCGTGCTCCCGTCTGTTTTCTTACCGGTCGCTCGTTACTCCGCCAAAGCATAGCATCGCATTGCATTGAACCTACTCATCTTGGCCCCGCTACCAAGGGTTCTTGCACACATTACGCTTTCGATTCTTCTCAGCTGGCTACACGATCAACGGACCAGCGAGGGGCAGGTATCTTACTATCCCGACGACCCCCAGCCATTGAACTCTTTCAGACTGCACCGTATGTCGACATAACTGTATAATTCCGCGCGCAGTCGCTCTACCGCGCAGTATAATTCGAATTCTGTCGCCTTGCAATGGCTACTCGTATCTGCGACCTGGCAGACGCTGCCACCAAAACGGCAGCACAACTAGCCAAGCGCATTGCCATCACGCCCAAACCCGACAGTCCGCCAGGTTTAATCGAGGCCTTAACAGTTGACCCTTGGTCCAAGTCTGGGAAATATGGCATGGGCTGGACTTACTTCGCGCTGGCCCTCATGGGAACAGTTCTGTTTATGCGATCTTGGCACTTTTGGCAAGACAAAATTCGCCAAGCCATATACAAGCAAGAAGTGGAGGAATACTATGCCAACCTCTACAACACGGATCCCGACTACGCACACGCCGTACATACGGGACAGGCACAGCACTTCTTCCCCGACTCCGAAGGGCTTGGCGAGAAGCAATTCAAACCAAGGGCTCACTTCTCCTCAGTTGGCTTCGTTAACGATACCTTGGCCCTCTTCCGTTGGGTCTTTTACCGGCCGATTCCCGACTTTGTATGGGGTAGCCACCGTTTCACATTCTCCTCCCTCGCCGTAGTTACCTGCGGTCTCATCGCCTTGGCTTTTGTGACGCTCTACTGCTTTCTCCAGCAACCACTATACTGGCAGAGCATTCAATTCGGTTCGCCACCCATTGCTATACGAGCCGGAATGATTGCTGTCGCATTGACACCTTGGATCATTGTGACCAGCATGAAGGCAAATGTCTTGTCCATCCTGATTGGCATCGGGCCGGAGCGCCTCAATGTCTTCCACAGGTGGGCAGGCTACCTCTGCCTGTTTCTGTCGCTTGTACATACCATTCCATTCTACGTTCAGCCAGTATGGGACGACGGTGGCATGGATGTCTTTTCTCGCCTATTCCCCGGCGGCAGCGGCGTCATCTACGGTACTGGTATAGCCTGTCTTGTGCCACTGGTCTGGCTTTGCGTCGCATCTCTGCCCTTCATTCGCCGAGTCGCATACGAGCTCTTCGTCATGCTACATGTACCTGTTGGCATGGTGTATGTTGGGCTCCTATTCTGGCACACCAAGAATTACCTTGCTTCTTGGGACTACCTGTGGGCAACAGTCGGCATCTGGGTTCTCTGCTATGCCATTCGTCTGATAAACCTCAACTGGACAAGACCATGGCGACTGAGCTTCATGGTCGGAGACGAAGCGGCCATTAGCCTCCTCGCTGAGAACGCCATCAAGATTACGATCCCGACTCAGATGAGGTGGAAGCCTGGCCAATATGTTTACCTTCGCATGCCAGGAGTCGCTTTTTTCGACAATCACCCTTTTACTATCTCGTCGCTCTGTAGCGAGGATTTTCCTTCCGAGTACGGCGAGCAGTACCGTGATTGCGTGCTGGTTTTCAAGCCGTATGGTGGCTTCACGCGGAAGGTCCTCGACATGGCCATCGAGAGGGGGCCATTCCACACATACCGCGCCTTCTTGGATGGGCCATATGGAGGCATGCGAAGGGACCTAGCAGCCTTCGACACCTGTATCCTCATTGCCGGTGGGAGTGGCATCACGGCATTGATGTCGCAATTACTCAACTTGATCAAGCGCATGCGTGATGGGAAAGCCATCACGCGCAAAGTGGTCGTGGTATGGGCCCTCAAAAGACTCGAAGCCATGGACTGGTTCCGTGAAGAGCTCAGAATCTGCCGCGAGTCTGCGCCCCCAGAGAGTGTTACTTGCAAGTTTTTCGTCACTTCAGCAGTGCGCAACCGTGCCATGATGATGGCTGGCCACGACCGTCCTGCACCGAGGGCCTTGAGTCACATGTTCCATGACAAGCTCGATGGCTTTGTGGCAGGAATTGCTTCCAAGCGCAATTCCGCTCTTATCCAGTCTGTAGCACAAGGCGATCCTGATCGAGAGCAGGAATTGCGCGCCGAGCAAGAGGATAGAATTACCGCCTTACCGCAGCAGAAATATTTACAACCACATCAATACCCACCTCCACCCCCAGGACCACCACCCTCTAATCGCTTCTCTGCCCAGGAAGAGTCATTGCGTAAGCTCGAGGGCCGCGAATACGACGAGGAGGAAGAGAGAGATTCCAAAAAGCGCGAGTTCCACTTCCCTCCCATCAACACCAAAGGCGAAGTGCCGCACTTCAACTACGCACCTGCCTCCCCAAGGAAGATCCCCGAGACAAGCCCGCGAAACTCGGATGTGCCAATACGGCCTCCAGAGCTGGCTCACTTGAGGACGACCAACCTCCCGAGCGCAGGTCAAACCCGTCCCACCAGCACATTTGGCCCACCTTCAGGCTTTGACTTCGGCTTCCCGGAGACGCCTACAGAGTTCCAAAAGAGCCTGATGCGCTTTGCTTTCCCAGTGCCCCATCAGATCGATGGCGGCTGGAGCGTCGAATATGGCCGGCCGGACTTGGGATACATGCTGAAAGAATGGGCGACGGGCGGTGCCGACGGCAGAGGCATCCTCGGCAGGCGAACGGCGGTATTCGTGTGTGGGCCGCCAGCCATGCGTGTTGGTGTGGCGAACACTGTTGCCCGGCTTCAGGCAGCGATATGGGGCGATGATATGCTCGAAGAGATTTACTTGCACACTGAGAATTACGCCCTCTGAACCAGGGGCCTGTATTTGTAATGACTGGACGGAAAAGATACCACGGGTGATACAATTTACATCCATAATGACGAGCCTTCTATTTCACTTCACAAATCGATACGTGCCTGCTTCCGATATCTAATGTGAAACGACGTGCTAATTCTTGTGGAGAAACTTATCTTGCAGGAGATCGGGATGAAGGAGGCATACGTAGGCTGTACAAGTGGGGAGCTTGTTTGACTTTGACGTGCTCGAAGTCGTTGTCGTCGAGGTACCTCGGTGTGCCAACATCACAGCATGTTAGGTAAACCAGCGAAACTTATCTCCAGAAACCCTTATGACAACAATTCCACAGTAAGGTAGCTAGCTGCAAGGATGCGGATGATATCTCCATTGATGTATGAATAGGCGCCAGTGACAACTCCCTCTCCCTGTGTTCATGGCATCGCCCCTTGCATAAGAGTTGCAAAACTGTAAAACATGGGGAACGTCGGAAATACCCAAGATTTAGCCCCCCCGGACTAGGCCGATGCATAGGGCTGAGCTTGGGTTGCTACCCTTGCAGGATTCAAGCCGGTGACATCGCGACCTCTACGGCTCTGCCATTCTCTTACAAAACGGGCTGCACTACCCGTCATTTGGCGTCTATCTTTTCACCTCCCACTCACTCACACATATCTCCTTTCTCTGTCTTGATTCTGAGACGGACTGCCTATCCAAGGCCGTCTTCATGTCTTCATCCGCGAATCACATTAATCCACCATCTGCTTCAACAACCATAATGTCGTCAAACAACTCTTCATCTCCCACCGACGCCAATGCCAAGGAGAATGAAATGTCCGGCATCAGCATGGTCACTGCAACCGCCTACCTCCGCAAACTACAGCACGAGACGCCGCCCGAAGAACTTAGAAAGATGCTGGACGACATGGCAAGGGAACGCCAAGCTTCTCCCGAGGAACGACTTCGCAAGAAAGAAGCCAGGGCCCTGTTAGTGGCAGCGCGGAAGAGAGTGGAAGCCCATCGCGAGGAGCGGAGGGCTCAAAGAGAGCGGGACTTTGAGGCAGGAAACCTGTGACATCGATATCGAGCTTGAACTCGTTGCGTCTCAAACATGGGGCATCAAATTGCACTACTAATTACATTAATCGACTACGAACATGTCGTAATGGCTTTAACCATCTATAGCCTTACCGCACGTTACGTAACCTCGGTTATATAATTACTAAGGCCTATTTCGCTCGTACTTTCTATATTAAAGCGAGCTTTATACCTATTTCCTATTTTTAATAAATAACCGTTCTTTTTATATATATTAATACCCTTATAATAACTTTATAATAATTATAAACTTAGCTCTAATTTAAACCCCTATATTTTTATTAAAAAGTTATTTCTTAAGGACTATAGTTTATTATATCCTTTTTTATAATATTATTTAACCCCCTATTATATTTATTAATTTTATTTTTAAATAAACCAATATCTTTTAAAAAGATTATTAATATTTCTAAATAAAAGCTTAATTACTAATAAGATTAGTTTAAGTAATACCTCGTTTTATAAGTTAAGGCCTAGTTAAAGGACGTTTAGGACTTATTAAACCTAAATAACTTTATTTCTTTATTAAATCTATTACTTTTTATTAAGTCTATTCTTTTAATTAAGGAGTATATTAAAATATAAAATACTACTTAAAAATAAGTATATAAAACGGCCTTAATTAAATATTAATAAAGACTTAAGGAGTTTATTTAATAATAAACTAAATAGTTAAGAAGCGAGGCTATAATTAAACCTTTTATTATAATTAAACCCTTAAATAAAAACGATCGAATTGAGTAACTAATTATTTCAATAAAACTAAAGGCTATAATAATAAATTAAGTACGTTTTATTAAAGAATATACCTCTTTTATTCAATAAACTATATTTAAAATAATCTCTTATTTATAAAAAAAGAGATTATATAAATTAATAAATCGCTAGATCTCTTTTACAATTACTTAAAAAATCTTAAAAAACGTAAAAAAAGAGCTTATTAATTTCTTAAACTACTCCCTTTATACTATAATTTAAGTTTTTAAATAAAAATACGTACTAAGTAACTTTAGTTCGTTTCTAATTATAAAAAAGGAATTTAACGTAATTATAAATAGGGCGAACTTTAGTATTAGCTTATTAATTTAAATTAAAGACTTTTTTTTAGCTTATTATTAGGCTACGTAACTTAAACTACTTAAAGTCTAAGGTACTCTTATTTCGAAAACTTTTTTTTATATAACTATATATTATTTTATTTTAAATTAGTTTAATTAAAAGCTCGCTAAGATTATTAAATTAAAATAAAAAAAAGAAGCGATCTTTAATATAAGGTATTATACTAAGATTTTTAACGACTTTTTATATAAAAAAGTAGTATATAATAAAAGTTATAAATAAACCCTTATAATATTTATAATATTAATAAGTTACTTAAATTCCCCTAAGTAAAATAAAGCGACTCTTAATTTATTTACTAACTATTTTTATAAAAAAACCTATTACTAGAAATTAATAAACTATATAAAAATAGAGCTTATTTTAATAAATAAAACGAAGTTAAAATATATTTAACTAAGTACTAACGATATTTAGAAAATAATTTCTTATTTAAACTCAGAAAAGTATATTAACCTCTATACTAATTTTATTTAAAAAGGTTAAATTTATATAAAACCCCTTTCCAAATAAAGTAATAATAACCGAAGTTATTTTAAAAAAACGATTAAAATTAATAAGTTAAATAATAAAAAGAACTTTAAGGGAACTTATTTTTTAAATATTATAATTATAATTATTAACGTCGGTCTATTCCCTAAGCTAAGTATAGAAATAAATAAAAATAATAATTTTATTATCTTCTTTATCCCCTTTACTAACTTATACTTCTTTTTTAAAAATATATTTATAAATAACTACGGTATTATTTATTTCGTTAATAACTAATCGCTTTTAAAACTAAATTCTATTTAATAAAGTAATAGTTTAAAAAATATAGATTTTAAAACGGCCTCTTATTTTATTATTATTAAGGGAACGAGGATTATATATAATATTTTTATAAAATTAAAAGGGCTTAAAATAAAATACTTTACTTTTTATAATATCGGTTTTATTAAGAACTTTTATATAAACGTTATATTAGAAGCTCTTTTTTAAAAAACTAGTATTTAGTACTCGGGTTTTAATTATACCCTTTAGTTTAGTAACGAATTTAAGAACGTTATTATTAAGTAGCTTAAGAGGAAGGTTAATTTAGTTTTTTTAAAATATAAACCCTATTTATCCTATTTTTTATTTAGAAATTAATCTTTATTTATTAATATAATTCTAATATGTAGCGCTTAGTACCTACGTTCTTTATATTAATTAAGGAATAACTAATTAAATATAGCCTAGCTTTAGTATTTTAAATCTAGATATTTTATATTAATAATACTTAAAAAGCTCGTCTTAGCTATTTAAAAAGTAAAGATTAAAAAACTAAACTATTTAAAATATTAATATTATATAACTATTTATATAAAATAAGTTATCTTATAACGTACTTTAAAATAAAAAATAACCTAACCTTATTATAAGATCTTATAGGACCTCTTTAACTACTTATTAATTTATAAATAAAATAAGTAATTAATATTAATTAAAAACGAGTATTTAAATAAGATCTTCGTCTTTTTATAAGTTATAAAAACCTATAATATAATATTTAAAGTCTTATACCTTTTTAAATAATAAATATATATATAAAAGTATATAGCTATTTACAAGATTTAATAAAATATAAAACGTATAATAATCGTAATTAATAGTAAAACTCGTTTCTAAATATAAGTACGAGAGCTAAGAATAGATTTAAAAACTACTCCTTTATATATAAAAAAACTAAATAGAAGAGAGGAACGAGCTAATTAGGAAATTATTAATAAAGTAATTAATATAATATTAATAACTAGCTTACTAAACGAACTTTAAGTAAAAACTATATTAACTATAGCCTATTTATATAATATTAGCCCTAAGTAACGTACTAACTAGCTATTACTAATTTAAACTAAAAAAGTCTAGTTTATTTATTACTTTAAGTAATAATAATTAATAAATATACTAAAGCTTATTTATAATCTACGTCTTTATTAAAAATAAACGTACGTATATAATTATAAAGCGTACCCTTTTAAAAAGGATTATAAAAAAGGAATTAATAAGAGACGCTTTAAAATAAAATAGAAGGGATATATTAAATATTTTATAAATTACGTACTAAATACCTATAACTTATATAAAATCTAAATTCCCTCGCTTTTAAAAGTTATTATTATTTAAAATATAATATTTAATAAAATAGCTTTTTACTTAAAAAATAATATTAAAATTATAATTCGTTTACTTAAGTTAAGGGCCGTAATAAATAAAATTTAATAACTATTTATAATAATTAAACTTAAGCTCTAATTACTTAGAATTATAAATAAAAAAGAGGTTATATTAATTAATAATAAAAAGTAGTTATTATTACTTATACTCGTTTTATAAAAAATAAATAAGGTTATAAAAAAGCCTAGTTCGTTTTTAAATAAATAAAGTAAGTAACTATTTATTCTTAAACTAACCTTAAATTTTAAAAATTCGGAGTTAAATATAAACCTTATTTAGCTAATTAAAGTTATAAGCGAGGTTATAAAAGAAGTTAATCTTTTTATTAAAAAAATTAAAAATATAATATATATATAAATAAAAATAAAAACTTCTTAAAGCTTTTATAAAGAAGATCCTTTTACTTAATTAGACCCTAATAAACCCCTTTAATAAGCAAGCTTATATTAAAAAATAAAAATAGTAAATAACTTAGTTAGTAACTTTAATATAATTAGTATATATAACTAAGAAGAGGACGGGTATACTAAATAAAGCTAGAAGTTAAAAAACTAATTACGAAAAATATTTATTTAAAACCCGAGTTAATAAGAGTAACTCAAGTAATACTTTTTTTATATTTAGGTAAAAAGAGACTAGGACTCCTTTTTTAATACGTATATACTTAATTAATAAAAAGTAATTAATAAAGTAACTTAGGGGTATTAAATACTATATTATTACGTTTATACCGTAATTAATAAAACAAAATACGTTTTACTTACCGTAGTTTAATTTAACTAAGTTTATATAAATTATCTAATTATTGTTTTAAAAAAGTAAAAGGAAGTTTTTAAAATACTAAAACTTTTAAAAAGTTAATTTATAAAAATAATATAGTTAAAAATTTAAAAGCTAAAGGAAATAAATATTTAGAAAGTAGTTAATAGGGCGTTAGTTATTTTTAAACTAATATTCTTTAAATAAGTATTTAATTATAAACTAAATAATAATAATTACTTTAATCGTTATAAAGCGAGAATTTATATTAAGGGGGACCTTTAAAAACGATACTCCTTAGAAAAAACTTATATAATAACGTTAATAACTAAGACGTTTAGGGTAGCTATAATTATTATTATTTAATTCGACTTAAAAGTTTATTAATATAATATTATAAACGCTTTTTTAAATATAATTAAAAAACTAAGTAACCCCCCTATTATTTACCAGTTTTTAAATAGTTTTTATAAACTAAGAATATATATTAAACTCGAGCGGGCCCTATATAGCGCCCGTAACGCTCTATTTTTATAATATAAAGAACTAACGTTAATTTTTAAAAATTTAGGTCTTTTATTTATAAATAAGGACCCGTATTTATTTTAAAATTCTATTAAAAAGGTCCTAGTCCTCTTTTATATAAATAATATCTTCGTTTTTTATTATTAAAACTATATTTACGAGGCTAGTTAAGTAACTAAAGGGCTTAAAAAGAAATATAAAATAAAAAACTAGGGGCTAGTTTTATAATATCTTAAGATAAGGGTCGTTTATAGTTAACTAAATAAGAAAATCTATTTAATTTATAATTAATATTTCGAAAAAGTAGTTAAAAAGTTCGATTTTATTAATTTTATTACTCTTATAACCTTATTATTAATAATCCTAATTAAAAAGAACTTAGGGGTTATATTTCTAAATAAGACTAAGTTTTTTTAAAAAAAGATCAGATTAATATTATATATAGCGATTATAATTCGGCCTAACGTCGCTTTTATATATACTTTACTCTCTTAGTTCTTAATAAACCCGTCCTATTAGTATTATTTTATTATAAATTAAGTTATATAATACTTAATAATATACTTTAAAATCTCGGAGGGTAACTAAATATTATTAATTATAAATAACGCTTTATTTATAAGTAATAAAAAGACCTAAAGATTTTTATAAAATTTTATAATCTCTTTTTTTAATAACTTTATTTAGTAAAAAGTAGCTCGTTAGAATATAATAACTACGTTAATTATAAAAGCTAAATTACTAAGTTTAGAATATATAACTAAAAAAATACTCGCTCTTAAACGCCTTTTTAAAAATGTCTTACTTAAGCTTAGTAATATATAAAAAGTATATTATAATAATTATTAAATAATTAAACTTATAAAAAAAAAAAGGAACGTATTTTAACTTATTTATATTACGTTAATATTTAAAATATATAGTTATAATAAAAGTATTTAAAAAGCTTATTTTAAGTAGTTTATATATTAATAAATGAAATACTAACTAATAGTCTTATAAAAAACCTTTTTAAAGCGAAGTTTAAGTATTTTATATTACTTTTAAATATAAAAAATATATAAAAAATAATTATACTAAACGAGAGGACGTTTAAAAAGTAATAAAACGGCCCGGGGGGCCCGGTTTTTAATTAAAAAACGTAACTTATAACTAAGGAATATAAAGTTATTTTAATAACCCCGTTAAGTTATTTAAAAAGAGGCTATTTATTTAAAAAAGTAAGCGTATATTTATTTAAAAAAGACTTAAATACGAGCTATATATTTAGAGGGATATATAAATTAATAAAAATATTAATTCTAATTTAAATATTATTTATTTTTATAAGTAAAATAGCTAATATTATTACGTCCTTAATAAGTTTTTTTAATAATACTTTTAATATAAAAAAAGTATTTATAAATACCTCTTTTATTAAGGCCTCGTTTATATAAACCCCCTTATTTTTATTTTTATTTAAAAGATTATTATATTTAAAGGCCTTATATAACGCTATTATTATATAAGTTAGGGTTTATATATTAAGTTATAAATAATAAATAAAACGAGGACGGTTTAGAATATATTTTATAAAATGTAAGTAGTTTTATATTAATAACTATAACTATTATTAACTTTTTTATTACTCTTTATTTAAAATATAAGAACTTTATACTTAAGAACTATATATACCCCTTAAGAATAAGGGTATAACCTAACTTTTTATAAGTTTAATAACGTTAATATTTATTATTAATATACGAACTTAAGAAGTACGTACTATTCGAATAGTTACTAAGGGCGCTCTTAATATATTTAAAATATTTATAACTAAACGAGGGAAGTAAAAGTATTAGCTTATATTAAACTTTAATACTAAAAATAGTATTAAAAAGGTCTATTATTAAGAATTAGTTTTATAAATAACGATAGTTAAAAAAGTATTATATATATAATTAATTACTTTATATTTTTTAAAAAGAGGTAAGGGAGGGGGCTATAAACTTAATTTTTTTTTTATTCTTTTTAAAGAAAATTTCTTTTTTCCTTTTTATTTAAAAAGAGGCGAGGGAAGGGGTTATAAACCCTCTTTATTTATACTATTTTCTTAAAAAACGAGGACGTCTTTTTAATTTTTAAAAAAGAATAAGGGAGAGGGTTATAAACCCTTTTTATTTTTATTACTTTTTTAAATAACTCGTTTAGTTATAAAATTACTACTTATTTAATAAAATAATTAGATCAATATTAAATAAACGAGGCCGTATTATAACTAAGGTATAAAATAAAAGAATATTATTTACTTATTTTAAGCTTATAGGGGGGGCTAGGGGAGCTACTACTCTTTTTTAAAACCGTAGTTTTATATTTATACTTCTTAACTTCCTATATTATAATAATATAAATATAGTTTTTAATTAATCGTTTTAATAGTATTTAAATAAAAACGATATTATTAATAAAGATTTTTTTTAATAATATATATATATAAAAACGCGGGTATAAAAATAAAAAATAAGGGTATATATATATAGTAATAATATAAGTATAAGTTAAAAAGGGAAAAAAAGTCGGTACTATAAATAATAATAAGAAATTTATATATTTATTACCCTTAACTTATAAGTTAATTATTTAATTAATAAGAGGCCGTCCCTTAGTTATACTTTTTATCAATAATATTATTTTAAAATTACTTATAATAATAAATATAGAGGTTAATTTATAACCGATTTATCCCTCGCTTATAACTCTACTTATAAACCGATTTACTTTATAATTCCTTTTATAAATAAATTCTTATATAATAGTATTTAGTTTTCTGTTTTTAATAAACCTTTTTATAATAATATAAGTAATTAAGTACGCTTTTTTTAAATATATATTTACCTAAGGGGGTATATTATAATAGCTTTAACTATTTATAGCCTTATTATATATTATATAACCTTAGTTATATAATTACTAAGGCCTACTTCGCTCGTACTTTTTATACTAAAGCGAGCTTTATACTTATTTTTTATTTTTAATAAATAACCGTTCTCTTTATATACGTCGATACCCCTATAGTAACTCTACGATAGAACATGAATTATTAAAATAATTCCTGTTGGACTTCGTGTTATTTGCCTTGCTCTTGGCTTATCTCTCACCCGCTCGAAACACCGCTATCGCAACTGCGGATGTTTGCGCTCCGCACATTGACGATGGGATTGATATCGAGAACACCGGAAACTCTTGGCAATGCGCCGGCCCCTCGCCCCAACCCAAGCTTCCACATTCTTCATTATCCAACGACTGATGATCGGTCACTAGTTCAGTCAAGTGAGTGACACGATAGTTTATTGCTAAATACTTTCCATTGCTCCAATTCTACCAGCCCTGTTACTACTATCTGTATTATTACTATTGCTGTTCTTGCTGCTGCTCTTGCTACCGCTACTGTTACTGCTGTTATGATTGTCTACTTCTTACGTATTCTGCGCAGAATAAGTACCTATCGGAAAGCGCAGGGTACCTAGTTATAATAATGGCTCTAGACTTAGTAATGGTAGCTCTCAGAAGGCAGTTGATACTCGGAATACTTGTCGATTAGTATTTGATTTTATTACCGACCGGCTAGATTCTTATAATGAATTCTCTACTCCGAAAGACATGAGGGTGTTAGTATCCCTATTATAGGGTAGTTAGGTCGAACCGTAGTTAATAAAGAGATTAATTAAACTATATAAATATCTACGTAGGTATAAAAAAGAGGTTCTAACTATAAGTTAAGCTAGCTACGATAATCGTAAATAAGGCCCCTAATTAGCCCCTACGTAATTAGCTATATACCGCGGTCGAATTAGACTTCTAATTTAATACTAACTTTCTCTTTCTTTTATCGATTTAATTACTACGGTTAGAAGTATAATTCGACCTCGGGCCCGTTTACTAAGTCGTCTCCTTTTCCCCCTTTTCTCTACTCTTTTCGTATAACCTATCCCTCTATTCGTATAGTAACTTTTTTACTACTTACGAATTACTCTAATCCCTTATTTAGTACTACTTTTATAAAAGCGTTTACGAGGTTATTTTTATTATTAATCTAACGGATCTCGAGTATCTCGCGCCTTTTATATAATTACCTAAGGGCTATAATATTAATTATAAGCCTCTTTTCCTTCGTCGTTCCTAATTTAATAAAGTATTCGTATAGCGAGTAGGAATCTATATAAATAACTATTAGAATAAGTAGAAGGCTAATTCGATTAGTAATCTTCTTTAGCGTCGTTAAAACTATATAAGAGAGGTTAACGCCGTTAACTATACTATAAACCTCCGACGCTAGTATACTTCTCGTTACCTACTTACTTTTAGTTAATAAGTAATAAATTATATTACCGTATATAGTAAATTCGCTCTCGCCCATACTCTTATTAGCTAGGATAATAATATACCCTAATTATAAAGTAAGGTCGTTATTATTCGTAAATAACCTATTAATAAAGACGTAAAGCTTACTAGTCGCAAGGTTAATTAGGTAATAAATAAGACCTCGATCGAGATTCGTTTATTACTACTTAAGCTACTTATTAAGTACCTCGACGTCCCGTTTAGTTAAGTTTATAGCCTATACTACCTTAGCGTAATTAAACGTTACTTCGGGCTAATAAATACTTATAATATATACCCCTCGCGCAAGCTTAGCCTTATACCGCTTCTTAATATTAATTATATTTAGATTAACGAAGTTAATCTTCTTACCCTACCCCTTTTACTAAAAGACGACGGTTTCCCTTTTAATTATAAAAATCCCGCTGTTAAATACTAGGGGGGTATTTATTATAAAGACCTCTTTTAGCTTCGTTACGAAGCCCGCTTTTTAAAGCTCTTTATCCTCTTTCTTTATAAAGTTAATATTAAATAGGCTTAATATATCGTCGGTCTATATTTTAATAATCCTAAATTAGTCGCCTTTGTACTCCGCGACTAGTAAGTACGGGTCGTACGTAGAGGTAACTATTAATAGTTAATTAATATAAAAATTATAATAAGTAGCCTACTAATAAGTACCCGATTCTACGAGCCTATATAGTAGCTTAAGCACTTTAATAATCGTACTTTCTAGGCATTTACTAGCTATTTCCTTTAGTAAATAGGCCAGGATTCTCTTTATAAGCCCTATGGCCGATTAGGTATAGGCCTAGGTAATATCACGGCTCTAAATCTCGTATCCCTTCTTCCGTAGCAATACTATTAGTACTATTATTAATCGTTAGCTATAGCGCTATATAGTAAGTAATTATATAAGTAGCGTCGCCTTTTCGACGTCGCTATACCCCTAAATTACGTATCTAAACTTCTTATATAGCTAGGGTATTCCTTTTTTTTTAATCTTACGAACTATTCGTAATTTAAATATACGGAGGTTTATATATTTTTCTAAGTTATATAAGATAAATCGATAGACCCCTTAATCGCGAAGAGTATTTATTTTAATAAGATCTAATTTCTTATACGGCTTTTTAATAGTTATAATTACGCCTTCTTTATATAGTTTAACCGCTAGCTCGAAATCGGCTTTCTCTTTTATTATATAAAAAGTGTTAATTACCTCGTTATTAATAATAAATTACTACGTTAGGGCTTACCGTCGTAGTCTTTTATAACGTCTCGCTAGTAGTATTAGTACCCTTTTAATAATATCCTCTTCCTCGTTATTTATTAGTACTATTACGACGATTTCGTCGAGGATAATTTCCTATGCCTCTGCTACGGGTTATATAGTTTCCCCTAGCTCTTTTTCTTCTTATAGGTTAGAAATTACCTCGTTAAGATCTATATAGTACGGTTTAACTACCGTAATTAATACTTCGAGTAGCTAGTTATAATCTCTCGCGACTATATAAAAGCGCTCGTTAATAAAAATTAACTTATATAGCCCAGCCTATTATTAAGTAATTTCGCGCTATACTCGTATATCCGAATTTAATAATATATTTAAATTATCCCCTATATCGGTCCTATTGCGCGTAGTAATTACCTTATTAACTTACTTTTTTATACTTACCTCGCGCAGTGCCTATATTACTTTTTTAATTACTCGGGCTTATTAGCTTATACTTAGTAACGGTAGTAAGGCTAAGGTCGTTCTTAAATATGCTCTAAATACTAATAGCGTTAATATAAGTCCGTTAGGCCCTATAGTATCGTTATAGTATTTAAGTACTATCTAGAGGCATTCGTCGTTAGTAAAATCCGGATTTTTCTTTTTAATAATTCTAAACGCCCTTTTTAACTACTAGTATACTCTCTCTACCTTTCTAATACTATAGTACGCTTTAACGGGTACGACTTTTAGCTATATACCGTAGGCCGTCGTATTATCCCTAAATTTTACTAACTTAAAGCTAGTACTAGCGTCGGTTCTAATACCGTCTAACGGTCCCTAGTATATATCGATCTAGTTTTTTCGTAGGGCTACTTATACTATCTTTGCTTATAAATCCTAGAAAAATTACCCTACCTAGAAGGATATAACTACGTTAATTATATATAGTACTAGCTGACTATTTAAGTAAAAGATATTAACGACGATTTCCTAGTTAAAGTTAAGCTTATTACGCAATTTAAACTTAAATCTACATAGGCTCTGCGTATTTATTTAGTATTAATAATATACTTTTATTAACTACTCTAGCGCCCCTATTTCGATATTATTATTATTTAATTACTTTAAGAGGTTATATAGCCTCGTAACCGACGGGTACCCGAATCTCTAGTATAATCTTTTAAGCTCACTTTCCGTTAGGTAATTAATCGACTTCGTATCGTTAATAAGCTTTATAAACGTATACCCCTATCGTCGTTTAACTACCTCGAAGTACTTATTACTAGAGATTCTGTTCCTCGTATTATCGAATATAATACTTAGTTAATCTATATTTTTTAAATATAAGAGAAATGGGGTATTAATAAGTAAAATATAAAAAGTTATCGTTCCGAAGTACGTCTTTATTTTTACTATACCTAGAGTAACGATTTCCTTACCTAGGCTAAAACTAATCCTCGTAATACCTATTATCGATATATTAAGCGTTATTAGCGCGATCTTTTATAGCGCCCAGAATTACCCTTTTTCTTTAGTTAACTATTACGATACCCTAGTATTTAAAATAATCCTATAGAAATTATCTAAGCCGTACTTTTCGCTCGTATAAAATACCTATACGAGCTAAGTATTCGAGGGATCTAAGTAATATAAAAAGGACCCCTCTAGCTACCCCTAGATTTACTTAGTACTATATTCTTTTTTTTTAAATATTAAAAGAGATAGCGTCTTCTCTTTAATCGTTAAGAAAATAGGCTTCGGCCCTATTAAATTCGCCCTTTTAGCTACCTCCGTATCCGTTATCTAAGGGACCTTCCCTTACTATCCGTAAATAAAAGCCTGCTTATTAAGAGCTTTTATTACCTTCTATTCGTTTAGCCTCGTATATCCTCTAGAGGCTAATAGGGTAAAAAAAGAGTAATTAATATCTTCGATTTCGTCGTAATCTAATTCGTTAGTATAGGGGGTGAGATCTTCTTTATTTTTTAAATCTCTTATAGGGGATATATACTTCAAGCCGCTACTTTAGCTACTGTCGCTAAGTTCTATACCCCGGATCTACCCTTATATATAATAAAGAATTAGTTAAACCGACGAGGGCTAGTTTTACTATTTACTACCCTCGACTTTTTATACTATTCGTATAATTTAATATACTTTTCCTCCGAGTAGTTACTTAACTAATATTTATCTTTTTTATAAATATAGTATTACCTTTTTTATTACCCTACCCGTAAGTTAAATCTTTACTTATTTAATAAATCTAGGCCTCTTTACTAGCAATTACCGTATCTAGCCTCTTTTCTTTTCTTATTATACGTTCGATCGACTTAATATTATTAATAAGGGCCGTCGTACGCTTAGAGGTAGGTTTAGTACGGCATTCTTATTTTAATATTAAAGCTAGATCTTAGCTTTGAGTAGAACGTCTCGTAGTTTTTAAGTACTTAGTATAGGGTTATTTTTATTTTTAATATACGCTAGACTATAGTATAGAGATATCCGACTTTTTGCTTATTTATCCCCTTATTTAGCTAGGTTTTCGCTAGCTTATTAATTCGATCAATAAGCTCTTTAAGGATCTCTACTTATAATTTACCTTCTATTATCCTAGCTATAGATATAAAAAAAATCGCTCGTAGCTTAGATAGGAGCTCTAGGTTCTTATTATAAGTCTTAAAGCGGCTTTAGATTACGTTAATTATATTAAAAAAGTCGTTTCGATCGAGATTACGTACCGCTTTATAATAATAATTAGAGGCTTTATTTACGAATACGATATTACTAAATAGTATTAGTATTCCCTAATTTTAATTTTTTTATAATAATCGTAAAATATCGTTAGGGTTTTTTATAAGACCTTATACTTCCCCCCAGAGTATAATTTCTCTTTTGGGAAGATCTTTTTAAGGTCTATAAATTACCTCGTATTCGCTATTAGATTTTTAGTATTTATATACGAACCCTACGTCGTTACGTATTATTAGTAACTTCGGGTCGTCTACCTCCTTTCTTATTAACTAATCGGCGCCGAATTTCGCATTAGTAATAATAACGAGTTATAGATCGAAATAGGCAGAATTATTAATTATCGTACTTCTAGTACTATATTTTACCCCGGTATATCCTTTTATAACGATAGATTTCTATTAGTAATTATAAAGAGGAAATCTAGGTCGTTTACCCTTTTTTTAAATTCGTTAAAGCGATTATACGCTCTATTAACCTATACCTAGTTCTATAATACGAATTCCTCCTCTATAATTATTATTACTAGTATTTTATATAGCTCTTGCGATTATAATTACGCTAGTAATACCCCTCGCCCGTAAAAGAATTTATTAACTACTTTTACGATTCCTAAGCTTGCGCTTACGAACTATTTATCTAGCTAGTAGCTAAGGTCGTTTACGATCTCGTAAAATAGGGGTTACTCCTATAGCCCTTTTTTTTTATAAACCTTAGTTAAATAGATTAATACCGCGTTAATTTACTTATTATTAGGCTAATCTGCGATTTTATATATCTACGTCCCCTAATAGTCCGGGTTAATATTTACTTACTTATAAGGGATTAGGATTCTATTTAAGATCGGGTTTCGTCCTCTTCTTTTTTACCCTAACTTACTAAGGGGCTTGCTCTAGTTTATACCCGTATTAATAGTTATTAGCGTATTTAATTTTAACGGGGATATATCTAATTTGCGCGCGGGTTATAGTAAATCCGTACTTTTACTACTTAACGAATTTATTAGGGTCTAGGAGATTCCTACTTCCTCTTACCGTCTCGCTACTACTCTCGTTTTTATTATTTTTAGCAATTACTATTGCCCTTTTAGATCGCTAGCTATTATACTTACTAAGATCCTCCTTTTTATTTAATAAAAAAGGGTAGGTTTTAGTAATTCTTTTTAATAATAGTAGTAATAGACGTTTATATTACTATAAGAAGATATAGTAATTAGTCTCGGGATCTTTACTAGTTACTAATTTCTACTATCCCGTACACTTCTAGCCTCTTAAGCCTCGTGCTTTTTATAATCTCTAAATAGCTTCCTTAATTAATTTCTAATCACGGGCCGGCCGCGGAAAAGTCGTTTAGTAAAAAAGCTACTCGGGGCGATAGTAAAAGGCTAGTTACTTAAGTAGTTCTATTAATTAACGTAGTTTAACGTAGTAAACGTCGACCTCTTATAAATAATAAAAGGCTATAATTACTTAATTCCGTGCGGTATTCGAGAATTACCTCCTTTTTTATCTACTTCTATAAAGTTAATTAGTACGAATCTCCTATCCCGTGCGGTATTAAAAAGTCGTCTTTTTTATATAGCGAGATACTTTACCGATTTATAATAATAAAGTTTAATTACTAATTAGTATTAGTATCCTTATTATAAAGTAGTTAGTTCGAACCGTAGTTAACGAAGAGATTAATTAAACTATATAAATATCTGCGTAGGTATAAAAAGGAGGTTCTAACCGTAGGTTAGGCTGGCTACGATAATCGTAAATAGGGCCCCCAATTGGCCCCTGCGCAGTCGGCTGTATGCCGCGGTCGAATTGGACTTCCAATCCGACAGGGGGAAAAATTCCAACCCGGTATGAATACTTGGATCCTTTGCGCCCTTGGATTGACAGCAACGTCATTCCAGCATCCCACGGTGATCTGTCAGCAAACAGGGCAAACTGGAGAAAACCTAAGGTTTGATTCGCCTAACGCCCCCGCGGAGATCTAATCAAGAGGCCGATAGATGGAGCAATTGAACAGCATTGAAAGGAAAAGGGTCCATGCATCTCCCCACGGCGCCTATTACCTTACCGTGCTTACCTTAACCAGCGAACTAACCCCGCACATCTCCATCTTATCCAATGCTCTAATCATGACAGACAGGGAAGAAGAGGAGGAGGAAGAGGAGAAAGCTCAGCTTCCTTGTTGCCGGCACTAACGCTAGCCGAAAGTCTCAAACACGTATAAAAACGGCGATCGGACGTTCTGTACTGTAGATTCCCCCTCATCCCAAACGGTTAAAGTCAGCCTGTTCCAAACATCTCAACTTCACTACATCCTTTACTCATTTTTTCTACACGTTGATTACTGAACAGTACATACGTCACTATACACAATGGGTTTGAAGGGAAGCTGCATGTGCAAGGCGATCAAGTACGAGAGTACTGGTAGGCTGGCCCGATTGCAACATCGTGTGAACCACGCTGATAAGAAGCAGAGGACCCTCAAGTCACCGCCCTGTGCCACTGCACAGATTGCCAAAAGGTATGAAAACCCCAATATCAGGACTCTCATCAAGTCCATACATGTAGCTAATGAATTACAGTGGAGCGGCTCAGCTTTCACTTCCAACGCCGTCGTTCCTCGTACATCTTTCAAGGTCACCCAAGGTACGAGAGGCTCCCCCAATATTCTTCCCTAAATATGCACTAAACCCCGGTCATTTAGGTGAGCCCAAATTCTACGACATCACTGGCGACTCGGGCAAGAACAACAGGCACTTCTTCTGCTCCAACTGCGGGTCCAGTCTTTATACCGAGCTGGACTTGATGGCCGACGTCACGTGCATCAAGGCCGGTGGTCTCGATGAGGGAAAGGCGAGCCTGGAAGGGAAGCCCGCCGTTGAGTTCTACTGCAAGGATCGGGTCTCGTACTTGGTCGATGTTAAGGGTGCTGATCAGAAGCCCGCTTTCAGTTGAATGGTGAGACGTGTGCAGTACACATGTAGCTAAGATTGCTTTATAGGCGAGCATTGAAGTTGCGCGATGATATGAAATGAAGTAAATCAATCCTAGTATACCCAATTGTCTCCTATAATCATTGGGGTGAGACTTTCCCAAACTAAACTGTCCCATCTCGAAATCTCAGGCACAGCATTAGAACACCCTTCCCGTATACAAAACAACTGAAACCTTGAGGCTTCATTGCCACGGAATGTCAAAGGGTCAAGACACCTGATCCAACTCTCTAGACTCAGCTGGCCCAACTTTGGTCGAACTCTGAAATTACCCTCGCTGTTAGGAGATAGGGAAAGACGCAAAGCGGATTGTTCCTTTTCAAGCAAGATCTGACGCCCATCCAGAATCCACTCATAAACAGTTGGGCAGCGTGGGCACCTGACGACATGTCGACATGCATTGCCGCCGGCCATGAATCTGCCCATCAAATCGGGGTTAGAACGATTACGACACGCGCAGCACCTGCAAAGTCCTAAGACTTCGGGACTGTGCCAGTGCCAAACCTTGCCCCGGTCGGAGGGGTTTTGAAAGCAGATACAGTATCCCTGTTCGAAGGCCCGCATGAGAAAGGTATCGTCAAAAGCCACGTGAGGGCATAGAAAATGACTGAGCGGCTGTAGCCCCCGAAGAGATTGCTGAAGACGCTCTTTGGTGAGCACCTCCCCTCGACCGATCTTGCAGATGGGAAGTTTCCATCGTGCTATCAATAGGGGTTGCTGATAGTATTTGATAATACCGTGCACCCAAGTCCCACGGGACATGTAAATGCCAGGGGCCATTCCGCCACCAAGCTTGAACACCGGGGCGCATAGCTGGCATTCAAATAATTGAATGTAATAATCATCGGAGTCCAATCTTGTTGTAAGTGTGTCCCTGTACATCTTTTTGAGTGACTGGTGATAGTGTGGGCAGATAATTAGCTTCCCTTCCCGTGGGATGCATAACTGGGTTTCTGGAGTCGACATTCCATCCGAGAACCAAGATCTCAAGTGCTTCGTTCTGCAGTATAGGCAGAACAAGGCGTCGATACAGATTAAGCCTTTGTATCTTCTTCTCGGCGCACGCAAAGCGCAGTCTTTGCAGAGAACCCCCCTTCGGACACGCTCTCTAAAATCTTTTCTGTCTGAGTACGAGAGCTGCCGAACGTCGAATCTCATCAGCATCTGTCTCTTTTGTTGAATTTGTCCTTTGATAGATACCGCCTGTTTCTTCGAATCTGCCAGGCGCAAGAACAGTAGACAGGCCATCAAGACAGTCATCAATCGTGATATGAGGGACTTTCCGACGTCCTTGCTTTCGGGCTCCGCAGATGAGTCTTCACTATGATATCTAGCAAAGGTTCGGTGGGAAAAGGCGTGCAAAAAGATTGCCGAAGACTGTCGAAAAAAGTAAAGATCATCTGGAGATAAGAGATCCATTATCTCAAACAGGAGTTCTGTTGGAAGTCGGTGCAAGATAGAGGTTTGTGTGCGAGTCTGGCTTCGTCTAGGTCCTACGACCTGTCCCGTATAAATACCCCAGCGTTGAAATAGCCCGTCATTGCTCCGGTACTTCAAAACCGAGCGAGTCTCAGAGGAGGAGTCCATCAGTACGGGAAGAACGCTGCAATGAAAAGCTACATGACCATTAGTTAGGTACGTTCGGGCAATGAGAACCGAGGTCTACCGTCGAGGGGCTTTCTACTAAAATATGCGTTGTGAAAGCAGGTCGTTGCAGCTCATCAGAGGATTTGCAAGAAATAGAGAATGGATTCATGAAGTGTAGAATCATCGAAGACGATAGAGATCAAGCCAAGGCTTTTGTCTCCATGAATGACAACAGCGAGATGGTCTCTGAACCGATTCTTGTCCCTGTCCAAGTGTCGAGGGCCTATCTATACACCAGGAAATCAATCTTTGCGCCACCCGAGTTCGCTCTCAAGGTAATAGATTATGGAGAGACAAAGTTTGCAGAGTGATCATGGGTCCGTATCATCAAGGTAATAGCAAATACCATTGTGGCGGCACCCAAGTCCTCAGCTCAACCAAGGTAAGTGGTGCAAACCCAACCTCTGACTCGAAAGCAGGGGCCACAATGCAACTTGTTGAAGTAGCGCAACAAGTCTTTGACAATGTGAAAACTCTGGTCTCGAGTTGGATGAACCGTGTATGGATTCATAATAGGAATACCATAGGACAAGTCTCAGGGTCAGCAAAGAGGTATGAGGGAAATTTGACGTTCAGATTGAAGTCAGCGGACCGTTGCGATGAAACTATCTGGTTCCTCCTGTTGCGATTCATTGAAAATGACAACCATTATTTATGGAGAAGATTCCAGCTTCCATCAAGCTTACGTCGCCAGAGAAGAGCTTATCCTAGAGCAATCTTGCTCTCTTGGCTCTCCCAGATGACCTGTCATTTCGTGAGTATCATGTCCCAACATAGCGCAGGTATAAAGCTTACCGCATTCCAGCGCCCCCCTGATTCTTCAACTCCACATCCTCATCCCAGTCATAGTCGTCCCTCCCCTCCTTGCCAGCGCCACGGAACAAAACTTTGACTTCGAGCTTCTTATCAAACCTCTTATACGCCTTGGGAGCGTCATCAAGGTCGTACTCTGCCGTAGCAATGAAACCAGGTCTAGCCTGTCCGCTCTCGACAAGCTTCACTAGCGCAGCAAACGTCGGCTGCCCCTGAACAATACCGCTCTTCATCGTCAGCGCCTTGATCCAAAAGTCACTCATCGGTAGACTGAGGTTCTTCTTCATCTTATCTGCATTGGGCGCGCCCACGCTCTTCTCCTGGGCCCAGTAGACGCCAGGTATCCCGATCCCGCCGCCAACAGAGGTGACGGCGATGGCTTCACGTAGGATGTAATCTTGCTGCGGCTTCAGCTCGGCATTGACGCACTCCTGCCCGCAGCAGTCGACACTACGGTTCACGCCGCCGGGACGGAGAGCCAATATCTGCTCCGAGGCCGAGGCACCGCCCTTGGTAAAGTTGATGGGAACGGCACCGATGCTGGCGGCTTTGGCTAGGCGCTGTGGAATGTGGTCCACGACGTAGACTAGGCTAGCACCGCGAATGATGGCGCTATAGGCGCAGAGCAGGCCGACGGGACCGCCACCAAAGACAGCCACGGAGTCGCCTGGCTGGAAGCCCGACCAGTTCAGCCCTTCCCATGCGGTGGGGAAGATGTCGCTGAGGAAGAGCCACTCCTTGTCGGAGAGCTTTTTAGGAATCTTGATGAGGGAGCTGTCAGCGAAGGGCACGCGGACGTACTCGGCTAGAATTAAAGTTAGTTTCATTCTATATTTTTGTAGTAATTAGTGGCGCAGATACCCACCTTGGAGACCACCTAGGTCGCCAAAGTCTTTGCCAAGACCGAATCCACCAAGCTGAGGAAAGATCTGGTTGTCAGTGTCGATGACACCGTCTTCGGGAAGGCCAAAGACGACAACGCGATCACCGACTTGCAGATTGTCGACGGCATCCCCTACTTCCTCGACAATTCCCATAGCCTCGTGGCCTACGGGGTAGGGCACTTCGGCGCTGGACATGATGCCATGGTAGATGTGAAGGTCAGTGCCGCAGATAGCAGATGTGGTAATGCGGACGATGGCGTCTTCTGGCTCCTCGAGACGCGGGAGTGGGATATCTGCTTTGACAGCCATCTCATAGGGTTTGCCTTCCCAGACCACGGCGCGCATGGTCTTGGGGCGTGAGGTTTGATGATTGGTCATGATTATTGTTTTTGAGGAATTGGAAATGGTATGAGAGAAAGCTCAGTAATTGCTCTGTCAGGTATCTGCCTTTGTGGGCCTCTTTATAGATCTTTGCCGCGATTGATCGAGAGACGATTTGTCAGATGCTCATTCTTTCCTAGGCGAAGAGGAGTACCTTTTAGAACCGAATGGGACATATCTGACCCCTTTCTCAACCCCATCATCCCCGACTTGTCATTTTGGTGGCGGAAAATGTCACCTGAGTATGAATAGCCAATTCCCCAGGCTCAAACGTCGTCATCTGGACAGGGGTCATCACCGAATATGCTCGATGTAGAAAGGCAACCATGCCAAGAATGAACCCCGTGAAGCTGCTTTGAGTACGATTTATCCAATTCAACTTAGTCAGACGTTTAGCGAAAGCTGAACGGAAGTTCTTCCTCACACAAGATGGTGCGCAGCCTGTATTCGATATCACGTAGGGCTGACCGTGTTACCCCGGCGGCTCTTAGTCTCAGGGGTTGTGGTAAGCTGACAGCAACCCCTTCCATGTTAGGGCGCCCGGCAACTACGCATGAACGACTGACGGCCCTTACCCCTGTTAATATTCGATTGGAAAGTCCGTACGAGAAGGGGTTGAAGCTGACGTGAAGGTACCCGCGTAAGGCACGTGAGCCCATCAAAGTCATGGTTTGGGTAAAGACATGAATGATAAGTCAAATAGGAACAGTCTGTCTCAGGAGGAGTGGATGTGCATTCGAAGGTGCGCGCAGCAACTCAGGTGTCTATGGTACAGGTAGTATTACAAGAATGGAGTCAATTGCATTCCTCTGGGTCGGAGACTGAGTGCACAACAATGGACCTCATCTCAGTGGAAGCGCTTAGGCTTAGAAACGAACGCGACCCTTGGTGAAAGCCAAGGCGAGCCAGCCAGCAATCAGAGCAAGGCCACCAATTGGAGTGACGGGACCGAGGAACTTGAGATCAGGGTTGAGGATAAGGGCGTAGATGCTACCGCTGAACATGGTCGCGCCGGCGGTGAAAAGACCGGCGGCGAGGGGGTTGGATCGAGCGATGAGAATGGCAACGGAATGGACGAGCTAATGATTGTCTTAGGGTCAGCTACTGATCTCAATGATGATGATAAGTGAAACAAGATGAGAGCAACTCACTTGATAGTGAGCGGCGGTGGACCAGCTGGCAATCTTTGCGGGATCAGAGATGCGGTTCTTCAGGCCGTGGGCTCCGAAGGCTCCGAGACCGACGGCGGTGGCGCCGAAGATGGCACCGACTCTCCAAAAGGCCTGGCTGCTCATTGTTTCTGTTTCCTCGGCGGTGGTATCGGGATGGGTATTTCGTGATGGCAAGAGCGAAGTCGTCTCGTTTGCTTGAGCGCTGGACATTGGGGACGTGAGATGAGAGTGAGATGTGAGATGAACTGGTGAGATTCGGTGGTTCACTTCTGAAAGTTACGTGATGGGCCGGCGGGCTGAGAGCGCGAAACACCGAAGAGCGACCCCTTGGCATTTGCTTAGATAATCAAGCTGCAAAGTACTGCCAGCTGGTCCCGACTGGCGCGGCACTTCAGTTACTTATTTTGTCTCCAGGCCTTGGCGACAAGTTTAAGAGGAACCACTGGGACAAGAAAGGGGAAAGGACCTCTTGTCTGTCTACCATTATACAGCAAAGTCCCTTATTAGCCGGCTCGTTCGGTTCGGGCTTGGTATCATTTGAATGCCGGGCCGGTATCTGTGGACTCGGGGGTCTTCCGTGCGGAGCTCCCGCCTGCGAGTTGAGCTGTCAACTCCACCAGGGCTCAACGCGGCACGATTCCACCCACACTAGGGCAATCTCTCGCTCGCGCCTTCAACAATTCAAATGGTCTGGTGGTGTAGTTGGTTATCACGTCAGTCTAACAAGTTGAGACTCTCTCACGATGATCTCACTGTTCACTGAAGGTCTCCGGTTCAAGTCCGGGCTAGATCATCTTCCCGGGCGATTGGTTTAGTGGTATAATGACCGCTTAGCATGCGGTAGGTCCTGGGTTCGATTCCCAGATCGTCCATTTTTTTGTCGTAATGGTGGGCTGGACTTCAAGATTGTGTAGTGACGTTGTTTTTGATGTCGCGGTGGTGGTTTCCGTAGGTGTGGGCGAGAGGCTACTCTATTTGAAGACAAATCTTTTTCCCGTTGAGAAGTCTTTGTCATACTAGAGGAAATGCTTGGACCGAAAAGTTTATGAGTTGAAGAGATAGAAGGAGAATAAGACAATCTGCCAGCATTCAACTCGGGTTCATAATGGGAGACAGAGGGCAATAACACCATGGATGTCCGTGAATCAGAATATTGAGGACACTGGTGCCCACCGACATTGTGGACCAGTCCGTACTCAGAAGGCTCTAATTGGTTCGGGTTTGGACTGCCATCGACTGTCCAATCGCTCACTTTACAGTACGCGCAGGGATAAATACGACGGACGCTAAGGCAGGCGCTGAGCTTCTTCGAGGCGTGTCACCCAGTGACGATCTGATACATCCGGACTGTGGATGGCGTTACAAATGAAGATATTTCATTGTTCTGCTGAAGTGATGCCTGAATCTTCGAGGCATACGTAGAATGTTGCATATTTATAGCTAATTACATGAACAACGTCGGCTTGCTTGCATCTTCTCTTCATGGGTTGTCACTTTGAGTTCGACCAATCATCAGACGAACCGTCCAACGAAACCACCTTTGGACAAACGGACATTACGAGATCTCGCTAGCAGCTCACGATATACGCGTATTTCGAATTCTGTACGGATGATTATGCCTTCACGGTTTCTTCAGATATTTGACGCAGGACAGCTGAGTATAAAATCTCTGATCATCTTGAACTTCTTTTCGCGACATCAACGTTCTCTAGTAATCGCAATCTCGTCAGAATCATACACTGCCACTCACTCCATGAAGTCGAGCGAGCTGAAAAGGCGTCTTCGGTCGCACAGTGCGTGGTCCAGGGATATGCTTGTTAGCGGGGCTTGAGATTGGACCGAGACTTTAAAGGAGTCTTTCTGCCCTTCCCGGTCATGTTTCCGGTAATAATTCATTCGGTGGCTTGATTTCTTTCTTGCTTCTTGAAGCCATTCCATCTCAGTGTATTCGCATCAGACGGGCTGCTTTTGCTTCACATTCGCCCGAAGGTTGGGAGTGAAAACTCCTCGAGGAACATTGGCAGTTTTGATTACGCTACTTCGCCCGCCTGTCACCGGAGGCTCTTGGCAAAATGCGCCAGCGGACACCTCATCGAAAGTCAAGATTTGGGTGCAAAGAGTGTAAGCAACGTCATGTAAAATGCGACGAGTCCCGGCCGGCATGCGTCAACTGCACGACTGCTCTCAGGAGATGCTCATACCTCGACACTGAGGCGGCAGTACCATCATCGTCCACGTTCTCGTACCAATGTCCGAGCCCAGCAACATCAATAGGGTCATCAACAGCAAGCCCGGCGGTGCCCATCACCCCGGAGCAAGCGACTTGCCGTAATAGCCATGTGCCGACAGAGCCATACGATCTCCGGCACATGGAGTTGCTATACCATTTCGAGCATAACTTGGGCTACAACCAAGGGTTCGGCGATACTCTCACGCGACAAAAGTACCAGCAAATGTCACTGAAGCAAGCCTTCCGGGTGTCATTTCTGATGGACGAGCTTCTAGCTATAGCTGCAGCACACAAGAGCACTTTGCCGGGAGAAGATCAGGCTTTCTATCGCAGCGAAGCAACACGACTACAGACGAGAAGCCTTTCACGTTTTACGGTGGCTGACGGCGATCTGTCTGATGAAGACTTCCTTACAGTATTCCTGTTTTCCACCTGGCTCGGTCAACACGTTCTCTTCGACACGTTCTCGATACCCGCTGATCTTCCAGTCACTCTGGATAAGCTAGTCCACTGCATGGGCCTCCATCGGGTCGTTCGGAGCGTCGTAGGGGGCTCGTGGGACAGGCTCCGGTTTCACTTTGATACCCATCTAGGTGCAGGGAGCCGCTTCGTGCAGAACATGATCATCAGAAGAGAACGGTACGAGACAGGCAACGAATGTAGACATCTGTTGCGCCTCTTTGAATCGAGCGACCTCAACGATGCATCCAAGGCGGCGTGCCAGGAAGCAGTCGAGCACCTGCAGCTCATGTTCGACATTCATCGCAACACAGACATACCTGCAGGTCGGCGGTACAGCACTGTACAGGAGTGGTCAATCCGGGTTCCAGCCGAGTACGTCAGCCTGCTCGACCAAAGACGGCCCGAGGCGTTGGTGGTGCTGGCATATTGGGGCGTGTTGATGCATAAGGCGAGAGACTGCTGGGCGTTCGGGGCCGCGGGACAGAACCTCGTAAGGTCCATTGCAGCTCATCTTGGGTCGTATTGGGGGGAGCTATTGGCGTGGCCAAAGGAGATGACAGAAGCCCCTGTAATTTCGATATCAGGCCCAACTTGAGCTCGTCATGAATAAAGGTCCGTGAGGCGAGTGATGGGGATTAGTATCCAAGAATCAGCTTTCTTCGCCCAGTTTGAGGCGTGGATCGAGGCCGGATGACAGCTATCTTCGTCCTGTGCTCAATTGTGACAGGCTACATCTAAACTTAAATGCTGCCAACCCCACGAAGTCTTACTTTAGCAGCTGCACATCCCCACCTATCAAAGACCCATGCTGCATTTCTCTTGAATTATGGTAACAAAGGACCACTGTATAAGCTACATGTAGTACGGAGCAAGCTCATGGGGCGGGATCATGCTGGCTTCGGCACGATCTGTGAGGGTCCCGCCCACGTGTTTCCAACAAGGAGTGAAGCAGCCTGAGTATTCGTCAGCTCTGCCTGGAAGACCAGGAGAAGCAGGATTACATGATTCTATCTCTGCTGCAGTTCTCCACCCAAATTATAATGCACTACTTCGATACAACGACACCGTCCAAGCCCTAGGGGGCCCAGACCAATGTGCCTCTGCATGACAATGCCGTGCTCGCTCATGGAAACTTGGTGCTAGCAGCGAGTGAAGACACGGATGAGATATTGCTTGCAGAATGTAAAGGTATGTGATTTAGGGTTCTCGAGTAATATGTACACGCTTCATTCCCTTGTAACATTGAACGACCATACTGAAAAAACCCCAGACCAATCTTCACGCCGTATTGACATCTGGCTCAGGTTCATCGTGGCAGGCATAGTGACTAGGTCCTTGCTAATAAAAGATCACAGAAAGCTTTTCTCAGAAGGAGTCATGCCTATGCCCATTTATGGTGACTTTGCCCGTGCGGAAAGATACACCTTCATCTCTGTCTTGTGCCAGGTAGTAAACATCTTTTGCCTCCCTAACCAGCCTGCACTATCAGCGTGTAACTTCATGTCAAAGTTCCACACAACGCGGGCAATGATTGTCCGGATCTCGGCATAAGCCAGACTATGAAGTTGGTCAGTCACATTCACTCAAAGGAGGGGTCTGAGACCTACTTCTTTCCAATACAGTTCCTTGGCCCGAATGAGAATGGCTGGGCTGCTAACTTCTGGTCCGACTCAAACTTCTGGTCCCCGAGCCATCTCTCGGGATGAAACTCATCGTGCTTACTGAAGTGAATCGGCGATCGGTTGATGGCCAGGTGGTGAACGCCGACTGAGTACCCGGCAGGGACGAACTGTCCACAGACCATTCTTCCGCCATCAGGGACCACGCGAGGAAATGTTCCAGGGCCGGGAGGTCCCAGTCGAAGGGCCTCTTCGATGGCAGCGTTGAGGTAGCTCAGTCCAGCTGTGCTCTGGATGGTAATGTCGTCTTCGTTCTCAAAAGTGTTACGGATCTCTGAAGTGAGTTTGGCCAGTGTTTGCGGGTTCTCGCAGAGGAGATAGGTGGCTGCGGTCAGACCTGTCGCTGTAGTCTCACTGCCGGCGACGATAAGGACCTGGGCAGCGGCATAGATCTCCTCGGTTGACATGCCCTTATCATCGCTCCCTTGCAAGATGTAGTACACTATGGATCCCGTTAGCAACCTGCCTTGATTGAAGTTAGCAGATGTGAGCCTACTGAAGTCGGGACGATCAGTCTCTTGCTCAAGACGGCGGTTCACACGCTCAACACCAAACTGGAACTGGGCCACTCTCGTCTTGATGAGGCGGCGGGGAATGAGAAGCAGAAGCATCTCAGACAGCGGTGACGGGAATCGACGAGCAGCACGAAGGTAGGTCCCAGCCTGGAAGATATCAAAGACAGCATGCAGCCACCAGTGCCACTTAGCATCGCGCAGACAATAGAATGGCTCGCCAAAGGCTAAGTCGCCAATAATGTCAAAGGTGGTAAAGTTGTACCAGGAGTTCATGTCCACGACAGCCGCGGACTCTGCGCTCCCACTGGACGCCTGCCCGTGGAGCTTATGGATGAGAAGCTTGACATAGCCGGTGATGACGGACTCTTGAGCCTTGAGGGCCTTGTCCGAAAAGGCAGGATTCTGGAGCCTGCGCATACGCTTGTGGCCGGCATCGTCGGCTGTGAGAATATTCTCGACGCCGTTGACATTCTTGTTCCACCACTGAGCATCTTTCTCAAAGTTACCTGTGCCCTCCTTATTGGGGAAGCCTAAGTAGGCGTTGCGTTAAAATGACTGAGCGCCAAGACGATGCTGATCCTTCTGAACGTACCATATATCGTTTGCCAAGCCTGACCAGAAGTGTAAGACAGCTCGCCGGGGGCGATACGAATCACTTCTCCATACTTCTCGTGCCACTCCTTGACCTTCCAGTGGCTTACCCCGCGAACGTCAAAGAACAGATAATATGCCCTCGTCACACCGGCGAGCTTCGGACCGGGGTAGCGGCTGAGTGGGTGTAGAAAGGCATTGTAAACGCACTTTGCCACTACTCCCAAGAATGCCTGCAAGGTGCCCTGAATCAGTAGTCTGTCTCTGCCAGTCTCATGACCATACCTACTGCGAGAGCTAGAAGTCCCAGAAGCGCCATTTTTACCACCTTGGTCAGTTGTGGTCGTGAGACCCCGCTGGTCGTATTATTGCTGGCGAGGGGTTGTTGATGAAACAATTGAATCAAAAGAGCAACAGGGCAGGGCGAGTCTCCCACGAGAGAGCACGAGGGTTCATACAAGGAGGAAATCGGGATGTGGAAAAGACGGCATGGCAACCCCAAAAGACCCCAAAGGGGGGCGACTGTTCGACGATATGACGCATAGCGGTACTCGTCGGATCGCTTTACGCCCGCATCACGAGTCAGATGGTAAGTCCCTATCAAGGAAACGAATCGTACGCGGTCCAATTGTACTTATCTTTTCCAATTAAGCAATGCTTGAGCTTTCGGTTGATATGTTCCACTGTTAGCGTAACCCCACGGCCGAAGCATTGGGAATGAGAGCGGATAAGCCCGAAGGTGTTTGAGCTTGCTTCCCTTCTTGGCAGGCCGACGTCGATGCTCATCTTGGCTTCTGGGGTAATCGTGGAGTGTGCCATGACTCGTCGACAGTCCAGGTCAATTTATTATACTTTGAACAAGTGCCGGGCCCGGTTTATCGTGCCGATATGATAGATACCAAAGCTTCGATTTGTGGAGTCTTCCTCACTTAGAATGACAAGATTGCATTACTGCGATCTGAGCGGCAAGCTCGCGGCAAGGCAAGCCTCCAACGGTCGTGCCAAGGTGCTTAGTCAATGAGATAGTGTACGCAGGATTCTATAGCCGTCGTATAAGCAATTGTAATTAAGTCCATGTATTGATCAGCAACAGGATACACCTGTTTCGAAACATCCCTATAACGAGGGGCTTCGAGCGGGCAGTTTGGCTTATCTCCCCCAATTCCGACCTTCAGTCGTGCATAGTCCTGGGTGCCGGAGCACTCCTTATGGTCATCAGGCCATGTATGCTAATTAGTGGAGATCAAGAGTCGCGTTTTCTTGGAATACGCAGCCGTTAGATATTTAGCATAAAACGCTGCTCCGAAAATGAGTTCGTATAGAGATTACCTTTGCCCCTCATATCGTGCAGGCTCTCGGCTGTATCAATGTCCGTATGGAGCCTGTCAGAAGGAGGCAAGAAGTCGTAGCAACCGAGACGTAATCCGACCAACAGATATTCTAGATGTAGTCCCTTTACAAGCGCGGATGGGTGAAAAGTAGGATGTGACTAAAATGTATTTCATCTTGATGTTCAGCATGACTTGACTCGGTCTCGTAGAGGGCTCCCGCCGGCATGCATCCGCCATCAGGCGAGCATCGACCTTGGAAACCGCGCTGCCGTCGTGGAGCGTCCAGGATCCCCTGGTCGGTCCAAGTTATCACGAAACTTGACGGGCCCATGCCACACATTTACCTTGCAATCCCACGAGTCGACGACTCTGAACCCCAGTACCTTATCAACATCCGCATCAGATGAACCAATGAGCTAGGCAAGAGTCCTCACCTACGGATATACCTCGATGGCGTTGGGATGGCAAAGTGGCGGGAGCTGAGGGGCCATTATAGTGACTGCTGTCGCGGGGTTTACGCTGAGACATGTGATATAACACCAGCTAGATCGTCTGGGAGTTCTGCTGAGCTGCCTTCGCCCTCGCTCTTGCGCCTCGACTTTTGCCTCTCACCTTACTTTGCTCCAATCACTACGTCCTGCGCCGCGGTATCATATTCAGTATGGGTGAAATGATCATGTCAAATGAGCCCTGGGACTTTCTGAACTCCGTCTTGCGGTTCAGGGACGACGATTCCCAATTCTGGTGGGACAAGACAGGGCGCATGTTTTCTAAGCTCCTGAAATACGCCGGCTACAGCGCAGCAGACCAGTACCGCGAGCTCAACTTCTACTCCCTCTTCGTCGCTCCTGAGCTCGGCCCCTCACCAGACTGCCATGGCAATGTCAGAAGATGGAGAAGTCCCGGGACACCAGACTCTACTCCCATTGACTTTAGTTGGGAATGGGGCCGCGACAACCAAGCTGTCGTTCGCTACTCTTTCGAGCCCATTGGCCTTCACGCTGGCACAGAGCTCGACCCCCTCAACAGACACGCAACAAACGACTGGATCTTCAAGCTTCAGCAACAAAAGCTGGTTTCCAACCTGGACCTGGAATGGTACAACCACTTCACAAGACAAATCCTGTCCCATGGTACGCGGACAAAGACCGTGGACTGCTTCATCGAAGAGACAACGCCAAAGGCAGGCACAGTAGTGGCCCTCGACATCGAGAAGAGCGGACCCGTCATGAAGATCTATATCTATCCCGGGCTTAAGGCCGAAGAGCTCGGCATCACAAACCTCGAGCTCGTGGAGCAGTCTATTCGTAGCCTCCCGACCGACCAGTTCAAATCACTCGGTGCCGAACCCCTCCTGGAATTCCTTAGAGAAGGCACAAAGAAGTACAGCTTCGAGACGGGCATCCTCGCCATCGACTGCCTTGCACCGAAAGACGCTCGCATCAAGGTGTACATCAGAGCAAAGCATACAACCTTCGAGTATATGATGGACTGTCTGACCCCCGGGGGCAAGCTAGATATGTCGGGCGAGGCGATTGACGACCTCAAGGACTTTTGGAAGACCTTCTTAGCGGACGCACCAGATGTTCTCGATGATGACGCCCCCGGACGTGCATCACCGGGCTTCTACTACACCCTCGGATGTGGTAGAGCGATTTCACCAAAGGTGTACATTTCTCCCAACTATTTTAGCAAGAATGACGTAGACGTTCTTGCCCGCCTTCGCAAGTTCTTCTCTACCCGTCGGTCGGACTCAATGATGGACAACTACGAACAAGCCCTGAATGATATCTTGTAAGATCCTCCCAATCCACTCATCGCTTGCAATTGCTAACGAGTCTCTTAGTGGGCGCAAAACTCTGGAAACTCGTTGTGGCAGTCATTACTATGTCGGATGTGCTCTGGCCAAGGGTCAATTAAGGGTGGTGACATATCTCAGCCCCCAGTCGTTTGACTGCGAGAAGGACATGATTCAGGCTCGGAGGCCATCATAATGAGTGATGAGATACTAAGCTGTTGCGTGGTGGTGTAGCTATTCTTTATTACTTGATATCCGATACAGTTTATGATGTTGATTATCCCTATTCGCTCATTATTTCAAATCACTTGTTAGCATGAATTTGCATGTCGTAAAGTCCGAGCTTCCCGTCGGGACGAACGTTTGGTCCGTGTTCAAAAGTGGTGTTAAATTTGGTTTTTTAGACTCCGCGTTATCTGCACGATGTCAGCGTACAACGTTGTATCACTTCTTGGCAAAACGCTGACAGGCAGAAAATTGACTGGGTTCGTAAATTACCACACGTGTGACGCAAACAGAATGGGACTCTACGAGAACAAAGTCTGCTGTCGTCATGTCACAGCTTGTTGATTTCAAACTCTATCAATTCTTGTAGGGAATCTACGACATTATTCTATTCTTCGTGGGTTTTCTATCTATATTTCCCCCGTCGGGGCGCTTAGCTCTACCGCCGCCTTTTCCAACAAATCGCACGCTCTTTTGGCACCACCCTGTGCATTGAGCTCCTCTCCAATTCTCGTCGCATTCTCCTTGTAACTTGTCTCATTGAGCACCTTGTGCACTGCATCGCGAACCTGGTCTACTGAGGGAGTATCGGTCTTCAGATCAATACCCGCACCAACCCAAGTCACTCGCGCAGCTGTGTCCTTCTTGTCCTCCGAAGTTCCGGCGCAGACGAGAGGGACGCCGTGTGAAAGGGCTTGCGTAACACTGCCGTATCCACCATTCGTCACGAGCAGACGGCAGCGTGGAAGGAGGAGGTCATAGGGAACCCAATCCGCGATACGGACGTTATTCTCGATCTTGACCTTATCGCGGATCTCGTCGGCGAGTTTCGACGGCACAACCAGCAAGTGACTCTTGTCGTCCTGAAGCGCTTTGATGGCGGGAATGATAAGTGACGTCGGGTCCATGGCAAACGTGCCCTGTGTGATTCCAATAATGGATTTGGCGTCGAGAACATCTTGCCACCACGTTGGCATACCAACACTTGCACCTCCAAGACGTGTAACCAGAGGTCCGACATACTGAGCCTGAGGAAGAATAGGCTTGGGGCCCTCCTGGAATTCCAGGGAAGGACACGAAGCCTGGATGTGCAGGAAAGGACTGTAAGAGTACGTGTCTGTGACTTTGAGGGCGGGCAGCCCGAGCTTCTCTCTCTCTGGGTTGATCGTGGGCAGGACTAGTTGTGGTTGACTGATGAGCATTCCTAGAGCAGATTGAGCAGCATGCTCGATGGGCTCAGGCCCTATGTCGGGCAGATACAACGGGACAACCCCCAGAGTTGCGTAATGAGGAATCTCGCCCAGCTCGTAGAGCGCTGCGACGCCCTGAGGCAGAGCGTCAGTGAGAACAAAGTCCGGCTTGAACGTCTTGAGGACACGACGGATATCAGCGACTTGTGCCGTAACGCGCCCTCGGAACATGACTTCTGCCGTCTCGGCCATGTCTTTCGGATTGGCGCCCTCTAGGTTGGCATCTACTTTCACTACTTCCTCCGCGGTAATGAATCTCGCCCCCGATGCAAGGACTCGTTGCTCCTGGGGTGCTATGGTAGTCCAAACGACTTCATGGCCACGTTCAACCAGCTCCCTGGCGACGGCCTGCATTGGCAAAACATGGCCGGTGGCGGAGAAACAATGCAACAAGAATTTGAGCGGTCGACGAGTTTTCGTGGTCGTAGCCGTAGCCGTGGCCATTTCGTCTGGTGTTGAAAGGTGCATCGCGTTCACGGGGCGGTGTAGTTGAACAATGCTATGGTGATGATCTGTTGGATTTGGTGATTGGACGAATACCTAGCGGATTCAGTTGGTATTGTAGCACGAAACAGAGGCACATAGTTATTATATCTAGCAGGTATTATGAATCTATCGATATGCCTCAAACTCTAAAGCTCCTGATTCGTCCATCCGTGTCGATTTATTAATATTAGTATCCCTATTATAAGGTAGTTAGTTCGAACCGTAGTTGATAAAGAGATTAATTAAACTATATAAATATTTACGTAGTAGGTGTAAAAAAGAGGTTCTAATTATAAGTTAGGCTAGCTACGATAATTATAAATAGGGCCCCTAATTAGCCCCTGCGCAGTCGGTTATATACCGCGGTCGAATTAAACTTCTAATTTAATACTAACTTTTTTTTTATTAATTTAATTATTATAATTAGAGGTATAATTTAACCTCGGGCCCGTTTATTAAGTTATCTCTTTTTCCCCCTTTTCTCTATTCTTTTTATATAACCTATCCCTCTATTTATATAATAACTTTTTTACTACTTATAAATTACTCTAATCCCTTATTTAGTACTACTTTTATAAAAACGTTTACGAGGTTATTTTAATTATTAATTTAACGGATTTTAAATATCTCGCGCTTTTTATATAATTACTTAAAGGCTATAATATTAATTATAAACCTCTTTTCCTTCGTCGTTCCTAATTTAATAAAGCATTCGTATAGCGAATAAGAATTAATATAAATAACCGTTAGAATAAGTAAAAGGTTAATTCGATTAGTAATTTTCTTTAGCGTTATTAAAATTATATAAAAAAGATTAACGCCGTTAATTATACTATAGACCTCTAACGCTAATATACTTCTCGTTACTTACTTATTTTTAGTTAACGAATAGTAAATTATATTATTATATATAATAAATTCGCTCTTACTTATATTCTTATTAGCTAAGATAATAATATACCCTAATTATAAAATAAGGTCGTTATTATTCGTAAATAACTTATTAATAAAGATATAGAGCTTATTAATTATAAAGTCGATTAAGTAATAAACGAGACTTTAATTAAGATTCGTTTATTACTACTTAAGCTACTTATTAAATATTTTAACGTTTTGTTTAATTAAATTTATAGCCTATACTACCTTAGCGTAATTAAAAGTCGCCTTAGGCTAATAAATATTTATAATATATACCCTTTACATAAGCTTAGCCTTATACTACTTTTTAATATTAATTACGTTCGGATTAATAAGGTTAATCTTCTTACCTTACCCCTTTTATTAAAAAATAATAGTTTCCTTTTTAATTATAAAAATCCCGCTATTAAATACTAGGGGGGTATTAATTATAAAAACCTTTTTTAGCTTTGCTACGAAGCCCGCTTTTTAAAGCTCCTTATCCTCTTTTTTTATAAAGTTAATATTAAATAAGCCTAATATATCGTTAATTTATATTCCGATAATCCTAAATTAGTTACTTTTATACTCCGCAATTAGTAAGCACGGGTCGTATATAAAAGTAATTATTAATAGTTAATTAATATAAAAATCGTAGTATATAACTTATTAATAAGTACCTAATTTTACGAGCCTATATAGTAGCTCAAGTACTTTAATAATCGTACTTTTTAAGTACTTACTAGCTATTTCTTTTGGTAAATAGGCTAAGATTTTCTTTATAAGCCCTATAGCTAATTAAATATAAGCCTAAGTAATATCACGGCTCTAAATCTTATATCCCTTCTTCCGTAGTAATATTATTAGTACTATTATTAATCGTTAGTTATAGTACTAAATAATAAGTAATTATATAAGTAGCGTTACTTTTTTAATATCGCTATACCCCTAAATTACGTATTTAAACTTCTTATATAGCTAGGGTATTCCTTTCCTTTTAATCTTACGAACTATTTATAATTTAAATATATAGAGGTTTATATATTTTTCTAAATTATATAAAATAAATCGATAGACCCCTTAATTATAAAAAGTATTTATTTTAATAAGATCTAATCCCTTATATAGCTTTCTAATAGTTATAATTACGCCTTCTTTATGTAATTTAACTACTAGTTTAAAATCGGCTTTTTCTTTTATTATATAAAAAATATTAATTACCTCGTTATTAATAATAAATTACTGCGTTAGGGCTTACTATCGTAGTCTTTCGCAACGTTTCGTTAGTAATATTAATACCCTTTTAATAATTTCCTCTTCCTTATTATCTATTAATACTACTACGACGATTTCGTTAAGGATAATTTCCTATACCTCTATTATAAATTATATAATTTCCCCTAGCTCTTCTTTTTTTTATAAATTAAAAGTCACCTCATTAAGATCTATATAATACGGTCTAACTACTATAATTAACACTTTAAATAACTAATTATAATCTCTCGTAATTATATAAGAGCGCTCGTTAATAAAAAGTAACTTATATAACCTAGCTTATTATTAAATAATTTCGTATTATACTTATATATCCGAATTTAGTAATATATCTAAATTACCTCTTATATCGGGCCTATTACGCATAGTAATTACTTTATTAACTTACCTTTTTACGCTTACCTCGCACAGTACCCGTATTATTTTTTTAATTACTTAGGCTCGTTAGCTTATGCTTAGTAATAATAGCGAGGCTAAGGTCGTTTTTAAATATATTCTAAATACTCATAGTATTAGTATAAGTCCGTTAGGCCCTATAGTATTATTATAATATTTAAGTACTATCTAAAAGCATTCGTTATTAATAAAATCCGGATTTTCCTTTTTAATAATTCTAAACGCCCTTTTTAACTACTAATATACCCTTTTTACCTTTTTAATATTATAATACGCTTTAATAAGTATAATTTTTAGCTATATACTATAAGCCGTCGCATTATCCTTAAATTTTACTAATTCCAAACTCGTATTAGTATCAGTTTCAATACCGTTTAGCGGTCCCTAGTATATATTAATCTAGCTTTTTTATAGGGCTACTTATACTATCTTTATTTATAAATCCTAGAAAAATTACCCTATTTAAAAAGATATAGCTACGTTAATTATATATAGTACTAGCTAACTATTTAAGTAAAAAATATTAATAACAATTTCTTAATTAAAATTAAGCTTATTACGTAATTTAAACTTAAATTTACGTAGGCTCTACGTATTTATTTAGTATTAATAATATACTTTTATTAACTACTCTAGCGCCCCTATTTTAATATTATTATTACCTAATTACTTTAGGAAGTTATATAGCCTCGTAACTAATAAATACCTAAATCTTTAATATAGTTTTCTAAGCTCACTTTCCGTTAAGTAATTAATTAACTTCGTTTTATTAATAAGTTTTATAAAAGTATACCCCTATTATCGTTTAACTATTTTAAAGTACTTACCGCTAGAGATTCTATTCTTTATATTATTAAATATAATACCTAGTCGATCTATATTTTTTAGATATAAGAGAAATAGGGTATTAATAAGTAAAATATAAAAAGTTATCGTTCTAAAGTACGTTTCTATTTTTATTATACCTAGGGTAACGATTTCCTTACTTAGGCTAAAACTAATTTTTATAATACCTACTATTAATATATTAAGTATTACTAGCGCGATCTTTTATAGCGCTTAAAATTACCCTTTTTTTTAATTAACTATTATAATACCTTAATATCTAAAATAATCTTATAAAAATTATTTAAGCTATACTTTTTATTTATATAAAATACCTATATAAGCTTAGTATTTAAAAGATTTAAGTAGTATAAAAAAGACCCCTCTAGCTACCCCTAGATTTACTTAGTATTATATTCTTTTTTTTTAATATTAAGAGAGATAGCGTCTTCTCTTTAATTATTAAAAGAATAAGCTTTAGCCCTATTAAATTCGCCCTTTTAGCTACCTTTATATCCGTTATTTAAGTAACCTTTTTTTACTATTTATAAATAAAAGCCTACTTATTAAGAGCTTTTACTACTCTCTATTTCTTTAGCCTCGTATATCTTTTAAAAGCTAACGGGATAAAAAAAGAGTAATTAATATTATTAATTCTATTATAATCTAATTTATTAATATAAGGGGTAAGATCTTCTTTATTTTCCGAATTTCTTATAGGGGGTATATACTTTAGGCTATTATTTTAGCTACTATTACTAAGTTCTGTGCCCCCGGATCTGCCCTTATATATAATAAGGAATTAGTTAAACCGATAAGGGCTAGTTTTACTATTTACTACCCTCAACTTTTTATACTATTTATATAATTTAGCACGCTCTTTTTTAAAATAATTACTTAATTAATATCTATCTTTTTTATAAATATAGTATTACCTCTTTTATTACTCTATTTATAAATTAAATCTCTACTTATTTAATAAATCTAAGCCTCCTTATTAATAATTATTATATTTAGCCTCTTTTCCTTTCTTATTATACGTTTAATTAACTTAATATTATTAATAAGGGCCGTCGTACGCTTAGAAATAAGTTTAGCGTAGTATTTTTATTTTAATATTAAAGCTAGATCTTAGCCTCGAGTAGAGCGTCTCGTAGTTTTTAGGTACTTAATATAGGGTTATTTTTACCTCTAATATACGCTAAACTATAGTATAAAAATATCTAACTTTCCGCTTATTTATTTCCTTATTTAACTAAGTTTTCGCTAACTTATTAATTCGATTAATAAGCTCTTTAAAGATCTCTACTCGCAACTTACCTTTTATTATCCTAGCTATAGATATAAAAGAAATCGCTCGTGGCTTAAATAAGAGCTCTAAGTTCTTATTATAAGTCTCGAAGTAGCGCTTCATAATAGTAATTAGAGGCTTTACCTACGAGTACAATATTAATTACTAAATAATACTAATATTCCCTAATTCCGACTTTTTCGCAATAAGTATAAAACATCGTTAGGGTTTTTTATAAAACCTTATACTTCCCCCTAAAGTATAATTTCTCTTTTAAGAAGATCTTTTTGAAGTTTATAAATTACCTCGTATTTACTACTAAATTTTTAGTATCTATATATAATCCCTACGTCGCTACGTACTATTAATAACTTCGGGTCGTTTACCTCCTTTTTTATTAACTAATCGGCACTAAATTTCGCATTAGTAGCGGTAATAAGTTATAAATCAAAATAAGTAGAATTATTAATTATTATATTTTTAATACTATATTTTACCCCAGTATATCCTTTTATAACAATAGATTTTTATTAGTAATTATAAAAAAGAAATCTAAGTCGTTTACCCTTTTTTTAAATTTATTAAAGTAATTATATACTCTATCGACCTATACTTAGTTTTATAGTACGAATTCCTCCTCTATAATTATTATTATTAATATTTTATATAACTCTCGTAATTATAATTACGCTAATAATACCCCTTACTTATAAAAGAATTTATTAACTACTTTTATAATTCCTAAGCTTATACTTATAAACTATTTATTTAGCTAGTAGTTAAGGTCGTTTACGATCTTATAGAATAGGGGTTACCCTTATAGCCCCTTTTTTTTATAAACCTTAGTTAAATAGATTAATATTACGTTAATTTACTTACTATTAAACTAATTCGTAATTCTATATATCTACGTCCCCTAATAATCCGGGTTAATATTTACTTATTTATAAAAGATTAAGATTCTATTTAAAATCGGGTTTCGTCCTCTTTTTCCTTACCCTAACTTACTAAAGGTCGTACTCTAACTTATACCCGTATTAATAGTCGCTGGCATATTTAATTTTAATAAGGATATATTTAATTTACGTACTAGTTATAATAAATCCGTACTTTTACTATTTAACGAATTTATTAGGGTTTAAGAAATTCTTATTTCTTTTTACTATCTTACTACTACTCTCGTTTTTACTATTTTTAATAATTATTACTACCTTTTTAAATTACTAACTATCGTACTTATTAAGATCCTCCTTTTTATTTAATATAAAAAAGTAAGTTTTAGTAATTCCTTTTTATAATAGCAATAATAAACGTTTATATTACTATAAAAAAATATAATAATTAGTTTCGGGATCTTTATTAATTACTAATTTCCGCTATCCTATATACTTCTAGCCTCCTAAGCCTCGTACTTTTTATAATTTTTAAATAGCTTCTTTTTTTAACCTACCTCCTTTAGGGTAATATTTTATAAGAATAGTTAAAAATAAACGCTAAGTAGCTCGTAAAAGAGCTATATAAGTTATTAAGAACTATATAAGCTATTAAGTATAATTAACGAAGTTAAGCCCTTCTTTTTATAAAATCGTAAATTTTAAAAACTTATTAAAAATACTTACTTATCGCTCGTACGTAATAAAGTTAGATATTTTAAAAATCTTATTTTTTATAGCTTCTTAGTACCCTATTTTATATTTTTTAAATAGTCTTTTTTATAGCTTAATTATAGTTAGGTAATTATTACTTATTAATAATCCCTTTTATTATTTAGTTAATTTTTTAAAATTAGTAATCTTGCGCTAGGAGCTAGTATAAAAAGAAGCCCTTTAGTGACCCTTTAAAAGATTCTTTTCTTTTCCCTTTAAATTTTTATTTTTTTAGCCTTTTCTTAAGCTAATAATAACTTTAGCAAGAGGTTATAGGACTATTTTAAAATAGCTACCTTTTTCCTAAGTTAATCTCTAAGATCCGTAATATTTTTAACTTAATATTATTAACACCTCTAAATCCCCTCTTCCTTTATTAAACCGTCCCCTATATTATATTTTTAAATAATACCTAGGGGGTAGTTAAGGGAGCTATAAGGAGGTTATTTAAATCGTAGGCTTAAGGTTATATTTATAAGATCTTTATAATAATAAACTCTTTTATATATTATAAATTTCTTAGCTTAATAACTCCTATAAAGTTACTTTTATTATTAAATAAGAATATTTATATTTAGAAATCCCCTTTTTTAATTACGTAGTACTCTTTTATATTATATTATTAAGCTCGTTCGTTATACTAGTTAATTAAGTAGGTAGTTATTATATAAGTATTTCTTTTTACTAATTTAATTAGTTAATTTCTAATTACGGGCTAGCTATAAAAAAGTCGTTTAATAAAAAAGCTACTTAGGATAATAGTAAAAAGCTAGTTACTTAAGTAATTTTATTAATTAATATAATTTAATATAATAAACGTTAATCTTTTATAAGTAATAAAGGGCTATAATTACTTAATTCCGTACGGTATTTAAAAATCGCCTCTTTTTTTATTTATTTCCGTAAAGTTAATTAGTACGAATCTCCTATCCTATATAGTATTAAAAGGTTATTTTTTTTATATAACGAGATACCTTACCGATCTATAATAGTAGAATTTAACTACTAATTAGTATTAGTATTCTTATTATAAGGTAGTTAGTTCGAACTATAGTTAATAAAGAGATTAATTAAATTATATAAATATTTATATAGTAAGTATAAAAAAGAGGTTCTAATTATAAGTTAAGCTAGCTACGATAATCATAAATAGGGCCCCTAATTAGCCCCTGCGTAGTCGGCTATATACCGCGGTTAAATTAAACTTCCAATCCAACAGTCAATACTAACAGCACAACACACGCCTAAAGGATAAGATCATCCGTAATCGACCCATGGCAAGGGTAATTCCAGATAGCTATCTTCACATTATCTTTGCAGAGCCCTGATTGAAAAGTCCCATGCGGGTCGAGATACGACGTTACAAACTCAATTATTACCCCGGGCATTGGGAACCCACACGCATGAGTCGGCGAGCTTCACGAGTCAGTGGCGTGTTGATGGAGTTGATAACGAACCGGGGGCAGTTGGGGTAGGCAACCCGGCAGTTGCAATAGAGTCTACCAGCGGAGAGACATTTGGAGGTTACGAGTAAAAGGGTCAGCGACACCGCGCTGCTTACCTAGTACACCAATGTGCCAACAAGCTTTACTGCATCCTTCACAGATCTGTCAAAATGTCCCGAGCTATCGATAAACTTCCCGCTCCCGCAGAAAGCCGCTCGATGAAAATTATTGGACTTGGTCCTAGCCGGTAAGAATTATAGCGAAAGCGCAATATCAAGGTTTGGAGACACTTCACTCATCTGTTTACCAGTACTGGAACTCTTGGTTTATGGCAAGCACTGAAGACTTTGGGGTATACCCCCTTCCACATCTCAGAGCTCCTACCCTATGGCTTTCAGCAGATGAGAGCACTCCAGGAGGCTATCATTGCCAACGACAGCGACAAGCTATTTCAACGAGCCGAGTTTGACAAACTCTTCGCCGGTTATGATGTAAGTTCAGGCGTCCCGGCTGTGAGAGCTGGTTAGAGGAGCTCATCTAATACCATAAACCTTTAGTGCATCGTCGAAAGTCCTTGCTATCTTTGTCCAAACATCATCAAAGAGTACCTGGAAGACCCGGATGTCAAGTTCATCTTGACGGAGCGTACCCCGGAGTCATGGGCCAAGTCAATTGCGGGATCCCTCGGAGCCTATCATGCAAAGCTAGCGAAGCCGCCTTTGTCGATCGCCAGATACTTTGACAGCTTTATCTGGGAGCTTACTGCACTATTCAAAGCCATGACATACAGATGGTCTGGCGGCCTGGAGCCCAGTGACCCTGTGTTCAATGAAGCACTTTCCAAGAGCTATGTTGATTAGTGAGTTGTCGTCTTGCACTTCAAAATCACTATGAGCAGATGTTGACGATTTCGATAGTTTAGAGAGCGTGAAAGCTCTTGTGCCTGCTGACAAGCTTCTGATCTTGAACCTTGAAAAGGGATTTGGCTGGGAAGAGATCTGCACGTTCTTAGGGAAAGACGTTCCCGAGGACCCTTACCCGCGCATCAACGCCATGTCCGACTTTCATGTTGCCGCAGAGATGGTGGTCTCTCCCGCAATCAAGAAGACGATGCGAATTCTCACTTCGTCAGCGATTGCTATTGCTGGTGTTGGAATTTGGTACTGGCAGAGAAAGAGGTAGCACCCAGTGCCTCAAGCTGACGGGCTTTTGCGACAACTGTGTAGTCGTCAAGTACTTCAACAAAATTCGTGATACCTATTACATAGCTGCGAGGTGTGTAACTCAGAGTTCTGGGATTTGAGGAAGATATGACAGCATCATCATTGAACAACTGGTTGCAACTGCGTCGTCCAATTGTACTGTACCACTGACCTGGATTCCACGAGAGTAGGAACATCACTTAATCTCATTTACAAATGAGTCAGAGGTCATCAGAAATGATATTGATATATTCTTGCTTGTTCATATACCAAAGGCGGCAATTGGCCAGTCTTGGAGTCTATCTAGGACCTTTGGGGTCGTAGGCCGAGACCTCAACTTCGAGCCGCATACCGGGTTGCCCAAGCTTTGAGGCCCCAATACCTGTTAGAATTGGCGCATGGTTGGGAGTCCACTTCTTCATGTTCTCTACCATTCGGCCAAGGCTATCTTCAGTCCAGGCCTCGTCAAGTGCATACAACCGGATGCGGAAGACTTGTGACCATCCTTGGCCGCCAGCTTCCTTCAGGGCAATGTCAACATTTTCAAATGCTTGGTCGATCTCCTGCATGAGATTGCTGGGAACCTCTCCAGTCTTTGAGTCCCAACCCCCTTGAATTTGGTTTAGTGAGCAATTCGTTTGCACATCATATACATACACGCTGCTTGAAATTAATTACCTTGGCCAGATATTTCAATGTTATCCCCCACCCGGACTGCTTGACTGTAATGCATCTCCTGCAACAGTTTCTCGCCATAACCTCTATACGAGAAGTACTGGAGTCCCGACATTTTGACGTTGCTGAAGTGAGCAGTTGCGACAATAGTAGTTCAGGGAATTGATGCAGATAAGAAAGAAGAATCGTGGTATGGTGGGTTTCTTGCTGTTGAAAATCGGTTTCGGTGACAAGAAGCTATACGTATTTAATGCTTGCACTTGAATTCTCTGTCGGTCTCTATACTGGCATACTCCTCATTAATAGGCTTTGTGTATCTTACTATCACATGGTGTTATGTTAACTAGTACTCACTACCATGCTCGCTACATGTAAGCGTTGTAAGTGCAGACAAACACCGTTAGTGATGCGGCCAAATTCCCGTCGCCGGCTGAGTAATGTTACGATTGTGCGGCTTGCTGAGGCGTGCTTGCCAAGCGCTTTTTTCCATTAACCTGGTCCTGATCAGGTCTTGGCCAAGCTTAGTGCTGAGAGAATTGACAGCGGACGATCAGCCAAGAATTACATCTTACTAATCTTGTGGGTTAATATTGTTTAGCCCATTAAGATTGCCTTCAGAGTCGGGCACACAATCAGTCCTTGTGGCGAAGCCAAGCAGCGAAGGAAGCGGAGGCAAATTTCAATGCACCTTACGGGCTTCTTTAGCTATGGATGCACGTATGCTCTATCGTCTGTGACGAGTTGCGATTCGTCAGCCTTGGCGGCATTCCATGAACAGAGGAGAATTCGACGGTCAATTTCCGGCCTAAACATCTTGAATCAAGGTGTAGACGCACTGCAGTCGTCCGCCCAGATCCTATTCATTTTACTATGCCTGTCCTACGTCGCTTCCGTCAGGGAGATGACCTGTCTTAGTCACTTAAGATAGAGTGAGACACAGTCTCACCTTTTTGGGTAGAAGATCTGCCATTCACGGGCCGAGCACTGGCGCTGAGACCTTGGAATCGTGGCGCAATCAACACGGTGAGGAGTGTATTTGTAAACGCTTCTGTTATTCGGAGAAGCTAGTAGCACCCCGTGAGCCCCATTGATCGTGAGAAGTCTGAGCCGGCGTCATGGACGTCATGCGCCGGGCCTCGACTTTTATCCAGATATCGGCGATGCTGCCTGGCTCCGAGACAATCTTCGGTATCTACGGCAGACTACAAGAGGCACTCTACCAAAACACTTTTTTTATATATTAAAGTAGAAATCGTATTTTACGGTTACCCTACTACTTAGAATAAGGTCTAGATTAATATAATAACTTATAAATAGGGATTATAAAGATTTATAGCTTAAAAAATACTTTGATTTTATAATATATTCAACCGTATAGTAATATATAAAATTACGTAATATTATACCTTAATATAAAAGTTTTTTTTCTCTTTATAACTTTATTATAGAAATAATTACTACTTTTTACCCTTTTATAAATAAAAATTACTTTTTATTTAAATTATTAAACTAATAACTTATTTATAAATATTATAATATAAATTTATAATAACTTCTAATCTCTATATAAGACGTTACTAAACTAATTAACTTTATAATAGCTTTTTATAAAGCTATTTTAAAACGACTAATTAATAATAATACTTATATAAGCTCTACCCTTTTTATATAATAAGAATATATAAATATATAAGCCTCGATATTAATAAAATTTCTTTTTATAAGCTTAAAAAAATAAAAACGAAGTATTTAATAAATAAAAAAAGAGCTAAAATAATTATTAATAATTAATATCTCTATTATATTATATAACGTATCCTTTTTTAAGAACGAACTTAATAATTTCTAAGTAATAACTTATATTAATATTTGAGTTATTAAGAAATTTATTAAAAGAGTTTAGTTTAATTACTTCTTAACGTTTATTTTATATTAAAATATAATATAATCTATTATTTTATAGTTTATAATAAATTAATAAACTCTTTTAATAAAATAAATAGTATTTTTAATTAATATAAAGAATCCTTATAATATTTTAAAGTATTATAAAGTAGCGTATGAAGCTATAAGTTTAGAGAGATTCCTTCTTAAAGCTACGATCTTATATAAAAAAGATAATTATTAACTTTTTATTATTTTTTAAATTAAAATTAAGTTATTAATTATTAAACCTTAGTTAATAAAGAAGGGAAAAGGTTATATAAAGCTAATTATAACTGAAACTTTAGGCAAAATAATATATAAGAATGTTCTAAAAACACGGCTTTTAATAAGTATTAGTATTAAACTAATAATAAAAATTAAAAAGGAATTATTAATTAAGTAAGAAAAGGAGATTATTAAAAAAGAGGTAAAAGCGAAGAAAAAAGTTAAAAAAATAAAAATAAATAAAAAAACGAGATTATAATAGTTTAATAAGAAAATAAAGTTTATAATAATAAATAACTTAGTATATTATAAAAATAGAAACGAGCATTTTTATTAATAAATAGTTTAGAATAAATTATAATTATATTTATAATTCCTTTTTATCCTTAGTATTACTTATAAATACAAAGCTATTTAATACTTTAAAATTAATTCTAGAGTTTTTTAATTTCTATTTAACTTATATAATACCGCCTTGTAGTTTACTAAGTAAAGTAACTTCTAATTAAAGCTTATTACGTATATACTACTTTAAATAAATACGAAAATATTAAAACGCTTTAAAATAAGAATAATTAGCCTTACTAAACTTTATATTTTTAACTAATATAGTTAGGGAGCTTTTAATAATTAAGGTATAAATTTATAAAGTAATTTAAAAAAGATATACGTTTAAATTATTATTATTCTAAATAGTATTTAATAATTATTAAACTTAGTTTTAATTAATTAGCTATATAAAGTCTTATATAGTTCGTAATATAAGTTAATAATATAGTTACTATAGCTAATTAAAAATAATATAAGGGCGACCTTTTTAATAACGAATTTAATAAGAGTTTTAAATTTATATAAAATTAATAAAATTAGAACGAATTAGTAATATATATATAAATAGAAATATAATCTAATTAGAGAGTATATTTATATAAAATAGCCCTTAGAACTTAAGTAGTTAGAAATATTTTTATAGACGTAAATATATTTATATATACTAAGATATATATTACTTACTTACTAATATACTAATCTATTTTAATAAAAATAATTCTACTAACTCTTAATCTTAACGTTATAAATACTTTTACTAAAGATTTAGTAATTACGGAATATAATTAAACTTTTTATTATTAAACGGTATTATAAAAAGTAATAATAAATACTAAATATAAGAACGGTTTCTTTTCCTTAGTTTAAACGAACTTATAATGATATAAATCCTTATTATTAAATAATAATAAGATATTATATAAGTATATTCTAAGACGTATAAATAAAAACCCTTATATAGAACTATATGATAAACTATAAATAAGTATTAATATTAGTATAGATTTTAAATTTAAATAATAAAAGCTTATTATACGTATTTAAAGACTAAATATAATTTAATCTAAGAGTCGTAAACCTTTTATAACGGTACTTTATTTTATGTAACTAATTTTAAACTTATTACAAAAAGGTTTTATAATATATAAAATAAAGTTTATTTTAACTAATAATATAAGCTTATTAGCGAGCTTATATATAAAAATACTCTTTATTATACCCTTTAGTATAATAAGTAACTTTTAGTATATTAAAAAAGAACTCTTTTAATTATTATTATATAATTACGAGCTATTTTAATATTTATTATTATTAAAGCTAATTTTATTAACGAAGTATTAATAATCCTGTAGTTATAATTATAAATCCTTTAGACTAGAGTTAAAAAAGGATATTTTTATTATTTAAGTATTATTAAAAGAATAATTCTTAAATACGAATCAATAGATCCTTAGAAAACACCGTACGCTCTTCTTATTATAAGTCCTATTTCGTAAGTTAACGTTTAAAAGTTCGCTTTATAATTCTAGTATTAAAAACTATAAAGATATATATAATAATTATATTATAAATCTAATTACTCTTTAACTTTATAATAATTATTATTTAATATAGTAAAAAATTAATACGTAATCGTACTATTCTAAGAAAGTAGTAATATATAAAACAAAAAACTAAAAAAGAAATTTTAAATAAGGGGTAAATGTTTATATATAATTATACCAATATATAGGGGTATCCTTTTATTTATAAGGTTTTATAAGTATATATATAAAAATATAGGCGTTTATAAGGATTTATAATACTAAAAAGAATAAAAAAGTATATAATAATAATATATAATAAATAAAAGTTCTATAATTTTATTAAAAACGTTAAACTTTAGGAGGAGCTTTTATATAGTTAATTATGGCCTCTTATAAGCTAAATTAAGTATATATATTTTAGTTTATAATTAGTAAGTACCCTACGACTCTATAGGGGCCTTATTACCCGGGTATTAAACTTAATTATACTATATTTTAATATATACTTATATAAACTCTTATACTATATTATATAAAGATATTAAATTAATTACTCCTTGTTTAAAGTTTATATAAGTTAGTAACGCTCTTTATAATCCTATATATTATTATATATACCCTCTTTATTATTTTTAGCTTATTTAGCTACTTATTTAAGGGCTTTTATTATTATATAAAGGTATATAATAAGGATAATATTTAGAGACTTAAGTAGAGCGCTAATACGGACTTTATTACGACCTTTATGATTATAACTATATTTAATAACCTTAGTAAGCGTATTATAAGTTAGTACGAACCGTTAGTAAATTATAAATAAATATAAAGTAATATAGGGTAACGTATAAGTAATAATAAGAGGCGTAATAAGCGTATATTCGTATATAATAAATATATAATTATAACTAGAGTAGCCCTTACTTATAAAAATAACGTAATTAATAAAAATGCTTTTACTAGCTTTATAATAGGCATATAACTTAGTACTAATTTTAGTATTACTATATATAGTCGTTTAGATAATATTAATAACTTAAGTATAAGTTATAATAATATCCGAGGGTATATAACGGCTATTTTTAATAATTTTAGGGTTAAGCTTAATTTAATACTAAAGCTAGATTATATAAGTTAATATAATAATATTAAATAGTATAGGGTAGTATATACTAACTTATATAATATTAAGGTTATAGATTTAGTAAAACGTTTTAAAAAAAAAAAGATAAAGAGCTTATAAATAATATAAGAATTTATATAATAAGGAAGCTATTATATAAAGGTATATATATTAATAAGGAGGTAAGAGGTTATTTTATGAAATATAAGGTCGTTAGAGTATTATATAAGTTAGTATATAAGGATTATTAAGAGCTATATACCCTTAATATAGGCTAGAACGCTATATTAAGTACTTATTATAAGTATTATATAGCGTATATAATTATTAAAAAAGGGAGTATCTTATATAAAATTATTAGTATATATACGTAAATAGTTAATACTAAAGAAAAAAGTAAATAAAAAAAATTAAATTATAAATAGGTATATATACGTAATTATACTTATAATTACGTATATATTAGCCTAAGAAAAAGCATAATTACTAATTAGTAGAAACTATATTAGTAATTATATATAAAATTACCTAATTATACTTAATTAATATTTCTAATTAATAAATTATGAATATTATACTTATAATTATATATATAATTAAGTAATAGTAATAAAAGTAAAATAGAAAAGGGTATAAAGTATAATAAAACGAAATATAGTCGCTAATAAGTAATTATAGGGGCGTAGGCGGATTATTTATTTTATTTAAAGAATATTAAGTTAGTTAAAAAGAAAAGGAAATTAATTAGTAATAAAAATTAATAAGGAGGATATACCCCCTAGCTACTTTACTTTTATTAAGTAGTATAACTACCCTTATATAACTATTACTACTTATAATTATGAATAATCTTTTATAATAATATACGGGATTTATTATAATATTTATTTATACGTATAAGAAAGTTGCGCTATTAATACCTAAAATTTACGGTAGCCGTAGGTCTATTAAAAAGAACGGTTTTGGTAGAGTGCCTCTTGTAGTCTGCCGTAGTATCCAAGATATTCCTGACGTACGGGCCTACCGGATATCATGTCCAGAACCTCCAGATTCTCGTTAAAGCCAGCACGATACCAGACACTGCTACCGGTACGATCAGATACCTCATGGTCCTCATCGCAGCCATCAGCTCTCTCTTCACCTCCCTATGTTGGAAATCCCGCATCCATAGCTCAAATTCTTTGCCATCATTAAGATGTGGAAAAGGCTTGTGTGGGATTTCCTTGTCGAGGAACTTGCACAATGGCTCCCATCCCGAGCCAAGCTTGTACTCCAACAGGCGTTCTTTAGGAACAAGCTCCCGGATTTTCTCAGAATACTCCTGGCATATCAACTTGGCGTTTCTTTGCCATTGTGTTTGATTGCTGCAGCGAAACATTGCGTATTGCAGATCCCTTGTAACAGTAACAGGCTTCAGCGTTTGGAGAGGTTCGATCAGATTAAGTACAGCCCACATCTTCCAGGTGAAGAAAGACCTGATGACACCTTCGTCATATGATTTGTACCATTTATCCAGATCTCGGCAGACAAGTACAACTTTCGCCTTGATAGCCTGATTAGCCAGTCGATCCTTTGGATTGTGGTACGGTGGGCTCACCTCAGGATAAGTCTGGAGAAGCTCCTCTACGAACCCGATCGCCGGGTTATCTGAGACAACAGCCCATTCTCCAACCAAATCATCGAAGTCTTCTGTCGTAAAGGGCTTACCCTTTCCGTAGTACTTGGCCTGCACTGCATCGAACCAGCGAAGATGGTCTTGCGGTCTTTCGATATAAACGAATCCGTGGTATGTCGGCATTCCAAGCTCTTCATATGCGGCCTTCATGGAAAAGCTCCCCGTCCTCGGAAGACTCATGTGCAAGACTTGGACATTGGATCTTTGAGCCACACTGGAGTTCATTTCTGAGCGCATGCTGCTAAAAGCATTAAGATGATCAAGAATATAGACTTCAAGGTCTTGGGGGAGGAATTGTTTTTCATACAAAGCTTCTGCGCCGCGGCTCGCTGCCTACAGGTCACTGTAAGCTGATCGAAAGTCCTATATATAAACACCACAATATCTATGCGCCATAAGTCATCTGGTGACCTTATTTTTGACGCTCGTTCCTGATCGAGGTTCGCCTGCGTTTCTTCCATCGTGGCGAATTACACCAGGTCTTCGACGCCAAAGCGCCTAAAATCATGCATGCCGCCATTCGTGTCAATCCGATCACACTCACGCTGCGGGTTTCAGTCTTTGAAGATCCAGTGGTAGGGTCGTTATCGCCCAACCAAGTATTCAGATACGGGAGATATGTAGGAGTTGGCGGGATGAAACCAGTCTTCTGTATCAGCATCTGGTTGCTCCAAAATCAACCTGTTTTGTTTTGCAACCTCTGATGTAACATACAATAAGAGAATGTACCTTGAACGCCTCTTTTGAATGTTCATAGGAAGTTATAGTTAATTAATAACGTATTGACTCTGATTCTTTATTACCTCTATAACATTGCTTCTTTTCCATCTGCAACGGCCAACAACCTTAACTCGTCAATGGACGTTAGTATAGGTTAATTATTTTAGAAAATGCCCTAAGTATTAGATTAAAAGTTTAATTTAACCGCGGCATACGGCCGACTGCGCAGGGGCTAATTAGGGGCCTTATTTATAATTATCGTAACTAGCCTAACCTACGGTTAGAACCTCTTTTTTATACTTACTACGTAAATATTTATATAATTTAAATTAATCTTTTTATTAACTACGGTTCGAACTAAATACTTTATAATTAGGATACTAATACTAATCAGTAATTAAATTCTATTATTATAAATTAATAAAGTATTTTATTATATAAAAGAAACGACCTTTTAATACTATACGAGATAAGAGATTTATATTAATTAACTTTATAAAAATAAATAAAAAAGAAGGTAATTTTTAAATATTATACGGAATTAAGTAATTATAGCCCTTTATTATTTACGAGAGGTTAACGTTTATTATATTAAACTACGTTAATTAACGGAACTACTTAAATAATTAGCCTTTTACTATTATTTTAAATAGCTTTTTTATTAAATAACTTTTCTATAACTAGCCCGTAATTAAAAATTAATTATTTAAATTAGTAAAAAGAAATACTTATATAGCAACTACTTACTTAATTAATTAGCACAACGGACGAGTTTAATAATATGATATAAAAAAATACTATATAATTAAAAAAAGGGATTTTTAAATATAGATATTCTTAATAAGTATAATAAGAACTTATATAAGAGTTATAAAACTAAGAGATTTATAATATATAAAACGGCTTAGTATTATAAAGATTTTATAAATATAACTTCGAAACTTATAATTTAAATAATCTCTTTATAACCCCCTTAAATACTCCCTAAATATTATTTAAAAATATAATATAAAGGACGGTTTAATAAGAGAGGAGGGGATTTAGAAGTCTTAATAATATTAGGTTAAGAGTATTATAAATCTTAAAAATTAACTTGAAAAAAGGTAGCTATTTTAAAATAGTTTTATAACCTCTTATTAAAATTATAATTAGTTTAAAAAAAGGCTAAGAAAATACGGCTCTAAAAGAAAAAAAGAATTTTTTAAAAAGCTACTAAGGAGCTCTTTTTTATACTAAGTTCTTAATATATGATTATTAATTTTAAGAAATTAACTAAATAATAAAAAATTACTAATAAGTAATAATTACTTAATTATAATTAAGCTATAAAAAAGATTATTTAAAAAAATATAAAATAGGGCACTAAGAAGCTATAAAAGAAAATCTTTAAAGTATTTACTCTTACTAAATACGAGTAATAAGTAGTATTTTTAATAAGTTTTTAAAGCCTACGATTTTATAAAAAAGAGGGCTTAACTTTATTAATTATACTTAATAACTTATTTAGCTCCTCTACGAGCTACTTAGTATTTATATTTAATTACTTTTATAAAATACTACCCTAAAAGAGGTAGGTTGAAAAGAGAAGCTATTTAGAAATTATAAAAAGTACGAAGCTTAAGAAGCTAAAAATATATAAAATAACGGAAATTAATAACTAATAAAGATCCCGAGACTAATTATTATATTATTCTATAATAATATAAACGTTTATTATTATTATTTAAAAAAGGAACTATTAAAACTTACTTTTTTATATTAAATAAAAAGGAGGATTTTAATACGTATAATAGTTAGTAATTTAAAAAAATAATAATAATTACTAAAAATGATAAAAACGAGAGTAGTAGCGAGATAATAAAAAGAAGTAAGAATTTCCTAAATTTTAATAAATTTATCAAGTAATAAAAATACGGATTTATTATAAATAGCGCGCGGATTAAATATATTCTTATTAAAATTAAATACGTTAATAATTACTAATACGAGTACAAACTAAAATACGACCCTTAGTAAGTTAGGGTAAAAAAAAGAGAATAAAACCCGATCTTAAATAGAAGCCTAATTTTTTATAAATAAATAAATATTAACTTAAATTATTAAGGAACGTAAATATAAAGAATTACGGATTAGCTTCATAATAAGTAAATTAATACGGTATTAATTAAAGTTTATAAAAAAAAAGGGCTATAGGGGTAACTCTTATTTTATAAGATTATAAAGGACCTTAATTACTATTACGAAAGTAACTTTATTTACCTTATTATTCGCCTTATTATCAATATTACGTAAGCAAACTATATACCATATTAATCTACGATTTCTATAGATTATTATAAGTATTAATTATATAAGCAATACTGCTTATATAAGCTTACGTGAGCAATGGAAAGTACTAGAAAGTAACTAAATAATCTAGAATTTACTCGAGGCGGAATTACGTACTACGGTTATATATTCACTTACGTATACGCTTATTAATTATATCATAATTAATAAGCAATGGAATATTCTAGTAGGAGGTTTTTATGCCTATATGTAGGCGTGTATTTGCCTACCTAGACCTTTCGTTAAGCAAGCAACTTCTCATATAGTAATTTAACTATATTACTCTCTTTATTATAAAAACCTCTTTTATATACGCTTATTTCCCCTATATTTATATATTCTTGCTTCTATATAAATATTCACTTTCTATATTCTTCATAAGAATATCCCGCATTACCTCGTTAAAGCTATACGTATTAAAAAAAGTAATATTATATTTATAAAAAAGATAAATATTAGTTAAATAACTACTCTAAAAAAGAGCGTACTAAATTATATAAATAATATAAAAAGTTAAGAGTAGTAAATAATAAAACTAACCTTTATTAGTTTAACTAATCTTTTATTATATATAAGGGTAAATCCGGGGGTATAAAACTTAATAATAATAATTAAAGTAGTAGTTTAAAGTATTTACCCCTTATAAAAGATTTAAAAAATAAAGAAGATCTTACCCCCTATATTAATAAATTAGATTATAACGAAATTAATAATATAAACTACTTTTTTTTACCCCGTTAGCCTTTAGAGGATATATAAGATTAAATAAATAAATAGTAATAAAAGCTTCTAATAAATAGGCTTTTATTTATAAATAATAAGGGAAAGTCCCTTAAATAATAAATATAGAAGTAGCTAAAAGGGCAAATTTAATAGGGCTAAAGTCTATTTTCTTAATATTTAAAGAGAAGACGCTACTTCTTTTAATACTTAAAAAAAAAAGAAAATACTAAGTAAATCTAGGGGTAACTAGAGGGGTCCTTTTTATACTACTTAAATTACTTAAATACTAAGCTCGTATAAGTATTTTATATAAGTAAAAAGTACGGCCTAAATAGTTTCTAAAGGATTATCCTAAATACTAGGGTATTATAATAGTTAATAAAAAGAAAAGGGCAATTCTAAGTACTATAAAAGATTATATTCATAACGCTTAATATATTAATAATAAGTATTATGAAAATTAGCTTTGGCCTAAGTAAAGAAATCGTCGCCCTAAGTATAATAAAAATAAAAATATATTTTAGAACGATAACTTTTTATATTTTACTTATTAATACCCTATTTCTCTTATATTTAAAAAATATAAATTAACTAAGTATTATATTTAATAATATAAAGAATAGAATCTTTAATAATAAGTATTTTAAAATAGTTAAACGACGATATGGGTATACGTTTATAAAGCTTATTAATAATATAAAGTTAATTAACTACTTAACGGAAAATAAGCTTAGATAATTATATTAAAAATTTAGGTACTTATTAGTTACGAGGCTATCTTACCTCTTAAAATAATTAAGTAATAATAATATTAAAATAGGAGCGCTAGAGTAGTTAATAAAAGTATATTATTAATACTAAATAAATATATAGAGCTTACGTAGGTTTAAATTTAAATTACGTAATAAACTTAACTTTAATTAGGAAATTGTTATTAATATTTTCTATTTAAATAGTTAGCTAGTTTTGTACATAATTAATATAGTTATATCTTTTTAAATAGGGTAATTCCTTTAGGATTTATAAATAAAAATAGTATAAGTAGCCCTATAAAAAAGCTAGATTAATATATATTAAGGACTATTAAACGGTATTAGAACCGACGTTAGTATTAGTTTTAAATTAATAGAATTTAAAAAGAATATAATAGCTTATAATATATAATTAAAAATCGTACTTATTAAAGCGTACTATAGTATTAAAAAAGTAAAAAAGGTATACTAATAGCTAAAAAGAGTATTTAGAATTATTAAAAGAAGAAATCTAGATTTTATTAACGATAAATGCCTTTAGATAGTACTTAAATACTATAACGATATTATAGGGCCTAACGGGCTTATATTAATATTTAAAATATATTTAAAATATATTTAAAAACGACCTTAGCCTTATTATTATTACTAAACGTAAGCTAATAAGCCCGAGTAGTTGAAAAAATAATATAAGTACTACGCAAAATAAGTAGAAAAAAAGTAAGTTAATAAAGTAATTATTATATATAATAAGCCTGATATAAGAGGTAATTTAAATATATTACTAAATTTAGATATATAAATATAATACGAAATTACTTAATAATAAGCTACGTTATATAAATTAATTTTTATTAATAAGCGCTCTTATATAATTCCGAAGGATCGTAACTAACCCTTTAAAATATTAATTATAATAACAAGATTATATTATATAAATCCTAGCGAGATAACTTTTAATTTATAAAAAAAAAAGAGCTAAGGGAAACTATATAATTCGTAGTAGAAGTATAAGAAATTATTTTTAATAAGATCGTTATAGTAGTATTAATAAAAAAAAAGGAAATTATTAAAAGGGTATTAATATTATTAATAAAACGTTATAAAAGACTACGATAGTAAGCCCTAACGTAGTAATTTATTATTAATAACGAAATAATTAAGGGAATTAATAGGGACGCATAACGAATTAATACGGACGTATAGCTCTTAGGAACGTATAATATTCTTTATTTCTAATTAGTTTAAAAATTTATTATTAATATACTTAGATTTTATTACTTTTTCTCTAAGTACCTATCCCTTTTTATAATCTCTTTTATATAATTATATTTTAAAAGAGCTTTGTTATAAAGCTATTATTAACTTAATATATTTTATATCCTTTTTTCCTTAAAGCTATACTAGTTTATATATTATAAAATAGCTCCTTTAATAACTTACGTACTAAGCTTATATTACTAAGCTTAATTTAATAGCTTAGATAATTAAAACTATTTTATAAAATACTAACGCTCTAATAATAATAATATACTATCGTCTCCTATTTATAAATAAAAGCTATATTAATATTAGCTAGTGTTATAAAGTTAGCGATCTTTATATATATAATAACTTAATAAATAATATTTTACCCGAGCTATTATAAAAAATGTAACTATTATCTTATTATTCGTACTAATATATTAAAATAAAACTAACCCTCTATTTTAATTAGAAATTCTTCAATAAAACTAATACTTTTTAACTTTTTATTATTCCCTAATTTTTGTTAGCGCGTAGTCTTCCCCCTTTTAATAAAGAGTTTAGACGGCCTATATTTTACTTTATATATTATTTTTAAGGGGGATATAGATTACCTAGTATACTACTCTCCCTTAAATATTATTAAAGCTTAGTCCCTCTCTTTTTTTTAATAAATCTTAATAACTTACTTAGCTTATTATAAAATAGTTTAATAATATTCTTTAGCTTATTATATAAGTTATGAAAACTAATAAAAAGTTAATAACTAGCCTTATTTAATAATATAAGTAAAGCTATTTATAATAAGAAACGTGGGGTTTTTAAACGAACTTATCACCCTATTTACTTTTATAATAAAACCCTTTTTTAAGTATATCGTTTTTTTAAACCATAGCTTTTTATTATACTTAAAATAATAAATCCTTTTCCCCTCTTTTAAATAAAACCTGAAACTTACTAATTCCTAGCGGCCTAGAACTAATAATAAATACACTTTTCGATCGAGTTAATATTTTTATTAAGGCTAATAGCTTTAATATTATAAAATATTATAAGTATAAGTAAAATAAAAAGAATATTTAGTATATATTTTAATATAATTAATATAAATATCCTAAGCTTAGTTATAGTATCGGTTTAAAGTAATAAAGATTTTAAAAATATAGTTATAAATAAAAGTTAATTACTAAAGCTAAAGTTAAGGAATAGTAATTATTATAATAATATAAAGATCTCTAATATAACTAATATAATTATAGGCCTAGTTTTAAAATATTTATATACCCTTCTTATTATAAGCTTACTAAGCTAGTTAAGGATATTATTAAAATTATAAGCTAATAGGTTAGGATTTAGGTACGTAACGTATATATTATTATTTAAAAATAGATCTTAAAGTTCTTATTTATTTATTAAAATATTTATAACGCTAGGGCTCGTATAAACCAAGAGAAATTAGCTACATACTCGCTAATTATAGTATTAATTAAGCTATTTAACGAGCGAAATATTTTATATATAGTAAAATAAGTAAATAGCGAGCTAAACTGCTTTATTAACCTTATTTAAACCTTTTTTTACTATTTTTAAATATAAAAACGATTCCCTAAGGTAATTAGTTTTAATAATACTTATAATACTAATCGCTTTAAGCTCTCTCTTTTTTAAGTTATTAAGTAGACTTATTTTAAATCTGTTTATAATACCGCGTTTAGCCTTATTAATAATAAGAGACTAGAGGGTTTTTAATTTCTTTTAATAAGTATTTACTAACTTATAAACTAATATTTAGTTTATTATTTTATTATTATTATTATAAATTATAATAAATAAGTAAAAGCTATACTAAATAAGTAGTTCTTAAACGTTTAATAATAACTTTATATTTATTATATTAATTTTAATATTATACTTAGGGCTAAGTAAAAGTAAGTTAAGGACCGTAGTTATAGTAATAATAATAATAAGTTTAATAACGAGGGATATTAGTTATTAATATAAGTAATAATTACGCTAAGTAATAAAAATAAGGCCTATATTAATATATTTATTAATAAGCCCCTCTTTTATATATATCGTAGGGTCCTTATAATATAAAAGCTTATTATTTTCACTAAGACTAAGCATACTTTTAAAAAAGCCTAGACTAAGTTTTATAAAAAGTTTAATAACTAATACCTAATCCTCTAATACCTCTACGTAATATACTTATTTTTAAGAGCACAATAGGCCTATTACTTTATTTAAAAATATTAGAACTTTAGTACTTATATTATTTCTAATATTAAGTTAAATAATAATAATATTAAGGGTTATTTTTTAAATAATCTTAGTTATTTATATCGGCTTATTAACGTTATATAGGATATAATTAATAATTAAGAGCTACGTTTTTACTAAGCTTATATAAAGGACGAGGTACTTATAAGCCGGGAGTATATAAGTACTTATTTTAAGTACTTAAATAAACTTTAAATAATACTTTTTTTAAAATATTTTATTTTAATTAGGATATAAAGCTGGCTTATAAAAAAGGTAATACTATTTAATAAGAGGCTATTTTTAGACCCCCTTAGATTTTATAATCTAAATTATATTATTTTAATTAAGTTAAGTATTTTATATTACTATAAAATCTATTTTAAAATATTAAATTTAGCTACTTTTAGTAAATAAGAAGTATACCCTTAGTAGCGTTTTTTAAAAAAGATCTTTTTAAATTTATATTATTAAATCCTTAACCTTAAGATTATTATATCCCTTTATAATAAGCTAAAGAATATAATATAGCCTATTTTATTATAACTAGCCTTATTTAAAAAAGGCTAATTAGTTAGTTAAGCTTATACTATTTATAATAACTAAGGTATTAATAATAAAAAGCGAGGCCGCTTATTTAAGAATAAAAATAAATTAACGCTAGCTAGGTTTATAAAAAAAATAAGTTAGCTAAGTTAAAGCTAGATATTGAGCTTATTTTAGTAATAAATAAAGAGCTAGTTTAGCGTTCTTAATAAGGGGAGGATAATAGGGAATCATATAAATAAATGGCCGATATAGCTCAGTATTTAAAAAAAAACGGAGCTAATAAAAAGTAATTTATAATAATAATAAATTATTATAACTATATTAAAAGAGGTAATTAAGTAGATATTATTATAATTTACTTTTTATATATCTTAAGTATATAATAGAAAGAAGCCTTACTTATTTAAGATTTATAAAAGCTTAGATTACTAATTTATTTAAGATTTATAAATTTTAAATAGGTAATATAGTAGTTCTAAATAAATATAGGGGTTATAATAGTATTTTTATTTTTAGAAATTTTAAATTAGAGCTTAAGTTAGAGAGGATAGTAGGAATAGTTATATTAATATAATTACCTTTATTACTTTTACAAAAAGGTACTATTTTTTTTAAACTAATTAGAAGTGGAGAATATTATATATCTCTAGCACGTATAGCTTTAACGAGGTAATGCGGGATATTCTTATAAAGAATATGAAAAGTGAATATTCATATAGAAGCAAGAATATATGAATATAGGGGAAATAAGCGTATATAAAAGAGGTTTTTGTAGTAAAGAGAGTAATATAGTTGAATTACTATATGAGAAGTTGCTTGCTTAACGAAAGGTCTAGGTAGGCAAATACACGCCTATATATAGGCATAAAAACCTCCTATTAGAATATTCCATTGCTTATTAATGATGATATAATTAATAAGCGTATACGTAAGTGAATGCGTAATCGTAGTACGTAATTCCGCCTCGAGTAAATTCCAGATTATTTAGTTACCTTCCAGTACTTTCCATTGCTCACGTAAGCTTATATAAGCAGTATTGCTTACATAATCAATACCTATAATAATCTACAGAAATCGTAGATTAATATGGTATATAGTTTGCTTACGTAATATTGATAATAAGGCGAATAATAAGGTAAACAAAGTTACCTTCGTAACAATAATTAATATTAAAAAATAGTATAAGGCTAAGCTTATATAAGGGGTATATATTATAAGTATTTATTAGCTTAAAGCGATTTTTAACTACGTTAAAATAGTATAAGCTATAGATCTAACTAAATAAAACGTTAAAATATTTAATAAGTAGCTTAAGTAATAATAAATAAATCCTAATTAAAGCCTCGTTTATTACTTAATGAACTTTATAATTAATAAGCTCTACGTCTTTATTAATAAGTTATTTATAAATAATAACGACCTTATTTTATAATTAGGGTATATTATTATTTTAATTAATAAAAGTATAAGTAAAAGCGAATTTATTATATATAATAATATTATTTATTATTTATTAACTAAAAGTAAGTAAATAATAAGGAGTATATTAGTTTTAAAAGTTTATAATATAATTAATAGCGTTAACCTCTCTTACGTAATTTTAATAATACTAAAAAAAATTACTAATCGACTTAGCTTTTTACTAATCCTAGTAGTTATTTATATTAATTCTTACTTACTATATAAATACCTCGTTAAATTAAGAATAATAATAAAAAAGAGGCTTATAATTAATATTATAACCCTTAAGTAATTATATAAAAAGCGCAAAATACTTAAGATTTATTAAATTAATAATAATAATAACTTTACTAACGCTTTTATAAAAATAGTACTTAATAAGGGGTTAAAGTAATTTATAAATAATAAAAAGATTAATATATAAATAAAAAAATAGGTTATATAAAAAGAATAAAAAAACGAGGAAAAAGGGGACGACTTAATAAACGGGCCCGAGGTCGAATTATACCTCTAACTATAATAAGTAAATTAATAAAAAAAAAGAAAATTAGTATTAAATTAGAAGTCTAATTTAATTATAATATATAGCCGATTATATAGGGGCTAATTAGGGGCCCTATTTATAATTATTATAACTAGCTTAACCTATAGTTAGAACCTCCTTTTTATACTTATTACGTAGATATTTATATAGTTTAAATTAATCTCTTCGTTAACTACGGTTCGAACTAAATACCCTATAATAGGGATACTAACACTAAGGCACATTCACGCCGCCATGGAAACAACCTCAAACGGCGCCCAAAATCAAGTTCCTTCTTCATCCAATACAGGGAAGCGTCCACTTTTGTAAAGTATGTCGAAACTTTACCTTGAGAAACATACTTTACCTTTACAGATCCCTTGCACGTGACTTAACCTCTTCAAGAATCTTGGTGCCTGGATTGCAGCCACATCAGCTCTCGCTGAATAACTCCTCATCCTCAACCACTGCAACACACGTTACCCAACTTCTCTCACAATTCTCACCTTATTTTCAGTCAACCACTTTGAGTTCGCACGGCTAATCAGAAATTCAAGGCATCAACGCATTATGTCGTGGTCCTCTACGCAGCGAGAGGCCGAGGGAGTGGCCCCGATCGCGCAGTCATGGCATCAATTCGAGCCAACGATCAACACTTGGGAGATAGTTGAAACCCACGACGTCAACAATCCTCCCCCATCCGCACCTCAAAATACTACCGAAATAAGCCCTCATTTTGTTCTCGCCACGTGGAACGTGGAGGCATTTGATCAAGAGCCTGCCCGCCGCATCACCGCAATTCTCGACCATCTTCTGAACCACTCGCCCTCACCCGATATAATCTTCTTCCAGGAAGTGTCGACAACGATGCTTAGTGCGTTGCTGAACAACAGCATAGTTCGCGACAATTGGTATTCCAGCGAAAAAGACTCGCGAAACTGGATAGGCGCTCCTCTCACCGCTTTCGCTACAATGACTCTCCTATCCAAGGCCAAATTTGGTCACATCGGCAGGGCAGCTCTGGCGGGTCTAGGACGGGTCTCGCGAATCAAGTATCGATCTTTCTACAGACGGGACGCACTGTGCAGTGAGGTGTTTGTACCATCGCGGCAGCCGGGGGCTCAGATGACTGCGTACAAGCGGCTCCAACTTGTCAACGTGCATTTGGACTCCCTATCAAACGGGGCGGCATGTCGCCCAGCGCAACTGCAGTGTGTTGGATCACTTCTACACGACGTTGGCCATGGGCTGGTAGCGGGAGACTTCAATCCTGTGACTCCACATATCGATGCAAGCCTGGTGGAAGACAATGGCCTCCTCGACGCGTGGAAGGAGTTGAAAGGCGAGGAGACTGGATACACGTGGGGAGTTAATGGTACCGAAAGATTCCCCGCGAACCGGATGGACAAGGTTGCAATGGTGGGGCTCAGACCACTGCATATTGAAGTTTTGCACCCGATGCAGGTACTTCTACCTGGCGAAGATGGCTCTGTTCCATGGAGCGACCACTCCGGACTTAAGTGTACTTTCACGCTTGCCTCACCTTGAGTAAGCCAAATTGAAGAGGCTGGAATTATCCAAATAGTCATAATGTCATACTTTACTATCGCAAGAGTCCCTTGGGTCTCACACTGTTTTCTCTACTTTGATCGCCCTGTGCTCTGGCTACGTCAGCGCTAGCACCAGTGTCAGCAATAAGCGATGTAGCTGCCTGGAAGCCCCCCTCACATGTAAATTCACCACGAACCGTCATAGAAGACGAAGCTTATTGGCTTACATCTGGCTTCCTGTGGGAATTCTTTAGTTTTTGCTTGAATCTTTGGCTAACTTGAGTTTCCTCTCACGACTCTCAGACACTTGACTCCCTCGACGATCAAATAACAATAACGATAATAATAGGGCCAACACGACCCGCGTCAGCTGGTTTCCCTAAGACACTTTGACATCTACTTTGTGCCGAATCATGGAGCATCTTCCGATACCCCGCGACCCAATTAGTGAACATCCGACAATAGCATTGGGCACCAAACAGTTCCATGAACCTGGGCCTTTTTCCGACTACCCGACACAGCATGGCGAGGTTCTCAACGCACAATATCCACATGTTCCCACTCAAGCCGATGCCCTTCAAGGGCGGTTCACAGCCGGAATATCGCATATGCAGGTTATTGACTATTACCAAGGTTGGTTGTTCTGCTCCTTGCTCCAGGAGTTTCTGGGAGACCTGTATAAATGGCAAAAATATACGTCTTGGACATACGACGATCAACAAAGGCTCAAGACTATCAGCCTATCTACAAAGACTTTGCACGAGGACCTGGCATCGTTACGCGCAAGCGGGCCGCTGGCATCCATCCGAAGCGGTGATGTATATGAAGAGCACCTAAAAGAATGTTTGGATCAAGCATTTGAGGCCTTTGATGAGATCGATTTCAAATTTCCGGGCTTCTCGGCGGCCTTTGCCGAAGAAATTCTATGCCTGGCCAGCTTGGCCGAGACATTAGACTCTGCGGTTCAGACGGCACTCGTTCACGGACCAGTCGCCGGTAAGTTAAGCACCCTCGGATAAGAGCTAGCAAATTCCAGACCCTGGAGCCTATGCTGATGCTGCCTCTCTATACAGAAATGGACCGAGGTGTACAGCACTTCCCAGAGTCAGCCAAGCGCCCATGGTTCTCCAAGGTCGCCTCCTTGCTTGATCTGTCCTCGGGAAATAATAAGCTCGCAATGATTAAGGCCGGCTGGTGCCCTGGTGATATCACTAAGATCGGCGAGAGCTTCAACACCATCGCCGCGTTCTATTACTTTAGCAAGTTCAAGGCGGATTCCACCGTGGCAGACTTATACAAAGACTGTCCCGAATATGGCTGCAGTCTTAGAATACCGGCAGAGCCTAAACACATGAGCGAAGGTTGCAACTGCCCGGGAATGATTTCATTTGATGAGGAAAACCTTATAGATATCTACTGTCGGATTAGAAGTCTAATTCGACTGCGGCATATAGCCGACTGCGCAGGGGCTAATTAGGGGCCCTATTTACGATTATCGTAGCTAGCCTAACCTATAGTTAGAACTTCCTTTTTCTACTTACTACGTAGATATTTATATAGTTTAATTAATCTCTTCGTTAACTACGGTTCGAACTAACTATTTTATAATAGGGATACTAATACTAATTAGTAGTTAAACTCTATTATTATAAATTAGTAAGGTATCTCGCTATATAAAAGAGACGACTTCTTAATACCGTACGGGATAAGAGATTCGTACTAATTAACCTTACGGAAGTAGATAAAAAAAGAGGTAATTTTTAAATACTATACGGAATTAAGTAATCGTAGCCCTTTACTACTTACGAGAGGTCGACGTTTATTACGTTAAACTACGTTAATTAATAGAACTGCTTAAGTAACTAGCCTTTTACCGTCGCCCCGAGTAGCTTTTTTACTAAACGACTTTTCTACGGCCAGCCTACGATTAGAAATTAACTAGTTAAATTAATAAAAGTACGGTATAAAAAAGCACTGTGCGATTAAAAAAGGGGATTTTTAAATATAAATATTCTTACTTAATAATAAAAGTAACCCTATAGGAGTTATTAAGCTAAGAGATCTATAGTATATAAGAAAGTCTATTATTACGAGGATCTTATAAGTACGACCTTAAGCCCGCGATCTAAACGACCTCCTCGTAGCTCTCTTAACTACCCCCCGGGTATTACTTAGGAATATAGTATAGGGGACGGTCTAACGAGGGAGGAGGGGATTTAGAGGTCCTAACGGTATTAAGCTAAGAGTATTACGGATCTTAGAAATTAACTAAAGAAGCTATTTAGAGATTATAAAGAGTACGAGGCTTAGGAGGCTAGAAGTATATAAAATAGCGGAAATTAATAACTAGTAAAAATCCCGAGACTAATTACTATATCTTCTTATAGTAATATAAACGTCTACCGCTATTATTATTAAAAAGAACTACTAAAACCTACCCTTTTTTACTAAATAAAAAGGAGGATCTTAATAAATACGATAGCTAGCGATTTAAAAAGGTAGTAATAATCGCTAGAAATAGTAAAAACGAGAGTAGTAGCGAGACGGTAAGAGGAAGCGGGAATCTCTTAGACCCTAATAAATTCGTTAAGTAATAAAAGCACGGATTTATTACGACTTGCGTACGGATTAAATATATCCTTATTAAAATTAAATATATTAATAACTACTAATACGGGTATAAGCTAGAGCACGACCCTTAGTAAGTTAAAATAAAAAAGGAGAGGACGAAACCTAATCCTAAATAGAATCCTAATCCTTTATAAATAAGTAAATATTAACCCGGACTATTAGGGGACGTAAATATATAGAATCGCAGATTAGCCTAACGGTAAGTAAATTAACGTAGTATTAATCTATTTAACTAAGGTTTATAAGAAAAAGGGGCTATAGGGGTAACCCTTATTTTACGAGATCGTAAACGACCTTAGCTATTAGCTAAATAAATAGTTCGCGAGCGTAAGCCTAGGAATTATAAAAATAGTTAATAAATTCCTTTACGGGCGAGGGGTATTACTAGCGCAATTATAATCGCAAGAGCTATATAAAATACTAATAGTAATAATTATAAAAGAGGAATTCGTATTATAGAACTAGGTATAGGTTAATAGAGCGTATAATCGTTTTAACGAATTTAAAAAAAGAATAAACGACCTAGATTTCCTCCCTATAATTACTAATAGAAATCTATCGTTATAAAAGGATATACCGGGGCAAAATATAGTACTAAAAGTATAATAATCGATAATTCTATCTATTTCGATCTATAACTCGTTACCGCTACTAATATAAAATTCGGCACCGATCGGCTAATAAAAAAAGAAATAAACGACCTAAAGTTATTAATAATACGTAGCGACGCAGGGATCGTATATAAATACTAAAAATCTAGTAACAAATACGAAGCAGTTTATAAACCTTAAAAAGATCTTCCTAAAAGAGAAACTATACTCTAGGGGGAAGTATAAGGTCTTATAAGAAACCCTAACGATATTTTATAATTATTATAAAAAAGTCGGAATTAGAGAATACTAGTACTATTCGGTAATTAATATTATACTCGTAAGTAAAGCCTCTAATTACTACTATAAAGCGGTACGTAATCTCGATCGAAACGACTTTCTTAGTATAATTAACGCAATCCGAAGCCGCTTCGAGACCTATAATAAGAACCTAGAGCTCCTATCTAAACTATAAGTAATTTCTTTCGTATTTATAGCTAGGATAATAGAGGGTAAATCGCGAGTAAAAATCCTTAAAAAGCTTATTAATCGAATCGATAAGTTAGCGAAAACCTAGCTAAATAAGGGGATAAACGAGCGGAAAGTTAGATATCTCTATACCGTAGTCTAACGTATATTAAAAGTAAAAATTACCCTATACTAAGTACCCGAAAACTACGAGACGCTCTGCTCGAGGCTAAGATTTAGTTTTAATATTAAAGCGAGAATACTATACTAAACCTACTTCTAAACGTATAACGGCCCTTATTAATAACATTAGGTCGATCGAACGTATAATAAGAAAGGAAAAGAGGCTAGATATAGTAATTGCTAGTAAGGAGGCCTAGATTTGTTAAATAGGTAGAGATTTAACTTATAAGTAGGGTAATAAAAAAAGTAATACTATATTTATAGAAAGGATAGATATTAGTTAAGTAACTATTTTAAAAAAGAGCGTACTAAATCGTACGAATAGTATAAAAAGTCGAGGGTAATAGATAATAAAACTAGCCCTCGTCGGTTTAACTAATTTCTTATTATATATAAGGGCAGATCCGGGGGTATAGAACTTAGTAACGGTAGCTAAAATAGCGGCCTAAAGTATATACCCCCTATAAGAGATTCGGAAAATAAGGAAGATCTTACCCCCTATACTAACGAATTAGATTATAACGAAATCGATAATATTAACTACTCTTTTTTTGCCCCGTTAGCCTCTAGAGGATATACGAAGCTAAACGAATAGAGGGTAGTAAAAGCTCTTAATAAGTAAGCTTTTATTTATAAATAGTAAGGGAAGGTCCCTTAAATAACGAATACGGAGGCGGCTAAAAGGGCGAATTTAATAGGGCTAAAGCCTATTCTCTTAACGATTAAAAAAAAGACGCTATCTCTCTCGATATTTAAAAAAAAGGAATATAGTACTAAGCAAATCTAGGGGTAGCTAGAGGGGTCCTTTTTATACTACTTAGATCCCTCGAATACTAAGCTTATATAAGTATTCTACGTAAGCAAAAAGTACGGCCTAGATAATTTTTATAGAATTATCCTAGATACTAGGGCATCGTAATAGTTAACTAGAGGAAAAGGGCAATTCTAGGCGCTATAAAAAATCGCACTAGTAACGCTTAATATATTAATAGTAAGTATTATAAAGATTAGTTTTAGCCTAGGTAAGGAAATTATCGCCCTAGGTATAATAAAAGTAGAGACGTACTTCGGAACGATAACTTTTTATATTTTACTTATTAATACCCTATTTCTCTTATATCTAAAAAATATGGATCGACTAGGTATTATATTCGATAATACGAAGAATAAAATCTCTAGCGGTAAGTACTTCGAAGTAGTTAAACGATAATAGGGGTATGCGTTTATAAAGCTTATTAATAATACGAAGTCGATTAATTACTTAATAGAAAGTGAGCTTAGAAAACTATACTAGAGATTCGGGTACCCGTCGGTTACGAGGCTATATAACCTCTTAAAGTAATTAAGTAATAATAATATCGAAATAGGGGCGCTAGAGTAGTTAACGAAAGTATATTACTAATACTAAATAAATACGCAGAGCCTATATAGATTTAAGTTTAAATTACGTAATAAGCTTAACTTTAATTAGGAAATAGTCGTCGATATTTTCTATTTAAATAGTCGGCTAGTATTATACATAATCGACGTAGCTATATCTTTCTAAGTAGGGCAATTCCTCTAGGATCTATAAGTAAAGATAGTATAAGTAGCCTTGCGAAAAAGCTAGATTAATATATACTAGGGACCGCTAGACGGTATTAGAACCGACGTTAGTATTAGCTTTAAGTTAGTAGAATTTAGGGATAATACGACGGCTTACGGTATATAGCTAAAAGTCGTACTTATTAAAGCGTACTATAGTATTAGAAAAGTAGAGAGGGTATATTAGTAGTTAAAAAGGGCGTTTAGAATTATTAAAAAGGAAAATCCGGATTTTACTAACGACGAATGCCTCTAGATAGTACTTAAATACTATAACGATACTATAGGGCCTAACGGACTTATATTAACGCTATTAGTATTTAGAGCATATTTAAAAACGACCTTAGCCTTGCTACTATTACTAAGCGTAAGCTAACGAGCCTAAGTAATTAAAAAAGTAATACGGGTACTGCGCTAGGTAAGTATAAGAAAATAAGTTAATAAAGTAATTACTACGCGTAATAAGCCTAATATAGGGGATAATCTAGATATATTACTAAATTCGGATATATAAGTATAGTGCGAAATTACTTAATAGTAGGCTAGGCTATATAAGTTAATTTTTATTAACGAGCGCTCTTATATAGTTACGAGAGATCGTAACTAGCTACTCGAAGTATTAATTACGGTAGTTAGACCGTACTATATAGATCCTAACGAGGTAATTTCTAACTTATAAAAAGAAAAAGAGCTAGGGGAAACTATATAACCCGTAGTAAAGGTATAGGAAATTATCCTCGACGAAATCGTCGTAGTAGTATTAATAGGCGACGAGGAAGAGGAAATTACTAAAAGGGTATTAATACTACCGGCGAGACGTCGTAAAAAACTACGACGGCAAGCCCTAACGCGGTAATTTATTACTAATAACGAGGTAATTAATACTTTTTATATAATAAAAGAGAAAGCCGATTTCGAGCTAGCGGTTAAACTACGTAAAAAAGGCGTAATTATAACTATTAAAAAGCTATATAAAGGATTAGATCTTATCGAAGTAAATACTCTTCGTAATCGAGGGGTCTATCGATTTATCTTATACGACTTAGAAAAATATATAAACCTCTATATATTTAAATTATAAATAGTTCGTGAGATTAAAAGGAAAGGAATACCCTAGCTGTACGAGAAGTTTAAATACGTAATTTAGGGGTACGGCGACGTTAAAAAGGCAACGCTACTTATATAATTACCTACTATATAGCGCTATAACTAACGATTAATAATAGTACTAATAGTATTATTATAGAAGAAGGGATATAAGATTTAGAGCCGTGATATTACCTAGGCCTATACTTAATCGGCTATAGGGCTTATAAAGAAAATCCTAGCCTATTTACTAAAGGAAATAGCTAGTAAGTACCTAAAAGGTACGATTATTAAAGTACTTAAGCTACTATATAGGCTCGCAAAATCGGGTACTTATTAGTAGGCTACTTATTACGATTTTTATATTAATTAACTATTAATAGTTACTTCTATATACGACCCGTGCTTATTAGTTATAGAGTACGAAGGTGACTAATTTAGGATTGTCGGAATATAGACCGACGATATATTAGGCCTATTTAATATTAACTTTATAAAGAAGGAGGATAAGGAGCTTTAGAAAGCGGGCTTTATAATAAAGCTAAAAGAGGTCCTTATAATAAATACCCCCTTAGTATTTAATAGTAGGATTTTTATAATTAAAGGGGAAACCGTCGTTTTTTAGTAAAAGGGGTAGGGTAAGAAGATTAACCTCGTTAATCCGAACGTAATTAATATTAAAAAGCGGTATAAGGCTAAGCTCGCGCGAGGGGTATATATTATAAGTATTTATTAACTTAAAGTAACTTTTAACTATGCTAGGGTAGCGCAGGCTATAGATCTAACCGAACGAGATATTAAAGTACTTAATAAGTAGCTTAAGTAGTAGTAAACGAATCTTAATCGAGGTCTCGTTTATTACCCGATCGACCTTACGATTAGTAAGCTCTACGTCTTCGTTAATAAGTTATTTACGAATAATAACGACCTTACTTCGTAATTAGGGTATATTATTATCCTAGTTAACGAGAGTATAGATAAGAGCGAATTTATTATATATAGTAATATAATTTATTACTTATTAACTAAAAGTAAGCGTATAACGAGAAGTATATTAGCGTCGGAGGTTTATAGTATAGTTAATAGTATTAACCTCTTTTACGCAATTTTAACGACGCTAAAGAAAATTACCGATCGAATTAGCTTTCTACTTATTCTAATAGTTATCTATATAAATTCCTACTCGCTATACAAATATCTTATTAAATTAGGAACGACGAAGGAAAAGAGGCTTATAATCGATATTATAGCCCTTAGGTAATCGTATAAAAGGCGCGAGATACTTAAGATCTATTAAATTAATAATAAAAATAACCTCGTAGACGTTTTTACAAAAGTAGTACTAAATAAGGGATTAGAGTAATTCGTAAGTAGCGGAAAAGTTACTATACGAATAGAGGGATAGGTTATATAAAAAGAGTAGAGAAAAGGGGGAAAAGGAGACGACTTAGTAAACGGGCCCGAGGTCGAATTATATCTTTAACTATAGTAGTTAAATTAATAAAAGAAAGAGAAAGTTAGTATTAGATTAGAAGTCTAATTTAACCGCGGTATATAGCCGACTGCGCAGGGGCTAATTAGGGGCCCTATTTACGATTATTATAGCTAGCCTAACCTACGGTTAGAACCTCCTTTTTCTACCTACTACGCAGATATTTATATAGTTTAATTAATCTCTTCGTCAACTACGGTTCGAACTAACTACCCTGTAATAGGGATACCAACATCTACCAAAAGGGCGATGTCCCTTGTTTTTCTATCGGAAGGCTTGAAGATGGCAGTTTGGGCATCGCTCTCAGTTCCTGCAGCATCGACGAAGAGTCGCGGAAAGACCCCAATAATCACTACGTCGCTCTCTCACACGTATGGTCAGAGGGGATGGGCGATCCGGCGGCGAATGCCCTACCCTTTTGTCAGCTGGCATACGTACAACACTGGGCAATGATGGCATACCAAGTTGTGGAAGAGAAAGAAGCAGACGAATCAAAGGACGGCACGGGAATTATGATCCAAACGAAACCCAAAATACGCCAGCTTAATATCTGGATCGACACCATGTGTTGTCCTGCGACTCCTGGATATGGAAAGAATGTTTGCCTCTCCATGATGCGAGAAATTTACTCGAACGCCAATGTTGTCATGGTGAGAAGCGCAGTGCTTGAAGCTTTGGAAATAGGCGACATTGTACGGGACCCCTCCAAAGGGGTGATGGATGTTGCAGCACAGCTGTACCTATCTCCTTACATGCGCAGGATGTGGACATTACAAGAGGCAGTCCTAGCTGGTGCTTCCAGAGCTCGAGGGATTGGCGACCGGCTTTGTCTGTCATTCGCCGATGGCATCCTCTCGCTCGAGTCAATCATCAACCTCCTGAAGCAAGCCCCCCGACAAGAGGCCTTGTTGGCATACCGCTTCATGGCAGAATTCCGCGACCTCAGCACTCACATGTGGCAGCTAGGAGATGATGATGGCGACAAGCCAGTGAAGCATAGTCTGAAGGGATTTGACTTCTTCTTGAGCATGCTCACTGCCGCTTTGAAATACCGCAACGTCACGGTTGCGTCCGACGAGGTGATTTGCTTGGCTACGCTGCTGAATTTGCGTATCAACAGCACACGGGGAGTCGTACCTCTTATTGGCCACGGAGAGACTCCCGAGGAGGGCATGTGTGAGTTGTGGAGGAGGCTTCAGGGCCTCGGTGGGAGTCTGCCATCTGACCTTATTTTCTCCTCTGTCCCACGTGTTCAAGTCCCAGGATATCGGTGGGCACCCGCAACTCTTGTCCAGTACGCGAAATACGGCAATCTCTATGTTTCTCATTCCAGTGCGTATCCGGCGAAGATTTCCGACAAGGGTCTACACGTGAGGCTTCCTGGGGCGCGACTCACGAGTTTGGCTGCCACTGCTGGTTCATTTGGCAAGTTATTGCCAATGGTATCAATGAATGACCGAAAGGATATCCACTCGGAAGATGAAGCCACACCCCCTTCTGTATTTTTGGCAAAGCTACAAGCAGATGAAGATGGCTGGTTTGCTGTCAGAATTCACAAGGGCGAAAATGAGACCCGGAAATCCGGATCTGCACATGCAGAATCACGCTCCGAATCAAGTCAGAGGCCAAATCTTCTCCAACTCCTTGGGAGCAGGTCTGCGGCGCTGATATACCAAAACGCCAACATCAGCGGGCCAGGTCTACTCGTTTCCATTGCGTCGCAACCGTCAGAAGTGAGCGCTCTCGACATTCTGAGTCTGAATCAGGAGCCTTTGCAGACCACAAGCGAGTTACCTGTAAAGATAATGCCTCTCAGCGGCGGTGCCAGCATCATTGCTGAAGCAGCCAACAACTGTGTCGAAGAGTTGAACCGAAGGGTTGTGGTTGAGTCGAGACAGCGGACAGGCGGAGATGCCGTTGAGAATATCTGGGAAGATGCTGTTGTCATTGCTGAGCTAGTGAAGCAAACGGCCAAGAAAATTGTGGAAGAGTCCAGTGCAACCCTGAAAGAAGCCTTGTATTTCGAGGTGTTGTCTAACGAAAGCCTCTGCCACTTACGAGGCCGCCATCGAGCGCTTCATGCAGTATGTGCGCCAGGTGGCGTACTTTGGCGGCGGTATAAGGTGCGAGTCTTACCCGGACGACCAAGACTGGTATGTGGATTGATTTTGGTTTGGATCGGGATTAGACCTTCGCGGGGTCGGCGGCATTACCACCTCGCAAACAGAGCTTGCGTCCCTTTTGACCGGACGAAGATCTTGTTAGGCACTTTCTAAATTAGATGTCCGAAGGATGACGAGGACTCATATGATTTGCCATCATGTAATTCTCTTACTCAGATGGGCGAGATCATTGTTGGAATCGAGCCTGATGTTGATCGAAGAGGGGTCCTTCGCAAGGGCGTTGAACCTGGTTATTAACTCGATCAAGCCTCAACGGAAAGGCCCACTCTTTCAATGTAAACTGCTTAGATATTCTAGGTAACCCGAGGGCCCGAGTGAGGAACTTAGAATCCGATCCTGAAGTGTTTAAGTCACAATTGTGAGGTCTCTTGTACCCCTGTCTTGCGGGTGGTGGCTGCTTGTGGCTTTAAGACAACTAGATAGCCGAGAGTAATGGTCGGCCAGCGGGGCCACGGACGCTTACTCCGTACCATTCTAGGTACTTTAAACAAGCCCATGACGTTTCAAGCACGGAAACAGATGACCTCGTTTGAGACAGTACTTACTTTCCGGGCGGCTTGGCAGATCGGCGAGATTGGATCGCGTGCCCGGTCACGATCCGGAGGAGCTTCCACAACATCATATCTCCAGGATTAACTAATACGTGTGACTGCAATCCTTAGATGGTCCGGGTGAAAGATGGAGTTTACAAGCTTTGACACAAAATGAAAGATTTACCTACTTCTACATTTACGCTGGGTCAATTATTACGTGCCCGCATGATAATGATGGGTTAGAGTCCTGGCCAGAGAGCTCCGCGTCGTCCGGGGCGTTCGGCGAGAATACCCACCGTCTCCCCACAGTCTGGTGCTCGTTACACGAGTCTTTGAGACATTCAAATGTACGAGTCATCTGAGTTATCTGCGCAAACCTTCATTGACAGTGAATAACTTTCTCAACTTACTCTCACTAGGTACCCCTTCAAAGTAGGTACATCGATCGCAACCGGCCATGCAATGACCACCGCCTCAACCCGACGTCTCTGTAGCTTGTGCCACACCCATGGATCCACGTATGGCGTATTGAAATTAGATCTACTCCTTTCATTTCCTCCCACAAAGCACTCACATGGAGTATCGGCTGGCTGCCGAGCCACAAGGCATTCTATCCTCTGCGTCCTATTTCAATCGGTTTGCCCGATAAAGACATTCAGTAGACGATCAAGGCGAGACAGACTGATCTAGGTCTTGAAGATAACATCGCATGTCCATTCCTGTCAGTCTTAAGAGCCTCCCAACAATCGGCTAACATGAATCCCATTGTCCTCTTTGCTATGGAAACGGCTGCTTGTGGCCCATCTGCAAGCGGGCAATCAGATAGCAATGACTTGGTGATAGAGAAAAAGCTGGTTGATGTGGTCGAGGTGGTCATAGATCCGCCCAGACATCCCCGCCTGGATTTCACCGAAAAGATTTGAACGCATGTAGAATGGCCGTTTCGACGATCACTCTCAATTAAATCGCTCTTGCTGCCATTTGATGCTTCTAGCTTTTTGTCCTTAATGGACGAGGCGTATCACCCAAGTCGCGGAAGAGTGGTTTTGGGAAGACTTTTGGGAGCTTTCCTATCTTTCGCCCATTAAGGACCGAGCCTTTGGTTCTAGAATACCCAGTCCTTGAATTAACATGTCGAAAATTCCGGGCTTATGGCGGCTCATCTTGCCGCCGCTGTTCTTGGGAAGCAGCAGCCTGGCCCAGTCATGCCTCGAGGCGCTCAACAACAATCAGGTCGACGCATGTGTGTGCTACTCCCTAGAATACGTCGTCAGTTACGTCGCCTACATTGCTGTTTCTACGTCATACACGTCAAATTGCGAGGCTCTGCCCACGATCTCAGCCACCACGTCCGCCATGCCTCAGATTCTAGAGAGTAACCCTGCAGGTGGCAACTATTCAGGGTACGTGACAGTCAGCCATGGAGTTTACACAGGAACAGATATCTTGACCGGGCCCACCACGAGAGCAATTCTGGGACTCGATGGATCAGGGACATTGGTAGTGGAGGATCCGCCTTCGTATACGACAGTTTCCCGAGGCGGTACGGCAACAGTCAGCCCTGGATCACTTCCGAACTCTGTCAACTCAACAAGCTTTCTGACTACGAATCCCATCACGGCACCACGAACCATTCTCGTCGCCGACCCCACGCCGGGAGCTTCCACAGCTTCTCAAGGAACTGTAGTCGTTGCAGTGCCTGATCCAAGATTATACACCACGAGTACACTCGCTTACACTGGGTCCGATCCCCTAGGCGCAACTCGTACGACCATTTCAACTATTGCAGAGTCTGGCTTTATTCCTGGCACCTACGTTGTCGCTGTCGCCACGACGGCAATACCAGATGTGTCCTACGATGTTTCTACGGTTGCGTACACTGGGACAGCCGTTTTTTCAGGCCCAACCGTAGTGTCAGTCATCCAACCCACGGACGGGAGTGGTCGAGGAACTGTAGTGATAGGAGTCCCGCCGACTGGGGTTCCCCCTCCTCAGGTGACGTCGATAGTTCCGTACGAGGGCATGAGTTCAATTACAGGACCGACGACGATTCTCAACAGGCCCTTCGATGGCACTGTGCCGGGAACCGTCATAGTCGGACTGCCACCAGCATCTTTTATTACCCAGACTGTGCCCTTCACGGGCAGGGAAGTCCTTACGGCCCCGATCACTATCACGATAGCACCACCAAGCGGCTCTCAACATGGTACCGTTGTCATCGGAAGTCCATCAGTCACGTTCCTGGCAAGCTTCGTTCCTTTTACAGGGTCTACCCAGGAGACACTATCGGTGATCCAGCCTACAGGCACATCTCCAGGAGTTGTAATCATCGGGCAGCCCGGAGGTTCCAATCCAGATGTCGAGGATCCCACGTCTGCCGCCTCGGCGCCTCAAGTAACGCCGACCCGATTTGTTACGTCGATTGTGACCTACACTCCTACCTCAGATGCTCCGAACACACCATCGACCTTGGCTGTCATAGATGGTACGGTTATCATCGGGCTGCCTCGCATCGTCTCCCCAGCTGCGACTGGCTCGGACTCTTTTATCACTTCGGCAAGAAGAGAGCCCTTCGTCACCTCTACTGTTGACTCCACTCAGGGCGTGGACTTGCCGACAACTGTTGATCCTGTGGGAACCGTACCTGGAACGGTCTTTGTTTATGCCTCATTGAGAGGAGGAAATCCGGCAAGTCCGTTCGTTACTTCCGAGGTCGTGCTGCTTGGAACAGCGGCTGGCTCAGCGCCTACGACCATCTCCGTTGTTCAGCCAACCAATGGACTGCCTGGAACCTTGATCATTGGCAGACCAGCCATATTTGTGACTTCGACTGTCTCTTGGACAGGGTCGGTTCCTTTGGCATCTAGGACAACACTTGCAGTCGTGGCCCCCTCAGGAAATATCCCCGGCACGGTCTTCGTTGCGGATCCCGCGGTTTTGGGAAGACAATTCTCAACGTCCTACGTTCGAATCTCTGGTACCCAGGAACAGGGCGCTGCAACAACGTTAACTCTGATACCAGGCCAGGGCACTTCGCAGCCAGCTATCGTCGATGGAGTTCCTGATGACTACGTTACTTCTACAATTGACTTCAGCGGCGCAGATATACTTACGACAAGAACCACACTTTCGACATTGCCGCCGAACGGAGTGGCACCAGGCTTCATTATTGTAGCTGACCCATCAACCTTGGTGTCTACAGTAACACCCGAGGTAACAAATGGGGCTTCTGTTGTCCTTCAGCCCGACTTTGTCACCTCAAAAGTCTTGTATGAGGGCTCGACTACATCTGTTCTGACCAGTGTCCAGCCCTCAGAAACCAACAGGGGTACAATCGTGCTTGCAGTAAGTCGACCCACCCCCTTTTGGCCACCCCCCCCTTTTGGCCACCCCATTTCTCCATCCCAGCCACCGAATTAAAACCCTACCCACGATTTTCAAACCACCATAATAATTACAAAAATCGTCCAAATACAATTCTTTTTTGTATACTTATTTATCGATATATAATAGTCTTGTATACTAAAAATGAAGTTGTTCGGGCTCTTGAGGCTATTAGAAGAGGTCTCTTAGTTAATCGGGCCTTAATTAAGTTCGGAGTTCTAAAGTTAACTCTTCGTAACCGTAGGAGAGGCCACTAAATAAGGGTAATAGCATTCGTAGACCTCTAGAGGCTTCCTCTATAGTAAGAAGACTAGCTAGCCTAGTGGGTTCGTATTTAGTATAATCTAGGTATTATATTAACTTATAAATAGCTTATAAAATTCGCTAAGCGAGTTCTGAGATCCTAGGGGGACATAAATCCTCTTAAAAAGAGATAGATAGACGCTTTCTTAAGGAGGAACTTATTAATTAAGGTCTAGAGAAGTCGTATTATTAATTCGAAGCGTTTAAATAGGGCTATTACTAATATAATTAAGTTATAGTTTAAATTACTTAATATACTAGAAATTAGCGATATTAAATAGGCTAATAAGTATAATATAGATAAGACTAATATACTAGAGGGTAAGGGATTTAATAGCCTGGTTTTGGGCAAGGTAGAGACTATAGTAGTGCGAAAAAAAGAGCTTAGTTCGCGTACTTAGGTATTTATAATTAAGTATATCTTTACTAATAGTCGAGCTATTAAATTACTAGTTATATATAAGGGAAAGTCGGTGTAGTAGTAGTGGTTTCTATTTAAACTTAACCCTTATGCTAGTTAGGAGTTTATAGTAATAGATAATAGCTAGACGACTAATAAGACTGCCCTTAAGTAGTTAAAAACAGTGTTCTTATTATAGACTAAGACCCCCCCCCCTTAGGGGGCTTAGTATACTTAATAAGCCTTAACTATTAGTTCTAGATAGCTATAGGAGTTATACGATAATAGAATTTATATAAAAATGCTATAGAAATAACGTCTACTTGCTATTCTTATTACTATATACTTCCCATATCCTCTAGCCGTTAAATATAGCTATTTTTAGACTTATTAAGTCTAAGTATAAGAAGGAGCTTAGTAAGGAGGATATAATAAACAATTCTATTATCGTTAAAAAGCGGTACTTCTTAAGCTATTATTAGAAAGCTCGTTTAGCTAGTCTAACGTCGTTAAATATACGAAGTAGGTAGAAAGTAACTGGACTATATCCCCCTAATATAGCTAGACTACTTACTAATTTAATAGTCCTACTTAACCTAGTTATACTAACTAAAAAGACCGCAGATACTAGGTAAGTAACTAGTAATACTAAAAAAGCTATTAACTAGGTATTAGCGGCGTTTATTATTAACTAGTTAATACCTAGGAAGGCTAGCGAGCTCTGCGATTAGTTAAAGTTATTTATAGAGCTTAGTCTAGACTATAATACTTAACGACTATTATTTAGAAAAGTAAAAAAGTATTTAGTAAGTAGGCCTACTATTTAGTAGTATCTTAGTACTATATTCGAGTTTTAGAAGCTAAAGTTAACTAATTAAGGCTATAGAAAAAGAAAAGTATACTAATAGACCTAAATACTAAGTTCGCGAATATCTAGGATATATAGAGAGCTTAGGAGGACTCTAGCGACTGTCTAGTTAGTCCTAGTCGACTCGTAGGGGTCGAATTACCTAGGGAGAATAATGACTATATTATTGTAGTAATAGAAGATAGTTAATTAATTGAGTGTAGTTAGTGGCGATGTTTTGATACTATGTTTTGATGGGGTGGCTAAAAGGGGGGGGTGGCCAAAAGGGGGTGGGTCGACTTACCCTCGGTGGCCTCGTCATCAAGGCCTGGCGAAAGCCAAGTGTCGAAGGTGAACGATACAAGCGTGGCTCTGGCCTCATTCATTTCTTCGACGGCTGTCAGTCTTGACAGCTATTCTGTTACATCAAGAACTACAATCTCGACAATTACTCCTGATGTTGAGGCCTCTATATCTGGTACGTACGTCGTGGCCTTGCCCAACGCCTACGTTACCTCGACTGTGCCGTGGACTGGAGCAATACTCTTGTCAACCTTGACTACGATCTCGACCATACCACCTTCCGACTCTCAGCCGGGTGTTGTCGTCGTGGCTGCTCCGAATGCGATAGACTCATCTACATCTCAGCCAGTGAGTAGCGATACAGCCCCGCGGCCGGTTTCTACAAGTAATGCTGCCCCAGGAGACTCAGCTACGCCGCTTCCTGCCACCCAGCTATCAGCTCAGACGCTTTTTGCAACCTCGACAGTACTTTTGGCGAGCAATCTTGGCATCTCATCAGCAACCAATTTGACAACACTTCAAGGGGACCCGGGTTCACCATCCACAGTACTGATTAGCGTTCCTGTTGCCACTGAGACCTCCATCGCGAAAGAGACACTGGGAGCCACTTCGAATGGATCTAGGCCACCTAGTGACTTGGAATTTGGAACCGCATCAACTCCTGCAGGCAATCTCATCTCGACAGCCACGCCAACTAACTCTTCACCATTGACAACTGCTCTCGCCAACTCTGTAATTGGTTCTGTCGTCACTTCAGACATTTTCTACAGCGGAACTGACCCGCTTACCTCGCCAATCCCGCTGACAACTCTCTCTGCTGGCCTAGGCAGTCTTTCGACCGTGATACTGCTCCAACCATCATCGGCCGCTGGCTTGATTAGCAACTCTGCAGGAGGTTCCGGCTCTAGGCTGCTGGAAGCTGTGTCGTCGTTAACGACCAATAGCCCACCAAGCCCAACTACCGTTGTCCTTGTTCAGTCTGGAACGACAGTTTTGCTGCAGGCTTCTTTTGTCACATCTACTTTAGATGCGGGCAGTAGTTCCTCAGACGGCTCTCAAGGGCTTGCTCCTGTTTCTACGATCCTACCGAGCGCTGGTGAACCAGGTACTGTTTTGCTAGGACGGCCACCAGCGATAGCGTCATCGACTACAAGCAAGAGCTCGTCGTCAGAATTGAGCCCAGAAAACACGCCTTCCGCACAACTGTCAAGCTCATTAGGTTCCTCCGCAATTTCTACCATACAGTTCCAGGTCTCAGACCCCCAAGACCTTACGAGGAGCTCGCAGACCGACTCGGGTCCAATAAGCATCTCCTTTCAAAACGACATAGATAGCATAGCTTTCTCGACTGTTGCTAGCACGGCAGCTCCAGCAGACTCCAGCGCCACTGATGCAGCTTTTTCTGGGCGCCTTTCCAATCAATCCCCCTTTGGCACAGTCCCAGACTCGGCGGTGACGATTCCTGTTGCTACAGTCTTCGTCGACTACACGGGCACCGGAGTTCCAAGGGAGTTTCTGACGCTCAGAACGACTTCAGGGACCGTCATAGTTCAGAGACCTCGACCTCTTACAACTGTAGAAACATTCATCCCTGGAAGCATCTCCACTGAATTTCTCACAATCATTCCATCTGGCACCGAGCCTGTCACCATAGTCTTCGGAATTCCATCGCCGGCGGGCACAACACGTGTCCTGATCTCTGGCCCAGAGGTTGTTAGCGTGGGAACGCCGTCAAGCACAACCTTGGTTGACACACACACCTCTGTGGATCCCCAAATAGCCGTTAGTAGCCCGACAAGCACAACGACGTCGGCATCTCAACAAGATGCTCCAAGTCTGCCTTATTCCACGTCAACCGCCATATCTACTTCGATCGATCCAGTTTCTCAGAGCTCCTCTAAGCCTCCTCCTTCCGGAAGTGCAACTTCCGTGGCCGTCAATCCAGGTTTCCTCTCCCCAGTAACTGTCTTTACTTCGAGTTCAACTTCGACGTCCCCAGCCTTGGAAGCGACTTCGTCTGTTAGTCGGACTTCTGCAGAACTTACAACCGACTCGTCTAATCGGATTCCAACAACTTCTTCATCCCTGTCTTCCGGCCCCGATAATATTTTATCGTCCGTTAATCCTCTCATAGACACTCTCGCACTGTCTGCAATCATTTCTCAAGTATCCGGAACTTCGTCGATCCCAGATTCGGCCTCGAATGTGCCCTCACCTACAGCGACTCAGTTACAGGAATCCTCGTTGACTACATCAACAACTTCGCCTTCCATTAACACGTCAACAACAAACGCGGATACCGCGCTTGCATCGGACCCCATTTCCGCTTCGAGTAGCTCATCTCCCGCTTCTGATACCGTTCTTTCAAACCCGCTTGCTTCGCCCACACCCACATCTCAAAGCACTGGAGTAGGAACCAATACCTTGAGTCCTACTAGCTCAGATGTCTCAAGTTCGGATTCAGCCTTAGGGGTTTCTGGACTGTCCGGCATCTCAATCTCAGACACGGCCGCCCAGTCCTCATTGAGTTTGTTACCTCCGGTCACAGCTGATTTCAGTCTGGTTAGCCCAACTTCCTCGACTGAAATATCAACATCTGCAGAATCATCTCTTGGATTATCCGAGACTACTTCCTCCCAGGGGGCTTCAGTGTTATCGACACCTGTTCCTGTTCTTGGAAGCACTTTTAGCACAGAATCCCCGACAACTAGCACTCTCTCAGTAGCGCCGGCTGTACTTTCAACAGAAAATCTATCCCTCTTTGAATCTACTGCCACAACAACAAGCTCTCCTGGCTCATCAGCAAGCTTTCTTCCAAACTCCCTATCAGGCGGTGGTACGAGTAGTACCATTGTACCCACTTCAGTGACAACCCCGGGCCAGTCAAGCGTACCTCCTTTCGCATCTATATCTGACACCCTCTCTTCATCTGGAAGCACACGCTTGTCGTTTTCAGCCACCACGGAGACACCTATTGACACGAGGATCTCTTCAGCTGCTATAGAAACCTCCTCGATTATCTTGCCCGCCGGCTCGAGTTCTTTGGTCTCCTCTGCTATAGACATTGAAAGTAACACGGCGGCTTTGTCTTCTTCTGCTTCTTCCAGCGTAGTAGAGTCACAGACCTCAACGTTGACGGAAATTACAACCGGCTCATCGGCCAGCTCCGAGCTTTCAACTCAATCTGAGTCTTCAATCAGGTCCACCAGCACCGAGCTTTCTACGCCTTCTGACCCAACGATCTCATCCTCGGCACTTCTCAACATTCTAAGTACCCTGTCATCGAGCGCAGTATCACCTTCCACTATTGGTCCTTCATCCTCGGGCGTGTTCACCTCTGCTGAAGCAGATCCGACAACCTCAACGATTGACACCGTTTCTGCCGACTCAACATTTCAGGACACGACCTTGACCTCAACCTCTGTAATCTCACCTGGCTCTACCCTCTCCTCGTCCAATTTAAGCAGGATTTCAGACTCCAGTAGTCTTTCTGCTTCAGCCACACTATCTGAACCTAGCTTGGTGACCCCAACGGCAACCTTTGTGACATCTGTGGTTGTATTCACAGGGACTGAATCCCTTACGGGCACCCGCCTGGTCCCTCTCACCACCATTTATCCAAGCAATGGCGACGCACCGACTGTGATATTTGGTGCGGCTAGAAGACTCTTTGCTTCCGTTGCTGTGCCGTACTCTGGTACAGGGATCATTACTGGACCTCAGCAAATGAGCATCGTGCTGCCAAGCGGTTCAGACTCACTAGTGCTGGGGACGATTGTCTACGCAACACCGGACCCTCTGGTCACGTCCGAGGTAGACTACACTGGAACAGGCACCCTCACTTCGCCTCTGCCATTGACCACTATCTACCAGTCCGGCACAGTCCCTGGAACCATCGTTTTGGCGAGGCCGGCTATCTTTGCTACATTTGGAACCAGTTCTGCTGTCGTTTCCAGTGCTTCGAGCGAGTCGTCCTCCCCTGTTGTGTTAAGCACGACATTGAAGTCTACGAGCTCGGTTGAAAGCATTTCATCACTGGAAACTAGCTCTTTTTCCACATTCATTTCTCCTCTAGGCTCTGCCTCGACTTTTGTTTCCTCTGAAAGCTCTTCGGGATCGAGTGATGATTCCAAGCCTATCGCCTCAAGCTTGCCTACTGTTCTAGCTGAATCCAGCACATTGAGCGAATCACAGCGAGGATCAAGCAGCCTCGTAGCGGTTTCCTCATCAACTTCATCTGATAGTTACAGCTCGATGTTCGGCGATCTGAGCTCTTCCACAATCATTTCGACTTTTCCGGTTGGTTCTATCTCAACCCCAGAGTTGCCAACTTTTACCGCAACATCAACGGATGACAGCCTCCCAACTAGCGTCAGCATTGTTCCGGCGTTTCTAGGCACATCTTCGAGCTTGACAGACGATCCAGTTGTCTCGACTTTCACAAGCGATAGTCTTGTTTTCTCAAGCCGGACACCAACATCAACTGATTTAGGAACCACTGCAGTCCAGGCAACCATATCGCAATCATCTGGAACAAGCATTGGTGTGTCTTCTTCCAACACTGTTGAGTCGAGCGACTTGACAGCTTCGTCTCTCTTGGTAGCGTCTTCAGCTGCGTCCTCTTCTGATTTCAGTTCAGCCACTGGAACTTCTTCTGTCGATTTCACGGCTTCCATCGAGTTTCCTTCGTCTGTGAATAGCGGCTCTTCATCCGAAGGTACCATTCCAACGGTTTCCTTCATCTCCGATCAGACCTTGGTCTCTAGCTCAGCTCCACCAGCATCTGCCTTCTACGACAGCGTTCAGATACCCTTCACAGGCACTGATCAGTTGCCTACTCCGACCCCAATCAGCACAGTGCCTCCGAGCGGAAGCGTCCGCGGAACTATCGCTTACGCCGCTCAGTTCCTCACTTCAACAGTATCAGGTACTGGTCAGTCCACAGTCACCCTCTTCACAATCCAGCCTTCTGGAACACAGGCTGTTGGGTTGGTAGTCATTGCAGTTCCTACCTTGCTAGTGTCGTCGACGGCGTCTTCTGTTCCATCTGATAATGGAGGAACGTCTACCAGTGAGATCAGCTCTGATCCATCAGCGACTTCATCCGCAACTTCGGTAAATGCGGTATCTTCCGTAGCTGAGTCGAACTCCATCAGCTTGAGCGGAAGCACCAGCGGCACTGGAACTCTCGAACCAAGCACAATTTCTGAGTCAAGTAGCGTGACGACGACGTCCAGCGAAGTCGAAAGCACAAGCACCATTAATCCCGAAGCAATAAGCACAGCCTTCGCTTCTCTGCTTACCACCACCGATTCGAACTCCTTAAGTGACGTTGCTTCGACATCTGATATTGGCAATCTTCAGAGCAGCAGTACCTCCCTTGAGGCCCTTAGTACCGACACAAGCGCAGTGACTTCGAGGACCATCGGGTCAGAAGTCAGCAGCTCCACTTCCATCGATGCGACCTCAACTGAAGCCAGCTTCTCGATCTCTCCCACTGTCTCGAACCTGTTTAGTGAGTCGCTCATCACGACAGCAAGAGCTCAATCGAGCAACAGCACCCCAACGACTAGCAGCACAAGCGACTTTGAGACAACTTCCACAGCGCTTGTTTCTCTGATATCTACCATCGATCTCAGCTCCACGTCTGGCTCGTCCAATACAGCAGATGTCACTACCTCAGCGTCCAGCGCCTCACTTACGGTAACCACCGGTTTGACCACAAACACTGAGATTTCTTCGGCAGCTTCTTCCAGTCTTGTTTCCGAGACAGGCAGTATTTCTCTTGAGATTACCACCTCCACTAGTGACACTCCAAATACATCAGAGAGCTCGCTAATAGATGATTCCTCTTCTCTCCTGTCGATGGGCACTGGTACGATTGCCTCCTTTTCTTCGGATTCTACAAGCAGCGATATCACACCAGCTACTTCAATTCCTTCCGAGACTTCCCAATTCTCGACCACGTCAACATCAGCGGATGCTGCTTCTTACGTCACCTCGCAACTCATTTATACCGGCCCATCTTCACTATCTGAGCCTCTCCCATTGAGCACTATCCAGCCAACGAACGGATCTCCAGGCACCGTTATCTTGGCTATTCCAGCATCTTTCTATGTCACTTCGACTTTGGTCTACACCGAAGGCGACTCCTACATCATTCCGTCTGCCATTAGTACAGTTGCGCCTTCCGGAACAGCTAAAGGCACCGTCATCTTCGCCGCTCGCTACGCAGTGGTCAGAGTTGCGTACTCGGGCACTTCAATCATCACGGAACCTATCCCCATCGCCACATACCCGGGCAGCGGAACAGTCCTTGGTACCGTTGTCTATGCTAATCCTCCATCAACCTCAGCAACATCAGAGCCATCTTCTGCTACCTCAACATCTACAGACTCCCTTGACGCGTTCGATCCTTCAGCCACCTCGACTTCGTCAACTTCTTCCGGCGTAGGGGTCCCTTCTACATCGTCCAGTAGCTCACTCCTATCTACTGTGTCTTCCTTATTGGAGGGTTTTACCGGATCGTCGACTTCTTCGAGTGACACATTCACAGTAAACCCTGACACACTACTACTAAGTTCTACCCCTGTGTCGACGACAGATGAGCCAGCAATGACAAGCGGCTTATCTTTTGAGATTTCTTCATCAACATCAACATCGTCATTATCATCAAGTGATTTCACAGGTCCCGTAGCTTCTTCGACTTCGTTCACAACTAGCTTAGATGGTCAAGAGACATCAGTTGCCAGTGCATCGTCGGGCGAAGAGCCAAGCACTTTGATCACTGAATTCACCCCAATATCAATCCCTTCATCATCTCTGTTGTCTTCAAGCTCCTTGGAAACTATTGGTCTCGATACCTTGTCGCCTACCAGTACATCTAGCAGTACTTTACCTGGCGTGGAAAGCAGCACATCGGTTATCTCAGAAAGCGACTCTGCTCTTCTCAGTCCAACGTCCTCATTGGACTCAGAGTCTACAACGAGCAGTAATTCACAATCGCCATCGGCTACGTCTACTCGTAGCCCAGCTACCACTATCATACCGACAAGCGATTCGGCAAATGAAACTATGACCAGCTCCTCGGCGGCAGTTTCGTCATTAATCTCAAGTACAGCAACGACGCTTGAGCCTGACACCCTAATTTCAATCTCAGCCAATCCTTCCTCTAGTGAAACTTTTACTTCAACGAGCATCTCAGCTTCAGGCCCGAGCCCATCATTTATATCGATTTCTTCTCAAGATTCATCCTCATCCTTAAGCACTCAGAATACAGTAGAGATCAACACCTTACTGTCTACGTCTATCGTATCTGCAATTACGGCCACAGAGACAAGTTCTTCAACATTGGAACTGACCAGCTCATCAGGGGTTTCATCTGCATCAAGCTCAACTGCTACGTCTGATCCGTCCTCGTCCATCACCAGCACCGCGTCCTCGTCAGCTGCGGACTCATCAAGCACCCTGAGTAGTGAGAGCTCTGATTTCATCACTTCAAATTCAAGTGTTACCGTCAATCTTGATACGCTAGCTTCCTCAACTACCCTCCCAACAAGACAGGATATCAGTTCCTCGACCTCCAACGGAGCAGATTCATTGACACCAACCCCAACATCGACCTTGCCGCAGTCAACTTCAATCAGTCTAACGCTGGAAATCACAGCCACTACGTCTGAGAGCTCTTTGACTGACTTTTCGTCTTCGAGTGTGACGGTTGATCCGAACAGTCTGCTGTCTACATCATCAAGCCCATCTACAGAGCAAGGCTTGAGTTCCACGGATATACTTGAATCGTCCTCGTTAATTCCACAGTCGTCTGCGAAAGTAAATTCGTTTACAGCTTTGGACGTTTTGGACACTTCTTCTGGTTCTCCCACCAGTTCCAGTACCATTACTGCGACTTCCGTCAGCTCAACATCAAATGTTGCCTCCTCCTCTTCAGATGTTTCCAGCACTATAGCCGCTTCGTCCAGCCTTACAATCAACCCAGATAGCCTACTGCCAACTTCGCAGAGCACTTTGACTGAAAGTGCATTAAGCACCTCTGAGAGTGTCTTGCTGTCGTCTTCAAGTTCTACGGCTACGTCTACTATTAGCTCCACGGAATCTCCTTCTTCAGTTACAATTAGTATTTCGGTCACTGAATCAACTTCAGTGAGCTCGCAAGCAGGCTCTGGAGAAATTGCAACCACACCAATACTTTCCTCTGCTAGCATATCCACGAGTAGCTCTGAGTCTTTTTCTTTCACGGTCGATCCCGCAACTCTACTTTTAAGTTCGACAACTTCAAGCTCTTCAGAGAGTGGTTCCCTATCGTCATCGAGCTCTATCGCTAGTTCCAACGAATCTTCCGTATCCTCATCAACCAGCACTTCTACTGTCATATCAACTTCTCCAACTACCCAATCAAGCTCAGATGAAGCCGCATCCGTAACATCTACATCCTCGTCCGTTACCACGTTTACGTCTCCATACTTATCTCCAACGATTGGACCCGCTAGTCTTGTCTCGACGTTCACTGAATCGCCGACTACTGGTTTGACGTCTTCCCTTTCCTCGTCAATTTCGGATCGAAGCTCTTCACCCGAACCCAGTTTCGACAGCTCAGTCGAGGCCTTGTCTAGCTCATCACTTTCCTCATCATCAACCTCAACCGGGCTGTCTCTATCTTCGAGCCCCCCATCAGTTGATTCAGCAAGTTTTGTTTCAAGTTCGGAATCATCTTCCTCGAGCTTATGGACATCCTCCGTTAGTTCAACCACCGGGATCACAATCACAATTTCAAGCTCGAATTTACTCCCATCTTCTACTTCTTTCACCCCTACGTCCTCCAGTGCGACAAACACTGCAGGATCCCCAACTTCTCTGTCCGAGTCATCGTCAGCGAGCACCACAAGCACCTCTTCGCCAATATCTTCGTCGTCGTCGTCGACTTCTCCGACAGCGCCAGAAGCCATTCCTTCGACCTCATCTGGATTTTCAGTCAGCTCGTCTACCTCTTCAGCATCTTCAAGCCCAACGGTCGATCAAGCAACGCTACTGCCTACTTCGGAGCCATCATCGATCAGCACGCCCATAGATCCAAACTCCCCGTCTTCATCTTCGATCGCGCCGGATGCGACTTCTTCAAGCTCATCTGACTCGACGTCTATTTCAATTACTCCATCTACGTCTTTGAGTTCAACAGCCGGTCAAGATACGTCGCTGCCTACATCAGAGTCTTCGTCGATGAGCACTTCGACCTTCTCCTCATCGTCATTAGCTTCCTCTGTGCTTTCATCCAGCTTCGCCTCTGAGCCTGCTACTACTCTACCTATAACATATGTTTACACGACCATATTCCTCACAGCTTCAGATTCGCCAGACTCAACTATCATTGCTTCAATCGGACCGAGCGGTACTCAAGCTGGCACTATAGTCGTCGGAAGACGAGCACGATTTGTTACTGTCACTCGCCCATACAGTGGGACCAATACTCTGAGCGGCGGTGCAACTATTGTCAGCATCGTGCAACCGCAAGATGAACAGCCAGGAACAGTCTACGTTGAGACAACTCCAAATGCGGCACCCTTGACTTCCACGTCAACATCTACTGACCTCTCGCCGGGGTTGTCGAGCTCAATAATCTCAAGCTCTTCGACCTTCGAGCCATCCCTAAGTACATCATTTACTGGCACCAGCACCACTTCTACAAGTACGACTGATACTGTCGAGCCGAATACCTTGCTGTCAAGCACGAGTGCCGCTTCGACGAGCTCGCCTTCTAGTTTAGACTTACCCCCGTCGTCCTCCACTTCTCAGCCATCGTCGACTTCTGCTAGCACTTCTGAGTCGACTAATAGTGTGTCTTCCATATCAGTTTCAAGCACACCTTCAAGTATCAGCTCAAGTAGCCCCTCAGGACCATCTTCCAGCATCTCCAGTATCATATCGTCAAGTACAGCCAACACAGCGGAAGATGATACCTTACTCCCGACCACGAATGTATCCTCAACGAGGGCCTCATCTAGCTCAGAGCTCCTTTCATCAGGTTCAATGTTACTGTCCTCGTCTGAATCGACAGTAATATCTTCGTCGACCTCAAGTAGTGGCTCCAGCCAACTCTTCCAGAGCAGTTCGAGTGACCTTCCAAGTGCCTCTTCTACTGTTATTTCATCCACGTCGAGCCTGAGTGTCGATCCCGCGTCTTTGTTGTCGACATCATTGACTCCATCGTCGTCATCAACAACAAGCACAACTGAATTGTCTAGTTCAAGCTCCGTCGATTCTTCCAACACTTTCGCGACCGCAAGCGTCGCAGGCACATCCTCGACTTCCTCTCCGGGCAGCTCCGCGTCGTCAAGTACCACAGTCAATCAGGCCACCTTACTGCCGGCCACTACTAGTGCTTCTTCGGCATCGACTTCAGGATCAACTAACAGCTCGACCGCATTCGCTTCTTCGTATTCTTCCAGCGCGAGTCAAACTTCAAGCTCATCAACTATAACGACTGTCTCGCCGACGCCCACGTCTTCAAGCATTACGGCTGACCAGGCTAGCTCGCTATCGACTACCTCAAGTGGTTCTTCAACGACAACTTTGAGCTCAAGTAATAGCTTGGATGTGACCTCGTCGCCGACTTCTCCCTCAAGTCTCTTCAGCACAAGTCAGGGCTTATCGGCGACCGCAAACATATCATCGACGCAGATTGCATCCGGCCTCTTGTTAAGCGATTCTTCCTCCACAACCCCGACCTCGAATGCTGCTACGTTGCTTTCGACATCAAGCAGCACCTCAGCGGGCCAGAGCTCAAGTTCCTCTAGCTCGGTTTTGGCTTCTTCCACATCGTCGATCAGTAGCCCTGTTTCCCAACCGACGTCATCTTCAAGCGGCCTTTTCGGCAGCTCCTCGTCAACTGACTTATTGTCACCCATCCCATCATCTACTGGCTCTACTTCTTCTAGCGTGTCTGTCAACCCTGCCACATTTGTACCTACGGTTTCTAGCGCTTCGACGAGCAGCTCTCAAAGCACTTCGTCATCAATAGGCACCTCTTCTAGTCCTGCCTCATCTGCATCTACGTCCAGCAGTATTTCAACGCCGCCCAGTAGCTCCTCGTCAATCACCTCGAGTACATCATCGCCAGCCAGCCCAACGACGAACGCCGCCACGCTACTTTCCACAAGCAGTAGTACAACAGGGTCCTCTTCGAGCAGTTACAGTAGCAGTTCTTCTCCATCTTCTAGCTCTGCAGTCACTGCAGTCAGTTCAAGCTTCACTTCCAGCGGTACTGCGTCGAGTAGTAGCTCGCTCAGCAGCTTTGCATCTGATAGTCCAACTGCCAACGCCGCAACACTGCTCCCGGCGACAAGCAGCGCAGCAGGGTCCCCTTCAAGCACCTCGGCTAACAGCCCGTTGTCGTCTTCGAGTTCAACGTCCAATTTAGGCTCCACTATCAGTAGTACGGTCCCCAGTACTACTTCCTCCATCATCGCAACAGTCAATCCAGCTACGTTACTGTCACCGAGCATCAGTTCAACAGCGGCACCTTCGAGCAGCTCCGCAGTCAGCTCTTCACCCTCTTCCAGTTCGTCGGAAAGCTCATCTACAGTTATCCCTACTAGCAGTACTACAATTTCGACTAGTAGTCTCTCTAGCACGTCTTCTTCTCCTTCTTTGTCTTCTTCATCCAACCCAACAGTCAATGCAGCCACGCTCCTGTCAACGACCAGCAGCGCATCTATGAGCAGTCTTTCAACAGTCTCATCTTCCAGGGCAACAACAAGCTCCTCGCCAAGTGCAACGAGTAGCTCTTCTGTAGGAACTACATTGTCCTCGTCTAATTTATCGAGTCCGATGGTTAACGCGGCTACTTTGATATCCACCTCCACTATTGGGACTCCGACGAGCAGTGTTTCCGTCATCAGCTCGTCGTCAAGTACCACAGCAAGCTCCTTAAGCTCAGCTCCGAACAGCAACATCACTTCTACGAATACGAGCAGGTTCTCGAGCAGCTTATCAACAGGCACTTCGTCTTCTTCAAGCCCGACAGTTGAAGCGGCCTCATTGGTGTCCACTACTAGCAGTGCGTCTACAAGCAGTAGCTCATCCACCAGCTCAACATCTCCCACCTCTGCCAGCTCTTCGATCTCGGTATCCACTAGCAGTGGCACTACTACCACCCCATCATCTAGTGGCTCTGCTGTCAGCTCGTCTCCCACTTCTTCGAGTGCGACGGTCAACGAAGCCACCCTGTTATCTACAATAAGCTCCATAACGAGCACCTCGACGACCAGAAGCTCGATATTCAGCACGGCATCTCTGAGTAGCACTTCAAGCAGCTCTTCGAGTGGTTCTCCGAGTAGCTCTACTGCTTCACCCACGGCGAACCAAGCAAGCCTGCTTTCCACATCCAGCAGTGCCACTACTAGCAGTTCTGCCACCAGCTCTACTGCCAGTATTTTCACTACCAGCAGTATATCCCGTACCTCTGCGTATTCATCTACAAGTGTCACAATTAACCCCGCGGCTCTGGTTCCCACAACAAGTAGTACAGGCAGCAGCAGCAATAGCGTGACGAGTAGCAGTTCTTCCACGAGTAGTAGTAATAGCTCGAGCAGCATCCCTTCAAGCACCTCATCCTCGAGTGTCACTGTCAACGCCGCGAGCTTGGCGTCAACTACGAGTTCATCAACATCAACCACGAGGATATCAACGTCGTCTTCACTCTCTTCGAGCTCTGGTAGCTCTTCCTCGAGCACAGCCGTAACCTCGTCATCTTCTACATCGTCTATAAGCTCTTCCTCAAGCTCCTCTTCAAGCTCCTCCGCCAGCGCTGCGCTCAACACATTGCTAAGTTCGTCAAGCGCCTCCACGTTCTCGACCTTGACAAGATCGTCGTCTTCTTCGACGACTTCACCTACGTCCAGCAGCATCAGTGTCCAGGCAAACACGCTGGCGTCAACTAGCTCGAGCCCAAGCAGCACATCCACATCGGCAACCACGACAAGCACACTTGGTTCGACTTCATCGTCCACTGTGCTGAGCTCATCCTCCTCCTCACGGACTAGTACAACGTCGACATCGTCTTCAAGCTCGACTTTCAGCTCAAGTTCAAGCTCAAGCTCGACTTCATCTTCATCCCGCACAACCACTTCAACAAGCAGCTCTTCCAACTCGAGCAGCAGTAGCACAAGCACTTCCTCGACCTCTTCCAGAGTTGTCGCCTCAGCCACACAAGGCCCCGCATTCTCATGTCCTACTACGGGCTTCCTGATTCAGTCCCTGACCCTGTTTTCACTGAACTTGGCTAGTGGAGAGCGAACCCAAATCGCCGACAACATAGGTGGAGACTCAACGCGCAATATCAACGCCTTGGGCTATAATGCAAGAGAGGACTACCTCTATGGTATTTCCCAGAACGAGGCCGCCACCGACTTCAAGATCATTCGCATCCTGGCCAACGGCACGGGTACGTATGTCGCTACGGTCAGCAAGCTCACAACCGGCCTGTTCAACTCGGGCGACATCGACGAGAACGGCCAGTATTGGATCTCTACTGGTGGTGCCGACTTCTATCAGTACAACTTCGCTCCTGGCACCACAAATTACGGAGGTCTCGTCACTAGTGGCAAGCTCACCGGTACCGGTGGTTACACAATCGGTGACTGGACTGTCGTTCCTGGCGTCGGAGGCGGAGATCTATGGTCCGTCGGCGTGAGCAATCAAGTTGCTTACTTGTTGCGCTGGAGCCGGACTACCCACGCATTCACAGTGGTTCGCAACTTGGGCAACCTCACGGGAGCAACTGGGACTACGGTGCCTTTCTGGGGTGCGAGCTACGCAACCACAGATGGCTACCTTTTCGCGGTGGAAAACGGCAGTGGGCAAATTTGGCGTATTGCTGTTGATGGCTCTTCAAACCCTCTGAGGTTGAAGGATGCACCAGTCAGCAGTCGAAACGATGGTGCCAGATGTCTGGATTCCGGTGCCATTGTTGTTAGTGGCTAAGCGTGGCCTGATGTGTCCCTGAATCGTTTATTCCTTCTTGATTTTTGCGATGCCTTCTGAAATACTTAAGCTAAAATCGTGTCAGCGTTTATTTCTCCGGAGTTAGTAAAAAATGGTATTCTGGAAGACGAATCAAAATACCGAATTAATGAATAATATTAAATCTGCTGAACGAACTATCTCAGATCAGGCTGCTCAAGACTGCCAACTCCTAAGAGTCGATTTGTGCTGTCTTGAAGGCTCCATTGCCACAGCGCATCCAGGGGTATACATGAGACCTTTTTTCCGGCAGAAAGAGCTGAAGCAACCAAGCCACCTGTAGTCATACAACGTGCCGAATTGGGCGAGCTGGCTCCCAGAAACCAAAATGGCATCGACGTTTCCCAGGCGTAGTAAAGACTAAGCTGTTTCACTTAGAGGCCCTAGGTGTCAGGCCTCGCCGGTCAGGCCTCGTCGGTTAAGGGATAGCTTAGGGAGTATAAAGAGGGGGACTAAGTAATAAAAGAGTAGCTTAAGTATATATAGAGTATTAATAATATACCTTAAGAAAAAAATAGATTTTAATAATTTATCTTTTAAACCTTAATAATAATTAGTTTTTATAAGCTTTTTCCTTATATTATATACTTATTAATAATTTAAAATTTTTATTTATAAAGGGGACTAAGTTAAAAACTTAAAATATTAATAAAAATAAGATATAATAAGAGAGCGTAATTAGTATTATAATAATAATAAAAAATAACTCTTTTTTATTAAACCCCCTAGAGTTACTTCCTTTTTAATAAATAATATAAAAACGAAGTATAATAAGATAAATAATATAATAATAATATAAAAAACCCGTATTATTAAAAATATTAACGAATTTTAAATAAAATAACGAACCTCTTACCCTTACTTATTAATACCTAAACTAAATAATAAATAATAAGCTAATAAAACTATAAAAATAAAAATAATAATTAAAAAAAGAAATCCTTATTATAATATATAAAAAGTGCTTATATAAAAAACGAGTAGATTTAAAACGCTTATAAAGCTTTTTAAATAGCCCGGCCTTTATATTAAAAGCTATAGTTTTAGTTATAATAGCCTCGGATATTAGTTTTAATATAAATAAGAATATAAACCTTTAAATTAAGAATAGTTTAATAAATAAAGCCGTACTTAAAGCGCGACTTAAGTAATAATAAAATAACGAGTTCGTACTACCTAAGCCCCTATTTATTAACTTTTTCTTAATTTAAATAAGTATTATAAATAGAACGTTTATATTTAGACCGCTATTCCTCCTTAACTTATTATATATTAATAAATCGGTACGGGATTTATAAAGCTTCCTTTTTAATTATTATTATTACTTCGATTTATAAGCTTAATAAATAAAAATAGACTATAATAAAATAGTATATATAGTTAGCTACTTAAGTAATAGTATAAAAACCTCTTAAATATATTATATTTTTAATTATTAAAAGACTTTTAGGTTTATAATAAACTTAGTTATATAAGAGGAACTAAAGACCTTTTTATAAAATAACTTATTTAATTTTACTAACTAAGGAATAATAACGAGTATATAACTAAATAATACTTTATAAAATTAAAAAAAAAATTTAATAAGTTCGTTAGCTATATTAATAAGCTTAAAATAAAACTAAAATATATTTTAATAAAAAAGTAAAGGATCTTTATATTAATAAATAAGCTACGGCCTAAATTATACTTCGTAATAGTATTATAAATAGAAATTTTATAAACTTATTTATAACTAATATTACTAATAGAACGTATTAAATAATCTTTATTATTAATAAAGAGCTTATAAACGTCCCCTAAGTAATATTCTAACTTAAATTTAAACGAGTTAATAAGAAAATACTAAGGTATTAATAAGTTAAATATATAAAGAATATGCCGTAACTTACTTAGTAAGGATATTACGTATTATAATTATAAAAAGACTAGCTATATTATAAGGGATTACTTATAATTATAAAATAATATTAATAATATTATAGTTATAATAAAACTAAGTACTTTATTAATAACTACTTGAGTGTTATATATTATAAATATAATTAAAAAGGGTATAAAGCTATTAGTTATTAATTAAACCTTACCCTAGCTAAGTAATACGAACTAATAACGAGCTTAAATACTATTTTAATAAGGAGAGTAATTAGTAATTAATAAGAGCAGTACTTAGACGTTTTAATTTATATATATTTAAACTATATATAAAAGAAGCTAAGCGCTTTTATTAATTTAAAAATAGAAGGGAACGTAGTTAATATTAGGCTATTTAAGAACTTTAATATTAATTTATAAATTTACTTATTATTATAGTTAGTAAACGTTAAGAATAAATAAATAAAAACGCTAAGAAGCTACTACTTACGGCTTTAAATTATTAATAATAACTACGTAACGGAGATATAGTTATATTACTTTATTATAATTAATATTATAATACTTATATTTATTTTTGGTTTTCCTTAGCTAGAGGATATTAACTCGCTAATTAATTAAAATTAAAAAAAGTAGTAGTATTTAATTTAAAAACGATATATCCGCTTAGATACCCTAAAAAAGGGGCTATTAAATAACTTAGTTTTAATAATATTCGTATATATTATAATTAACTTAGTTATAAATAGTAATATAGTATTAATAAGTATAGCTAAGGACTAGAAGCTACGTTACTAAGACTTTAATAACTTATTTTTAATAAAAAAAAGCTATTCTATTACTAAATAGAATACTATATAACTATTATATCGAGCTAAATAATATAGTACTTATTCCTGAAGGACTTATTTATTTATTATTAAACTATAAGCTTAAGATCTTACGTAATTATTTAATAAAAATAGAGGTTAGGGGCTAGATATGCCCCTTTATAAGCCTAATAAAAGTACTTATTTTTTTTATATTTAAAAAAAAAAAAGAGCTACGACTTTATGTTAACTATAAAGCGATTAATAAGATTATATAAAAAGATAGAACGCCGCTATTACTAATTAAAAAGATATTAAATAGACTATTTAATACCTCTATTTTTATAAAACTAAACTTTAAAAATATATATTATTATATATATATAACTAAGGGTAATAAATAGAAAACGGCTTTTTATACTAAATATAAGTAGTTTAAGTACTTAGTTATACCTTTCGGGCTAACTAACGTACTTATAACTTTCTAAGCGCATATTAATAACGTTCTAAATAGCCTAGTTAATACTATTTATATTATATACTTAGATAATATTTTAATATATAGTAATAATTACGTAGTATATAAAGAGTATATACGTAGCGTATTATAAAAACTACGGTAATAAAACCTATATCTAAATAGTAGTAAATACGAGTTCTATATATTATATATAGGATTCTTAGAGTATATCGTATTTAATAAAAGTATAAAAATAAAACCTACGCATATTAAAATTATAATAAATTAGCTATTTTTAAAGAGTATTAAAAATATATAAACGTTTTTTAAATTTATAAAGTTTTATTATAGATTTATTAATAACTATACTGAGATAATAATATTTCTAATAAACTTATTAAAAAAAGTAAAACTAGGATAGTTAGAGCTATTAATATTTATTATAGAGTTATTTAAAAAGCTATTAGTAATATTTATTAACGTACTAATATTATAATATTTTAACCCTACTCTATTTATATAATTATAAATAAATACTTCGGCTCGAGCTATTAGCTTAGTAATTATATAATTATTTAAAAATAATTAATACCTAATTACTTATAAATTAAGGAAATTAATAAATATAAAGAGCTATTATAATATAAAAAATATAGAGCTATTAGTTATTATAAATATATTAAAGAACTAGTAATATTACCTTATTTATAATTAAAATTAAGTCGTAGTATTTATAAATTATTTTAACTTATAGTTCTTAAATTTAAAAAAAAAACTAAATAAGAAATAGTTATACTAACTAAACGAACTTATAACGTTTAATATTAAAATTAGATTTAAATCAAATATAAAGAACTTAATAAATAGACTATTACGAAGACTTAATTATAATAAAAATAGTAATAATAATAAAATAAAAGAGCTATTATTAAAAATAAAAAAAGACCTTTATAATACTAAAAATATATAAGAGCTTTTTAAAATTATAATAATAAAATATATAAAAACGAGCTACGGGAGCGGCTCTTAAATAAAAAGAATGGTAAGTATTTTAAAAATAGAACTAATAATAATATAAAGAAGTAAATAAAAGAGGTTAAGAGCTCTAGTTCGAGGGAACTCCGAGGAGTATTTTAAAAAGTATAATAAAACTATAAGCCTAGGATATTAGAGTTATAATATAATATTTAAAGAGCTATTTAAGCTTATTATTAAAATTATAAATTATAAACTACTTATTCTATAAAACTTTAATATAATAAAAGTATTTAAAATAGTAATTAATAAATAAGGGTTATTAATAATAAGTTAATTATAAGCTATTTAATAAAAGGACGTTTTTATAAAGAATAAGTAATAAATTAAAAAGAACTAATAGCCTTATTTAGCTAAGAAAAAATAATAATAAAACTAAGTATATAACTTAAAAAGGTTATTATATTATAATAACTACGCTTATATACTATTATATAAGAAGCTAAAAAAAGAGGTTATTAAAATATATTATAATACGCTTATAATAAGATATTATAAAATAAAGCGAATAATAGTATTACTAAAACGCTATTATTATTAAAATAAAATAAGTAAGGATATAAAAAGTTATACTAATACTTATATAGTATATTAATAAATAAAGCCTTATTATTATAAGTTATATAGTTTATTATACCCCCTATTTACTTTAGTTAGGCTATAATAAAAAATATTACTAGACTTTATTACGAGCTTATTTATATTAATTACGCTAATTAAAAAGCGCCTTTATAACGTAATACTTATTATAATAAACTAATTTATAAAATATAGCGTTTATATTATTATAAGGACGACCCTTATAACTTAAGGATTTATAAACCTCTTATTTATAAAGATTTTTATTACGTTTAGAATACTTAAAAAAATCGTTTTTAATAAAGGGTTATTATTTATAAATAAGTTTTAAACTTATTTTTATTACTTTTTAATAACAAAAAAGTATTTTAATATTATATTTTATTTATAAACGGATAGTTAAATAAAACGATAAAACTAATACTTAAAGTAATACTTTTACTATTTTTATATTTAAAACTAATTAGATTAAGTATAACGTCTTTACTTAGCTAAGTTTATATATAATAATACTTAGTATGTAATAATTTATAAAGCGCTTACTAAAGCCCTATTTAAGTTCTTATTTACGTATTTTATATTAATCTTAATAGGGGCTCGAGACGGTATATAAAATATCTCGGTCAAGGAGTATATAGCTTAATTATAAGCTAATTAAAAAGCTCTATAACCCTTTATATAAAAAGTATATAAAACGTATAAATAATAAACTAATAAAATTAAAATAAATATATTATATAAAATAAATAACTAAGTATTATTATTAAAAAAGAACATTAATAAATAGCGTTCTAATTAAAAATTAGTTAATAAGTATTTAGGCCTATTTAAAGTTAAATTAATAATTAAAATAATAAGGGTTACTTATTAAGTAAATATATTAACGTAGTATAAAATATATAATATATTTTATATATCCTTACTTAAGCCGTATTAATATTATAAAAAAGCCCTTTAAAAGCCCTTATTTATTAAAAATATAAACGGGGAGCTATTTTATAAAATATAAAATATTATATAATATAGAGGGCTAAAGAGGAGGTAATAATACCTAATCTAATAAAAAAATATAATAATAATAAAAATATATAAGAGCTAGCTAAGTATATTAAAAACGTAGTATTAATTAGTATATATAAAAAACGAGTTTTAATTAAGTAGCGCGCCCTAGCTCTTAATAAGCTTAATAATATAGTAAATTAATTATTAATAAAAAAAAAGGGGGTTATATAGTTATAACTAAGTAATATAAACGTACTAATTATAAACCGTTTTTTTAATTTTTATAATATATAAGAAAACTACCCTTATTTATAAAAGAACTACTTTTATATATAAAAGGGCCGCCCTAGTTATTATCCTAGGGGTTATTATAAAAGAAATAATCTCCTTATTATTAATAAATTTATAAATAATTAGTTATAAATATAAAGTATAAGTAGGGTAACTATATATTAACTAAAATATTATTTAAGTAGCGTACCTTATTATAAATAGTATAAAGTAGTATAATTATAGTATTATTATAAAATAAAAACGTAATATAAGAGGAGCTTATAATTACTTTATTATTTTTATTATTAATAATAAGGGTCGAGCGGGCCTCTTTATTAGCCCACTTAAGTACCCTTTATATATTATTAATAATAATTTAATAAGTTTATTAGAGCTATAAAGTAATATTAATAACCTAAATAATAATAATAATAAAGTAATAATAAAATAATAAACTTTTAAATTATAAATATTATTGTTTAAAGCGAGAGTAGTACTTTATAGGGTTCGGATTATAGATTTTATAAACTTAAAGACCTAAGATATTATTAATATAATATATATAAAAAAATAACGAAATAATAATAATACTAAGCGCTTATTATATTTTTATAAAAATAGTTCTACGTAATATACTTAATATAACGCACGCTAGATCTTAAAAAAGTATTAAATAAAAGAGCGAACTAGGGGCTATAAATTACTAACTTAACTAATTATAATACTTAGTTTTTAAATTAAGTACTTTATATATAACGTAAGTAGGGTAGGGGAGTAAGCGTACTTAGCTAACCCCGATTTTCTTAATATTTACTTTTTTTTTTTTAATAAGAGTTTATAATAATTAGTATAAATAATATATAAATAATAATATATATACGAGGTTAGGGCGAGTAAAAAGGATATTAAGTTTTTTAAATAGACCGCTATTATTACTATTACTAAGCGTACTTATAGCACTAATAACTATTTTATTATTAATAATAATAACTCTATAATTAAGAACTATATTTATATTAAAATAAGTTAGTAATAAATACAGAACGACTCTATAAAAAACTTATTTAAATATAAGAAGTATATAAAAATAGGGATTTAAAAAATATTCGTTAGTTATAATGTTTATATAACGAGAGAGTAGCGTAAATATTAATAAAAATAAGAGATTATATATAAAAAAGATAATTATAAATTAAAAAAAAAAGGAATTTAAAATTATAATAGCTTAAAAAGGGGTTAATATTAATTAAAAAAAATAGGGTAATAATTACTTAAGTATTAGTAATCGTAAAAACGGCTTATAAATAGGAGTAACTTAAGTATAAAATTATAAAGTTATTATTTAAAATAAAAAGTCTATATTTAAACTAATAGGCACTACTTATACTTACCCTCGTATTATATATTTAAAAACCTTTTAAATAAGAAATTAATATAATATATATAAATTATAAATAAGCTTTAGGATAAAGCCTAAGGGAGAGAGTATTTTATTAAGCTTTATTAATTAAACAATAACTTAAAGAGTATAAAAAGGGGGACTAAGTAATAAAAGAGTAGCTTAGGTATATATAGAGCGTTAATAATATACCTCGAGGGAAGGGTAGATTTTAATAATTTATTTTTTAAACCCTAATAGTAGTTAGCCTCTGTAAGCTTCTTCTCTATGTTACACACCTATTGATACTAGGCCGATGCTAGCAGGAGGCAAATAGGGATCATTCACTGCCAGGCGTTATCTCCTTATCTATATACGCACGAAAGGGTATCTCAGGACGGACGGTTCCTGTGATAAAGTTAAATGACTACATATAATATAAGGGTCCAAATTGGTGTGGCTAGCCGCAACCCCGGCATATACTTTCTGACTCAAGATACTAGTTGTTCAGAGTAACGAGTCGACGAGTTAGCCCTTTAACATGGGCTCTCAAAAATAGACATCCAAGAGAGGGCTTTCATAAAGAAGGTCTGGCTCCAAGGTTTACGGCTGTAGGATGGGCAAGCAACCTGCATTGTCGCGAGCCACAGTGATCAGTGCAAAGGGCTGCGTACAAGCTGCAAGCAATCAATCCCCAGATTCGCCATCCCGCATGGCTGATATAGACTTTGGGGTCATATCACAGACCAACGTCAGTTATTAAGCTTCAACTTGGTTGCGGTGGCCTTGAAGTTTCCCAAAGTTCCACCGAGTCAAGACCCATTACGGCAGACTACAAGAGGCACTCCGCTAAAACCGTTCTTTTTAATAAACCTACGGCTACCGTAAATTTAAGGTATTAATAGCGCAACTTTCTTATATATATAAATAAATATTATAATAAATCCCGTATATTATTATAAAGAATTACTTATAACTATAAGTAATAGTAATTATATAAGGGTAATTACGCTACTTAGTAAAAATAAGGTAGCTAGGGGGTATATCCTCCTTATTAATTTCTATTACTAATTAATTTCCCTTTTTTTTTAATTAACTTAATATTTTTTAAATAAAGTAAGTAATCTACCTACGCCCCTATAATTACTTATTAATAATTATATTTTATTTATTATATTTTATACCCTTTTTTATTTTATTTTTATTACTATTACCTAATTATATACGTAATTATAAATATAATATTCGCGATTTATTAATTAGAAATATTAATTAGGTATAATTAAGCAATTTTATACGTAATTATTAATATAATTTTTACTAATTAGTAATTATACTTCTTCTTAGGCTAATATATACGTAATTATAAATATAATTACGTATATATACTTATTTATAATTTAATTCTTTTTACTTACTTTTTTCTTTAGTATTAACTATTTACGTATATATATTAATAATTTCGTATAAGATACTCTCTTTTTTAATAATTGCATATACTATATAATACTTATAATAAGCGCTTAATATAGCGTTCCGGCCTATATTAAGGGTATATAGCTCCTAATAGTCTTTATATACTAACTTACGTAGTACCTTAATAACCTTATATTTTATAAAATAACCTCTTACCTCCTTATTAATATATATACTTCTATATAATAACTTCCTTATTATATAAATTCTTATATTATTTATAAGCTTTTTATTTTCTTTTTTAAAAACTTTTTACTAAATCCATAACCTTAGTATTATATAGGTTAGTATATATTACCCTATACTATTTAATATTATTATACTAACCTATATAACCTAGTCCTAGCGTTAGATTAAACTTAATTTTAAAATTACTAAGAATAGCCGTTATATACCCCTAGATATTATTATAATTCGTACTTAGGTTATTAATACTATTTAAATAACCGTATATAGTAATACTAAGACTAGTACTAAGTCGTGCACTTATTATAAAGCTAGTAAAAGTATTTTTATTAATTATATTACTTTTATAAATAAGGGCTATTTTAATTATAATTATATATTTATTATATACGAGTATATGCTTACTACGCCTCTCGTTATTACTTATATATCACCCTATACTACTTTATATTTATTTATAGTTTATTAATAATTCGTATTAGTTCGTAATATACTTATTAAGGTCGTTAAGTATAGTTATAACTATAAGGGTTATAATAAAGTCCGTATTAGCGCTCTATTTAAGTTTTTAAGTACTATTTTTATTATATACTTCTATATAATAATAAAAGCCTTTAAATAAGTAGCTAAATAAGTTAAAAATAATAAAAAGAGTATATATAATAATATATAAAATTATAAAGAGCGTTACTAATTTATATAAACTTTAAATAAGAAGTAATTAATTCGATATTTTTATATAGTATAATATAGGAGTTTATATAAGTATATATTAAGATATAGTATAGTTAGGCTTAATACCTAAGTAATAAGGCCCTTATAAAGTTATAGGGTACTTACTAACTATAAACTAGAGTATATATACTTAGTTTAGCCTATAAAAGGTTATAATTAACTATATAAAAGCTCCTCCTAAAGTTTAACGTTTTTAATAAAATTATAGAACTTTTATTTATTATATATTATTATTATATACTTTTTTATCCTTTTTAATATTATAAATCCTTATAAACGCCTATATTTTAATATATATACTTATAAAACCTTATAAATAAAAGGATACCCCTATATATTGGTATAATTATATATAAACATTTACCCCTTATTTAAAATTTCTTTTTTAGTTTTTTATTTTATATATTACTACTTTCTTAGAATAGTACGATTACGTATTAATTTTTTACTATATTAAATAATAATTATTATAAAGTTAAAGAGTAATTAGATTTATAATATAATTATTATATATATCTTTATAGTTTTTAATACTAGAATTATAAAGCGAACTTTTAAACGTTAACTTACGAAATAGGACTTATAATAAGAAGAGCGTACGGTGTTTTCTAAGGATCTATTGATTCGTATTTAAGAATTATTCTTTTAATAATACTTAAATAATAAAAATATCCTTTTTTAACTCTAGTCTAAAGGATTTATAATTATAACTACAGGATTATTAATACTTCGTTAATAAAATTAGCTTTAATAATAATAAATATTAAAATAGCTCGTAATTATATAATAATAATTAAAAGAGTTCTTTTTTAATATACTAAAAGTTACTTATTATACTAAAGGGTATAATAAAGAGTATTTTTATATATAAGCTCGCTAATAAGCTTATATTATTAGTTAAAATAAACTTTATTTTATATATTATAAAACCTTTTTGTAATAAGTTTAAAATTAGTTACATAAAATAAAGTACCGTTATAAAAGGTTTACGACTCTTAGATTAAATTATATTTAGTCTTTAAATACGTATAATAAGCTTTTATTATTTAAATTTAAAATCTATACTAATATTAATACTTATTTATAGTTTATCATATAGTTTTATATAGGGGTTTCTATTTATATATCCTAAAATATATTTATATAATATCTTATTATTATTTAATAACGGGGATTTATACTATTACGAGTTCGTTTAGACTAAGGAAAAAAAGCCGTTCTTATATTTAGTATTTATTATTACTTTTTATAATACTATTTAATAATAAAAAGTCTAATTATATTCCGTAATTACTAAATCTTTAGTAAAAGTATTTATAATATTAAAATTAAGAGTTAGTAAAATCGTTTTTATTAAAATAGATTAGTATATTAATAAGTAAATAATATATATCTTAGTATATATAAGTATATTTACGTTTATAAAAATACTTTTAACTACTTAAGTTCTAAGGGCTATTTTATATAAATATACTCTCTAATTAAATTATATTTCTATTTACGTATATATTACTAATTCGTTCTAATTTTATTAACTTTATATAAATTTAGAACTCTTATTAAATTCGTTATTAAAAAGGTTACTTTTACGTTATTTCTAATTAGTTATAATAACTATATTATTAACCTACGTTACGAACTATATAAGACTTTATATAGCTAATTAATTAAAACTAAGTTTAATAATTATTAAATACTATTTAAAATAATAATAATTTAGACGTATATTTTTTTTAAATTACTTTATAAATTTATATTTTAATTATTAAGGGCTTTTTAACTATATTAGCTAAAAATACGAAGTTTAGTAAGGCTAATTATCCTTATTTTAAAGTATATTAATATTTCTATATTTATTTAAAGTAATATATACGTAATAAGCTCTAATTAAAAGTTATTTTATTTAATAAACTATAAAGCAGTATTATATAAGTTAAGTAGAGATTAAAAAACTTTAGAATTAATTTTAAAATATTAAATAGTTTCGTAATTATAAGTAATACTAAGGACGAAAAGGAATTATAAATATAATTATAATTTACTCTAAACTATTTATTAATAAAAATACTCGTTTTTATCTTTATAATATACTAAGTTATTTACTATCGTAAACTTTATTTTCTTATTAAACTATTATAATCTTGTTTTTTTTATTCTTTTTATCATTTTTAACCTTTTTCTTAGCCTTTACCTCTTTCTTAATAATTTCCTTTTTTTACTTAACTAATAATTCCTTTTTAATCTTTATTATTAGTTTAATATTAATACTTATTAAAAGCCGTATTTTTAAAATATTTTTATACGTCGTTTTACTTAAAGTTTTAGTTATAATTAGCTTTATACGACTTTTTCCCTTCTTTATTAGCTAAGGTTTAATAATTAGTAACTTAATTTTAGTTTAAAAAATAACAAAAAGTTAGTAATTATTTTTTTTATATAAAATTATAGTTTTAAAAAAGAATCTCTTTAAACTTATAGCTTTATATACTATTTTATAATATTTTAAAATATTATAAAAATTCTTTATATTAATTAAAAATACTATTTATGTTATTAAAAGAATTCATTAGTTTATTATAAAATATAAAATAACAAATCGTATTATATTTTAATATAAAATAAATATTAAAAAGCGATTAAACTAAAAAATTTTAATAAACTTCTTAATAACTTAAATATTAATATAAGTCGTTATTTAGAAACCATTAAGTTCGTTCTTAAAAAAGGATATATTATATAATATAATAGAAATATTAATTATTAGTAATTACTTTAGCTCCTTTTTTATTTATTAAATACTTCGTTCCCGTTTTTTTAAGCTTATAAAAAGAAATTTTATTAATATCGAGGCTTATATATTTATATATTCTTATTATATAAAAAGGGTAGAGCTTATATAAGTATTATTATTAATTAGCTATTTTAAAATAGCTTTATAAAGAAGTATTATAAAGTTAATTAATTTATTAATATCTTATATAAAAATTAGAAATTATTATAAATTTATATTATAATATTTATAAATAAGTTATTAGTTTAATAATTTAAATAAAAAGTAATTTTTATTTATAAAAAAGTAAAAAATAGTAATTAATTTTATAATAAAGTTATAGAGAGAAGAAATTTTTTTATATTAGGGTACGATATTGTGCGATTTTATATATTATTATATAGTTTAATATATTACGAAATTAAAGTATTTCTTAAGCTATAAATCTCTATAACCCCTATTTATAAGTTATTATACTAATCTAAACCCTATCTTAAATAATAAAGTAATTATAAAATACAATTTCTACTTTAATATATAAAAAAAGTGTTTTAGCAGAGTGCCTCTTGCAGTCTGCCGTACCCATGCTAATTTTGGCACCGATTTGGCACTAGATAATCGTATTCTATTAGTAGTTACTCATCACAGGGATCGCAAGGGATCCCAGCCCGCCTTAAATTGCTTAAAATGCATCCCCAAGCCAACTAAAACCTGTGAAAAATAACGCTTTACGCTATAAATCAGGCTTGGCTAAACATCCACGGTCGCTACGAACTCTGACGTCGCTGGTTCCGCACAACAACTTGATTTTTTCTCTGCCCTCCCCCATCCTCAGTATTCTGGCCCATTGGGTAAGAGTCAGTCATACCAACAAAAAATTATATCACACCGGGGTCACCGGATATCACGCCATATATAGCATTGTTTGCCTACGCCCTCTCCACTGCGAAAATCGCCAAGATGCCAAAAGAGGAGGAAAAAAGGGGGTTCGCCGTTCAAATTGGGTAGGACCCGGAGGAGACTTACATGGGGTCTCCACCGCGGATTGACCGTTACACTGCCGCAAGCCGAGGCTCGGGACGAGAGAATGAAGAACTACATAGTCGGCGGGGGCTCCTCGCTGGTTTTTTTGGTTTCCATTTCGTCTCTTCAGTGCCATCGCTGAGAGCATTCACATTCGTTTTCGACATTCGTTCTTTTTGCTGATTCTGGAGTCAAGATGAGCGCTGTCACCAAGTTTGGGTTCGAGTTCCAGACTGCCACTATCAATGGCGTCGAGTACAACTACATCCACGCCGAGCCTGCGGGCAAGGTGGTAGGGACAATCTTCCTCATCCACGGGTGGCCCGATATGTCCCTGGGATGGCGCAACCAGATTCCTTACCTCCTGTCCAAGGGCCTCCGGGTCATTGCTCCTGACATGATGGGTTACGGAGGCACTGATGCTCCCGCCGACGTCAACTACTAGTAAGTCTCTTACACCCAGTACCTCACCTCAACGAGGAAAGCTTGGCGAAGACTGACCGACCCAACCAGCACATTCAAGCGCGCCTCAGATGACATTGCTGCTCTCGCCAGCCACCTCGGCCTCTCGCGCATCATCCTGGGCGGCCACGACTGGGGCGGAGCGGTCGTCTACCGCGCAGCCCTCTGGCACCCGGAGCTGATCTCGGCCTTCTTCGTCATCAGCACCCCCTTTGCACCGCCCCGTCTCGCCTACGTCGACCAGGCCACCGCACTACCCACGCTACACTACCAGCTGCAGTTCCGCACCGACGCCGTCCAGGACTACATTGGCCTCGGCGACGTCCAAAACGCCACCCGCGTCCGCCAGATCCTCAACACAATCTACGGCGTCAAGCTGCCCAGCGGTGCATCAGCCTTCAACTCCAGCGGCGCCGGGTTCGACTTTGACCTTCTCGACGGCGTAACGACGGACACGCCGCTGTTGAGCGAGGAGGAGCTCGACTACTACGTGGAGAACTACGCCGGTGGTGATCCCTTTAACAGGACGCTCAACTGGTACCGTACCGGCGAGCTCAACTGGCAGGACGAGCTTGCGCTCATCCCTAGCAACGCTACGGCGTACACGGCCAAGTACTCGCAGCCTGCGCTGTACATCGGCGGTTCGCTCGACTCGGCGCTGCCTCCCATCTTGTCGACCGGTATGGAGACGTACTTCGACAGCTTGTCAAGAGGCGAGGTGAATGGTACGCATTGGGTCATGTGGGAGAAGCCCGAGGATGTGAACGGTTATGTTGGCAACTGGCTGAGCAGCTCAGTATTGGGCAACCTGAGTCTCGGTGTCAATGTCACTGCTGGAAGCGCTCTGGCTTTGCTGTGATCGGTGACATGTCGGCGGAGGAGGGTCTTGCCTGGGAGTCGCATGGCAAGGACAACGATGCGTATGACTATGAAAATCAGTATATAATAGAAGCATATTACCATTGTACAAACGAGTTTCCAGAACATGCCGCTGTGATGGTTGAACGCAATCAATCGATCGATTTCATGTCCTGAAGTCGTCAACACTGCAAGGAAAAGTATAGTGGGGTGAGGGATGTGGGATGATGCAGCTGCAGGAAGGGACCATCCGTTCACTGCAGCCCGGGCAGGGCCTGGAACTGGACGCTGGCAGCGCTACCTAGGTACATGCCTAGGTACCTTAGTTGAACCCCACCGGAGCCACTGACGCCGACCTCCGACTCCACTCAAAATTTCCAGCTCTCACTTCATCCCACCTCAGACAAGTCCGAGGCCATCCTCCAGATCGTTTGCGCTTCAATTGAGAGGATTCTCTGCTTTCCCGTTGTTCCGAAAGATATTACGACAATGGCTACCTCTAAGGGCCTTCCTCGCGATACATTCGCCAAGCTCTCCCCTCACCCCTTCCTCCTCGCAAACCTCCAGCCTCCCGCGCCCGCCAACGCTGCCAGAAGCAACGGCCGCGCACCCAACGAAGCCCGAATTCCCAATGTCAACACTTCCAGCTTGACCCATGCCAATGGAAGCGCCGTTGTGCGGACGGGTGATACAACTGTCATCTGCGGTGTTCGCGCCGAAACACTTCTCGCCTCCGACATCCCCAACTTCCGCACCGCTGCGAATCTCGACGATGAAAACGGCAAGCCCAGCTCGGAGCTGAAGGACTACGACTTGCTCGTGCCCAACATCGAGCTCGCCACCGGCTGCGCACCGCAGTTCCTCCCCGGCGTACCTCCCACAACACTGGCACAGACCCTGAGCACGAGAGTTTATTCACTGCTGCATTCCTCCAACCTCGTTGACCCGGAGGACCTGAGAATATGGTACACCCGCCCTGCCGAGAAGGCCGAGATGGAGGGCGATGATGGAGACGACAAGATGGATGAGGACGAGGACGAAGAGAAATCTGAGGGTGAAAGGGTTGTCATGGCATACTGGGTTTTGTACATCGACATCTTCTTCATCTCGTTCGATGGCAACCCCTTCGACATTGCCTGGGCTGCTATCCTGGCCGCCCTTCGCGACACAACGATACCCATCGCACGATGGGACGCAGACCGCGAGATGGTCGTCTGCTCCCGAGAGAGCCCCAAGCCCCTGACGTTGCACGGCTTCCCTATCGCCTGCACAGCTGGCGTCTTCACAGGCAAAGAGACGACGGATCGGCCTGCTGCCGGCAAGTTCTGGACTCTGGTCGACCCGGACAGGTTGGAGGAGAGTCTATGTGATGAAGAGGTAACTGCAGTGGTGGACCGAAGCGAGGGAGAGACGAAGGTATTGGCGATATCAAAGCATGGAGGAACCGTACTGCAGCCGCAGCTCATACGGGAGTTTGTAGGTGTTGCAGAGCGGAGATGGGAGCAGTTTTACAAGGCCATGGCATGAAGATAATGATACCCACCAAAAGGAAGACATGAAAATCCAAGACGTTTGGGCAAAGGAAGCCGTTTCCTCTTATGTATCCTCAGGTTGTGCTCTACCCGGCCAAAAACTGCAACCGATCCCCCCCCCCCCTATCGTGAGCTTTGATGACCCAGCCGCCTTTCACCCACCAGCCGCCTTTGGTGCGGTCCGGGTGAAGATGAAAGCGCATACCTACTTGAGCCCCTCAACTTCCATTATCTTTTCTCTGACACGATCTTCTGAAGCTGCTAAGCCTCTCTCTTCACATCACCTTAAAAAATCAGCATCACTTGAGGGGGGGAAATTATCATCACCACTTTCTGGAAATTTTGCTTCAGACACACCAAGCATCATCATCCAGCAATGGCCAATCTTCATTCTCGAATCCAGGAGGCCTCGAAGGAGGAACTCGTCCAGATCCTCAAGGCTGTCTGCAGCTTCACCGACACCCACTACCACGTCAAGAGCGTTCTCGACTACCTCGACGACAAGAAGCAGTCGGAGGCCGCCGCCGCCGCCAAGCGTCGCCTGTCTACCCGCGCCTCCTTGTCCAACAAGAGCTGGGCCCAGCCGCTCCCCAAGACTGTGAAGCGCAACATCAAGATGTGCGAGCTGTGCGAGCTGCCCTTCGTCGAGAAAGAGAACACCAACGAGTCTTGCCTGTCTCACTATGGTAAGTTGCGATCCATCCGAGACGTTCCCTGTTCAATGTGGAGTGAAAGTATGCTTACGAACTGCGTTCGACGCAACAGGCAAGTGGCTTCTCGAGTGCGAGAATGAACACGAGGTCTGGTTCGCGGATCTTGACAAGGCCGGCGAGGAGTTCACTTCCAACAAGGAGGCCATGTGCATCGTCGACTGCTGCAACAGCCAGCGTGGCGCCAGCAAGGGTTGCGTCAAGGCCAAGCATGTCGCCTTGGTCCCTGATGTCGACACCAGCGAGGACTCTTCCGACAACTAAAGGGTTCACCGACAACACGATAACGAGACATGATTATGATACCACAAGGGCATTACAATTTGGGGGTATAGGTCTGCTTGATTTTACAGAGTCGTCGGTACCTGAATAAGGTGTCGCAGAGTGCGCCAGGAATTGTTACGAGGCATCAGAATAGGTCAAAACGGGTTTTCACTAGCAGACAGAAAACAATCATTAGGGATTGACAGTAGTCTGGTTTACTTGTTTCGGTTCATAGAATCAACTTAGCAAAGAAAACAGAGCTTCGTCATCTCCCACAAGGATCGAGCCAAAGTCTGCGAAACACGGAACGCACAATGAGCGTGCCGCGGTGAAGATATGTATTCCACAATTCGAGCCACCTTTTCAGACTTTATTCCAAGGCAGTAGATACTAGGGAAATTCCTTCTACCGCCCGGCGCCGAGGAAGCCTAATGAAAGGCCCTCATGAGCCGCGAATCTACTGAATGTTGACTCGCGGCTTGGTTACCGAGCGGATGATGAAGGAAGGAAGAAACCAGAGAAAGTCGCGCTTTCCTCGCGATGAAAATTTAGGCGAGCCTGCTACAGTGCCGAGATACAGTGCTCACTGTGGCTTTCACACACTTCAGCCTCCGTTTTCCAGAGTTCCCCACCATGGAGCCCCGTCGTCAATCTTCCTGGTTCCAACCTCAGCTCTCGACTTCCACGCAAATGTTCCCTCCTTGCACTTCTTTCGACCTCACACTTTCCAACACCATGGAATCGCTGGCCGAGCAGACGTGGGATGTCATACTCCACGGCACTGGCCTGCAGCAGTCGCTGCTAGCCTTGTAAGCTCTCTTCCTGGCCTCTCTTTTTCTTTTCCCAGCCCAACTCGTCGTCGTCTTTCGGCATCGTTGTTTTTTGAAAAAGCCTCGATCTGACTGACGCAGTCTCGTCTGGTCGTGAAGAGCCCTCTCGCGGTCAGGAAAGCAAATTCTGCACCTCGATCCCAACGAGTACTATGGCGGCCCCGAAGCCGCCTTCAGTTTGCAAGAGATTGAAGAGTGGGCGACTGCGAACGCTGCTCCCGCCGACGATGTCGCCGGATCACCGCGCGTCTTCTCGTCAGTGACGGTGAGCAAGCCCGAGGTAGCAACGGGTTCCGGACCTTCACTCTCTTTCCCGAGAGCCTACTCTCTCGCTCTCGCGCCGCAGATCATACACACCCGCTCAGAGCTGGTGAAGCAACTCGTATCGTCGCGCGCGTTCCGACAGATCGAGTTTCTCGCCGTTGGGTCCTTCTTCATCTACACCCCACCAGCTACCGGTAGCGGGATCGAAGCCGGAAAACCGAGCCTTGTGCCGATCCCCTCAACCCGCGAAGCCGTCTTCTCCACAACTGCTATCCCCGGAAGGGCGAAGCGGTCGCTGATGAAGTTCCTCAAGTTCGTCTTCGACTACAACTCGGAAGACAACAAGGGCATATGGGCTCCACATGCCGACAAGCCTCTGTCGGAGTTCCTGTCGTCGGACTTCAAGCTGGACACTGCTCTGCAGACCTACGTCGTCACGCTTACCTTGAGTCTGGACGGCAAGGTCACAACCAAGGACGGCTTGGCCGCTATCCACAGGCACCTCTCCTCCATGGGCGCCTTCGGGCCAGGCTTCGCTGCTGTGTACCCCAAATGGGGCGGTCTCTCTGAGATCGCGCAAGTCGGTTGCCGCGCTTGCGCCGTCGGCGGCGCAGTCTACATGCTAGGCACGGGCACGAAAGCTACGCGCCAGCTCGACGAAGCCCAGGAAGATTGCGCTCGCTTCGAGGTCGACTTAACCAGCGACGTCACGGTGAAATCCCGGACGTTCGTTCGCGGCGCTGAGGGAATTGCCTCCGGCGGCCAGCGTGTGAGCAGGTTGACTGCAGTCGTCAACTCGCCGCTCTCGTCTTTGTTCGAGGCTGTTGGCGAAGGATCGCCTACACCAGCTGTAGCAGTCATTGCATTCCCGGCCAACTCCATCGCCGATGTTGCATCAGCATTCCCCATTTACGTCTTTGCTCATTCAAGCGAGACTGGGGAGTGTCCATCCGGACAGAGTAAGTTAAAACATTCCCCTATTTCTCCCTGTTTTAAGCCCTCCATCGTACACATGATGATTTCAGAAAAAAACTTATCTACATTGCCTGAGCTCTTGCTTTGACGTAAACTTCTGTGGAACTGATTGTACACATTTTCTTCACACTTTGACCTGCAACTACCTCGTATTGTCTTGTCACACGACTAACAGGGTCACTGATTAGGCGTTCTCTACTTTGTCACTCCAATGACACCAACCTCAGCCGAAGCCTTGGAAAAGGCTTTGGCTTCGTTGCTTTCTGCCCTCGGCGATGGCGAACACAAGCCACAGGCGATCTACAAGGTCGCGTACCAACAGGCACACGCGGCTGCGTCAAATTCCGCAGATGCATCAGAGGTCCTTCCCAGCCTGCCGCTCGATCTTGCCTTCAGCGACACGGCTCTGGAGCCGATCAAGGATGTCTGGACGAAAGTCATGGGTCCGGCGGCCGAGGATCCCGACATTGTCTACATGAAGTTTGAGGATCGGGAAGGAGTTGGCGATGAGGAGGATGTCTACGAATAGTCTAGCTTTTCCAATGAGTGCACGTAATAATGAACCTCAATGACATCTTCAAAATCAAGAACTTCTTCTGGTGAATGTAGCTAATGTGTGTTCGATGTTTAGCAAGTCTTCTGCCCGTATGTGATCCCAATTCCTCGAGATAGCAATTCCAAGTTCCCAGATTCTCCACCAGACCGATCGATACTTTAGTCCCTAGATGACTAGAATCGCCTTCTCACTTCGAGAAGAACCCCCTTTATCCTAATCCGGAAAATCAAACTTGTCGCAATGTAAAGCTGAAAATCAAAGACGCAGAAAATGTCAAACGAACCTCCCTCCCCGAACGAAACTTTTCAAGCAAACAAACTCTCCCCGATTCTTCCAGGCAATTTGCAGCATTAGGCACCCCGTGTCGTCATATCGTGTCGTAGAATCGATCGTTGAATACGCTATTCAGTTGTCAATCCTCGCTGTTGATGTGCGCCGTCATGTCAACTCCAATTCGAATAGGCCCAAAGGGCTGCAGATCCGCAACATGCTGCTCGACTGTAATGGCGTCCTTGGTCGCCAGAGCGAGAACATGATAGAACGCCTGGGCCGCGACGACGTGGTTCTGCTTCGTGGGCTCGATGAGATTGTCAAAATCAACCCATCGACGATATTTCTTCGCATCTCCCTCCTTGATTTGGCCCGTCTTCTTGGCTTCTTCCTCTGTCCATTGTAGGAACTCTCCACTTGCGGTGTCGAGCATCGATCGCATCCATTGAGAGTCGTTCTCACCTTCCTGCTGGGCAGTGATAAGGATCTCAGCTGGGTCAAGACCTTTAGGAGCCAAGTCCTGTGACGCCGGCATGTCGAAGGGAAAGGCGTCGAAGTCGTCCGTGTGCTGCGCATCATGTAGGGGCTCGAAAGGTGGCATGCTGCTTCCGCGGATACTGGCAGACTTCTGGCGGCTAGTGTTTTCATGCCTCTGGGCGCTGTGGCTGGCAACGGAAGAGCCCCTGCCCACCGAAGGGGTTTGGGCCCAAGGCATCAAGGACGATGAATGATTGTCGCGCATGGGCTGGCCAGCCTCCATGCCCATCTCGGGCATCGAATCGTCCCCGAAGGCCATGTCGAAGCCAGTGTCATCGTCCATAAGGCGGCCTTGCTGCGGTGTCTCATTGAGCCTGGGTCGAACGTTTCGGTCCGCATCTTCATTGCTGTTCTCTCCAAATGCTTCGCCTGCTCGTCTCCGACGGCCTCTGGGGGAAGGTGTCTGAGCCTCGCGTTCCTCTTCTGTGGGCGGGCCGTAAATGATGTCACGCAGGCCATTGCCCGCGAACAGCTCAGCTAAGGGGAAGTCAACCCCATAGGTACCCACGCCTCCAATACCCTTTCCAAAAAGAAAGAAGTAGGCGTTCTCTTTGGCTTGGTTTGCGTTGCCCCTGCGCCTTTTGATCGCTCTTTCTGTGTTATCGAGGTAGCCTTCCTGCCAGGATTTGAGAGTTGAACGGGAGAGCTGTGTGCCGTTATCTAGCTCTAGAATGCGGCGACGCTTGTTGGCAGGGGCAACTGCTTGGTCGCTCTGAACCTTCCGGGAGGCCTCAGGGACCAATGGCTCATCTCTCAAAAGCGGAAGAGGGTCGCTTCCGAGCAAGGGCACGGCATGTTGCGCGTCGACAGCAAGGACATCGCCAGCAACTTGATGATCGTCCGCGACCTGATCATGCTGAATTAGAATGTCGGCCTTGTCCATGTCGATCCCTGGAAGCTCAGGTAACTCAAGCTCGTCTTCGTCCAGGATGACTGCCCCGTTTTCGTCAATTGCTAGCTCCACGCCACCAAAGTTGTCGAAGTCGTCCAGAGTTCCGAAAGGGTCTGCATTCATGTCGAGTTCCATATCGTCCCGAGATCGAGGAAGGAGCGTCTTCTGTGCAGAGCGCACGAAGGGAGAAGGCAAGCGGAAATCTGGGATATCTGGCGACTGGGAAAAGTCGAGATAGAACGGGGAATTTCCGTGGCCACTGTCGTCAAGGAAGTCGATGGGATCGGGGAACGGACTGAGTTGTGACTGCGACTTGTTTCTGGAGCCTGAAGATGGCTGACTGCCAGAAACGAAGCAGGGACTACCGTCGTCGTCAATGGTGAAGTACGGCATAACACTCGAAGGAACGAAGCTCGGGTCGTCGCTCAAGGTAATTTGCTCGCGCCTGGCAAAATTAGCAAATGTGTCGAGAGGATTGTCGGTGGGCATACCTTGCTCTTCCGGCCTTGGGATCAGTCTTGTTGTTGGCAATGAGTCTAAGAAAGGTTCTCATCGTCGTTTGAACCTTCTCTGTATCGGTGAGCATATATTTACACTGGGATGAGTAAACACGGGAGACCCCATAGAGGAGATTGCTTTGTAGACGGAGTGAGATGGGAGCTCCCGGTTGAATGATCTTCTCGCAAGCCTTCCGAATATCGACATCTTCGATAGCCCGACGGGACACCTTTTTGTGAGTGCCAGCGCCACGAGGACCAATAGTCGCAATGACCCTGGAGATAAGGGGTAAGTAGAAATATTATTTCATCCGGACAGGATCTTGCTCACCAGATGGTCGCAACACCGAATTGGTGGCTGGTGAGGACTGCTCGGTGTTAGTGACAGGTGGGATCCGGTGTTTGACTGGAATGACCAACTCTCGTGGCTGTAGAACATGATGGTTTCTACACAAGAGATCAACGCCGTCGTGGCGGGAGTTGAAGCTTCGAGACAATTAGACTTGGCAGAAAGTAGGAGGTTGGGCGTGGTCTTTGTGGTGTTGGTGCGGAAGTGACGGGGTGAGTGTGGAAGAAAGGAGAAGGGACAACATAGAGGGAGGATAAGCAGTCGCGTCGTGGCGCGTCGACGGATGAGGCAGGCTGAAAGGTGCCTTCCGTATTCGAGCATTGTTGCCTCGCGGTTCCCTAAGTGCTCCTGCCATGTCGAGAGTCTTCCAAGTTGCAGAAGGCACGTTGTCCAATAGGCACCTGCCTTGTCTCGTGAGCACCTACCTCAGATGAAGACAGGTACGGGTACGCGCAGTTTGAACTGTTCTGATGGCTCACAACTGCTACTTCTTAAGGTAGGCACTTACACCACTATGTAAGGTACCTACCAAACACCATTCTCAATGGAAGGTACCTTAGCATGATTCCATGCTGGAAGCTCTACCTTACAGGCTCGGCAGAAAGTCAAGGGAGTAGCTGACTGATAGTACCCAATTCTTACCAGGACCTTGTCAGAACGATGGAGATGATTGTTGAGCTTGTATTGTTTTAGTGGCATGATTGATACATGTTCTAGTCTTGGTAGTCCGTCGCTTGCCGTCATCATCCGTTCTGTTACGTTAGAAGCTACCTACCTTACAAAGATATCATCCCCAGGCATTATCTCAACGTCACAGCTAGTACATTTTGCAACACAATTTGGACTTGGCTAGCGTTTACGGCTTTGGGCATCTCGGGGAACAAATAACCCCAAACTGATTTAGACTAATGTATTAGTAGCGTGGTATTTCTACTCAACCAAGGTTTGAGGAAGAGAAATATCAGAAATTGAGGAAAGATGTGTGCACTTGGAACTTTTGAGATGGTTTCGCCAGAGTTACTCGTACTAGAAGTCAGGCTTTCTGATGAGGGTATCTTGAATTGATAAGAGGAAGCTCCGAGTAACAGATAGTTGAAATTGCGATAGAGGAGGACCACAATAGAAGGAAGCTTGGTTTGGGAAGTTGAAGCCTCATTTAAGAATGTTTTCATATCAAACCCAAACTTCGATACGCTTCTGGTTGTTATTAACGGACTTACAAACATAGATAACCGTCGGCAATAAGTTAGCCCAATAAGAATAGTCAAACGTCGCTTTATGAGCAAAGTACTTTGCGGGATCGCGAATGATAGATTCTTGTGGTTGAGACTTGAGGTTACGATCAGACAACAGATGACATAAGCACCGGACGGTGTACACAGATCTTCGGACCCCTGCAAACCCCGACAGGAAGCGCCTGGGTTCCAGTGCGCCCGGAAGTCGGCAGGCTAATATTCCGCTGGGTCGTTGCTGGGTCAGGCCTGGGTGCCTTTTCGCATTAGAAAATCATCACCACGGGCCATGTGAAGTCGACCACAGTAAGGCGCTTTCTTTGTCCTCCCAGAGCCAAAGGCACAACAGCACCTCGGCGGCCACCACACACTCCTTTTCCCAGTCTTCTTTACCTCCCTGCGTCCGAGTTAGAGTGCGATTGATCGTGTTTGCCTGCCTCGAAGCACGTCGAAGCTACCCATACCACCGCTTCTGCGACAGCTACCCCGGACCCTCGACGAGGCAACATCCTCCTAATACCAACGACACGATGGCGCCCCTTATTCTTCACAATGTTCCCGATGAGGAGCTTTACGTTGGAGACGACGGCATCAAACGACCCTACGCCATGGTTTTCCCACAGTACGTCTCAAACCCAACCGCGCTCGACTGCAGGCTCAATGCCACGCGCAATGACATGCCGCTAACACAGACTTTCCTCCCCTTAGACAAGAAGGCCTTCCTGGCGCCCGCCGCCGTGGCGTAGCAGAGACTGGATCTTTTGGAAAATCAACACGCCGCTCGCGCTCGAGAACAGGAACTCCCGCCGGCCGTCGCGAAAACCCAACAGTAGCAGCCGCCGACAAGATATTTGGCGACTGGATCTCCTCCCAAGCCACAACTTCCAACTCCAACCTGGCGCCCTCATCAACATCGGGCAGCGGCGCGACGAATCCTTCCTCCGCCTCCGGTCCCAACGCCGCACCCCAGCGCAAGACCTCCGGCCTCTCGCAGCCGCCCCTCCTTGCAGCCGACGACGCGCCCGCCGCCGCCGCCGAGCCCCGCGTAACCCGTCACGTCCCGACCGAAGTCATCCTCCGCGGCTACCGCTCCGCGTCGCAACAGTACGCCGCAATCTCCCACTACGAGCAGCTCGCCGGCCTGATCTGCGAGGACTACCCCCGCGAACCGCCCCTCGAGCAACGCCGTTACAAGTCAGAACTCCGCGATCCTGCCTTCACCCGGCGAAGAGGCCTCACGCCCGAGGAGCGCGCAAAGGTCAACCGCGCCGACGGCGGCCAACACTGGATCAAGGTCACCTTCGAGTCCGCAGACGCCGCCGATGCCGCCGTCTACGCCAGCCCCCAGCGCGTGCTGGGCTACCTCGTCTATGCGGAACCCTACCACGGCCACCAGCCTGCCCGCGACGAGCCCATCCCGGACGTCGACTCCCTCGTCCCCAGCGCCGAGGATCTAGGCCGCTCACAGTCCGTCCCCGCAGGCAGCTTCGGCACACACCGGACGCCGCGCAGCAAGCACCGAACCGCATCATCCAACAAGCCCACCGGCGGCAACCCCTTTGCCCTCCCCAACGCCCGCTCCATGAGCGACCTCTCCCCGCCCACATCTCTCACCTCCTCCAACACAATCGAGACGGCCACAATCTCCAACGCGACAAACTCGTCCGCGACGGTGACCGCCGACCCCTTTTCGCAGCAACAATCGGCGCTGACCACCGCCACGACGACCACCGAAGACAGCCTCTTCTGCCGGCGCATCCCCACCGCGCGCAAGGCTAAGCTCCTCCCCGCCGAGCAGGCCCTGCTGCCGCAGCAGAGCTACACCCAGAGGCTGGTCAACATGGTGCCGTTTTTGAAGTGGTTCAGCGGCTCCATGATTGGCAACGAGGTGCCGCGCACCGACAACGGCGACTTTGACTGGAACCGCGCGAGCTTGTACTGGAAGGTCATTTGCTGGCTCGACTCTACGTTTGGGCTCTTTGGCGGCGAGATTATGAGCGCCGACAAGGACGACTAAAGGAGTTGATTCAAACCATGGATTGGGAGACGAGCGAGAATTTTCAATAAAGGGGGGCTTGTGAGTGTTTAACTTGACGGGCGAGACGGACGGCGTTTGGTTTGGAAAGGGGCTGGCTGGTAAACGGGCGGGGTTTTAAAAAAAGTTTCATGTTCTATACGAATACCACGCGCAAAACTACTTTGTTTATAGTTCATAGATTTGGGCGAGCAGAAGCAGGTTCGGTCAGAGACCAAGCACCGAAACAGAGATTTGAGAGGCTCAGTCAGAGGATCACTATATGCCCAGGTCAAATCTCGTCATGTTTAGAAGTGTGTGAAAGAAGACTTTGCCAACCAGAATATGTATAACAGACTATGTGTCTATGCAAAGCACCAAAGGGGATAGCCAGGGGAGTGAATCCCTCAGGTCAGGTGTATGTAGAAAATGAACAACGCCGCCTCTAAATGGGTATAACAGAATGAATCATGAGTCTTTTTCGCCGCCGTCAAAACCCCCGGGCAGAGTAACCACTGAACCTCGGACGGGAAACCAAAACATCTAGGCGTCGTCTTCATTCACACTCCACCGCCGTCCAGGCCGCCCCCTCTCCTCCGACCCGCTCGCGATTGCCGCCCCGTCTTGCGCGGTGGTATCTTCCACGACGGCAGTGTCTCCAAGCAACGCCGCAGATTCTCCTTCTTGTTCTTTTTCTTCTTCTCCGCTTTCAGTATGACTTTTGGAGTCAACCGGCTCGTCGCCCCAATTCGGCCTCTCCCCGAGAGTCTCGTCCTCATCTTCCTCCTCGAGCACATCATGCCGCCTCTGTTCCACCTCATTCTCAGGGGTCTTGTCCTCTTGTCCCCTCGACTCCTCACTCAGACCGACCCCCAGACTGTCAAACGTAACGTCGGTAGCGTGCCGCCGGATAGGCTGGGGTGAGAACGGTCTCACGCCCCTGGGTCGGTTGAAATTCGTCTCGGAAAAGATGCTATCCGTATCGTTGTCGTCGCCGCCGAAGCCGGGCGACGGCCCTCCCGCGGCGGCAGCGAGACTCTGGTACCGCTCCGGGTCGCTGAGCAAACTATCGCCCCGCGCGTGGCCCCCTCGCCTCGTCATATCCGACGCCGCGTCCGCGAGGATACTCTTGGGCGGGAGAATGCTAAACAGCTTGGCCGTCTCGGCCGACCCGCCGCCACCGCCTACACCACCGCCAATAACGCTGCCCAGCCCAGAGTGGTCACCGACCTCGTCGCTGGCAAACAGATCCGCGCCCTTTTCCAACAACTCGTCCAGCCCGCCGCCGCTCCACCCTTTGCGCGCAAGCGACTCAAAGATATCGACCTCGGCGCGCACAAGACTACACGACGACTCGAGGATCCGCCCGCTGGTATCCTGGCTCTCCCGCAGCAGCGTCCGCGCGTGCTCCCCGTGCAGGGAAGTCAACCCGTCAAGCCTCGTCGTCAGGTCCACCAGGTGTGCCCTGAACTTGCCCACGTCTCTCCTGCGCTGCTTATGCAGCTTCAGCCCTTCCTTTTCCAGCTTCCTGATCTCGGCGTTGCGGGCCTTGACCTCGCGCACGTAGGCCTCCTCCTCGTCGTCGACGCGCTGTCGCCATTGGTCTAGCTCGTGAAGTAAAGGGACCTCGAAGTCGCGGTAGACGGTCTCGGAGAGAATCTGCTGGTGGTTCGCGACCAGATGGTGGACGCCCGATGCGGAGAGAAGCAGGTCGGCGGTGCAGGATCCCTTTGGTCCGCCGGCCGTGAAACTCGCCGACAACAGGCCTCCGCCGCCACCACCGCCTCCGCCTCCCGAGAGGCCGTTTATGCCGCCCGATAGAGACTCTGCGCGGGCTTCTTTGAGCCTTGCGCAGGATTCGAGTGCGGAGCCGAAGGCGGAGGCTGCGGTGGAGAGGGATGCGAGGGCGATGCGGTAGGCCTTTGCGGACTGGATGAGGTCGGTGTAGGCGGTCTGGGAAGACTCGAGGTCGGACTTTGTGAGGACGGCGTGTACGGGTTGCGGTGGTGGTGGGAGGGGCAGATGGTAGGAAGAGAGCGGGTTCGCGGTCGAGGCGAGGGAGTAGACTGGCGACGCGGGGACCGGCGGGAGTTGTGAGGGAGTTGGGGTTATGGGGCGAGAGTCGCCTGGTGCGCCTTGCGATGCCATCGTCGGGCTTGGAGCTTCTGGAAGTTTTGCGGTGACTTTCTCCCTTTCGCCGTTTGGGTGCCGTTTCGTTACTTTTCTTTTTTGTTTCTGTTGGCGATAGCAACAGCTGCGGGGAGTATGGTATCTTTGGGAGGGGAGGAAGATCTCGGGGCTTCGGGGTTGCTATGTGCCGGGATGTGTGCGACAGGACGTGGAGTTGTGGGCTTTGTTTTGTTTATCGTGGTCTTCACAACGCCAGTGCGGACAGTGACATGCTCAAGGGGCCCGGTGAAGATCAAGAATTAGAAACCTGACAGCTTGACATGAGAAGCGCTCCCACCGGGTCGATGAAGATAATGAAGAAGAAAAAGAGGGAAGAAATGGGAAAGTTGTGGTTGGAGATCTTTTTTTTGGAGAAACGCAAGACGAACGCCGCCGCTGCTGCCCGGGTTGCTGCTGGATGCAGATGCAAGCTGCAGCTTCCCAGGACGGACAGCACAAGGTCACCACCCGTTGGGACTTGGGAGGGTTCCGGCTGGCTCAGGATTGGGGCATCTGGCGCATCTGGCGCATTCTGGGCTGGCGTCTTTTGGATGTCCATGGGGGCCCATGGCGCTGGGAGACCTTGTGATTCGGGGGACGATGGGGTGGGGGAAAGGGGACCCGCAGGTGACCCTGGAAGATGCCCTGCTTTGCGGCAGGCGGGAGGGAAGACTAAAGAACAGTTGCTGCAGCACCACACACCGCAGTGAAGAATGAAGGTGAGATAAGACGACGGCCCTTGGACGAGACAACGCTAGCGCAACCAAACGGCGGATCGACGAGCTTGCCACAAGTTGGTTAGCTCAGTCCGACATGATTAGGTAAGCTTAGTAATTATGTGCATGTCTGTGTATGTTGTGTGCTTAGGAATTTGAGGCAAGGCGACCCTCTCACTGAGTTGCTTAATGAGAGGCATTGTCCATGATTGCATTTGAGTGTGATCTCACTCTCATCTCTCATAACGGGTCCACGAGGCGATCTGAAACGAAACTACTTCTCAAATAGGCTATCGAAGATGAGGCAACTTATTCTACATCATCGATTTCGTTCACTCTCACTTTACAGGACCATGTATACATACATTTTCATCGAGCGATTGGCTTAGTGAACGTAGGCTTTTGGTAATGGAAATGATGTATCATGTTGTTTATCTTGAGCAAGACTGGTTCTATCGAACATCCTCTGTCGAAAAAGACCATCTTCCCTAGCTACTAGGCTCTCTCTATCCTTCCGTTGCCTCGTGCTCTTTCTACATACATAAACACATCTTCCAGCTACTCCTAAAAAGATCTCTGCCAACAGCACCCTACTTCTGAGTAGGCGGGAGTCTCTCCAACAAGAAAGCTTCAACGTCGTCCAACTCCTCAGGGCAAGCGGCGTGGCCCATACCCCTGTGATTGATGTCAGCATTCCGCCCTCATTGTGACCTGGCCCTATGAAGAAGGAAGTGAGAGGGCGACAGAGAATACTCACGGGTAAAGCGTCCTCGACACCTTATACCCAAGCCCCTTCAACGCATCCATACTCAGCGCCCCCAACTCAGGCCTGACAAGCGGATCCGCGTCGCCGTGGCCCAACCACACGGGCGTCTCCTGGTTCGCCTTCTCCTCGGGGACCAGCCCGGCAAACTTGTTGCTCAGCAGCAGCCAGCACGACAGGCCCACGATACCGCCGATGCGGTGCTTGCCCGTCAGACCCGAGAAAATAGCCATGGCGCCGCCCTGGCTGAAGCCGCCGAGGACGACGCGCTCGGCGGGGATGCCGGCGTCCACCTCGGCCTGGACGAGCTGCTGGAAGTACTCTGACGAGGCGAGGATCCCCCGCTCGTCTTCGGATTCGCGGAGGGCCTCGACTGTGCCGTCGAGGACTTTCTGTGGGTGGGGGATGGTGGTTAGCTTGGGCGATGATGGGGATGATGATGATGATGATGCTGCTTCTGCCTGTTTTTGGCGGTGGCGGTCGAAGATTGTAGCGCGACTTACAATGTCGAACCAACCCGGCATGCGCATGCCCCAGTTCTGTGCATGATGTTAGTAATCGGCAACGACTTCCACATTTTCGTAGAGAACCATTGGAAGAAACTGAGATAGGGTGTCAACTTACACAGGTAATGGGGATCTGAGGCGCATGAGGCAGCACAAACTTGACCTCATCAAGCCTCTGCCTCCGCCGCCAGTTCTCAACGGCGCTCGCCCAGCCGTGGCCCGTATCGCCGAGGCCGTGGGCAAAGATGACGGTGGCCGTGTGCTTCCCCGCGGCCGGGAACACGAGCGGGGCCGTCCGGGCGACGGAGGACGACATGGCTTCGTAGGTGGTAGGGGGTGAGAGCAAGTCGGGACCTTGCGCTTCTGCGATGCCTGCGAGAGACGGGTGATGAGGTGGCAGGGGGTGGAGCTCTTCTGCCTCAGAAAGCGGATCCTGCTGCTCGAGGTGCTTTAGTTGTTGTTGTTGTTCCTGTTGCGGTGTGGCGGCGGTGAAGGGCGCGAGGAGGGTGAGGAGGATGGTTGTTGCGGTTACTCGCGAGACGAGCATTTGCGGATTGTGTCAAGCAAGGGCAGCACAGGACAGACAGAGCTGAGAGACGACGCGGCGAAAGCTCGGGCGGCGGGCCGATTAAGATGTGGGTTTTTCTTACCCTTTCTCCGATGGCGTATGCGGGGCGCTGATCCGGGCTCGGTACCGTTTTCCAATGCAGCTTGCACTGTCCCATTCGTGGTAACGGTTGCTTACTCGTAAGATATGCGAAGGAAACACAGAGTTCACCGCCGGTGTGGCTACATCTTCTGGTGCACTTGCTGTGAATCGAGCTCGAACTCGTAGCCTGTCGTGGCGTACTACTGAGGGCTGCGGGTGTATTGATTCTGGAGCTCGAACTTAGGTAAGGTAGATACTCCACCAACCAGCCCAGTTTGACCTGAACCGTCGGCCTTGATAAATACCTCCTGGCTAGTGAGACGAATGGATTGATAGGCTACGAGAAGATTTTTGTCATTGTGTATTCTTTGCGCCATTGGAACGCATTCTTTACTTATAGTGATGTGGTGCAAAGTCATAGAATGATAGCAGTCAGCACCCATCACCTCACTGACGAGCAGGGGGAAGCTCGAAGCTCACATTAGAGCTTAGACTGCTCTACACCTCGAGCTTCGCACTCCATCAGGCCATGAGATCAGTAGATGGCCCAAACATAACTCTCTTAAACCCCCTAGCCCGTAATTCCGGTAATCCTCCGGCCACGATCTCACGACCACCTCGGCGCATTTTGGTACGCAAGTGGGTGACACAATCATTTGCTGCCCGATACCCTAGCTCTATTCCTGGCATCCCTAGGGCACTGTTCAAATTGCTCCTATTTCCCCTAGTGACCCCCTTGCTACTACAGTCCTGATAGCTCTCACTGTCTTGTTGCTCTTATTGATTTCTCGCTCTGAATATTTCTGTTATTTTCGCTGTTCTTATTCTTACCTCTTATCTTTTACGTATTCTTTGAGTATTCTTTGAAGCATGTACTTTGTATAGGTATGGAATAGGATGATTATCAATGGCCCCTGCGTTGACGCATCCTACCTTATTTCATCGCCCACCTCGAACGGCCCTCCCACTCCGCCCGCCCAACAGTGGACCCGGCCGCGCGCGACGAAAACAAAATCACCCGCCATCCGGCCCCTCCTCAACCCCCGCGCCGCATCCCTCATCCGGCCCGTCGGGTAGCGCCCAACGACCTCCGGGGGTTCATATATGCTTGACTCCCGTCCCGCTCCAGGACGATCACTCAAACACACAACATCGCGGGCGTGTCAAGTCAACTACTAAGCCACCAACCGCACTCCAAGATGCCTCGTCTAAATCCCCTATTCCTCCTGTCCCTCACAGTCGCTCTAACGGCCTACATGCTCTCACCGACTCTCCGCGCCTTCCTCACATCAGTGACGACAACTCTCATACCCTCAACTTCCTCTCAGGTTACAGACTCGCCAAAGATGAAGAAACCGCGGATGCCAGTCTACTTCTTCTCCCACGGCGGCGTAAGCAACCCCCCCCCCCCCGTCCCTCACTCTCACTCTCACCATATGCCTCGCCCTCACCATACAACCTCACCGCCAAACTAACACCACAAAGCCAGACGTAATGTACAACAAAGCCCACCCAGTCTACCCAACCCTCCAACACATCGGCGCCGAAATAACCTCCCTCGCCCCCACCGCAATCCTAGTCTTCTCAGCCCACTGGCAATCTCCCTCCCCCACCACCATCTCGATCAACGCCGCACCCGGCCCCGCCCCGCTAATCTACGACTTCTCCGGCTTCCCCCTCCACTACTACTCAGCAACCTACCCGAACACCGGCTCCCCGCAGCTCGCATCCCGCGTCTGCTCCCTCCTCTCCGCCTCCCACGGCAGCAACATCTCCTGCGTACCCACGACAGACCGCGGCCTAGACCACGGCGTGTGGGCAGGCTTCCACGTAGCCTTCAACCCCTCCGCAAACCCCCTCAAGGTCCCGCTAGTCCAAGCATCGCTCTTCCGCTCAGAGGACCCGGATGCTCACTACCGCCTCGGCGCCGCCCTCTCCGCCCTACGCGACGAAGGCGTCGTTATCATTGGCGCGGGCATGTCCGTTCACAATCTCTACCACATGAGCAACGATCCGCGGCCGATGCCGTACGCCGTCAGCTTCGACGACGCTCTCAAAGAGGCTGTCGAGGTCTCCAACGTCGCCGAGAGGCAGGACAAGATGGCTCAGGTCTGCAGGCGGCCCGATGCCAAGCAGGCTCATCCGTACATGGATCATCTCATGCCCATTCACGTGGCCGCCGGGGCTGCGGGGGACGACCGCGGGAAGCAGCTGTGGACCATGAAGGAAGGCAGCTTCGCGTGGGCTCAGTATCGTTTTGGGGATGTTCCGAAGTCCGTGACATGATGCCATCACAAGAGCCTTGCGTTCGCAACAAAACCATGTATTAACATTGAACTTTGTAACAACACATCTATGATACCCGCGAGTCATCGTTAATTATAAAAGTGTCTGACAATAGACTTGCATTAAGCGTTTTACTGAACCGAATACGTCTCCATTACGAGAAACCCACAGTCTCTTCTCATACGAACGCCCCATGGACTGGTGGCCGACGCCTACTGCTGAGAAAATTCTCCACCAAGTGATGGCTGCCAGCTGCTTCGGCCTTCCAGTCAAGGCTCGCGGTATCGGATCTCTCACCATCATGCGAGTCGCTAGAGTCTAGTAGCCGACGAACGGACCCCCGCCTCTCCCTGGGAGACCCGCCATCATGACTGGCCAGCATGGGACCGAATTGTTTCTCGATTGTCAACCTTGGGCTGGAAGCAGACGATTGAAGCCCTTTTTGTAGTCCGGTGCGTCTGACTAATTTGACCGGAGATCGTGTCTTGGGCTGGAAGGGGGACTCGAAATTTTGGGCCTTTGGGATGGCGTCCATGCTGCGAACCTTGGAAGCTTGTCGATCTACGGCTTTAACGGGTAAGTTGCTATGAGAAAGACGAGACTGCAAAACCGGCATCGAAGGAGTCGTCCTCAAAGAGCTTCTGGGCGGAATTGGTGGAGGGTTGTAGATGCCACGAAGACGCCTAGCCACGCGTCCGCCCGTCTCAGGGGTCGTGTTCTCGTCTCTCAAAGGTGTGGAGAACTTTGAATCGTCTATGTCAAGCTCAACGCGGCTGGCAGACGACACTTGACGTGGATTGTGGCTCGTCACTCTTAGTGGCGTTTGCAGTTTGGCCTTTCCTGTGCCCATAGCTCTGTACAAAGTTGGAGATTCAGGGTCCTCAATCTCTGCGCGCTCACGCACATGACCCAAGCTTCTAGGCACACTTGTCTTTGCGTGACGAACTTCCGTCAGGTGCTGAGTTCCAGTATTGGCCAACTTAGCGTCGGTATGCGCCGCATTGGCAGAGAGCCAAGTCTTCCACTCCACAGAACTTGCGTTTGAGACCGTTCGGCTCTGTGGCATTGTCGGTGTATAGGTATAAGAGCCACTTGGCAAGTAGCGTATTTGATGTGTGTTAATCACGGGTGTAGCATTAGGACTGAGATCCTTCGCAACAGCCTCCAAGTTGTTGGACATAGAGGGTGTCTGTCGATAATCAGAACCGGCCACTACATGGTTGGGGTGTCGGGGTGGCACTCTTGGTTCTGTTTGTCCCCCGACACTTTGTGGTAATGCACGTGGGGAGAGAAGATCGTCAGAGTATATACTTTCAGAGTAAGCAAGTCGGGAATCTTCCTTAGAGAGACTCGGGCGACGCCTTGTAGGTATAAGGTCGAGGTTCAGCATTGAAACTGATGGTGAGAGTAACTGATCTGAAACTGGAGCCTGTGACTCTGATCTGACCTTCTCTTGTAAGACCTTGCGATATGGACTCGTGGTGCGGAAGAGATGGCAAGTCGGGCTGCCAAAGAACGCCGAACTGCGATTAGACAATGCTCTTGGTGGATTCGCGGTCTTATCGCCCTGCAAATTATACGGCTTCGAGGGCGAGTGGCCTGTTTCGAACCCGGCCACGGGTCTTGAGTGAGGCTTGTAAGCTTCAAAGGTAGTCTCAGAAGCCGAACGCTGGCGATGATGCATTGTACTATCGGATGGGGATACCGCTTCATCATGAGCCGACTGAGGGCCTTCGGTCTCAACCACTGTTTTCAATCTTTGCTCCCACGGACTGTCATGGAAGACGTCGTCCTCTTGTAAAACACATCTTATGGTTGGTAGGTCTTGATTCGTAGCATCGTCAAGTTCCTGGCCGCCGAGAGATGTCGACGAACCAACTTTGCCGTTCCAATTGAGACCGGTACTCCCATCACTACCATGCCGTAGCTGCTCTTCTCGTTGACTTATTTGCTTGCATTCGTCCAATCGCTTCATGAGGGCGGAGTAGACTCTGGCGCTATCGACTGATGGGCCGAGGCGGACGAGTTCATCCTGTTGCGGAGGTGGTGGTTCGGACTTGAATGGGTTACGGTCAGCCAGGCCTGGTCGCTGGAAAGAAGATGAGGACTTATGTGGTCCAATCTCTTTGATGACGGACAGCCGCTGACGCTCCCGCTCCCCGCCCCAAGTACTTTGACTGTTAAGAGTATGAGTGCCCGAGCTCGTCCAACTGGTGACGCGAGATTTCTCATCCGATGCCTTTCTTTCACCTCCAATGCTCTCTATGCTTCCTTTTCGCGAGTGAAGCTTCTGGGTTGGGGAAGCATCGTGAAGAGACGGGACTCGTGAAGGCACTTGTGAGATCGAACACTCGTCCAACAACACAGGGTCCGCAATGTCCATGTATGCATCGTCCTGTTCGTTGTCAACGCCAACGAGGTCTTGGACTACGTTCGAAACCTTTGAAGGAGGCCCGCTAGCTTCCACAACCAAATCATCCTTCTTACTCCGGCGGAACATATCTTTCAATTTGCTTTTGAGACTGCTTGAGACTTTTCGGGCCTTCTTTCGAAGAGAAGCGTCCTTATTGATCACGAAACCATTTTCCGGGCCAAGCGATTGAACATCGGCACTGAAGTCTCTCATGGATCGGCGTAAACTCAGAGACGCCTGACCTTTCTTTGCTTTCGAGAATATCGTCGATGGTCGCGGTTTCGATTGCCGTTGTTCCTCGACGTCTTTGCGGAAACTGTCCTCGGCTTCTTGGACTGCCAAATCGATCTGCTGTCGGCTCCCAAGTCTGTCAGAATCCAGAACGCCCCGAATTTTGAGAAAGCTCATTGACTTTGGGTTCCTCAGCCCAAGAATCTTCTTCGGTGATGGCTTATTCTCCTTCATGTCTTGCATAGACTGTCGTCCCAAAGCAGGCTGTACATTCTCCTGCTCCGGAGACTCGCTGAAGTATGTCTTGCTTGGTCGGCGCAGACCGGTCGGATTCAAGGGGGCAAACATTGAGCGTGACTTGCGCAGTCTTCGGTACGATGCTGGAGCAGGTGCACATTCGTCTGGAGACCCGAATGATTCGCTCGGAGGTAAAGAATTGATGTAGTTGGTCGTATAAGTGCTCACAAATGGACGCTCGGCAGTACGACAAGTTCGGCTAGCGGGCTGATTGGCAACATCTTTGAGGACGCTCCGATGACAAACAGTCCCTATATCAGAAGAGTCATCGTTGATTTGACTTTGCTGTCGTTTGGTTCGAGCCCCTTGCTTCACAAATCGAATACTCTGCTGTCGGCGTAGACCCCCGGCATTGGAGCTGAGCTGATCCGATTGGTTTGGAAGCTGACTTGAGGGATTCTCCGACCAAGTCTTCAGGCTGAAAGGCTTTTGGAATTGCCTCAAAGATTCAATTCCCATGTCCACATCGGCATTGTGGTTCGCCCGAGAGAAGGATAGAGTGGCGGCAATATGAGCATCTCGTTCGGCAGTGGCTGGATCAATGTGCTCTAATCGTTGAACAGCCGAGCGAACGGAAGCCGTAGACTTGCTTCGAGTCAGAGTCGACCTCGACTTGGTACTGTTATGTCGCCGCATAGGGTGAGCGTGGGTGTATTAGGAGGAGGGCCTAGCGGAAGGAAGACACCAATTCTCGAGGCGGCTTAGGAATAAAGGGAAGTAGAGAGATTCAAGTGAAGCTGCTATTTGTCGGTCGACGTTCGGAAACTCGGCCTGAGGCTAACCAAAAGCAAGCTGGGAGACTATGAAGAAGTATCGTCGAGAGTGTCAAATGATGAGCCGTGAATGCTTGAATGGAGGATGTAGCGGAGGGACGTTGTCCCTTGAGCAGGGCCACCAACAGCCAGCAGTTAGTGTAACGGCGAGCTCCATGACTGCTCCTTCTCCAAGATTGAATGAACTTTCAGAGGGAAGAGGTGGGAAGCCACGTCATGTCCAGGCGAAGGAAGGAGAAACGCTGACTGATCCCTTCCCTTGGCCTTTGGGGGGCAGGCATGAGATGGCACTTGGGCAAGAGCCAGCCGTTGTGCCATTACTTCCGCACAGGGACCGGATCACATTCCAGTCTTCCCTCTTTCCCCTTCACGCAGCGAGCGCAAGGTGCAGAAAGTCAGGCAAGCCAAGATTAGCTGGAGATTCAGGACTAGGCGGTTGTAATGCATTGTCTCAATGCCAGATTGACTCAGATGACGGAAGCTAGCCATGCAGCCATGGCACTAGGTCCCCAAGAATTCTGTGACACTACTGTACTTGAATACACTCACTTCAATTCTATTTTGACCTGACAACCTCAACCCCAACGGCATGACAGATAGGCTTACTCATGGACGTCATTAAACTTTGGGCCTTCTCATACTTGTCCAACCCTCCTGGGGCGCGGCCGGTCGGACAGCAATGGTCACTTAGCAGACTTGAACAATCAAGATCACCGTGGTTGGAAATGGTTACAGTTAAGAAACTTATTGGTTGTGCTATGAGATCTGTATGTAGCTATGAAAGCGATGCATCCATCCTGTCCCATCCCGCAATAAACCTATGCGTACACTCTCATGGACCCAAAGAAAAAGGAAATAAAAGACCATTCTAGCGCTCTATTATAAGGCTTACAAAGAGGTCTCCCTGAGGAACTCCTTAAGCTCCTCGTCGACCAAGTTGTGGATCTTCTTGGCGAACTTCTCGGCCTTGGTGCCGACGCTCTTGGCACCCTTGACAACCTTGCCAGAAAGAACCTCAAAGTCCTCCTCAATGGCCTTCTCGAGGTCATCGATGGTGGTCTCCTTGGACTCCTGCTTGACAGTGTAACCGCCAGCCTTGACGATGGCAGTGTAGTTGTTGCAGCCACCGCCGTTCCAGGCGAGGACGTTGGGGGTGTCGCGGGGAATGTCGCTGAGGGCACCGACGGTACCGACGGCAATGAGAGCCTCCTTGAGCTTCTTGGGGGTGATGGGAGCAACAGAGTACTCGGAGTCAGAGGCGGGCTGGAGGGAAAGGTAGTAGGCCAGGAGACCGCAAATGTGGGGAGAGGCCATGGAGGTACCGGAGATGGTGTTGACGGCGTACTTGCTGCCAATCCAGGTGGACTTGATGTTGGTGCCAGGGGCGAAGATGTCAGTGCACTTTCCGTAGTTGGAGAAGTAAGAGCGGCGGTCGCCGAGCTCAGTGGCACCGACGGTGACGGCCTTCTCGGCAGCAGCGGGGGAGTAGTTGCAGGCATCGGCGTTGTCGTTGCCGGCGGCGACGGCGAAGTGAATACCAGCGTCGACGGCAGCGTTCACAACAGCATCGAGAGCCTGGGTCTTGCCACCGCCGAGAGACATGTTGGCGACGGAGCCCTTGAAGCCCTTGCGCTTGCCATCCTTGGCGGCCTGAACCTGCTCAGTGTGGGAAGTGGCAGCCCACTCAACACCCTTGACGACGTCGGACATGGTGCCGGAGCCGTTGGAGCGGAGAACCTTGACGGCGTAGACATTGGCCTTCTTGGCGACACCGTACTTCTTGCCAGCAATAGTGCCGGAGCAGTGAGTGCCGTGGCCGTTGCCATCAGCGTCCTGGTCACCAGAGGGAATGGTCTTTCCCCACTTGGCACGGCCCTCGAAATCGACGTGGTCGACGTTGGTGCCGGTGTCGATAACGTAGGCATCTACACCTTCACCAGCATCCTCAGCGTAGAGGTACTTGTCATATGTGCCGAAGCCGAGAGACTTGCGGTGGGAGACACGAGCCAGACCCCAGGGGGCCAGCTTCTCGAGCTCGCCGTCACACTTGTCCTCAACCTGGGACTTGACGGGAACCTGGGTGTGGACAACGGAGTCGACCTCGATGAACTCGACCTGTGAAGAAGCATGTTAGTGGCTGTGTCAGAAAATGAGGCTAGGAGACCGAAAGCGGCCGAGCCGAGCTTGAGAGCCCGAGCCCGTCAGGGTCGGATAGCCAAGACCGCCTTTGCCGTGGACTGCAGTGATGGTGGGTCCACGGGTTTGGGGTGCGTCTTGGATCTCGGGACGAGGGTATCAGGGTCGGACTTACGTCAGGGTGCCTCCGGACCTTCTCGATGGTGGCATCATCGAAGTGACCGGCGTAGCCCAAGAAGTCCTTGCCAATCTTGTATGTGTGCTTCAAGCCGTGGAAGACATCGTCAACCATGGGCTCCTGGCCACGCTTGCGCAACTCGAGACGCTCATCCTGAGCGGAGGAGTGAATGTTCTGGACCCAGTTGTGGTGGTCCGAGGCGCCGGAGTCCGAGACGTGCTTCTTGAACTTGACGATGTATGAGTTCGGGACGGCCTCGGCGTTGGTGGAAGAAAGAAGGGGTGCAGCGCCGTCGTGGACAGTCTCAATGGAGAGAGAGGGGGTAGCGCTGGCAACAGCGGCCAGGCCGGCCACAGCACCGATGAAGCCTCTCATGATGGGCGGTGTTGTGGAGGTGAGTAGAGTCTACCGGAGACGCTGGTTGAGATGACAGAGAAGGAAACTGAAGCTGCGAAGAACGCCAAGGACAGACGAATACTCGATGGGATTGAGAGGATGGATGGTCGATGAAGGAGGGGGAGGGATGGGAGAGAGATGGAGCAGAGAGATAGACGATGGAGCTGTCGGAGAGCGGGAGCGGGTAGATATAAAGGGAAGGCAGCGACAGCGGTTGCGTGCGCACAGCTCTAGGTGAGGTATCGGCCTTAGGATGGTTGCGCCGCCCCAGTGTTGCCAGTGTGTGACGCAGCCAACCAAGATAAGAGCTGGAGGGTGGCTGACGGGGCCGAAACCGGCTTAGCGCGATGGCGAGAGAGCCAATGGAATGACTCGATAGGGTTTCCTCGGCAATGCGATAAGGGAGGTACTTGGACAGTCTGGGAGGGTCACGTTTGGGGTTTCCCTGGGACAGTCCCCGCTTACAGGCAACAAGTACGTACCTGGTTCCTGCTAGGAACCCAGCAGGGTAGGTACCTTTCCACTTTACCCCGAGCAGCCTGTCACTTGTTCGATACGGGAGGCTGCTTCAAAAGAGAGAGGACGGAGGACGGGGATGGGATTGTGCAAATGGGCGATAGCAAGTGACTTACTCAGGTAGCTCTACTTCTCCTCTTCCTTTCTGGCGGCACGCTGCATCCGCCAGGAACACAACCAATCCGGCCTCCGTCTGTTGGGGAAGCTTCACTCAAGCTTCCCGCCATCGACAATGTGCCTGCCATGCCATGCTGCTTTTCTATCGTCTTTCACCGTTTACGCTCATCCGAATCTCTAGACACCATTTCCTTCCATGTCTTAGCAAAATTCTTCGGATTCTCGTGGTTGCAACCGACAAGGAAACACGCATGACTGATTATTGCACCTTGAGAGCCAGAGTCAGAGCTCTGAGGGCGACGTCATACCCCCGAGGCTATCTGACCGAGTCCTAATAGCCAAGGCCGATACGGAGGCAATCAGTCACAGCAGAGCATGGGGCAATGTACTCCGTGCTTCGCCCTGTCCAACAGCCTCGGGGTCTCACTCCTCCTCACGACCGATGGCTCACAAGTGTCAACCAGCTCATGGCTACGAGGGTGTTTTCTCCTTTCCTGGAAACCTTCTTACGCATACGGTTGACAGCTTTCAATCGACCATCCCAAGCATCCCCGAAGCAACGGACGATCAAGCCAGCACAGCGCCAATGCCATGCCAGACGTGCCAGGCACCGACCGGGCAGCAGCACAGAGGCACAGCCTACCAACCAGTCGCAGCTTGGGAGCACCGGCTCCCTGGTCACGAGCAAGTCGAGAAGATGTACCGCGCTATCAGCATTCCTCAGACATTCTTCACCCACTTCTACTAATCCACAACCAAGCTCCCCCTCCCAACCCACCAGAGCACACCCACCCAGTCCGCATATCCCGCATAACGCTGCATGCGATAACGCGTAATGGACGATTCACAGAGCGGAGGGCGAGGCAGATCTATCCGGAGGACCCTGAAGCTTAACAAGCGCTGCCATCCCGTCTTATCTCGACACTCGAAGCTTTCGTCGTTTTGCTGTGCTTTGTGGTCGACCACTCAGAGGGATAGAGACCCAAATCCTACATGTCGTGTGCTGGCAGTACGAAGTATGCATCGTGGTGTTTGTCCGGATCTGCTATTGCCTGCCTGGCCTCGGGACGCAGGTCGGCGTCTCGGTTCCTTCTAGCCTGCTGGGCTGCCGGCTGCCACATTGGGTAAGGAACCTGCTCAACGATGATGCGATTAACTGTAATAAGGTGTCCGGCGCAGCTGGGTCTTTGTGTGGATAAGACCTACCCGGGATTAAATCCAAGGCGAAGAGGGTACCAGGTGCCGGAGCCACTAAGTAGGCGACTGCTTTGTTGGTCTCATCAATGCCCCCAGCACCCAAAGATCCAAGGTGATGCTGGCGGGCGGTTGTCGCTCAGGTGGTTCTTGATGCTTGAGCTATCCCGCAAGGTACCTCTGCTGCCCTGCCACCCTCTGCTCAAGGGCAAGCTCCTAGGCGGAAGGGGTTCAAGGGCAAGCTGTCTGACTGGAACATGGAGGCGGGGAGACGAGGCCCAGCACCAACGCTACGCTGGTCCGAGCTAGGCCAGAGTCGCCAGACGCCTGACCCACGGGTCAGATGAGAGCGTCCCCGTGTGGTGCCTGGCACGTGCCTCTATCCATTCCCCTGTCTTCCCGTCATCGGGAGGCAGTCTGGCGTTGGACAAGACACTGCTGGAGACGGCTAGTCAGACGTGCGGCGTGCCAGACAGGCCAGCCGTAGTTTGGTACGAAGAGCCAACCTGTGCCAGCCCCGAAGCTCTAGCTCTCGTTCAAACGACTCATCCGGGTTCTCTCAGTGATTATGGGAGGCGACAATAGCGGGATGGCGGCTTCGGCGGCGGCTTGCGTTACTCCCGCAGGTCAGCAGAGCGGAAACATTCGTCCGAATATGACAATTGCCTTTTGTTTTAGTTCACCAACCGCCGCCCATCGGCTCAGGAACGTCTCGGTGTGTGTTGCGTATAAAGAAAACGCCACGAGCTTGCGAGTCGCCTGTCAATGCGAGGATAGCAACCCAACACACCATCTTGATCCGTCCGTAAAGGCAATTGGGCCATTCACGCCAGTTCGATATGGGGGTATGCGGTACGCGTGTCGTTGACCGTAGACACAATAACGAAGCTCGACACCATTTCGGCGAACATGTCGGTAAGCATCATCGCCTTGCGAGAATATCTCGCGACTATTCTCAGTGCTTTCACAACCCACCAAGCTTGTCCATGTCTCGGTGTCGAAGAGTTGGGGAAGAGGCAGACTGAAACCACGCATGCCGCCTAAGCTTCCTCCCAGATGCAGCAATGCTCCTCCGAAAGGATGGCCAGCGCCTGAGCCGATGATCCCCCAAGCAAATCCCGGTCGACGGAGTCATGACACATGGGCAGTTGACCGACTCTCTGTCTTTTGTTTACCTGCATTGTCATAGCCATCTAGCGCTGAGGGCTGGCCACTGACTCAAAGAGCTAGAAAGACTGATAGGCCGCCGTTGACTGATTCGTGTTCCTATGTCTTTGAGGTATTTCTAGCTTTTGCTGGTGGGTTTCATGCACCAGTGAGGGTGTTCTCTTCAACCCTCCAGCTACCTTTAGCGATTATGCAGTTGAGAGCGAGTATGCATTCATGTACGGATATGTACACCAAGCGGGCTACCTCCTAGTAGGTAGGTACTACGTATTCTTCGTCATCCTAGGCAAGCAAGACAACTCGCGTCAGATTGGTACTTGGGGTCCGAGCTGCCAACCAAAGGGCACAGCATCCATCTTCTATTGATTCGGTACTTGACTGTAGAGATACCTTGGTGTCTATATCTGAGAGCGTGCTCGAATGGGATGAAGCAACAATGTTTCATGAGGTCCACTCTGATGATCCCAGTCCACTGTCCACTGTTAGTGTTAGAACCGGAAGCTATCCGTATCTTTGTCTGCACATCTCAGTTTGGCCGCGATAAGCCAGGGTTTATCTGCACTAAGACGCACCTTGTTTCTGAAGCTCAGCTACATAGTAAGCTCGGAGCCAGGCTCGCATTTTACTGTGTACGGAGTACTGCGTAGAACATGTCACTGCAGATACCCGCAGCAATACGGAGTACTGAGAGCTCTCTGGCAGTAAGGTAGGTAGCAAACAACGTGAACTCTTATTCAAAAGGGCGTCATCAACGTATACAAGGACATCAAGTCACCTCGCATGTGAAGATGAAGACCGAGAAAGCCAAGTAAGATCGCTCTCACTGTGTGCTTTACAACCTTCTCGCGCAGTGTGAGCTGTTTCCATGAATAGCATGGGGGCAAGGCGTGTCACCATCGTCTCTGCGCAATGCAACGGGGTCCCCCAAGCTGAACATGGACGTTTGGTCTACTTCAGTGGAGTAGCTCACTGAGCTGCATCATCTTTTAGCGGTGTCGGTGTCCGTCCACAATGACTGAGCTGCTGCAGCACCGCCACCATTCCTACCCCACTCCTTCCCAACCCGGCCGGCACGTCAGACGTTCCTTCCTGCTTGTGCGTGACAAGGCGGCCACTGAGAGCGGTGCAAGCCACACTTCACTGCTCAAGGCTGACACTCACAAGCATCAGCTCCGACTCCGTCTTTGCGATAACGCGTAGCTGCAACACTGGGAAATCGAAGCAAGTTCAAGGTGAATCACTCTTTTTTTATTATCAAGATATTCGAAAATTGCGGCTTCTTCCTTACCTTGAGATTGTACTATTCTACCACCTCAAACCTCCACCCACACATCCACTACACATACTACTCGAATCCCCCACCGACCGGTACCCTCAGCTGCGAGCTGCCGTTCGATCCCACGCCGCATCCCACTTTCGATGCCGACTAGCGTGGACCGTTGCCTGGACCCTCGATGGGTGCTGGGATTGAACGTTTTGGAATGAGGGAAACGCTTCAGTAGCAGAAATCAAACATGTCGACCTTACAAGTGTCGAGGCGTTATCGCTCGTCGACTTCGGCGTCTTCCAGATCGTCCAGCGCCGCCAACTCGAAAGCTCTCGAAATCCTGCGCGGCCTCCTCGATACACTCACGTCCAGCACACAACGGCGAACCAACAATGGATATCCCGAGTTTCCCGTGCTCATCAAGAGCCTCCGTCAGATTCGACAGCACATTGCCGCGACCGAACCCCCGAGCCCGCCCCAAGACGATTTTAGGCACCTATACGGGTTTAACAGGCTCCTCGACGTGCTGAGATCCTACTCGGGCTTTTACAACCCCCAACGCCGGACCAAAGAAGAGAAAGAAGGTCTATTTGGATTGCTCGAAGCTGTCTTGGACGTCTTTGCCGCTGCCTTCTTGGGCCATCCAGGGAACAAGCGATACTTTCGCCACAGGGTGGAAGGAGGCGGATGGGAGGCTCTCGAGCAGACTATTGCCAGCGTTGGCCTTGGTGGAAGCGACTCTGATCTGTGGACCAACTGTCAGATGTTTGGGAAATTGCTAGCATTCTCACTCGGGGACAAGACTATGGACGCCATCTGCCAATCGGTTGCGACAAGTTCAGAACCGAAGGACGAAAATGCCAAGAACTCGACAGATCCAGAGGAGCCCCCTGAGGACGATGCTCAGCAACCAAAAACGCCGCAAGTTCCAGAACGAAAGGACGTAATCCAGGCAGTGCGCGATGGCATGCAGAAACGGGCCTTCTTCAGAAATCCTGAAATTTTGCGTGCTGTCGTGGGCTTCTGGGAGTCTATTCCGCGAGCGCAAAATATGCCAGCCAACTCTTGCTCAATGGTCGTCTTGGAGATCATGTCAAGCGCAGTTTCCGTCTCGATGTTCAATCTTGCAGCTCTCCACGCAACCGGAGTATTATCGCGATTCCTCCGCGTGCTGTTCAGCCCCGTCGCCAAACTCGACCAAGCAGAGAAGGACAAGCTCCTCATCATGTGCAAAAAGCTCATGTACTTGGGATTCAATCAGCCCGCCGACACCCAGTTCTTACTGGCGAGCAAATTGCCGGAAGCCTCAGAGTTCTGCTTGGAGATGACTTCGACGTATAGCGGCCCGCCCTTCTTTCAATTCGACCTCTCCTTGCATGGCCACTCGTCCATCGAATTACCCACACTCGGCCGGTCTTTTCCTCCCAGCTCATCTCCAGGCTATACCTTTACGGCATGGATTCGTGTGGATCGTTTTGACCCCAACTCACATACAACCCTCTTTGGCGTCTTTGATGCCAGTCAGACATGCTTTCTCCTCATGTATCTTGAGCGAGATACACGCAACTTCATCTTACAGACCTCGGTCACTTCCAGCCGACCAAGCGTCAGGTTCAAAGGGATGTCATTCAAGGACAAGCAATGGTACCATATTGCCCTTGTTCACCGACGACCAAAAACAATGACTGCAAGCAAAGCCTCACTATACGTCAACGGCGAATTTGTTGAGCAGATCAAGTGTGCATACCCTTCGCCGCCACCACTCGCCAACGCTAGTACCGAAAGCTTCGCATCATTTGCTTCGACGAACGCAAAGCAACATCCTGTTCAGGCATTCCTAGGAACTCCAAGAGATCTTTCCAGCCAAGTTGGTCCCGGTCTGGTCTTTTCGAAATGGTCTTTGGCTTCAGCCCATCTTTTTGAAGACGCCCTAAGCGACGACTTCCTGGCTGTTCATTACGGACTCTCCCCAAAATACCAGGGCAACTTTCAAGATAGCCTAGGCGGTTTCCAGACTTACGAGGCCTCGGCGAGCCTAGGACTACGAAACGAGGTTTTCCATCCTGGAAGAGATGAGAGTTCCGATATCATAAGAGCCATCAGAGACAAGGCTGGCAGCCTCCTACCAGAAAGCAAGATTCTACTGAGCATACTCCCAACAGGTGTCTTCAGAGAAGATGGCGTTTATCAAGATACCCAGCTTTACCGTGCACTGCCTCGGCCTGCAGCAACGAATCTCATTCAAATGACCCATAGAAGCGGTTCAGCCATTGCGATTAACGCTGCCCTGCCATACCTTCTGGATGCACTCGCACGTTCCCAAGGTGTTGCTGTTCTATCTGGCAATCCCGTGGTGGTGATGCCCTCCTATTTCGACGACAACTTCTGGCGCCTTGCAGGCTTCACCCCTTTGGCTCTGAAAATTGTTGAGAGGGCGACTTCAGTAGAAGAAACTGTTCGAGCGGTCGAGATGACGTTTTTGTGCATCAGAAAGAGCTGGAGAAACAGCGAGGCGATGGAGCGTGATAATGGCTACGCTATCCTCGGCATGCTTCTCAGAGCCAAACTGGGCTATACCGTCAACTTGGGTGCTGACAGCGCCAATCTACGCTTACCGATTTCAAGTGAAGAACGGGACAGATTGAGTTTTCAGCTTTTAAGCCTTGTCCTCGAATTTGTGGGCTATAACCATGCAGAGCCTTTGGAGTCCTTCATTGTGAATCCTCTGGCGTACCGCATTCTGCTTATCGATTTCGACACTTGGAGACGATCAGCTTCCATCACCCAAGAGCTATACTACAAGCAATTCGTGACGTTCTCAGTGAAGAGCAAGTATCATCAATTTAATAGGAGATTAATGCGCATGAGTGGGTCGACCCTCAGATCAAAGCCATCGGCACTGCTGACAAGCGACATGAAAGGAATCGTTAAACGGCTGCTCGACGCGATGAAAGCAGAATCGATTTCCGAGGAGGTGCAACCGCACTTCATGGCTGCTTTGGAGCAACTGGTGAAATGCAACTACACAGCAGAGGTGCACAGGTCACTAGCCTTGTTCATCACGTATGCCTTCCACTCGCCAACAGCCTCTCTGGTAAGGTCACCAAGACCTGTGTCTGCCACAGCCCGAACACCCACGACCGGATATGCCAGACGGGCAACTTTCGACTCCAATACCACATCGAATACGTCCCCCTCCCGGTTCCTGACCAAGAAACAACTCGGTGCCAAGATTCTGGGAATGTACTCAAACCTGCTCTGCGAAAAGGGCAACCTGGCCAACATCCGCAAGTTTGCAAGAACGGTGACGAACAAGGTGAGACCACCATTTGGAGAAAAGGATAAACAGTTATATTTATTGAGTATGGACCAGTGGCTGCTATATCTCTTGGCCAACGACGATCCCGAAACGGTAGTATATGGCAGCAAGATCCTGGCCAGACTTCTCATCACGCACGGCTCCACGTACACGGCCAAGTTCTCCGGTAAGACTGGTGGCTTCACCATCATGGCGCATCGACTTAAACGCTGGTGGCACATTCCCTCCCTGTGGCCAATCTGCTTCAGCATCCTATTCGGACTTGACGTGGCGAACGTGGATTTGGAACGCAACTTCGAGTTTTCCAGCTTACTTGAAACCTTTGGAAGAGCTCGCGTTCTCTATCCTGAATGTCTGCAAGTCATAACTTCAATGCTACAACATGGCTTGAAGGATGTCATGAAGCATCAGGAGGACCCAAATTCTCCTCAAAAGTCACATCATCTTCAAGCAAGCGGATTCGAAGGCCTAGAAACCCGGCCCCGGGCCAAGTCCATGGAGACTAGGGGTCTAGATGCGAGAAGTGAGTCGCTGCCCCTATGCACGGGAATGACAATGCTGACTTTCGTCGTAGTATCAGAGAATGGCCCGCGTGATAGCGAGCGGATTTCAAATCACGCGCCCATGCTGTTGACTGTCATCCGATTCCTGGCAGACTTGCACTCCCGGTCAGCCGACTTCAAGGACTTTGCATTGGCGTCTGAGTATGTGAGGTATCTCTTATGGGCGTGTTATCCCATCATCGTTAGCACCGATGCTGTCACGCCAGATACGGAGCTCAACTCTCGAGATTCAGCTCTGACATTTGAGGGCGGGGATGTGATGATTCGCCCACTTGCCGGCTCTCAGCCTGGCCCCATCGTGCGGACGACGAGCACAGATGCAGTTGCTGCTTTGGCAGGGAACCCTCGTGGAACACCTCTGCGGAAAGCATCTGGTTTCGTTCTGCTCACCAATCAAACATCACCTCAGGCCCCGAGCCCGGTCCGATTTGCACCTGTCATGTCACCGAAGAAGAAGGTCGCTTCTCAACAGTCAAGCAGCGCTACACTTGACAGCATGGTGGATCTGGTCGTCAGTGTCTTTATAGATCAAGTCTTTACGCGCAAAGAGTTCCCTGGCTTCGGTCTCTTCCTCAAGATCCCGCCAGGTTTCCAAGAGCATCAAGCCTATTTCGAGTCTTTTGTCCTGAGAAAGACGCTTCAACAACTTGGAAGCCATGTACAAGCGAATCAGAAGGTTCTCAGCGAGCCTAAGGTTCTTACCAACATGGGTAGACTTGCGGCGCACGTCACCGATACCATCTTTGAGGGCTGGTTCATTAACGGTACTGAGCCCATGCTAGAGTTCGCTGGCATGGTGCTGGAGTATCTACAAAGGTCCGAAGTATCGACCATGAAGAGCGTTCGCCTGTGCAGTCAAGCCGTTGGGACCATCCGTCAATCATTCTTGAAGCTTCTTCTCTTGCGGTTTTCAGAACTGGACGATCCAGACACGCCGAACGCCAGCGCAAAGGAATTCATGAGTAACATTCTCTACTGGCAAGCTCCGATTCTGGGCTGCCTAGCGAATGAGGAGGAGTACATGAAGCTGTTCTGGTATCAATTGTACTCGAAGCTGGTTGATCCCCGAACATCCATCAGGTCTGCTGCAGCTACGATCATGCGCATCATGCTTGTCCAGAAGCCCCATGAATCCAAGGTGTTGTTCAGACAATGTGTAGCACCAGATCAGCAGCACCTGACGAAAGATTTCGTTGTTAAGCTCACCGAAATCGACGACGAGGCTTTCATCGAATGGGTGGACCAACACCGTGCGTCACTTGATGCATTCTTTTTCGGTGGCATATCAAAGATCTGGGAGGAGTTTGTCGTTGTCGAAAACCAGCGAACGGTTGATTCGGCTAAGTTCCGATTAGCGAAGCGCAGAGATCGACTGAAAGCATGGCAGACGGAGGCACTTACCGTGGATAACATCCTCCTCCGTCACGACATGGCGAACGGGGCCTGGATGAAGAGCATCTTTACCAGCGAGCACTTCAAGCATCAGCGTCTGACACAAGACCAGCAGGATGATATGGCCTTCCTGGGTGCGGCATTTGTCAAGATGGACAATGATCTGCGACGCCCGGGTGCTGTATTCAGCGAGCAAGCTCAGCTTAAGTGGAAGCTTGACCGGACTGAAGGACGCAACCGGATGCGTCTGAGGCTTCTGCCTGACTATTCCAAGAAGAATTCAGACTACCAACCGAAGAGGAGAGCAGGAGAGCCCTCCACTCCTTCAGCCCTGAAAGTCAACACTGCTATGGCCCCCGCGCAGATCGCACCGTCGCCCATCAAGTCAGCTACACCGGCATCATCACGTGTACAATCTATTCCGAGTCTCGATGGTGCAGAAACCCCCGATATCCCGCCGGATGTTGACCAGGACGCGGAGGCAAATGAGTCGGGCGTAGGCGCCGAAGAAGATTTTGAGCTTGTTGACGATCCGAACGATGCCAACGAAGGCGATGATGGCTTCGAGGACAAGAACCGCAAGGTTATGAGGCGGCTTGAACAAGGTGACCAAGTCCAAGCCGTGTACAACATCTCCCGCATCGTCGGTCTTGAGGGATGTGAGGGAATTCTTATCATTGGCAAGGATGCCTTATATATCATGGACAACGTCTTCCAGTGTGCTTCTGGAGAGATTGTCAATGCCTGGCAGGCACCTCCTGAGGAACGAGACCCTTTCTCGGAGATCATCACGGACGCCAAAACGACGGAGCAACGCCAGAGCTCAAGCCGGAGTGAACAAGAATCTCGCAGCTGGAGGTGGCATGATGTGATCAGTATCTCCAAGAGAAGATTCCTTTTCCGAGACGTCGCGATAGAGGTCTTCTTCACAGATGGACGCAGCTACTTACTGACGTCCATGAACCCGATCCTGAGAGACGAGGTCTTTGGCAAGCTAATGAACAAGGCGCCGCATACAAACTCCGCTAGTTCACTTCCGAATCCCGAGGATGCTTGGCGTCTTGAAGCGCTGAAGGTCTCAGAAGAGATGCCCCAAGGCTTTGGTTCGAAGTTTGGAAGCATCTTCAACTCCACACCTTGGAATCCCGCCATGAAGAAGTGGCAGAAGGGAGAAATGTCCAACTTCCACTACCTGATGCTGGTCAATACGATGGCAGGACGTACATTCAACGACTTAACTCAGTACCCCGTCTTCCCTTGGGTTCTCGCGGATTATACGAGCGAGGAGCTCAATCTGAACGATCCGGCAACTTTCCGAGACCTCTCAAAGCCGATGGGCGCGCAGACCGCTGGCCGTGTGTCCGGGTTCAGGGAGTCGTACGATGCCCTGGCAGAGATAGGTGAAACTCCGTTCCACTACGGCACCCACTACTCGTCAGCTATGATCGTGTCTTCATATCTCATTCGCCTTCCACCCTTCGTTCAGTCTTATATCCTCCTTCAAGGCGGATCGTTTGATCACGCCGACCGTCTGTTCCAGTCGATTCCTCACGCGTGGAAGTCTGCCTCGTGCGACAACAAGGCCGATGTCAGAGAGCTGATTCCGGAATTCTTCTGCCTCCCAGAATTCTTGACGAACATCAATCAGTATAACTTTGGCAATCGCGAAAGCACAGGAGCAAAGGTCAATAATGTTGTCCTGCCTCCCTGGGCCAAGGGTGACCCCAAGATCTTCATTGCCAAGCATCGCGAAGCACTTGAGAGTCCCTACGTCAGCCAGCACCTGCACAACTGGATCGACCTGATATTTGGGTACAAGCAGAGAGGGGACGCAGCTGTAGACAACCTCAATGTTTTCCATCATCTCTCTTACCGTGGAGCAACGGACCTGGACAACATCAGCGATCCTCAAGAGAGGCGTATTACTGCCGGCGTCATCCACAACTTTGGCCAAACTCCTCACCAGGTGTTCACTAGGTCTCATCCTGGCCGCGAGCACTTTTCTTGCCCAATACGGCGGTTGGATACCTCGGTCTATGCTCTGACTAGGTTATCCCACCCACTGCTCGGTATGCTTCATTTCCACACAGGTTGGTCTCAACTAACGAAAGTCCCAGAATCCCACGAGAGAGTAGCAACTTTGATTTACTCGCCAAAGATAGACCGCCTCATATGTGCCTCACCTTTCCGCCTGAACGTTGCTCCGTACGACAAGTTCCTCGAATGGGGCTATGCCGATAACAGTGTCCGCTTCTTCTTCAGCGACAACCGGAAGGTAAGACAGCCTGACAGGACTATTACTGAGAGCTTTGCTGATGGCCACAAGCCCGCGGGACTATTTGAGAATCTCCACATTGGACAGTTATCTTGCGCCATCTTTGCAGACTCGAAGACGCTCATCACAGCGGGAGAAGACTGCGTCATCTCCGTATACGCTGTGCAGACAGCGCCTGGGAAAGTAGTTGATCTTTTGCCTCGGTCGTCGCTCTTTGGTCACCGGGCTCCCGTGACGAACATAGCCGTGTCCAAGTCCTTCAGCACGTTTGTGTCGGCGTCGACGGATGGCCAGGCTTTCCTCTGGGATATTAACCGTCTAGAGTTCATCCGCAAGTTGCCACTCTCGCGGCCCGTGGAGTGCGCCCGCATCAATGACGTCTCAGGCGAGATCATGCTTGGATCCGGCCCCAACCTCATCTTATACACCCTTAACGGGACAGTCCTCGTCGACCAGAATGTGTGCGCGGAACCTGACGATTACGTTCACTCCTGTGCATTTTACGAAAGTGCTGGCGACGAGTGGGTTGAGAATTGCCTGATCTTCACCGGCCACAAGAGAGGCCGTGTGAACGTGTGGAAGAAGTGCGTCAAGAACGGCAAGTGGGTATTGGAGCTGCTCCGCCGCTTGGACCATACCGATCCACGATCAGAAGTGGGAGCCAATTACGACGCAGGCATTACTTGCATCACGCCCATGCCGCAATGCGTCTACACAGGAGATGATGATGGGCGAGTGGTAAGTTTACACAACTCTTCGCTTTACAGAGCTTATGGTTTCTAACGCGGTTGCGCAGTACGAGTGGAACCTTGTCCAGCGGGACAGATAGAGTCTGGCCGTTGCCGGCAACAAAAGTTATGGGAAGGGTGGCAATCGCATCCGATCAAGTTTATAAAGGGGGCATCGCGGATTTCCACCAGGCTAGCATAGAATTGGCGTCCTCTCTCTCGCTCTGTCTCGCTTGGTAAATGATCATTGCCGCATTTGAACGACTTGAAGTAGGCCACGAGTGAATTGCAACTTCGCGTGACTGGTAGTGTACAGCATAAGCCTCAAAACAGATCATCTCCTGGGTGGAAGTTCCAACCCGCGAGCCGCAAGTTGTAGCTTCGGTTCAGCAGCTCGCCCGAATAGCCAATTCATCCCTTGTTCGCTGTCTAGAGCCCGAACGCCGTTCATATTTACAATAGCTTCCTTCCTCCGCCGAATGTTTGGATTTTTCTAGATTTTGTCTTGCGGCGGGGGTTCATTCGTCGTCATAGCCCGTCAGCTGCTTTCTAGGTCCTGCGGGAACTGCGTAATATCCAGCGTCGTTAGCATTGCGCCTGTTTCCTTTTCATGTTCTCCGCGAAGAGGGAGGGAAGCCAGCCCTATCGGCCTTTCGCGGTGTTTTCGTTTTCTCGAGACTCACCAGGGTATGTGACGGGGATGGGGGGAGCGTTGTAGTCGCCAATGAAGTTTCTGACGGGAGGTACGACGGCCAGCTGGATGGGACCGAGGGCGCCGAGGACGACGGACCAGAAGTAGGCTGGCTTCTCGCGGGATGCCCAGCGGCAGTAGCGAATGGGCCCGGCCCAGAATCGGGGAGATGCAGCGGAGGACATTGTTTAGGTACTATGAAATTGACAATTAGCTATGCGATTAAATTACAGAAGGCGGCGATGCATTTCCTCGGCGTGACGTACTCAATTGACCGTATGGTGTGTCGTCAAATGATTGTTGCTATCGCTGGCGGCGGACGTCTTTCCACGATGACCGAAGCTCAGAATGGAGCCGCAAGAGTCCCGGGGCCCGGCCAGGGTCGGATAAACCTCGTCGGAATAACCTGCGCTCTCTGAGGTACGTCCCTGAGGCACACAGCGGGTAGGTACGTACCCCTGCTGAAAAGCGAGACGGGAAGCTCAGGCCAGGCACCTCAGGTCCCAGGAATGGACCTCCCACCCGCCTGCCGGGGATTCTCCGACCACTACCTTAGCTTGGCAACGGCTACGTATCCCCAAGCTTCAAGACACATGCACCGGATCCCAAAAGTGCATGTCAAGCTCTCCCGCGCAGCCAGCTACGCAACGCAACGCACCCCAGCTGTGCGCCCAACTTTCTCTTTTTTTCTTCCTGAACCTCCCAGTCCACCACCCCTCCTCCTACGAATTTGTCCATTGAATTTGGTCAATCATGCGGTCTCTTCTTTCGCTTTGTCTGCTATTTCTGGCTGCCGCTGTGCACGCTGTTAGCGTCACTGGCGGCCGGCTTCTGGCAATTCTCGACGATGTTGCTGAGAAGGAGGGATACTCCAAGTTCCTCGGAGATTTGGAAAGTACGTCGGAGCTTATTTGAGATCATGCAAAATCTCGTGAATGAGAGCAATGGAAAGACGAGAGAATGGGATTAGCTAACCAATTGATCAAATCAGGCCGCGGGTTCAGCATCTCATACGAGACCCCCAAGAGCGAGTCTCTGCAGCTGTTCAAGCTCGGCGAGCGTGTCTACGACCACGTTCTGCTCTTCCCGTCTAAGAGCAAGGGTATGCGACTCAATTGCTGTTCGAGATCTATGGAGTCTATACTTACAATGGCATCTCCAGGTCTCGGTCCCAACCTGACCCCCAACATTCTCCTCCAGTTCGTCAACGCCAAGGGCAACATCCTGCTGTCCCTCTCCTCCGAGTCGACCGTCCCGACCTCCATCGTGAGCCTCCTGGCCGAGCTCGACATTGCCCTCCCCGCCGACCGCACCGGCCTCGTCGTCGACCACTTCAACTATGACACCGTCAGCGCCTCCGAGAAGCACGACGTGCTCGCCATCCCCGCCCCCAAGTCGCCCCGCGCCGGCGTCAAGAACTTCTTTCACGAGGACGGCGAGGTAATTGCCTTCCCCAACGGCGTTGGCCATGTCCTCGGTGCCGGCCAGCTTCTCACCCCGATCCTGCGCGCCCCGAAGACGGCCTACAGCTACAACCCCAAGGAGCAGGCCGAGGTCGTCGACGCTAGCGACCTGTTTGCCGCCGGCGAGCAGCTGGCTCTCGTCTCCGCTTTTCAGGCGCGCAACAGCGCCCGCTTTACTCTCGTTGGATCTGCCGAGTTGCTGAGCGACAAGTGGTTCGACGCCAAGATCAAGCCCGCGGCTGCTGGCAAGGAGGTCAAGACCTGGAACCGCGAGTTCGCCAAGAGAGTTGCCGGCTGGACTTTCCAGGAGACTGGTGTCCTTCGCGTCAACAACATTGAGCACTACCTCAACGAGGCTGCCAACGAGACCAACCCCGAGCTCTACCGCATTAAGAACGAAGTCGTAAGTTATTCTGAGTCGGATGCTCAGAGAAGAACAAGAAAAGGCTAACCTCCCGAGCAGACCTACTCCATCTCCGTCTCCGAGTACTCCTGGGACAAGTGGACCCCCTTCACTGTCCCCAGTGGTGACGACCTCCAGCTCGAGTTCAGCATGCTCTCCCCCTTCCACCGCATCCCGCTCGCTGCCAAGACCAGCACCGCCGACGCCACCACCTACACCACCTCCTTCATCCTGCCTGACCAGCACGGCATCTTCAACTTCAAGGTCAACTACAAGCGCCCCTTCTTCACCAACGTCGAGGAGAAGAACACCGTTTCCGTCCGTCACATGGCCCACGATGAGTGGCCTCGCTCGTACGTCATCTCGGGCGCCTGGCCCTGGTTGTCTGGCATCTTTGCCACCGTCACCGGCTTTGTGTTGTTCTCGGCTGTATGGATGTACAGTGCGCCTTCCGGCACTGCGACTGTGACCAAGAAGACACAGTAAATATCTCAGGTGGGAGAAGGTTCTTCTTAAGATGAAGAACGAGGATATGCAGATACAGAGATGAGGATTTGTGGTGGGCCATGATTCGCTCATGGGAACCTCGGGATAGAGAAAGCGAGCACAAAATGAGACCTGGATTTTCACGACCATGTGATGTGGTCTGGAGCGTTGTAACTGTAGTGTACATCTGGCTATAGGATTGCCTCCTGATGTGAAGGGGGCTAAAAGCTTAGGTATCAAATGACTTTTACGTTTAGAGTGTCTTGCCGTGTTTGTCTTGATTACCCTTCCATCTTCTCTTTCGTCTTTGTTGTAGAATTTGGCCTTGAGCAACGTCTACAATGAATGACCGTATTGTATCAACGAACCGACAGTCTTCTTCAGGATGGCTTCATCGAATGTACGATGATGTGAAACACCTAGATTCTGGCATCTGGCATGCCTCGAGCAAAGCTTGCGGCATCAACCTGACTACCTGACAAGGCTTTCCCATAAAGGCCTCGACGAAGCGAATGCTACCACTGTTTCCGAGACTGTTCCGCCATGGAGATGTGACCGCTTCCCCCCTTTGCCAAAGACTCTTGCTTCATCTGCCGGCGCAGCTGCTTGTTGTACGCCGGCGTCTTCATGTACTCGGATTTGGGGCGCGCCGTCCAGCCCTTACCGTCGTCGATGTAGCCCCACCAATAGGGGTCGCTGTTTTTGCTGCTTGATGAGCCCATTTTCCTCTTCTCAGGTATGCGAATTGGTATAGGTTGGTTTTCTGTGAATAATGGATCTTTGTTTGTTGAGGATTTTGAGGTGTGATATTGCAATGAGAGATATGGATTTGTTCGTTGAGCAAAGAGAGAGCAACTGGCAGATGCCAACGTTTGTTTTATCTTTCTTAACATTCGCTTGGGGAGTGAGGAAAGACCTTGATAAAGGTCGACTCAAAGACACCACTCATCAGTGCTGAGCTGACGTCAACCGTCATCCGCAATCATTGTTTCCAAGGCGCCGGACACTGAGTATTGTCGATCCTTGCGGCACTAAGTGGCGGCGAGTTGGTTCCTCGACTTGCCGTATTTGGCAATAAGAATGGCCAAGAGACTGCAAGCTACATCCTCATTGGTCGAGACCCTGAACCTTGCGCCCCTTTGACTTCCATCATGACATCCTTTTTCACCTGATTCGACTATACTCTAAGAATCTGCTCTTCTTTCATGCCAGGCCGCAAATTTCTGAGGAAGGCCATCTTACCCTATCAATTAACGGATCGCGAAAAGGTATATCAAGGTACTTTCCTTAGAGCAGTTGGTGAACGATTGAAGGCCGACGTATAGGTAGCTCATGAGTTTCTATAGTTTAGCAACTTTGTTAATGGTTTTGCACCCCTCTTTGATGGCCGATTTTTTGCGCCAAGGACGAGTCTTTCTCAACGCGTAGCGGTGGTTGGTTCGTCAGGGCCGGCTCGCAGTCAGCGCGTAGTACGCCAGGGAGCGCCCAGCTGGTAGAGGACTTCGTCGCGTTCTGTCGGGCAAAATGCGGGCATTACGCCAGAAAGACCCTTGAACGTCTGGCCATATACGCATTCGTTAGCATGTGGTAAATCATAATAAGTCATATGTCTCTCTGGCTTCATTTTTCTCACATTCGCCCATGAACACTCTCGATATAGAGTAGAAATGAGTGAAAAACTAGAGACGGATATACTAGAGATGAGTCCACTGGGGATGGACCTACCGAGGACGGATCTACTGGCGCCATCTAGCAGTTTATAGAATGTTTCATCTGAGCTTGGTCGTAGAATCCGCCAGGCGCTTTTGCCCTGGGCCCCCGGATCCAATACGCGTGTAGGCGGTGGCTTATAACCTTCTTTCAAGTTTTGCGTTACTTACACGCGGATTGAACACAAAGGTCTAATTCTGCGACCTGTCTGCCTGCTGGCTTTTGTCATGACTCGCCATAATATCGAATATGTTGCGTAAATCCTGCCGAAAACAAGACTCTGTCTATGTCAAGCTTCAATGCTAGACTCATTGAACACCGACTAGTGGGCATCACTCGACTATCATAGGGCAGCAGAATTTTAGGGCGGCAGTACGAAGTGCCTTTTTCTATGAGAGGCAGTGCATACTATCTTCGGCGTATCCGCGAGAGTTCATTCGCGAAGGCCGAGAGCTGATAAAATTCAATGACGAACAGGATAGCCGTTCACAGACTGCAGAAAGTTGGATTGCCGACTTGATGATTCCTTTTTTATTTCTTCCTCAACGATTCCGCTTACAATATCGCCGTAGAAACTTTCCTCCGGCAAATCTCTAGGACAGCTCTCCAAGCCAAGGAGCGAGCGATCAAAACTTTGGAACAGGGCGCAGTAGCAGAATAGTCGCGTAATCCTTGACCTAATTCGATGGTACCCATGTTGACAATACTATAGCGAACATCTACATTTGGAGCAAGAGTATGGAAGCTAAGGAAACTTTTCTTCTCGATAGTTACTGGGGATAGAGTTTCGTGTTCGCTACCGAGCCTACGCAGGAAAGCTCAGCTGAATTGGGGGGGACTGGTCAAAAGTCCGATCCCAAAACACCGACCCGCTCCCCGGCATCTTGTCAGGAGAAAGATACTTACTAAATCACCGGCTTTCCTTCGGGAATGGCGGCCAGCAACTGAATTTCGGCGTTCGATTCCCGGGCCGGCGACTTCGGGAATAGACGTAGTAGCAAAAGTGGCCAAGACTGCCAATACCTAAAGTCAATATCTAGTTAGAACACCCTCCAGGATTCATTCATGTAGGTTCAAAGTCCTGTAGGGAATTTCAGGTCAAATTGAGCTTGTGAATGAATTTTGCACGTTAGGAATAATCCTTGAGCGCACAAGGCTACCATACAATTCTCTAACTACAGTCTCCTGAACATTGATCGACTGAAAGGTGACGTGCAAATTGTATTTAGAATCTCACAACATGACTCTATGCGAAATCCCAATTACAACGGTTTCACGGGATCTTTCAGCTCTGCCAAGCTGCTGGGGAGATTTCTTTCAAGTCGTAGTTCACTTCCCTAGTGAGAAAGGCAATATCGGTGGACAAAGCGTGATGGCTTCCGGGAACTTTACTGCACCATCTTAGCCTCACAGTCTATTAGTAAGTTATCTACTATACAGCCAACTGCGCCCAAGGAGTCGGCAAAATACCCCGTCAGGGTAAGCTAGGATCTGACTTACAATCTAACAGACATTTCTCTTACAAAAGCTTCCTATATGAACCCCATACTGCCATACCGGTCATGCCGAATGATCGTGGGGAACTCACGGGTATTCTTGCCTTTAACAAAGACAAATTGACAACAGTTCTACGAGAAAGGGAATGAATACTTAATCCTCTTTGATCGCAGACATCATGATCCATCCATTATAGGACCACTAGCCTTAATCTCTCGACTCTAGGTCGGTTTCTCAAGTCCCCTCAGTAATACCGTCACACCAGAGCAACTGCCAAGATGAAGTTCGCTGGAAGCATCGTTCTGGCTATACTAGTAGCTCTTGCCAGCGCTCAGCCGGACCCTCAACACTACCGGCATCTCAACGGTAAAAGAAAAAGTATTTCCCAGAGAGGTTTCAAGCATTCTGACGTATGATTATCTCGCCGAATGTGTTAAGAATCGTGATTGCTGCCCGTGTGACACGGGATCTGGGGCTTCTGTGTACTGCATGCGTGAGCGACTAATCACTATTCCTTCATTCTTGTCACTCAACGGCTAACTCAATTCATTAGCGGATTCTACCTCTTCGACGAAGTACCGTTGCCTACACTTTGGAAACCCCTGGCCCTACTGTCAGAAGAACAAGGGACAGTGCGGCGACTGGGATCACCTGCAGTAAAATGTATGATACGATGCCATCGATAGTTACTCTCGAGACAAGCAGACTGGTTCGAAGTCTAAGAACTGTTTAGACATTCATATCTGTAAATTCGATAGCCACCTTGAGTATTCGCATCTGAACATATGAAACCAGATTCTATGATCAAACTAGGAAGCCCCTTCATCCATTGTTCCATCATTAAGCTCTACTTCATCGGTAGCTGACCATTATCTGATGGAGGCGGATGACTATGGATCGCAGTTGAGCAGTTGGTTCTACATGAACAACCAAATGATCAGAGCGCTTGAGAACAATTACTTCAGGCAGTAATTTGAGGAATTGAGTTGCACATTACGCTCTCATGAGAGAGGACTATAAGTTGTACCAAAGTTTCGTATGATTCTTGCGAATTCGTTGTACTTCTTGCCAAACCATTACACAACAAGAGCACCACTGTCAGTCGCCGCTACAGTCCCCGTGACGTTGCGGTCTTTCATGAGCCAAATGTATGCCTCGGCCACGTCTTCAACTGTACCAAATCGCCCCGTCGGGACTTTTTCTTCCACAGCTTTGACCATGAACTGTTTCTCATCCGACTTCATACCATCCCAAAGTTCAGTATCAACGAATCCAGGAGCAACGACATTGACCCTCAGAGGCTTCAATTCTACTGCTAGCTGCTTGACTACACTTTGCAGCCCACCAGCAAGAAAAGAGATCACTGACCAGCCAGGCGTCGACTTCTGCGCAGCACTACCGCTCGTGATAGTGAAGGATGATTCGTTGCTCTTCGGCAGATATCTTTCTGCTACTTTGGCGACCATCAAAGGCGCAACGAAACGCATTTGACAGGCAGAAACAATCTGACTGGGTGTGACATCTTGAAGCATGATTAAGGAAGGCGTGTCTGCCGCCGTAAAGACGACGTGGTCGATGGGGCCGGCCTGCTTGAAGACAGCCTCAATGTTGGCTTCGGCATCTGGTCCAGAGAGATCGGCTGCGAAACTCTGAATCTTCTGCTGCGAAGAAGATGGGATGGCATTTCGCAGATATGTGACAGTAGCAGTGAGCTTGGCTATGGATGAAGACGAGATTGTCAAGTTTGCCCCGCTAGCGAGAGAAGCTTCTGCGACGCCTAGACCAATGCCTGATGACCCGCCTATGATGAGAACATGCTTGCCTGCAAGTTTGTTGTATTTGAGAGCCATTGTCGCAGATGAATGATTGGTTTGGGGAGGGGTCGATAGCTGCTGCGATGGAACTTCGCGCTCAAGGGTGAACAGTTGTGTTCTGAGAAGAACAGCAAATATCTACAGTTCGTCCGTGGTACTTTCAATCAGCTTTATACTTCCCCCCATATTTCCTTAGGTAGTAGTTATCAAGCAGCGGTGATCCGTACATGTGTTGCTTCTGCCCTCACTCAATTTGTCATTAACCCCGCGTAAACCCCGAGCATCCAGCTTCGTCCCAAATGATGAGTAGGTCGCATCATCCGATGGAGTTAAACTTAGCCGAACTTCTTTAAATACATTAGTCTGCTGATGGCCGTTGATCGCTGAGAAGAGTTGTGCCTCGGAACGGACTTAAGAGGTTGTGCTAGGTTTCAAGTCGGGCCCGCGAATGCGGAATGACTACTATACATGTCAGCTCGCATCCAAAAACATCAATATTCGTGGTTTCATACTAGTACCAACTTCGAGGGACTTTTCACTAGAATGTGTCATTACTTCCTCTTTGAAGATTATAATATATTGAAATTTGCAGCGTGACAGCTATCTAGCAAGGCCCACTTGTTGCTTAGAAGATGCACCTTGAGCGGGCATGTCATCTAACTGTATGTCGCCCACAACCCAGTCCTTAACATCTCTTGACGTGACTTTACCACTGCGTTCGACGCAAACATCTCGCTGTACATGGATGCCATTCTCGGAGTGAATACCGCCTTCGTTCTTTACAGCGCCATTGCCATTCACGTACAACCCATCAGTAGAGCCCTGCAGGCTATTGCTGTCTTCAAGGCGCTCGAACGAGCCGTCAAGATCATCCTGTTCTTTCGATCGCTTCATATGACCGCCGCGGTTGGAAATTTTGCCAATTGTGACGAGAGTGTTGAAGTTTTTAGAGGCCGAGGACTTCCCCTGTCCGTCAGGCCCCTTCTTCCTGGCTGAGCGGGAGCCATACCGTTCCCCCGAACTAACGACGCTAACAACTCCACCAAGCCAACGCCGGAAAAGCGGTGCGCATGGCGGGAGACAGGCTCCAATTATAGCTAGGCAAGTCTCCACGGCGGATGCAGCGTGAGGTATAATGACCGTTTGACTAATGTTGTTTCCAGTGGTCCCTTGGCCAGGACGATAGATGGCGAATAGAATGAGACGTGCGACGGATGCGAGCACGACGCTGTTCGAACAAATCGTGTTGGTCATTGTCGCTTTGTGGCTTCACGGCGAGGGTTGAGTCAACTTACCTGCCTCCTAAGAGAAAGACACCACTGATGGCAAGCTTTTTCTCCCTCCCCATTTGTAGTGCCCAGACTTCGCGAATGGGGAGCACGACCGTAAGGATGTCAAAGATAATGTTCGGAACTGTGATTCCGATGAAGAAATTGCTCGAGTTGATACATGTCCCAGGGATGGTTTGATCCCAAAACCGAGGGATCGGGGTACAAGAAAAGACTATGCAGCGGCGTCAATACCAAATCGCTCTGACTCGTCCATGCCTCATTGTGAGCTCGACTTACTGCTGACCATAATAACGGCAATACACCATCCAACAAGCATGGCAGTGATAGCCCAGATACTATACCGAAGCATTTTGGATGCGGAGAAGATCCTGTAGAACATCGCTAGGACTGCCATCTTGGACAGCGGACATGCAATAGCATATTGAATTTCCAAGACGAGGATACACTATGAAATTGTAAGTCAATATTCAGCAGTTGGCGCACATTCGTGGGAAAGCTTTGTGGTAGCTACATGTCCTCATTGTTCTCTCAAAGAGCGATATGCCATACCTTCAAGAATGCTGAAACACCACCTGGATATAATTCGACTATTTGATTGACATCTGTTCCGAGACCGTACTCTACCGCTGCGAAGCTTTGTCAGTACAATGGTGCGATGATTGGGCAGGCGCAGAGGACTATGGGCCGTGATAGTAGGATTTGCGCGTGAACTGCAAACAATAACTTACAGATCCCTTCAGTAATCAGCATTATGTGATTGGCAATCTGTATATTTCATCTGTCAGCGACAGAACGCTCTCAACGCTACAAGTGCTTTGGTATACGGGCCCTCTCACCAGTGCTACGATGGCGACATGTTCGTCGAAAGTCCATGGCGACTTGGCTACAACTCTCGTGACATAGAGTCGCATGCCAACCAAGACGGTTGCTGGAACACTGAAAACAGCATGAGGCACAATTAGAACCCTTGCAATATTTTCTGCAGAAGAATATGTGACGTCCGACATATCGTGCTTTGTGACGGGCCTAGCACAACTTGTCTGTCGGGAAGGGAGTTTGCCGAATGCCAGCGGGAAGCACTGTCAAGGAGCGGTGAGAACTTTGTAAGTAAAAATGATATAAACGTATCATTGGCACAGATTGAAATTGAAAACTAATCGGAAAAGGACCTTTCTTTTGCTGAACTGCGCTGTTAGCGAGTATAATTCCGAAATCATACCGGTGTTGCTCGCGGAGCTGCGCCGTTCGATCCGGTACCTGGGACCCATGTCTTTCACCCTTGACTCCATTCGTCACGATGCCGCGATCCGTGGGCCGCACCACAATAAATCTTCACGATGCCGCATGTAATCGTTCATCCCGAGTCAAGCAAACTCTCTTTCTCAAAGCTCGGAACAGCAAATGCTATCTTTTCAGGAATTTTACCCACAACTTCTGGCGTTGCCAGAGTTATTATCTATCTGGCCGGTCCCTAGAATCTCGGTGTTTCCTGATTGATTAACAGATCTCATCTAAGTGGTCGCGAACCAGAGCTAGAGGAACACATCAAAGATGAGGCTGTTGGTTGTTTAAAAACACCTAGTTGAAAGCGGTCCCTTATCAATGGTTGGGCGTAGTTTCTCGCGTTATCCCCATAATTGAAGGCGGTCGCTACTGCGGTTTCGCCCATTTGAAGAAATGCCACATTGCAACGGATCATTAAGCGACTCTCCTGTCCCACCACGTCTACAAGGTTAAGACTAATGGAAGTTTGGGACCCGTCCATAAGATGATCAACATTTCCCTCGCATCTCAATCTTGAGTCAGATTTGTCTGCCCGAGCAACAAGACCGAACACTTGCAGGAACTGAATTGTAAAAGTTCCAAAGACACGTTCTCGATTCAAATCACACCAACCATCACCAAAGAAATCAACGTGGCTTGAAAGCACAATGGCAGCAGTATCACACGCATCCAGATCTTTGGGTATTATCTTTGCCCACGGGGGCTTCCACCTCCCCGCTTGTTTTGACCTCGCCAAAGTTCGGCTCGAGAAGGCCGGGTTTTCTCCAGTTGTTGCTGTCCGCCATCCCAGTGTTGGGACCGATCCTAAGATCACCGTTGACGATGATGCCCGGAACATCCAAGCCGAACTTGCCCCTTACCTGGAACAGGGCAAAGAGTTCCTTGCATTGGCGCATTCATATGGCGGAAGCCCATTGACCATCGCAGCCAAAGGCTACTCGGTCAAGGAAAGAGTAGCTCAGGGTCTCAAGGGCGGCATCCGAGCCATCGTTTTCGTTACAGCCAACATGCCCCCTAAGGCTGGCGCCAGCGCACTGAGCGTGCTTCCCCCTGGCTTGGATATTGTCGATATTGCTGATGGCCTGGTGATGGCAAACGCCAAGGCCAAGGTCGCGTTCTACGGCCCTGACATGGGCGACAAGCTAGCCGATGAGTGCATGGCGACATTGCTGCCGCAGTCACAAGAGGCTCTCTTGGGTCCGGTGTCTGTCGGTTCGGAGGAGCTAACGGTTCCCGTTTACTACATCCTTTGCGAGAAAGACCAGACGATATCTCCAGCCACACAACAGCAAATTATCTCGACGATCCCGACGCTTAAGAGAGTTCTGAGAAATCCTGGTGGACATTCGGCCTTCATCACTGAGGTGGAAAAGTTTGTTGAGCAGATCAATGAGATTGCGGATGAGGTGGAGAAAGATCTCTAAAGGTTGTACTTTCAGTTGAAGATCCTTTCGGTAATGCCATCCGTTGCCTAACAATGGAATGTTCCAGGGATCTGGCATCCGCTTGAAGAGTAGCAATCATATCAAATACCCCTCTTCGACTCTCGCAGTCCATTTGAGGCATCTTTAAGGCGTATGCACAAATGCATATGGACTCTTCGCACGAAGATTGACTTAGGATGAAGACTACATGTATCTTCGAACAATCATACGCTATCACTACCTGACGATACATGCAGGCCGGTTCACAAGATTGAAGCACTAGATTCTACACATATCATCGACTCACGAAATCAAACCTTTTTGAACGGCCTCCATGATTTTCTTGAATAATTCGTCATAGTCAGGTCCGACGGGTGTGGCCGCTTCTAGCGCCCGATGACAGTCCTCAGGCGTATATATCAACGTCTGATTGATTTACATCTTAGCCTGCTTCGCCAGCTCCCTGTCAGTCGCACGCACTTTTCTTTCCCAGCCACCCGTAATAACGGCACCCCATGCGCCAAGATCAAGAAAACAGTTACAGGAAGTGGGTGGGTAGGCGCCAAGGCTGTTGAGGTGCGTTTCGAGCTTGATTGCGCCTTCTAGCGAGTCTACATCACGCGCATGCTGCGCAAGTCCAGAGACTTGCTCTGGGCGTATGACCGAGCTTCCAGCGGTAAGAATTAGACGGTCATATGTGGTAAGATGCTCTGTGCCTGTGCTGGACCTATAAGAGACTGTAGGGGATTGGACATCGATGTCATCGATGTTGCCATGGATGAACTTGATGCCGGATGCCTTGAATAGTGGTTCGAGATCCTAGCTCATGCTTGACGAATCCTCTTCGTAGAGTCGTGATCGCATGACAAAATATGGCTGTGGAGCTATGACATTGACTTTGAATGCTTCAGTCTGGCTGTGGACGTTGATGAGACATTTGGCAGAAAGGGCACTCCAGACACCTGCGAACCCGGCCCCAATGACGACAATCCTGCCGGACATATTTGTGTGAGTAACTGCTAGAAATTGAGACTTGCCGTGGACGGCTGAATTGACAAGATAGTAACTGCCATGCGAGTGAGATTGTATGGGTTATATGTATTTGTTCAATCTCAAACCTGTCGCAGTCCGCAGATTCTTAGTATGCACTGCTGCCAGCATCAAACTTCACCAACACCTCCTGTTCAATGCTAGATACGATTACTTACTATGAATATTCCTGTTCCCGCGTGCTTGTACTAACACATTATTTTCCCATCTCCTCTCAGTGGGTTCCTGTTGCGCCGTCGCTGACTTCTCTCACGCTAATCTGCTTCGCTCCACGGCTTTGTCGCGAATGTGGCGGCCGGCTTACATCGGGTAACCTATTGACTTACAACGGGTCCCCGAATACCCGAGTCCCCGCAGCCGTCAAAACGGCCGGCGGATATCCGTACTTCGTCCTAACTTCAACTTCACAGACCCGCTGACACATGCACCGATGACCGTCCCTGTCGCACCCGCTCATTCGAACGGCGCAGCGTCTCGCTCCTCGCTAGCCTGTCTGCCGTGCCGCTCGAGACACTTGAAGTGCGACGGAAAACGACCTCATTGCGATAGATGTGCTACCGCCGCGAAGGACTGCCAATATGCCCCATCACGCCGGGGCGGCTTGAATCGTGTAGCCCTTGCTGAACGAAGAAAGCGCCTTGCCGTCGCAAATAGTGTCGGCAATAGCAGTTCCGAGTCACCAACAAGTCTCCCATCGCAGCAATCAACAGATTCACAGATATTCGGCCAAGACTCTCTTGCTGAGCTGAACCTTGACATAAGTATTTTCGATAATGTTAGTCTCGAAAATCAAATTCCTACATCGGCTCCGCCCGCGAACTCGACTATACGACCAGATGATCTCGAGAACGACGCACTTATAAACGCATATTACACTAATTTCCACAAATTCCACCCATTTCTCCTACCGCAGCAGCACTTTACGAGATTTCGTCAAGATCCTAACTGGATAGAACGACTCAGACCACTGATAAGCACTATGCATCTTGTAGGACACATTTACGCTACCAGAAAATGGTCTTCAGAGCTTCAAGATGACGTCGAAAGTCGACTTTCTGAGCCAGCGCCGAACGACCCGGTCATTGTACAATGCCGGCTACTTTACTCCATAGCCCTGTTCTGGTACAGCCACAAGACCGAGGCCAAGCATCAGATGGACCTCGCAGTCCGTTTAGTCCTCGACCTGCAAATGTTCCAAGAGGAATTCGCAGCAACTCATGGAGCCGAGTCTCCTGTGTTGATGGAATGCTGGAGGCGGACGTGGTGGATGCTATATATCATCGATGCTTACTACGCTGGGACTCTCGGGACAATGAACTTCGCAGTCGTGGAGGTAGACTCAAGCGTAGAACTACCCTGCACGGAGTCAGAGTACGAATCTGGGGTAATTGCTATTCCTGCCCAAAGAATTTCAGGGATCATTCGCACTGAACTCACAAATCAAAGGATATTCCGGAACCGCAGACTCTCGAAGAGTTCGACCTCCGCGAGTTTGCTTCGGAGGATACGTCCTACTCCTCCTTTGCATACCTCATCGGCGCTGTAAAATGCGCTGCCCTGGCAATATCTACGACACCGAAATTGGTTGCCAGAGAGGACTCTATGCGTATGATTGAAGAAGCAGACTCAACCATCGACGGCTGGTCATTACTGCTGCCAGAAGATCGTCGCCATATCATGTCCAAGACTGGAGAGATTGATGAGCTAATGTTCCAAGCTCATCTTTTAGTTAACGTGTAAGGTGAAGTATTCAATCTCTTGTAGAGCATGTCTCAGCTGACACTAGTCCGATGCATCAGAGCAATCATCGGCCTACATCGACCTCTATCAGACCTGAGATTCAATACCGTGGAGGACATCTCTAGCTGTGCAAGGGAGCCTCCTCAAGAAAATCCCGAGACGGAGCTTGTCAATGTGCACACCGTCAGAGTTCTTCGGGCGGTGCAAGCACAGGTGAGGCTGTTGGCGTTACCAACCGAACGATTCCATCACACTCCATTCACCACCTGTATGGTAAGTGAAGGTACATTGGCGCTGCTATCGGCCTGCAGTTTTCTACTCAAGGGAAAAGAGCTCGCTGTCGCGCGAGATCAGATCCGGATGACGATCGGTTGCCTCAAGACTTTGGGGAAAGTGTGGCCCAGAACAGCAAAGAACGTACGGGAGATCCAGACGATTGCTCAGCATGTACTTGGACTCAAACCCAGGCTGAATGGGGAGAGGACTGCCACAGATACTGCCGGAGGTCTTGCCGTGACTGATAAAGGCGATGCGGGGAATTCGAATTCCCAGACCAGTATGTCAAGCAGCGAGAGTGAGGTGTTCGCCTCGCTGGGTACCATGGATGATGTTTGCGGCTGGTATAGCATGGAGGGTATTAGTTCGCAGCTTTCACATTGGGTGCAAAGTGACATTTAGCTACGTTTAGAATGACCTCAATGAGGGCAGTGTCAAAAGGAAACTTCGCTAGAGGATTTCCATGCGAAACTTAGTGGGAGTCCTCGACCGAGAAATTAACGAAAGCATTGGGTGTCCACGTCGCACAGCTAATTATGTAGGGGGAGACTTGGCACTCTTGAAATTGGATCTTCCATGATGCTGCTAAGTAACAAGATTCCAGTGTGTGTATATCTACTAAAACTCAACGACGACTTTATGACCTCTACCCCTCTGTTGGGCACACTCCCAAGCTTGCTTCGCCTTTGTAAAAGGGAATGACTTCACTGCCAGAGCTTTCAAGGCACCCGCTTCAACCATCTCAGATGCCCTACACAACCTCTCAGCATTGGGAGATACAATAAAGTACTTGTGTCGAACTCCAGGTCGTGCAAATGACTCTTCCGGTACCGTGTCTCCGAATGCCCAAGGAGGCGGTGGATCAGCAACAGTTATGATCATCCCGTCCACCGCCACGGCCTTCCATACATCGCTCAGGATATTCCCGCCAACTGTGTCTATGACGACATCCACACCACCGGCTGTGGAGGTCCAGCCTGGGTCATTGTAGTCCAAGACTTCGGTACCTAGCTGCTTCAAGTTCTCGTGATGTCGCGGTGAAGCCAGCGCAATGACACGAGCGCCGCCAAGCTGGGTAACCAACTGAACCGCAAGGACGCCAACGGCACCAGAGGCCCCGGTGACTAGGACAGTCATATCTGTAGTAATCTTCCCATGGTCCACAACAGCCTCCCATGCCGTTAACACTGGAATCGGAAGTGCTGCGGCCTCAACATAAGAGATGCGAGTCGATTTCGGAGCAACCTCGTCTGGCAAGCATGTAACGTATTCAGCTTGGCATTGCCCACGGTCTGCTGATGTGAATGCATAGACATCTTGGCCGATGGAAAGGTTTCCGGTGTAATCTGGGCCGAGTTCGGCGATAGTTCCTGATAACTCGTGGCCGGGGATCCGGGATGCGGTTTCGTACAGCTCGGGCCAGCCGAGTTCATCGCCGGTGACCCCGGCAGCGTGCACCCGGACCAGGATCTCGGCGCCAGTAAGCGTGGGCCTTGGCATATCCGTATTGAGAGTGATTATGGGAGACTTTTTGTCGCTCATGATCTGGACTGCTTTCATCTTATTCGTCGTTGCGCTTTCAGAGCTGGGGTTGTTGTGAGGCGAGTGAAGTGTCGCTGATGGAGGGAGGAACGAGAGGCAGGTGCGTTACGTGTGAATTGCTTTTCCGTGCTACAGAAAAGCACTCGTTATGTAGCGTAAGGTAGCTTGTGCGATTGTTTTCACCTGCGAATTCGGGTACGATCCTGCTTGCTTTATCTCTTCGGCATTCGCTGATGCTCCCCCCGGGAACCCGTTCGGGGGGGAACTCGTTGACGGTGCTGGCGGGTACCCGCAAGTACGTACCACCCGCTCCGGGTATCCGTGAACTCGGGTATCCACTTCCCTGACGGCGGCGACCCGGGTCGGGCTTCTGCAAAATGGAAGAGTGGGATGAGTTAGCGGGAACTTCAGTCGTGTTGTCCGGCTCTCGTGCCCAATTTATTTAATAAGAGTATTTTCAACCCAATTTAGTTGTTTTCACTTGAGTCGCACGATCAAGAGAAATAAATTTAACACTCTAAATAAATCATCCTATAAATCGAATCGAAGAGACCGACAGCTAGGTCAGTCAAACGATACAAAGACCTTTTACATGTGTTAATACTGATGAAATCAAGCATGACTCGACCCCGCGAAACAGTCAAAGTCCTATATGACTACAAACTAGCAAACGCTGAGGGAAAATCCATAGTTGGCCTCGAAGTAACCTACCCACCCAACGGTGCCACTCCTCCCCACCGACACGCGGGCGCCACTGTTGTGGTCCATGTCATCGAGGGCAAGCTTCTCAGTGGCATGAACGGGAATCCGCCCAAGGTATACGAGGTGGGTGAAAGCTTCATGGAGCTGCCCGGCTGTCATCACACGGTGGGAGAAAATCCGAGCAGCGAGAATCGTGCGGTGCTTGTTGCAGTCTTCGTTGTGGATACTGAGGTCTTGAAGTCGGGTTACGACGGGCTTACGGTGCTGGACGAAGGGTATTGAAATACGGTCTGGCAAGGCATAAATGTCACATACAGGCTCTGATTCGGGTACTACTTCATGGCAAACCTTCTGAGAGGCATCGCTGTGCGCGGCGATAATTACGTTTCGGTGGTCATGAAACATGAATATTAGGGGGAATAGTATACAGACCGGTGCGGATCGGATCGTAAACGCTGCAATAACTGTCTCTCAAACAGCCCAGTAAATCTCAACCTTGACGCTCTCCACGTAGTTGGCCCAGCCACCGAACCTCGCCTTGCCCCATACCGTGACCACATCTCCCAGCTTCAAATTGCGCACGAACTTTCCAGTCCCTGTGCCCTTGCCCCGACCTATCTCAGCTAGCCGATCGGCCTCGGGCGACTCCGGGTGGATGTCGTCGGTCCAAGACCATACCACCTCATGGTCCATAAAGTCCCTGTTGGCAGTCTTGTTGGTTTGTATCTTGAGGTTCTCAAGCGGGTGCATAGCATGGGAGTAGGCAAGCTTCCCGTCGGCGGTCGCTAGGACGGGGGGATATATCGACTGAAGGCCGCAGGTGCACAGGTTCGTTTCGCTGATGACTGGTGCCTCTTCGGACTCGCTATCCGAGCTTTCCGCTGCTATCTTGCAGGATCCATCACCTGTTCGTTAGTGCTTAGCAGGGTTTTGTTCCATGAGCAGAAGGATAGCTTACAGGTACGCTCCTTGTCGAACTTCTCCAAGCCAGCCTCGAACCAGGACCAAGATCCTCGGTAGGACCCACGATCACCGTGTCCACCACCCCAACCTTGATCTTTACTCCGCAGCTTGAAGACGATCTTCCGCACCGGGTGGGTCAGAGTGGGCGGCGCCTTCATGGACCCCGTAAAGTATTCTCTCGGGGCTTCGGAGACGATCTCGGTGGGGCTTGAGGTGGGTTCGAGGAGCGTCAGGTTACGGAGCGGCTCCGTAACGGGGGACCCATCGCCCGACTTGGGCGGCAGCGGCGCGGTCTTGAATGCCGGGCCGACCTTTTTGAAGTCGAGAAATCCGATGGGGGGACACCGCAGGATGAACTTGTTCTCGTCTCCGGTGGTGCCTACGACACGAAGGGCATCGCGGAGGGGAGTTATTGCGTGGTAGATGCTGGCTTCGGAATGCGGCCAGTATTCGGCCTGGTCGATGATGAGGTCTAGAATTTCGGGAGGGAAGTTGGAGGCCTTTTCGAGCATGACGCGGACAACGATGACATCGACGTGCGAGGGCTTGTAATTCCCGGGCTCCTGCGGGCTTGGCCCTGAGTGGTCGTCTCGGGTGTCTGATTGCATGATGCCGACGGCTCTAGCGATGATAGCACCGGCTGCTACTGTTGCAAAGGTTCCGGCGTATTGTTGGAATTGGGAGAAGAAAGACATGTACGGATACACAGGAGGGATATCTGGGGAACTCAGAAAGAGGAATGGTGGGAAGAGGGGTAAGAAGATGTGAAGGCGCCGGTTTCGTAGGGATCTTGTGGTTGCGGTACCTAAGTACGTGGGAAGGCGACGTCAGCTCATGGCAACTCCAAAGGTTCATTTCGGGGTCGGTGCACGGAGGCCTGCAGCTTTAAATTGACGTCAGTGGGGATATGGACCCGATGGTGGGGTTGCGAAATGTCACTGACAGGACCCCTGCTCGATGCGATAAGCATTCCTTATCGGTCAGTATCACGTGAAATTACACCATCGTTAGCCACTGACTGAAGACAATGGGTCGTCACCGGAGGAGCTCCCGCTTACAAACCGAGAGCCGATGGCCTCGATATTTCTGTCGCAAGTGACCTGGAAGATGGTCCCGGACCTTTCATAATTTCCAATTGCCAATTTTTTGTCAGTATTTGTTGTGATGAAGTGCCAAAGAATCGCCTCGCAGGCCCTTCGCCAGGCCCGCGCACCAGCATCGCGCGTCCAAGCTCCCTCCGTTTTCCGGAGCTCCAAAGTCGCGGCGGCAGCTCCTCTTGGCAACCGGCAATGCGCCCACCAGTTCCACTCCAAGCCGGCGCGGAAGGCTTCGAACAGCCCCGGCGATGCGTCAAATCCGGCAATGGCATTTCCATGCCTTGACGCTCTCGAGAACCGATCCGCGAGCCTCGAAGCACGGTACGAATCGAGCGGCCCCGAGCCGTCTTATACCGCCGGCGCGACAGAAGTATACCACTGCAAGGACCCTCTCCTGCTCGACTGGGGCGGTGTTCTACCTGAATTCGACATCGCATATGAATCGTGGGGCAAGATGAACGCCGACAAGTCCAACGTCATTCTCTTGCACACTGGCCTCTCGGCGTCGTCTCACGCGCATTCGACAGAGAGCAACCCCAACCCCGGTTGGTGGGAGAAGTTCATCGGACCGGGGTTGGCTTTAGATACCGATAAATACCACGTTATCTGCACAAACGTAATAGGAGGCTGCTACGGCTCAACAGGACCGAGCAGTATCGACCCAGCAGACGGACAGCGGTACGCGACAAGATTTCCCATCTTGACCATGGAGGACATGGTGCGCGCGCAGTTCCGCCTCCTCGACGGCCTCGGCGTAGACAAGCTCTACGCCAGCGTCGGCTCGAGCATGGGCGGTATGCAATCGCTCGGTGCAGGCGTCCTCTTCCCGGACCGCGTCGGCCGGATCGTCTCCATCAGCGGCTGCGCCCGATCTCACCCTTACAGCATCGCGATGCGCCACACGCAGCGGCAGGTGCTGATGATGGACCCGAACTGGAACAGAGGGTTCTACTACGGCAGGGTGCCGCCGCACGCGGGGATGAAGCTCGCGCGCGAGATTGCAACCGTCACGTACCGGTCGGGACCGGAGTGGGAGCAGAGGTTCGGCAGGCGGAGGGCGGACCCGAGCAAACCGCCTGCGCTGTGCCCTGATTTCTTGATCGAGACGTACCTCGATCACGCCGGAGAAAAGTTCTGCTTGACGTACGATCCTAATAGTCTGCTCTATGTCAGCAAGGCGATGGATCTTTTCGACTTGGGGAGGGAGAACCAGCTCGCTGCCAACGCGAGGAGAGCAGAGCGCGAGAAGCTTCTGCAGTCTGGCGAGTCGCCCGCGCGGAATGATGCCGCCTGCAGTCTTACGCTGCCCGAGAAGCCCTACGTGGAGCAGCCAGAATCCAACGCCGGCACGGCCGATCAGTCCGTCGAGGTGTCCTCCAGGCCGCCTGAAGACCTCATTGCGGGCCTTGCGCCTCTGAGAGACACTCCTGCTCTCGTGATTGGTGTGGCGAGTGACATCCTCTTCCCCGCGTGGCAGCAGAGGGAAGTGGCCGAGGCATTGAAGCTCGCGGGCAATAGGAACGTTGCGCACTATGAGCTGAGCGAGGAGATGAGTTTCTTTGGACACGACACGTTCCTGTTGGATCTAAAGAACATTGGCGGGAACTTGAAAAATTTCCTGGGATAAATCAGCCAAGCGGGAGGCCAGCGGTTTAGCAAACGCGAACATGTAAAAGGTTGTTGGAGTTGCGGTAAATTTTCTGCAGGAAGTATGTCTATGGGGAATGTTCCACTTGCATATGTAGCCATAGCATCCAGACAGGAAAAGCATTGACGATTACAAATCTTTGGACTGGTTCTCTTGGTCTCCGGGCTTCTCGTGTAGCCGACATTTGGTCTTCTCTCTCTTACTCTGCTGATGCTGCCGAGAAGCTTACCTACCTTAGGACAGACTTCGTCATAACGATACCTAAACGCACGCAAAAAAGAAGTTCACCACCGGTGTGGCTACATCTCCTGGCGATTATTATAGTGCTCATGCTGGGATCGTATGCGGACTCGAACTCGTAGCCAGTCGATTAGGCTGTCAGGGGGTATTGTCGATCTTTTAACCATTCCACCACCCAGCCAGTTTGTCCTGACCAACCGACCTAGGAAGGCGCCTGCTGTTGCTGGTGACAGGAATGAGATAGAAGGGGTATATAGAGGCTCTTTGCGCAGTCCTAGTCATCTAATGTGGAATCACCGGTCGGCCAGCACCTTCCAGTCAAGATAATGCGACCCCCGTAAGGATGATTCAGAATCGTGGCACCATCGCTCGTAGCGCAGGGCTTCATATGAAGCAGGAATGAGCTGGACCATAGACAACTCGCTTACCTCTACACATCGTGGGCTAGATGCTAGAGCGGGTATTTGTCTGAAGTAAATAATGTGATTATCAAGGACCTAACAACGAGAGAACAGAGGAAAATAAAGAAATTCAAACGGCGAGTGGGACCTAGCAATAGGCTTGCCAACTGAGCATCAGGTGTGCTTAACATACTAGGTACCTTAGCCTTCGTTAATCAACAACTAGCGAGCCTCCGGGTTGTGCAGGGATAAGCTCTCCACAACCCCGGTCAAAGCTCTTCCGGCAGGCACTAAGGTAAGTCGGAGGAAGCCCCGCCAATCCCCTTCATTGGTCTGACGTCAATCAATTCATCTTCGTCAACACTCCACGACCATCTCATTGAAATGAGAGTCGCCGCGCTTCTGTTTCGACAAAGTGGTCTCAACCCGAGATCAAAACTGAATGATTTCCAATCAACTCTCATACGACCAAGCATTCCAACTGCGCATTCAGCCATCATTACCCGAACCATGTCGACAGTCACACTGAAAGACAGCGGTATCCAGGTCGAGCTGCCTAATGGCCTGTCGGAAGACCAACTACTAGGTTTCCGACCATTTAACGTGTGAAGCTACTTCTAGTGTTCTCCCTTTAAGGACGAGGAACAGCGCTGACTGTCAAACTAGGATTGGGTCAAGGGCCTCAACAACTCCCTAAGCCTGCAAGCCAAGAGCAAAGACCACCCATTCCACCAAGACCCCTACCGCCTACGCGGCATCACAGTTCAGGCCTTTGACATCTTTGGATCCGGCCGCGTCGGTTTCCTCAAGGTGAGGGCCGATGTCAAGAATGAGGCAGGAGAGGGTCTCCCAGCCAGCATATTCCTTCGCGGACCCAGCGTCGGCATGCTGGTGATGCTCGTCCCCGATGACGCCCCGCCCGACAGCGATGAGCGCTATGTCGTGCTGACGGTGCAGCCCCGCGTGCCGGTCGGCAGTCTGTCATTTGTTGAGTTGCCCGCCGGCATGGTCGACGACAGCGGTAGCTTCGCAGGCGCGGCGGCAAAAGAAATTCAGGAGGAGCTGGGCTTGGAGATCCACGAATCGAAACTGACGTGCCTGAGCGAGCTGGCCGGCGCGGGCAGATCATCTGGGAACGAAGCTGATGAGGGCTTAGCAGAGGCGATGTACCCCTCTGCCGGCGGCTGTGACGAGTTCGTGACGCTGTATAGCCACGAGAAGAGGATCCCTCGCGAGCAATTGAAGGAGTGGAGCGGCAAGCTGACTGGGCTGCGGGATCACGGAGAGAAGATTACGTTGAAGCTGGTGCCGATGAAGGATCTGTGGCGGGAGGGCGCGCGGGATGCAAAGTGTCTTGCGGCTGTGGCTCTTTGGGAGGGACTCCGGCGCGAGGGCAAGTTATGAGTTGTGGCGGCACGATGAAGGGGATAAAAGTCTCGGGCATGCATCATCATTATAGCTTGAATTTCTTTGCTAATTCAATGCCTTCGGCAATAGTCCCCACGCGGGCATCGATGGCGTAGCCTTCCTTCTCCAGACGAATGCACTCTGCCCAGAAGTTGGACAGCGGCACGGTGAAGACCTCGATGAATTCTCCTTCTTCCAGTTCGGCCTTTGGGTTTTGGTTCTCGGGGAGGGAGGTGTCGATGGTGACGTGGACCATGCGGAGATTGGTATTGCAGAACCCGGGATCTTGAAGGCAAATCGACGTCAGCTGCGCCTGAGCTAAGGAGAGTATTGAGTTGTTTGAGATGTTACATACCATTAAACATGATCGGCGTGGTCTCGGACACCTTGCCAACGTATCCCGTCTCCTCCTTGAGCTCGCGCACGGCAGCCTGCTCGGCCGTCTCACCCTCGTCCACGAGCCCCGCGGGAACCTCGATGCAGATCTTGTCAATCGGCGGGCGGTACTGCTTCTGGAGGATGATCTCGGGGCCGGTGGGCTTCTCGAGGATGGCGACGATGCCGACGCCGTCAATCTCGCCGTTCTTTGGGCGGGTGCGGCGCTCGGCGGATTCCCAGGTGCGGGAGTTGCCGTTCTGGTCATCGTAGTTGATCTTGATGAGCTTGATCCAGCGAGCCTCGCCCTCGCCCTGCGGTTCTATGGGTCAGATAGGGCATACGGAATAGTAGATTGCTTGGAGTCAGTTGTGTTGGCTTACCAGAGGGCCGGTGGCGGTCACTTTGGCAGACATTGTGGACGTGTTGATGCTAACGTAAGGTATCTTAGGCTTGGAGTTGGAGGAGAGGCGTCGGAGCTTCGGCGGGATGGCGGGGTAGCTTCTGTCAGTGTCGCCGTGGCTGGCTGGTGCTCGCCACCCCGCGGTGGTCACCTCACTTAGTCATCACGCAGCTCTTGCCTGCGTAGCACGCCCAAGGTAGGTAGGTAACGCTTTCCACCTGAGTGTCCCTAGGAAGGCGGGAAGGGAAGTAACCGGTATCAGTCACGAACGACAGCTGTTCGACTACAATCATCAAATTTGGCTTGAGTACCCTGTTCGCGACGTATGGTCGAATAGAGACTTCTCCAAACGATGCGCCCAGGCAGAATGTCGACCACTCATTCAGTCTCTCAACAAGGATCCCGGAGCGTGCAACAGCGGCATTAGGGACGCCTCCTCCGTCCTTGAGACGTTTTGTCTTGCGATACGGATTGAATAAGAGCGGCCTCGGTCCGAGAACGCTGTCTTAGCCTCGCAAGGTAGCATTTTATTTCAACGTTCCTGGACGCGTCACCACGTCAGTCGCTAACAAGCTTTTGGGCACCGTCCCAAGCCTGGAGATGTCCAAGGGACCCCTGCCCATGAAATACTCGCCGGATCGAAATGGGAGATTTACGGTCATGGACGTTTGGACGAACCTCCCATCCACTGATCATCGAAGAGTCCTCGGAGAAAGCTTTCCGAAAGACGCATCCGAGAGGGAGAGAACGGGGGAAACACACGAAATCGTTATCGCTTCTGGAAGGGCACGCACGACGTCAAGGTTACCCAACGAGCAAACTTGCATCTTCGGGTTTCTATTGCGCCGATGAGTGTAAGACGCACGAGGCCCTTGACGTTGCGTTCCCACCGCGACTAACTGCATGCGCTGCGGTACTCCGCACGCAGGCGAGGACGCGCCGCCTGGATTACCAACCGGTCGGATCCAGCCCAAACGACCACTAGTGTCAACGCCGTACGGATACGTACTTGCGCCAGACATAACAGGCCAGCGAGGAACATCACTGCAAGTTTGGGTCCGCACACGATAACGTGCTATCATAGAACCTTCCTTGTCATGTCTATCAAATCGGAGGGGAGTCTCTGTGACGTCCAGCAGGCAGTCTGACTCGCATTTGTCGTTGGTTCAGCGTGCCCACAGGGACTGGCCAACTTGAGCGGTCCACGACCAGGGTCCAATTCCTCCGTATTACACTTAAAGGCCGCCGACTGGTTAGCCACGCGACGCTTGCATCTCATTCATCGACCTTCCTCTCCGGGAAGGATTGACCAATCCACCTCCCTCGGCACCGCGCCTGGTGATGCTTGAGACTCTGGCTTCACCACAGACTTATACTTCTTCACACTCCCTTAAGATATACAACTTTCTTTCTTCTGTCGGCTTCCTCGTCTTTTCTAAACACTCTTTAGTCGTCACGGACGACATATGCTCCAAGATCAAGATGGCACCCACTAAAGCGGTTGACGACCGCAATGGCGACATCGAAAGCAGGCCTGAAGAAGAGACGCCGTTATTGTCACACGACTTGCCACCCACAGTCGCCCCAAGCCGTAGATACCAGCTAAAGGTCATTGGTCTGGCAATGACCTTTATTCTTATCGTCGAAGTTGGCGCCTATCTTCAGATCCCGCCTTCATATCAGCTCATGGAAGAAATTATCTGTCGCCAACGCTACCCCGACCACATCATCTCGGCCGAGGATGACGATGTATGCAAAGGGCCGGATGTACAAGGCCAGCTGGCCATGATTAAAGGCTGGCAAAACTCATTTGACTGCGTCCCGTGTATGTCCCGCCCTCCAACCCCAACTGTCAGCGCCGGCTAATTATTGTATTCGCAGCATTGCTCACTGCGATTCCCTACGGAGTTATTGCAGACAAGTATGGCCGCCGACCAGTCCTATCTTTGGCCATGCTAGGTATTACGCTGGAGCTTGCCTGGATGCTGCTGCCCCGTAGGTTATGAACATACCTCTTCTACCGGTGAAATTTGCTCATTGGACAGTTCTGTGGCCCAATATTCTCCCTCTTTGGACCATGTGGTTCGGAGCAGCTTTCCAATTCATAGGTGGAGGCGCAGGCATGATTCAAGCCATGACCTGGACCATGATCTCTGACGTCGTCCCCATTTCCAGCCTGTAAGATTTGTCCATTGCCGAGATCAGTCATTCAGAAGCTCACGTGTGATAGGACCGCGGTTTACTACAAGATTGGCGCAATCGCGCTTGCGGGAGAGCTTGTAGTTGCGCCTCTCAGCGCCTACCTATTGAGCAAGAACCCATGGCTGCCTCTCAGCGTCGGCATGGTCCTCTTAATCATCGGCACATGCCTGCCGCCTTTCATCCCAGAAACCCTGGAGCTCCGCCGCGCCGCTGATCAAGAGGTCGAGCAGACACTCTCGCGGTCCGAGGAAGACGCGAGGGACAAGCGCACACTCAAGCAGCAGATCATCTTCGCCGTGAAGAACGACATGGGCCATGTCTACACCTTTTTGATCAAGTCCAAGAGCGTGATTTCCCTCGTCCTCGGCTTCAATCTCACAGTTATCGTAAAGTATGTCAAGATAGACATCATGTCGCAATACGTGCACAACTTGCTGGGCTGGTCTTGGGCAAAAGTAAGTCGATGTCGCGCCGTCTCAGCCACACACCACGGGGTTCGTTATCTGACAAATCGTTGCGACACGCAGGCAACGCTCTTGGGAACTGTCTCGACGGTTACAAACATGGTCATGCTGCTCGCCATTCTCCCCGCGCTGAGCTGGCTGATCACCAAGCGTACGGGAGTGCATCCTCTAGTTCGGGATCTCTGGCTCACCCGAATGAGCGGCATCCTCCTGGCTGTCGGGTGCTTCATGGTCGCCATTGCATTCGCGCCTTGGTTTCTAATTACTGGTATGTTTGCCTTCTTTACCTTGCCATCTGTATCGGGCTGGTTCCGGTCCTCAATCACCCAGATATGCTGATCTTTCACATCAGCCCTCATCATTTTCTCCATGGGCACCGTTTACACAAATATTTGCCGAGCCATCCTCAACGCCGTAGTCGAGCCGCACACGATAGGTACCCTAAACACGGCAATCACCTGGGTGGAACAAGTGAGCCTGCTGGTTTCGGCTCCGGTGATTTCGGGCTTGCTGAAAGCTGGCAACTCGGCAGGAGGCATATGGCTCGGTCTGCCGTATATGGCCGCGACTGTCATGGCTATTGCTGGTACTGCGATCGCGTTTGCCTATCGTTTGCCTAGAGACAAGATTCGATAGATACCTACCTTGTTGTTGTCTAGAGGGATAGACGTCGATGCACGGAATCCATGTCCATTAGAATAGAGAGATGCACATGCCAAATACAGTTATCCTCAATTTCTCGTCATCCTCAATTTCTCTGTTTGAAAAAGTACAACGGGTAAATCCATCGAGATGAAAAAGTTGCTGTGAGTAAAGAAGGGAGATGGCAAGATTCGAGGTCATGATCAGGTAGATGGGAATCTACACCCAATGGACATTGACTGACCATTCTAAGCTACCTGCCCGTATTCCCGGTCTTGGCCCGCGATGTCCGCCACCGCTGTAGGGCTCATCTGATAACGATAAGAGCTCCAAACGCCCGAGCACGACGCTGAGGGATGGCGGGGGTGGGGTCGCCGCATGATGTAACGGCGAAGCGAACCAACGACTTTTTTGTGAGTCGCCGGCGAGGCAGATAGCTGCCTCTTACCTACCATCCATCCACTCCAGGCTACACTCGCACATTGACCGAAACATAAACCTAGAGCTTCTTTTGTAGTACGCGGCAAATACCTAAGGCGCTTTTGGTGTACTCCTCTCTCTTCGACAGTAAGATAGACGGCAACTCGCACCGCACGACCTGACTTTTTCTCCCCGCCACCCCTACCCACCAACCCCGCCAACCTGCCCATCATAGGCCGCCGACGCCGCGAGAAACATCCCAAGGGCCGGCCCAACTCCAACCGGCCGCGCAAGAAGATGGGTAACGAGGAGTCGACGATGCTGGACGACAGCGTCCAGCCCAAGACGCTCGAGTCGCGCTCGCTGGAGGCCATTGCTGATTACATCAAATCCGGCGATGCGAAAAAGATTGCCGTCATGACCGGCGCCGGAATCTCCACAGCCGCTGGCAGTATGCGCCCTCCCTTGACGATTGAGACCAAGTTTGCGCAAGTTTCTAACACAATCACCACCCAGTCCCCGACTTCAGGTCACCCGGCACCGGCCTCTACGCCAACTTAGCCCGCTTGAACCTCCCCTACGCCGAAGCCGTCTTCGACATCTCCTACTTCCGCAAGCACCCCGAGCCCTTCTACTACCTCGCCAAAGAGCTTTACCCGGGAAAATTCCACCCCACCGTCTCTCACGCCTTCATCGCCCTGCTCGCGAAGAAGGGTCTCCTGCAGATGAACTTTACACAAAACATTGACTGCCTCGAGAGGCGTGCCGGCGTGCCGGACGACAAGATCATCGAGGCGCACGGCAGCTTCGCCACCCAGCGCTGCATCGAGTGCAAGGACCCCTTCCCCGCCGACCGGATGGAGAAGCATGTCCAGGACGAAAACGTGCCCAAGTGCGATTCCTGCGGCGGGCTCGTGAAGCCGGATATCGTCTTCTTTGGGGAGGCGCTGCCGGAGGCGTTCCGCGATAATACACATCTGCCCGCCGTGGCTGATTTGATTGTGGTCATGGGGACGAGTCTCTCGGTCTACCCCTTTGCTGGCCTGGCCGAGGCTTCGAAATCTGGCGTGCCGCGGTTGCTGCTCAACAGGGAACGGGTGGGACAGATGGGTCGCAGGGCGGATGACGTTGTTGAGTTGGGGACGTGCGATGCTGGGGTTCGTAAGCTTGCTGCCCTGCTTGGCTGGGGCGACGAGCTAGAGGCGCTCTGGCGCGGTATTGTGGGCAAAAAGGAGGCCGAGAGGCAGCTTGCGTCAGCCGCTGGCGAAGGCGAGGATGATTTGGAGGAGGAGATTCGGAGAGTTACCGAGGGTGTCGACACGGCGCTCAAGCTCGACGACGACAAGGACGACGAAAAGGAAGGGGATGCCACGGAGAATACCAAGGAAACGGAAGAAGTCGGCTTTCCTTTACGGCAAGACGGCGGAAGCGACACCGAGGACGCGCAGAAGAGCATCCCCGAGGGCGTCGTCCAGAGAATGTCCAAGGCAATCCAGGGGCAAGGGGGCGAGATCGGCACGGACATCAAGGACGATCGCGGCCGCGAGGGGAGAACCGTCAACGGATCTGAAGGCGCACCGCAGGACGCAAAGGACTTCCGGATCGAGGCCAAGAAGAAGATTCAGCTTGCGGCGCAGGGGGCCGCCACCCCTCTCGACGAGGTTGCCATCGTTTTCGACGCTTCTGCGCCTGTGGCTGAGATGAAACGCGAGGATCCCAAGAGCGCTGAGTTGCTGAGTGGGGTTTCTCGGTATGAGGAGACGTCCGCGCCTGCTGCTGGTGTGGACAAGGAGTCGGCGGCGGGTTCGAAGGCTGAGTCGGATTTTGCTTCTACAACGGCACAAGAAGCCTCCGGGAGTGTAGAGAAAGAGGAGAAGCCTTCATCGGGCGACTCAAAGTTATGATCTTCCACCGACGATGCCTACTCCTAACCTCCCTTGGTCATTACGATACACAGCCACAGCCGCACCTTAGATAGCGGCCAAGCCTTCTATATCTCGCTTATACCCACATCGCGGATTCGCGTTGGTTTCACTCTATGCCTCTGTCCCCAAGTGGTACATAAATGTCTACATTTCGTCCCTGCTTTCATTTGTTCATTCACGTGTGTGTGATGACTACTGGTTGACGATCTTTAATTCTTAGACATGTAAGGAAGATGTCTTGCGTTACGATTTTAAGAGAAGAAAAACAGGTAAAAAAGGCCATCGATAGGGAATCGAACAAAAGGTCAGGTTGACAGTGGCTCGAGGACTTCCAAGTTAGTACAAAGACTCCCCCATCATACCTCTCGGCCACCTTTCCCCGACCTTTTATGAATGGACTGGAGGTTTTCAGACCTAAGTACCTCTCACCCTCATCCCAAGGAGTATTGACGACCTTCGAAGACCTTCAGATGAAAGAGTGGAGCATCATCCAGCTTGGGCCAGCAAGTAATACACAACGGCCGGTCGAATTGAGTCGCGAATTAGTATTCAACTACTTGTAGGTTATTGTTGGAGGCTTGATCATGTCCGATTGAATATCCTCGTCCTGACGAAGCTCCCACAAAGTCTTCTCATCGCCTGAGCCAACACCCCTTCCAAACTGATATACCATCCCATTCATTCTGACGCAATACCAATTCCCAGAAACACCCCAAAGCCCCCTAGCAACAAATCCAACGAGTACAAAACTTCCCATCACGTCTCGATATCCTCCATCGGCACCTCCTCCGGCTTCTTCAAACACGGCGTCTCGTCCCACATCCCGCTATAGCACCGGAACCACCCATGCCCGCACCGCTGGTGAACAATCTTAGGCAGGAGCCGTAGGCACCGGATATCCTGATGCGAGTAGAGGAAGTGCCCGCGCTTCGTCTCGTAGTCGAGGCAGATGGATATCAGGAGCCTTCGGGAGTGCGCGTTGCGGCAGCCCTGATTGGCGTTGATGGACTGCCGGCCGCCATTGAAGTGAAAGAAGCTGTCTTGGCGTTCGCAGGAGGCTGGGTCCCAGGAGCGGCAGCGGGTTTGGACTACGATGTAGTCGGCGGCGCAGGTTGTAAGGGTAAGGGCGAGGATGAAGGCTAGGGTGAGGCGCATTGTGGTGGTTACTGTCTTCCGTGCTTCACGGTTTCTGCTCTGCTAGGTAAGATGGAGGGCAATGCCCTTATCTGTCTTTTACCAGTCTGTTAGGTTTCAATGTGTGCAATTTGTTGGAGATCGGGGTACTTTTGTTACTTCAGTGTGTGTTTGAGATGGAATTGTCTTATAGACGGCAAAATTTGGTCGACGATGCGACATCCGGGGGAGACGCAGTGTTGCTCCAAGAAGTCTCCATGGGTCTTTGCAGCATGTCTGGAGTCCAGAAAGTGCTTATATACTGTCCCACCTTGATGACCCGTTGGGTACTTCCATTTGACGTCGAGAGGTGTAAGTTTGGTGCGGCATACGATTTCAACGCCTCGAACCGTTGTGGTCTGAAAGTAGGTTATGGCGGCGTCAAATCGGGCAACGAGGACCCGGGCGCCAACACTTTTCTCACATCATGTGCCTCTGATAAAACGGTCAAGGCCAATGAGTAAGTCTTGTGTCGAGAGTTAGGTCCATGATCACTTTATCCTTCCACTGCTAAGAAGGTTGATGTTGCAAGCACTGATCTGGGCCGGGATCAAACTTGAGGCAAGTATCTTACTATTGAACGCTGACGTGTTGCTGATGGTCTAATGCTATAACAAAGAATCGAAGGAGACAATGTATAAGTGATGAACAATGCCGTAATGAAAGAGAAAAAAACAGGCTATCTAGTTGTTTGAGGGTGTAGCATCGGGGAGCACCCTAACCTCAGCCCCCCGCGTCTCCAATGACTCCATCATCGGAAACTAGAAATCTTTTCCATCACCCGCGAGAGCAGCACCGACCCGCCAGCCCCGTTTTCCTGGCGTAGAATGCGCGCTACCATGAAAGCAGTCACAGCAGCGACAGGAATCGTAGCGATGACGCTCGCCCTGCTCAGAGTCATGGCCTTCTCCTCCACGGTCTTCTCGTCGCTGTAGAGCCACTCGTGGCCCGAAGAAGGCGGCTTCACACCCTTCAAACTCAGGCCGCCGACAATTTGGTCGCTGTAGAAGTTGAGCCATCTGGCGAGCGGGAGGAGGGGCGCAACGTATTGTTGCACCAAGCGGCCCTTCCAGGTATCCCAAGCAGACATGCGCATGGCTTCTTGGCACTGCTCGACCATGAATGCCAACCTCTCCACGCGCTGCTCTTCAACAGTCACAAACGCAGTTTCAAGACTGGACAACTTCCAGCTTGCCGCAGCAGAGACACCCTTGCCGATAATGTTCTGTTCTTGGAGGGCGTTGACCAGCGAGGCGCAGGACTCGATACAGCTGTTGCCACCCTGCCCCACGAGCGGATTGAACTTGTGTGCCGCGTCGCCGAGGATGACGATACGTCCGTAGTGCCACCGTCGCATCACAAAGTGCGGGAGGGCCGTGACGCCGCTGTACTCGAGGTTCTTCAAAACCTCACGGAACCGCAAGCCGTTGTCGGCGACAAGGGTGTCGACGCTGCGGCCGAACTCGCGCTTCTTGTCTTCTTCCGTGAACCGCGGGATCTCGTCGATTGGGTACGAACGCTGGCCCTCGGGCAGCGTCCAGAACCAAAAGACAAAGACCTCGCCGCTGGGGCCGCCCATACAGCCGGCCACTGTGCCGTGGCCGCTGGCGCCGACGACCTGGCCGGGGCCCACGCCGGCCGTGGGCTTGGCAGTGCCGAAGATGCAGGCGTGCTCACAGGGGATGTTTTGTCTGTCGCGGGCCGGGATGGCGCTGGAGTCGTTGTTGTCGTCCGCGTTCCTCCACATTTCCTGTCTGATTGTGCTGCGGACGCCGTCTGCGCCGACCACCATTTGCCCTTCAAAGACGGAGCCGTCTCTGGTGTAGACCAAGGCGCTGTCCTTGAGACTCTCTACTCTCTTGACTTTTTGGTTGACAAAGATTCTGCTCTTATCCTTCAAGTGCTCGTACAACACGTTCAAAAGCTCGAAACGCTCCATGAAGATGTTCGGGTAGCCGTGTCGTTTAGTGATGAGGCTCCTCGACTTGCGGGTCATGATGCGCTTGCCGGTGATGCTGTTTCTTACAATATGCTCCTCAACGGGCTGACCTCTGGCGAGAATGTCATCGTAGCATCCGAGTTGATCGAGGATTCGAAGGCCGTTGGGGAACAAGCCAATACTAGCTCCGACGTTGGGAGTTACCGTGCCGTAAGCCTCGAGAAGTACATAGTCAACTCCGAGATTCTGTAGCATCAACGCCATCGTCAGGCCCGTGATGCCACCGCCGACGATGATGACCTGGCGTTTCTCATCTTGGATCGCCATGGTTATGATACGGAGGAAACTTGACACTTTGTTGTAGGTGTTAGGAAAGATATACTTGTTATTCGATGCTGCTGATGACCAGAATAAAGCTCCCGATACCGAACGAGTGGAGGAAAATGAAGCTCTTATATATCAAGACATCTGCCAAGCTGAGATCTGCGATATCATGCTGAGCCGAACTTTAGAGCTGTGCAGTCCGTCGTTTTACCGCAAGAATCCAGATGGGTATCATTGAAGCGGGAAGCTCACGGGCCCCGGAGATGAATCTTCCCTGGGCTTGCAAGCCGGCGGGTGTGATGCCACGCAGCTAGGCCCACCAAGCGCTTACAATAAACTCCATAGTAGCCACCGAGTTCGCCACAGATTGGTTCGTGACATCGACGTTATCTGATTCATGTAGCGGGGATAGCAGCACAGGACACCATGGGCTGTTTTATCACCAGTTCCACTTGTTTCGACAAAAGCCAGCCCGCAATTTGGCGCATCCGGATACAACCCACCTCAAGGACGCAGGACTGCAGACTGCGAAATGCGGCATACCGGCGATATCGCCATGGAATGCGTGGTCCTCAACTCTGGCGGCCGAGCTTTTCATCATCGGGCACTGAGACACCCCATATGTTATAGTTTAAGGGCCGTCTGTGGTCCGCTGTCAACCTATCCTTCGACTCCTCCATCTCTGAAGGATGTGGGTTTCCCCCGTGTGAAGCGGGATCTATCCGCGATCAAGGCAGGGTTGACGTTTCCCCTGAGATGCGGGTCTTTCAGACTTCGACCGTGCATCTTTGCCTCGGACTAAGCGTTCTAGATAAAAATCCGAAAAGCAATTGAAAGTCTCCGAGGACAAGCGCATTCCCACTTTGAAGAGTCTTCTGGCAGTTATCCTTCTGTCACTTACATAGATATAGTTCACATAATAAGCCGATGTCAGGAGTCGCGTAGCACTTCTTCAGCCAAAATTATAAACCATTTAAGTGCCTCGTTCCGACAGAGACTCGGGAAACCTCACCTAATCCTTGAGACAACCACAACTTCGACCCGAATAATGGGAGAAAAGCTGCCTCATTATCACATGAGATGGCACTGACGAACCTTTAAGCAATGCTAATGTGTAGATACGACCGAGTCTTGAGGAAGTATTAACGTGGCTTCAAACTTTCGTGCTTTTATATATTAGTCAACAACTCCGTAGGCCAATCCTCACAGGGAATCCATCTGCCGGATGTGCCCCGCCCCCGCCCTTTACTGCTTGATACGCCCTATTACCTTTGACGCTACGAATACCGGATTTAGGATGAAGCTTATCCCAGTCTTCGTACGCAGGCTTGATGACAAACTCTCTCACAGTCATGACCAGCGCGATTCTCAACTCGAGCATCGCCAACGTCTGCCCGATGCAGTTCCGTGGACCCCACTCAAATGGCCGCCAGGCGCCCTTTTGGGGATATAATGGGTCTTCCGGGCCAACGAGCCAACGCTCAGGAATGCAAGCATCAGGATCTTTCCAGTACTTGGGGTTGTGATGTATAGCCTGCACAAGAGTCCAGACGTTGCAGCCTTCTGTAGGGAGTACGCGGCCGTCCGCGTCGACTATCTGGACGTCGGAACGTCCTTGACGCATAGCACCGGCCGGGGCAAATATGCGTAGAACCTCTTTGATGAACGCCACGGTGTAGGGTATCATGTTAAGAAGTTGAGGGTCCTTATGAATTTTATCCCGAACCTGTGATGGGTCCGTTCCAAAGACTTTGTTATGTTCTGCTATGGTGCGAGATATGATCTCCGGGTTCTGGGAGAGGAGATAATAGCAGTACAACAGGGTGCTGCTAGTCGTATCATGACCTGCAAACAGGAAAAGTCGTACCTGGGGTGTGATGATATGTTTGATCTGCTGCGTGGTGTCCGGGTTCTCTCTCTTGCCTAGATTTTCCTCTCCCAATTCCTTAAGATAATCATCGATGAAAAGCGAAGCTATCGACTTCGAGCGCGTTGTGTCGTTTGAGTTGGACAGATTTGCAGAACGCTCCGCAAGTCTCTTATCGACCTCCGCAGATAGATACCGATCCAACTTCTTCCCGTTGAGCCAGAGAACGAGCGGACGGATTGTGAGATATCTTTCTAAAGGATTCAGCGGCTCGCGGAAGGAAGTCCATTCTACCTGCTTTCGAAGAGCAGCTGCTAAAGGGTGATCCCGCGTCTGATGACCAAGTCGAGTATCTCTGTCACCGCATAAGTAAGCATGCTGCACGGAGTTTCCTACCTAACCTCCGATGAAAGGTCACGATACTTACAGCACAACAGACCCGATTATATCGAAGGTCATCTTCAGAGTCAGATCCTCGAGCAGGAATACTTCGCTCTGTCCGGTTGTGCATTTGGCCAGAAGTTTCTGACGAAAAATGCCCACTTCATCTGCGATGACAGACGTCAACCCCATCATGTATCCAGCACTGAAACCCGGATTGAACAAGCGTCGCCAGTGCTTCCATTCATCTCCTTTCATGGTCAACAGGCTCTTTCCACCAGTGACCTTCTCAATGGGGTCGATTATGTCGAGCCCTTTACCGAGAGCCAGGCTATCGAGCTGCGACGCCGCGTCAGCGTCTGCGAGAACCATCATGGTGCCGCTAAAAGGCCAAAGACTCAAGTAGAAGATGCCATTGGAATAGTCTTCTGATATCTTCCACATGATGTTGTGGATGATACTGTCTGAAGGTAAAGTTCCCATGATCCGTTTTATGAGTGGGAAGTGCCCGCCTAAGGAAGAGTAATCCGGCATTGGCTACAGCGATTATTAACACAACTGATATCTGGACGAAGCTGGGACTTCCTACCAATCCTGCTCGCTGCATTCGCCATATAGTCTGACGCGCAGCGTAAAACTTCACACAGAAGTAGACGAGCGCCGCGACGCATGTTGTGATTGCCATGGGCCAGGGTCCCCCGGGCATGTCCAACGCTGACACCATTGTATTAAGTTCTGATGACCAGCTGAGATGCTGGTGATAAAGCTGATAAAGCTATACTTCTTGTATGGGCCGGAGCGCAGGCGGGAAGAAGTCGTCCGTCCCTTTAGGAAGAGATTCTGTCGACGGTTTACGAGGTATCACTACTTGAGGCTGAATATGGAAGAGGTTGGGCTTTTTTTTTTTTTGCGGAACATGAGGTGAGACAACCCATGGTGATGTTGAACTTTGATGTCAGCAGAACGCCCTTTCGGGGAAAGCGTCCCCGCTAACAACATAAGTTTGAAAAGCAACATCTCCATATCCCCATGTGGGAAGATGTCAACCGTCTCGCGATGCAAATAACGAGGTAGGGATCATCATGTAATTTTAAGACCTTATGCCCGACTTTTAATTGCTGACATTAATGAGGTAAACATCCTATTTGAGGAACTGTCACTGGTTTGCTACCAATCATATCCGTGTTGTAGTCTCAGTTCCATGTAGTAAACTTATCTGTCCTTACAAAAACTCTCGCAGACTCTGATCTGCACCGGCAAAGTCTTCGAAAACATGCCAGTGACCCACGTTTGGTAACACAACCTTGCGAGAACCGTTGATCTTCTGCACGTAGTCTTCAACTACCGCTGGTGAAGATACCGGATCATCTTGCCCCGTAATCAGCAGGGTTTCCGCATCAAGCTCTCCGAGGTCAAGGGCATCAGCCGAAGCAAAAGCCGAACATGCCTTGGCGTAGGCCTCTGGGTCTTGACCCGCGAGACTGAGTCGTACAGCAGCCACTGCCAAGGGGTTGGTCTTCTTGGTATGACCTGACACTTGGGTCGCGACTACATCCTCGATAATCTTGGACAAGCCCTGAGTTCTCGCGAGAGCCGCAAAATTGACCAACTGATCCTTGATCGAGGAATGGAGAGGCAAGGGGGGTGGCCCGAACAAGATCAGTCTTTTGACATGTCCAGGATGGGCGAGGGCGTAATTGATGGCGATCAAGCACCCGTGAGAGTGGGCGATCAGAGTTGCAGGGGATGTTCCTGAGTCCGCCTCAGCTAGACTGAAGACTCCCGAAAGATCTTGAGTAAGTGAATCGACGGTGATGGTCTCCAGAGGGTGTGTCGGTGTATGGCCATGCCCTGCGAAATCATACACGTGTACCGAGGCGGAGTTCCCGAGTTCCAGAGAAGTTATCAACGGCAGCCAGTAGTCTTTGGTGCCTCCAAGACCATGGACGAGAATGATGGGGTCTTTTCCAACACCAAGTCGCTGGTAACCTGCCCCGAAGCGACCAATACTCCTGTTGAGGCCAAATTGGGCTTGCTTTGACTTCTCGCTGTTATCGAGGCGAAACAGATTCATCGATCGCTCCTGGATCTTCTGTTCAGTGGGATTCATCTGCGAGTGGTCGGCAACTCTGTTCCTCAGAGTACCGAGGCCGGCGATAGTGACGGCGAGTTCATCACCGGGTTTTAAGAAGACCGGAGGGGCTTTGCCAATGCCAACACCAGCAGGCTTCAACCGTATGTTATTAGTAACTATCGGATTAGAAGTCCAATTCGACCGCGGCATACAGCCGACTGCGCAGGGGCTAATTAGGGGCCCTATTTACGATTATCGTAGCTAGCCTAACCTACAGTTAGAACCTCCTTTTTATACCTACTACGTAGATATTTATATAGTTTAATTAATCTCTTCGTTAACTACGGTTCGAACTAACTACCCTATAATAGGGATACCAACAGTAACATTCAACTCATACATCACAGGTAGTCCGATAGAAGAGACTTACGGTGCCCGTAGCGATAACATCACCCGGCTAGAGGGTCTGGCCCGCAGACAGCGTTCTGATAAGATGAGGGATGGAGAAAATCAGGTCTTTGGCTGTGGCATCTTGTCGAAGTTCTCCATTGACATGAGTCTGCAAACGCAAAGACCGCCCCCAGTCCGGTAAGTCCTCCTTTCGTACAGCACTGGGGCCCTGACCAAAGGGTATCAGCCTGTTTTTAGAGTTGAGAGGTGGTCAGAATACATACCATTGGGCAGAAAGTATCTGCGGATTTGCCGATGTAGAACTGCTTGTGGTCTCTTTGCCGTTCCCTGGCAGTAACGTCGTTGATGATGGTATACCCCCATACGTGATTCCAAGCCTCATCTTCTTGGATCTTGTACCCTGGTTTACTGATGATCACGCCAATTTCACCTTCATAATCAGCGCTCTCGGTGAATCCCTTGTGAATATGCAGTTCCTCTCCATTCGCTATGATTGAAGTGGCACGCTTCGTGAAAATCACAGGATGGCTTGGCAAGTCCACCTTATCAGAACTATCGTAGCCCGAGTTGTTGAACTCCTTTGCATGCTCGATGTAGTTTTTGCCAACTGCGAGGATATCTCTCCCTGAGATAGGAGGCAAAAGCTTCACATCATGAACGTGTAAGACTGGACCAGCAGCTAAGTATGTGTGTTCGCCCGCCACAATAACCTGATACAAGTTCTCAACAGCTTTCCCGGAGTTGAAGCTGAGGGGTTGGATGTTTTGCGATTCTGTGTCGAGGTGTCCAATTCCGGGGCAATTTTCACCTTGCTGTTGGAAAGCAACAAAGCTGATTGGGTGTTTGATAGTCTTCGGCATGACTGCTGTTTCCGTCATTCTAGAACTCTGTCAAAGTTTCTCCAAGGGTGCAAAGCAGCAACTCGGATTTGTCGCAATGCGGATGTGTTGCAACAAGATAAGGGCACAAGTCGATGATACCATATCCCACGAATCTTGTCATGTCCTGTGACCCACCTCCCAGCAACTCTAGCCCCACTGTTGAGGGATTGAAGAGTATTATTCAACATCCCACCATAAAGGTTAGGGGAGTCCGATGAATGGATTTAACAGCTTTACTACCGCCATCAGTAATTCCTTTGATCTCAAATTTCGGCTTCAGCGCAGTTTCTGGGTCTTTCTTTCTTAAGGCGCATCAACTCTTCGACTTCGGGTCTAACTTCAAGTCTACGTAAGAACAAATGTCAAGTTTGTCTTCGTCTTAGGGATTGGGTCTCGATCTCATGACATGTTATTCTATCGAATTTTGCAAGGTATTTTGAATGAGCTTGGTAATGAACTTAAAGTCTCTCAATACCCAGATATAGTTAGAGGCTGAACCTTGAACTGACCATGTACGGTGCAAACAATCAACACAAGGCCGAAGTGGAGACATGAGGTCAGTTCTTGTTCCCGTCTTTCAGATGACTTGAGAGGGTAAGTTACTGTGTTGTGTTATCGGGATTTCAAGGCCTATTTGCCAATTATTCGCTGCATTCTCGAGTTTCATTGATTGCTTATGTCGATCGCGGTGTCTATGCTCGGCATCCAAAGTGGACTCCCGGCATCTGAGTCGGTGTCTGGCATCGGTGTTCGCTGCAGTGACCTGTAAGTGCCCGATCGTCCGTTCGCTCTCCGTGACGGCCGATGACCTCGCGCTGCACCGGATTTAAACAATCAAAGGTCCATGCGATGGTGTGTTAACGTGGGGCCAACGCATCCTGATTCTCCTTGAGAGTAAGCGCGATTTCGCTATTGATTCCGCTGCCAAACAAGTCAACGCTACTGGCTTTCGTCACCAAGTATCTTCCGCCGTAACTACGAAATGCTTATAAATTATATTCCTCGCCCACTTGAAACCCAGAGACATATCGAGGCACGTTTTGTACTCCTGATCAGCTTTTCGGCCTTTCGGGCTTCCGTTTCACACAACGATTCGAGCCTTGATCCGCCAACAGCACCGACGCAATCATGGAACAGAACAATTCATTCGTTCTCAAAGATGTCAGAATATTCACTGGACACGAAATAATTAACAAGGGCTATGTGTATGTCGAGCATGGCATTATCACCCAAGTTGGTGCTGGTGACTCTCCTGGAGATGCAAAGGACGGGTTGCCGATCATTTCACGGCCTGGTGATACGGCAATTCCTGGGTTGATCGATGCTCATATTCATGCACTCGGCGGAGACATCAACTGTATCGATCAGTCCCTGCGTTTTGGTGTCACTACGGTTTGCGACATGCACAACGAGCCAAGCGATAACGCCAAACTCAGGCAGGTGAGTTCGGGACGCACTCCCCCTGGGAGGGGACTATCGGGACGGTCTGACTTTACAATAGCTGGCCAGCGTCTTGGCGAATAAGTCGATCTACGCAGACTTCAAATGTGCTGGTCTGGGCGCCGTCATTGAAGGCGGATGGCCTATCCCGGTGATCAGAAGAGTCTTCGCTGACAACCCATGCGGAGATCATATCGTTGACCAGATCGTGTCGACCTGGCCCATCTTGCATAAGCCGGAGGATGCGGAACCATTTGTGAAGCAGCAAGTCGAAGAAAACGGAGCATCTTACATCAAAATGTTCCACGAGATTGGCGACACTCTCGGCATGGAACTTCCGCGCCCTCCGATGGATATCCAGCAAGCCGTCGTCACCGCCGCGCACAAGTATGGTGTGACCACCACAGGCCACGCCTTTAGCTATGCTGGTGCCATGGACCTTCTCCGCGCCGGAGCCGACGGGTTGAGCCACATGTTCCTTGACAGGCCACCTAGCGATGACTACGTTCAGATCATGTTGAACAACAAAGCGCACTGCAATCCAACGCTTGGGCAGTGTGCTTCACAAACAGCAGAGGGCCAAGACTTCCAGAAATCATTCTTCGAGGACCCGTTCGCCCAAAACATGCTCATCCACAAGACAGCCGGAGAGCCAATGGGGATGGCCGCGAAGCAGAAGCCCACGTCCTCTGTGCTGAATGCATATTCAAACACCAAGGCTTTATACGAAGCGGGCGTCCCTCTCATTCTAGGAACTGATGCCGCCGGTGGAGGTGTTGGTCTACCTTACGGTCTTGGGATGCACATGGAGATGCGTGTACTCATCAAAGAGGTTGGCATGTCCCCCTTGGATGTACTCAAGTCCGCTACATCGATTACTGCAGAACGATTGAAATTTCGTGATCGTGGGAGGATCGAGAGCGGTAGAAAGGCAGACTTGGTATTGGTTGAGGGCGATGTCCTCAGTGCGTTGTCTCTGAGCAACGGGAGGTGCCTTCCCATCAAGGCAGTGTGGAGAGACGGCGTGCTCGCATCCAGCTTCGCCGTATGAAGGTCTCTCTCTGCTTTACGAATCCATGAGAGAAAGATATCGTTTTGGTGGTTGTACTAGGGTATGGAACCTCCAAGTCATCTTCAGAACTGCAGGGGCTGTGAGTGACACAACAAACAATACATAGAAAGCGCAACCTTGTATAATATTTCTCAGATTTCAGATTGGCAATTGAGTCTTGGCGTCATTAGTATTCTGTCTCTTGGTGTGAAAATAGCAATAGCTGCTATCCCCCGCAACCCGACCATCGTTATAGGTTGAGCCAAGCCATCAGATGAAAGACTGATTTGCTGTGTTAAGCTTATTGCAGATGCGCCAAGTCTATCTAGCAACAATTCTGGATTTGGATTTGTTAGTATCCCTATTACAGGGTAGTTGGTTCGAACCGTAGTTAACGAAGAGATCAATTGAACTATATAAATATCTACGTAGGTATAAAAAGGAGGTTCTAACTATAGGTTAGGTTAGCTATAATAATCGTAAATAGGGCCCCTAATTAGCCCCTGCGCAGTCGGCTATATGCCGCGGTCGAATTAGACTTCTAATTTAATACTAACTTTCTCTTTTTTTTATTAATTTAACTGCTATAGTTAGAGGTATAATTCGACCTCGGGCCCGTTTACTAAGTCGTCTCTTTTTCCTCCTTTTCTTTATTCTTTTTATATAACCTATCCTTTTATTCGTATAGTAACTTTTTTACTACTTACGAATTACTCTAATCCTTTATTTAGTACTATTTTTATAAAAGCGTTTACGAGGTTATTTTTATTATTAATCTAACGGATCTTAAGTATCTCGCGCCTTTTATATAATTACTTAAGGGCTATAATATCGATTATAAGCCTCTTTTTTTTCGTCGTTCCTAATTTAACGAGGCATTCGTATAGCGAGTAGGAATTAGTATAAATAACCGTTAGAATAAGTAAAAGGCTAATTCGATTAGTAATCTTTCTTAGCGTCGTTAAAATCGTATAAAAGAGGTTAACGCTATTAACTATACTATATACCTCTAACGCTAGTATACTTCTTATTACCTACTTATTTTTAATTAATAAGTAGTAGATTATATTGCCGTATATAGTAAATTCGCTCTTATTTATACTCTCGTTAGCTAGGATAATAATATACCCTAATTATAAAATAAGGTCGTTATTATTCATAAATAACTTATTAATAAAGACGTAGAGCTTACTAGTCGTAAGGTCGATTAGGTAATAAACGAGACCTTAATCGAGATTCGTTTATTATTACTTAAGCCGCTTATTAAGTACCTCGACGTCTCGTTTAGTTAAATCTATAGCCTATACTACCCTAGCGTAATTAAAAGTCGCCTTAGGTTAATAAATACTTATAATATATACCCCTCGCGCGAGCTTAGCCTTATACCGCTTTTTAACGTTAATTATATTTAAATTAACGAGGTTAATCTTCTCGCCTTACCCCTTTTACTAAAAAACGACGGTTTCCTTTTTAATTATAAGAATCCCGCCGTTAAATACTAAGGGGGTATTTATTATAAAAACCTCTTTTAGCTTTATTACGAAGCCCGCTTTCTAAAGCTCCTTATCCTCCTTTTTTATAAAGTTAATATCGAATAGGCCTAATATATTATTAGTTTATATTCTAACGATCCTAAATTAGTTACTTTCGTACTCCGCGACTAGTAGGCACGGGTCGTATATAAAAATAACTATTAATAGTTAATTAATATAAAAATCGTAGTAAGTAGCCTACTAATAGGTACCCGATCCTGCGAGCTTATATAGTAGCTTAAGCACTTTAATAATCGTACTTTCTAAGTACTTATTAGCTATTTCCTTCGGTAAATAGGCCAGGATTTTCTTTATAAGCCCTATAGCTAATTAGGTATAGGCCTAGGTAATATTACGGCTCTAAATCTCGTATCCTTTCTTCCGTAGCGATACTATTAATACTATTATTAATCGTTAGCTATAGCGCTATATAGTGGGCGATTATATAAATAGCGTCGCCTTTTCGACGTCGCCGTACCCTTAAATTACGTATCTAGACTTCTCGTACGGCTAGGGTATTCCTTTCTTTTTAATTTTACGAACTATTCGTAATTTAAATATATAGAGGTTTATATATTTTTCGGGGTCGTATAGGATAAATCGATAGACCCCTCGATCGTAAAGAGTATTTACTTTAATAAAATCTAATCCCTTATACGGTTTTTTAGTAGTTATAATTACGCCTTTTTTACGTAGTTTAACCGCTAGCTCGAAATCGGCTTTCTTTTTTATTATATAAAAAGTATTAATTACCTCGTCGTTAATAATAAATTACCGCGTTAGGGCTTGCCGTCGTAGTCTTTTGCGACGTCTTGCCGGTAGTATTAGTACCCTTTTAGTAATTTCCTCTTCCTCGTCGTTTATTAGTACTACTACGACGATTTTATTAAAAATAATTTCCTATACCTCTATTACGGGTTATATAGTTTCCCTTAGCTCTTCTTCTTCTTATAAATTAGAAATTACCTCGTTAGGATCTATATAGTACGGTCTAATTACTATAATTAATACTTCGAGTAGCTAGTTACGATCTCTTATGACTATATAAGAGCGCTCGTCGATAGAAATTAACTTATATAGCCTAGCCTATTATTAAGTAATTTCGCACTATACTCGTACCTCTAAATTTAGTAGTATATCTAAATTATCCCTTATATCGGGCCTATTATATATAGTAATTACCTCGTTAACTTACCTTTTTATACTTACCTTACGCAATACCCGTATTACTTTTTTAATTACTCGGGCTCGTTAGCTTATACTTAGTAATAGTAATAAGGCTAAGGTCGTTCTTAAATATACTCTAAATACTAATAGCGTTAGTATAAGTCCGTTAGGCCCCATAGTATTATTATAGTATTTAAGTACTATCTAAAGGCATTCGTCGTTAGTAAAATCCGGATTTTCCTCTTTAATAATTCTAAACGCCCTTTTTAACTACTAATATACCCTCTCTACCTTTTTAATACTATAGTACGCTTTAACGGGTACGACTTTTAGCTATATACCGTAGGCCGTCGTATTATCCCTAAATTTTACTAACTTAAAGCTAGTGCTAGCGTCGGTTTTAATACTATCTAGCGGTCCTTAGTATATATCGATCTAGCTTTTTCGTAAGGCTACCTATACTATTTTTACTTATAAATCCCGGAGGAATTACCCTACTTAGAAAGATATAGTTACGTCGATTATATATAGTACTAGCTAACTATTTAAGTAGATAATATCGACGACGATTTCTTAGTTAAAATTAAGCTTATTACGTAATTTAAACTTAAATCTACGTAGGCTCTGCGCATTTATCTAGTATTAATAGTACACTTTCGTTAACTACTCTAGCGCCCCTATTTCGATATTATTATTACCTAATTACTTTAGGAGGTTATATAGCCTCGTAACTAACGGGTACCTAAATCTCTAGTATAATTTTCTAAGCTCACTTTCCGTTAGGTAATTAATTAACTTCGTATTATTAATAAGCTTTATAAACGTATACCCCTATCGTCGTTCGACTATTTTAAAGTGCTTATTACTAGAGATTTTATTCCTCGTATTATCGAATATAATACCTAGTCGATCTATGTTTTTTAGATATAGGAGAAATAGGGTATTAATAAGTAAAATATAAAAAGTTATCGTTCCGAAGTACGTCTTTACTTTTACTATACCTAGGGCAACGATTTCCTTATTTAAGCCAAAACTAATCTTTATAATACCCGCTATTAACGTATTAAGCGTTACTAGCGCAATCTTTTATAGTACTTAGAATTGCCCTTTTTTTTTAATTAATTATTATAATACCTTAATATCTAAGATAATCTTATAAAAATTATCTAGGCCGTACCTTTTGCTCGCGTAAAATACCTATATAAGCTTAGTATTCAAGGGATCTAAGTAGTATAAAAAGGACCCCTCTAGCTACCCCTAGATTTACTTAGTACTATATTCTTTTTTTTTAAATATCGAGAGAAATAGCGTCTTTTTTTTAATCGTTAAGAGAATAGGCTTCGGCCCTATTAGATTTGCCCTTTTAGCCGCCTCCGTATCCGTTATTTAAAGGACCTTCCCTTACTATTTATAAATAAAAGCCTATTTATTAAGAGCTTCTACTACCCTTTATTCGTTTAGTTTCGTATATCCTCTAGAGGCTAATAAAATAAAAAAAGAGTAGTTAATATCATCGATTTTATTATAATCTAATTCGTTAGTATAGGGGGTAAGATCTTTTTTATTTTCTAAATCTCTTATAGGGGGTATATACTTTAAGCTACTACTTTAGCTACTATTACTAGGTTCCGTACCCCCGGATCTACCCTTATATATAACGAAGAATTAGTTAAACCGACGAGGGCTAGTTTTACTATTTACTACCCTCGACTTTTTATATTATTCATACGATTTAGCACGCTCTTTTTCGGAGTAATTACTTAACTAATATCCATTTTTTTTATAAATATAGCATTGCTTTTTTTATTACCCTATTTATAAATTAAATCTCTATTTATTTAACGAATCTAGGCCTCTTTACTAACGATTACCGTATTTAGCCTCTTTTCCTTTCTTATTATACGTTCGATCGACCTAATATTATTAATAAGGGCCGTCGTATGCCTAGAGGTAGGTTTAGTACGGTATTTTCGCCTTAATATTAAAGCTAGATCTTAGCCTCGAGTAGAGCGTCTCGTAATTTTTAAATACTTAGTATAGGGTAATTTTTATTTCTAATATACGCTAGACTACGGTATAGAAATATCCGACTTTCCGCTCGTTTATCCCCTTATTTAACTAGGTTTTCGCTAGCTTATTAATTTAATTAATAAGCTCTTTAAGGATCTTTACTCGCGATTTACCCTCTATTATCCTAGCTATAAATACAAAAAAAATCGCTCGTAACTTAGATAAGAGCTCTAGGTTCTTATTATAAGTCTTAAAGCGGCTTTAGATTGCGTTAATTATACTAAGAAAGTCGTTTCGATCGAGATTACGCACCGCTTTATAATAATAATTAAAGGCTTTATTTATAAGTACGATATTAATTACTAAATAGTACTAGTATTCCCTAATTCCGACTTTTTTATAATAATTATAAAACATTGTTAGGGTTTTTTATAAGACCTTATACTTCCCCCTAGAGTATAATTTCTCTTTCGGGAAGATCTTTTTAAAGTTTATAAATTACCTCGTATTCGCTATTAGATTTTTAGTATTTATATACGAACCCTGCGTTGCTATATACTATTAGTAACTTCGGGTCGTTTACCCCCTTTCTTATTAGCCGATCGGTACCGAATTTTATATTAATAGCGGTAACGAGTTATAGATTAAAATAAGTAAAATTATTAATTATCGTATTTCTAGTACTATATTTTACCCCGGTATATCCTTTTATGACAATAGATTTCCGTTAGTAATTATAAGGAGGAAATCTAGGTCGTTTACCTTTTTTTTAAATTCGTTAAAGCGATTATACGCTCTATCGATCTATACTTAGTTTTATAGTACGAATTCCTCTTTTATAATTATCGCTACTAATATTTCGTATAGCTCTTGCGATTATAATTATATTAGTAATACCCCTCGCTCGTAAAGGAATTTATTAACTACTTTTATAATTCTTAGGCTTATGCTCGCGAACTATTTATTTAGTTAATAACTAAGGTCGTCTGCGATCTTATAAAATAGGGGTTACCTCTATAGCCCCTTTTTCTTATAGACCTTAGTTAAATAGATTAATACTATATTAATTTACTTATTATTAGGCTAATTTGCGATTCTATATATTTACGTCTTTTAATAATCTAGGTTAATATTTACTTATTTATAAGGGATTAGGATTCTATCTAGGATTGGGTTTCGTCCTCTTTTTTTTTATTTTAACTTACTAAGGGTCGTGCTTTAGTTTATACCTATATTAACGGTTATTAACGTATTTAATTTTAATAGGAATATATCTAATCTGCGCGCGGGTCGTAGTAAATCTATACTTTTACTACTTAACGAATTTATTAAGGTTTAAGAGATTCCCGCTTCTTCTTACTATCTCGCTACTACTCTCGTTTTTACTATTTTTAGTAATTATTATTACCTTTCTAAATCGCTAGCTATCGTACTTACTAAGATCCTCCTTTTTATTTAATAAAAAAGGGTAGGTTTTAGTAGTTCTTTTTAATAATAATAGTAGTAGACGTTTATATTATTATAAAAAAATATAATAATTAGTCTCGAGATCTTTATTAGTTACTAATTTCCGCTATCCCGTATATTTCTAGCTTCCTAAGCCTCGTGCTCTCTATAATTTTTAAATAGCTTCCTTAGTTAATTTCCGAGATTTATAATACTCTTAGCTTAATATTATTAGGACCTCTAAATCCCCTCCTTTTTTATTAAACCGTCCCCTATATTATATTTTTAAATAATACCCGGGGGGTAGTTAAGGGAGCTACGAAGAGGTTATCTAAATTGCGGGCTTAAGGTCGTACCTATAAGATCCTCGTAATAATAAACCTCTCTTATATACTATAGATCTCTTAGCTTAATAACTCTTATAGGGTTACCTTTATTACTAAATAAGAATATTTACGTTTAGAGATCCCCTTTTTCGATCGCGCGGTGCTTTTTTATACTATATTTTTACTAATTTAACTAGTTAATTTCTAATCGTAAGCCGGCCGTAAAAAAATCGTTTAGTAAAAAAGCTACTCGGGGCGATAGTAAAAAGCTAGTTACTTAAGTAGTTCCGTTAATTAACGTAGTTTAACGTAGTAAACGTCGACCTCTCGTAAGTAGTAAAGGGCTATAATTACTTAATTCTATATAGTATTTAAGAATCGCCTCCTTTTTCGTCTACTTTTATAAAGTTAATTAGTACGAATCTCCTATCCCGTGCGGTATTAGGAGGTCGTCTTTTCTATATAATAAGATACCTTACTAATCTATAATAATAGAATTTAATTACTAATTAGTATTAGTATCCTTATTATAAAGTAGTTAGTTCGAACCGTAGTTAACGAAGAGATTAATTAAACTATATAAATATCTACGTAAGTATAAAAAGGAGGTTCTAACCGTAGGTTGGGCTAGCTATGATAATCGTAAATAGGGCCCCCAATTGGCCCCTGCGCAGTCGGCTATATGCCACGGTCGAATTGGACTTCTAATCCGACAGGATTCTTAGTTTAGGTAGTCGAGAAGTCAGTAGCATGGGGTCCCCAAAGCGTGCGTAGTAAATAATAGGGCAATGCTCTGGGTCGCCTACTATGATACCATTACATTATATAGATGGGTGCATTATGAAGAGAGACACAATAGTATTAAATTTCTTGGCGTTGGTTTACGAGTTTCTAAGCTTCCCTAGCACTGCAGCATCGTACTTAGCTGACCGGGCATGAAATCGAACATTGTGGGGCCTTCGGTATCCTGTGAAGGAAATTATGCTATAGAATGATCAGCCTCTCGAGTTACTTAGTCTAGATCTTTGTCACCTTGTTACTGCTGCTGTCCGCGCTTGTATCGCCATTGACACTTATCTTATTCATTTAATGATTGTTCTTCTGAAACATGACTCGAGAAGCTTAAGAAAGGGACAACCAGGAAACTCATCATAATAGGACAGGAAACGGTGGTAGCGGCAAAATGACAGGGCACTAAAAGGGTGCCGCTAGGCGCCACAGGGGGCTGACGCGGTGGGCTCCATTTCGGCCTCCGCGGAAAGGGCTAGCCGTTCGCCAACAACTCATCGTGCCGACTTCACTCATATTCTACCCATCCTCCGGTAATCAACCAGATCCCCATCAACACAAAGAGACGCTCATTTAATCTGAGCTGTACATTGGAGCCCTGATTGGCCAAGACGAGATTGTAGCAGAGCCGTTGCAGTACCACTCACACCAATGCCATGCGGGCAGCTTGATCGGCGACGTGCTGGGCACCGCTGCGCGTCTTGTAAGAGGTTGCATGCAAAGGTTTGAGCTCCTTTTACGACTGTCCAAGTGAGCGAAACTAATTCTGGTCAGTGCAATGGTGGCCGCCCGTGTTCAAATTGCGTAGTTCGTGGCCTAAAGTGTGCTTCAACGGGACCATCAGCGGGCTTTCAGTTTGTCCAGCAGCAAGCCTCTTCAGTCCCTAGGGCTTTGGTACAAGACTCTTGGAAATACATCAGCACTTACTTCCAGTCGGTTGGATGCTTGACGCAAGCGTCTGTAATGCGAAGCGCCGATGTGACGGCACTCTCCCATCGAGACGAGAACGTCAGTCGCATGCTGTCAATCATGGGTGGTCTTTACGCCTGTCAAAACCCCCAAGTGTTGCGCGTAAGCCAGAAAGAAAGAAAGACACTCTTAGGTACATGGGTGAAACAAAAGGCTTTGATGGCGGCGGAATTGAAGAAGCCTGACCCATCGTCCTTCAGCTCAGTTTTACTCAGTACCCTCCTTTTAGCAGTGATCGAGGTGCGTGTCCAGGTCTCTTTTCACGTGTTCCTTAATTATAGGCTAATAATACAAAGCTAGTTCTTTGTGCCGAAGATGGCGCCTTCCAAAAATGGCTGCAAAGAATCTCGAGCTTCATTGCACAACATCTGGAAGCAAAGAGTTACGCCGGCTTGACTACGTTCGAGAGAAGTTTGATCCGCTTTTCCAATTTTCTCAACACGCTTTCCGCCATTGCCCTGAACGAAGAACCGTTGGATCGTCAGATGGACTTTGAGCTTTCATCGTCGCGCCCAATCGCACCTAGAACTATTTCAGACGAAGACGAAATAGACGGTATGCTCTCATCCCTTAAGCAGTGGGCTAGACTACAGTCAAGGTAAGCCCCTGAACTCATCATCGTCACAAGATGCGCAAAAGGCTTGGTACAGAGGTACTCACTACCTTAGGATGGTCGAGTGGGCTCTTAAGTTGGAAAAGAGCACCATGACACTTCAATTTGATAAAGATAGCTATCGGGAAGCCATAGACCTCAAGGTACAAGGCCTCGATATCATCTGTGAGGCATCGGCTCTTCAAGCTCGAGTCATCAACGATCTCCTCCGACTGTGTCGGATTGGAAGTCTAATTCGACCGCGGCATACAGCCGACTGCGCAGGGGCCAATTAGGGGCCCTATTTACGATTATCGTAGCTAGCCCAACCTACGGTTAGAACCTCCTTTTTATACCTACTACGCAGATATTTATATAGTTTAATTAATCTCTTTATTAACTACGGTTCGAACTAACTACCCTATAATAGGGATACTAATACTAATTAGTAATTAAATTCTATTATCGTAAATTAGTAAGGTATCTTATTATATAAAAGAGATAACCTCTTAATATTATATAGAATAGGAGATTCGTATTAATTAATTTTATAAAAGTAAATAAAAAAGGAGGCGATTCTCGAATACCGTACGGAATTAAGTAATTATAGCCTTTTACTACTTACGAGAGGTCGACGTTTATTATATTAAACTACGTTAATTAACGGAACTGCTTAAGTAACTAGCCTTTTACCGTCGCCCCGAGTAGCTTTTTTACTAAACGACTTTTCTATAGCCGGCCCGCGATTAGAAATTAACTAAGTAATAGAAGGGATCGCTAGTAAGTAATAATTACTTAACTATAATTAAGCTACGAAAAAGACTACCTAAAAGATATAAAATAGGGTACCGAGAGGCTATAAAAAATAAGATCTCTAAGGTATCTAACCCTACTACGTATAAGTAATAAGTAGGTATTTTTAGTAATTTCTTTAAAATATACGATCTTATAAGAAAGAGGGCTTAACTTCGTTAATTATACTTAACGGCCTATACGGTTCTTAATAGCCTATATAGCTCCTCTACGAGCCGCCCGGCGTCTACTTTCGACTATTCTTACGGAATACTACCTTAGAAGAGGTAGGTCGAGGAAAGAAGCTATTTAGAGATTATAGAGAGCACGAGGCTTAGGAGGCTAGAAGTGTACGGGATAGCGGAAATCGGTAATTAATAAAAATCCCGAGACTAATTATTATATCTTTTTATAGTAATATAAACGTCTACCGCTATTATTATAAAAAGGAACTATTAAAACTTACTATTTTATACTAAATAAAAAGGAGGATCTTAATAAGTATAATAGCTAGCAATTTAAAAAAGTAGTAATAATTATTAAAAATAGTAAAAACGAGAGTAGTAGCGAGATAGTAAGAGGAAATAAGAATCTCCTAAACCCTAATAAATTCGTTAAGTAATAAAAGTACGGATTTACTACGACTAGTGCGCAGATTAAATATATCCTTATTAAAATTAAATACGCTAGCGACTACTAATACGGGTATAAGCTAGAGCACGACCCTTAGTAAGTTAGGGTAAAAAAGAAGAGGACGAAACCCGATCTTAAATAAAATCCTAATCCCTTATAAGTAAGTAAATATTAACCCGGACTATTAAGGGACGTAGATATATAAAATCGTAAATTAGCTTAATAATAAGTAAATAGATGCGGTATTAATCTATTTAACTAAGTTTTATAAGAAAAAGGGGCTATAGGGGTAACCCCTATTTTATAAAATCGTAAACGACCTTAGTTACTAACTAAATAAATAGTTCGCGAGCGCAAGCTTAGGAATTATAAAAATAGTTAATAAATTCTTTTATGGGCGAGGAGTATTACTAGCGTAATTATAATTACGAGAGCTATACGAAATATTAATAACGATAATTATAGAGGAGGAATTCGTACTATAGAACTAAGTATAGGTTAATAGAGCGTATAATTATTTTAACGAATTTAAAAAAAGAGTAAACGACCTAGATTTCCTTTTTATAATTACTAACGGAAATTTATTGTCGTAAAAGGATATACCGGGGTAAAATATAGTGTTAGAAGTATAATAATTAATAATTCTACTTATTTCGATCTATAACTTATTATTACTATTAATACGAAATTCGGCGCCGATTAGCTAAAAAAAAAAAAAGTAAACGACCCGAAGTTATTAATAGTACGTAGCGACGCAGGGTTCGTATATAAATACTAAAAATCTAATAGCGAATACGAGGTAATTTATAGACTTTAAAAAGATCTTTTTAAAAAAGAAATTATACTCTGGGGGGAAGTATAAGGTCTTATAAGAAACCCTAACGATGTTTTACGATTATTATAAAAAAGTCGGAATTAGGGAATATTAGTACTATTTAGTAATTAATATCGTACTCGTAAGTAAAGCCTCTAATTATTATTACGAAGCGGTGCGTAATCTCGATCGAAACGACTTTTTTAGTATAATTAACGTAATCCGAAGCCGCTTCGAGACTTATAATAAGAACCTAGAGCTCCTATCTAAGCTACGAGCAATTTTTTATATATTTATAGCTAGGATAATAGAGGGTAAACTATAAATAAAGATCCTTAAAAAGCTTATTAATTAAATTAATAAGTTAGTAAAAACCTAGCTAAATAAGGGGATAAACGAGCGGAAAGTCGGATATTTTTATACTATAGTCTAGCGTATACTAAAAATAAAAATTACCTTATACTAAGTACTTAAAGACTACGAGACGCTCTACTCGAGGCTAAGATCAGGCTTTAATATTAAGGTAAGAATGCTATACTAAACCTATTTCTAAATATATAACGGCCCTTATTAATAATATTAGGTCGATCGAACGTATAATAAGAAAAGAAAAGAGGCTAAATACGGTAATCGCTAATAAAGAGGCCTAGATTCGTTAAATAAGTAGAGATTTAACTTATGGGTAGGGTAATAAAAGAAGTAATATTATATTTATAAAAAGGATAAATATTAGTTAAGTAACTACTCTAAAGAAGAGCGTACTAAATCGTACGAATAGTATAAAAAGTCGAGGGTAGTAAACGGTAAAACTAGCCCTCGTCGGTTTAACTAATTCTTTATTATATATAAGGGCAGATCCGGGGGTATAAAACCTAGCGACGGTAGCTAAAATAGCGGCCTAAAGTATATACCCCCTATAAAAGATTTAAAAAATAAAAAAGATCTTACCCCCTATACTAACGAATTAAATTATAATAAAATCGAAGATATTAACTACTCTTTTTTCGCCCCGTTAGCCTCTAGAGGATATACGAGGCTAAACGAATAGAGGGTAGTAAAAGCTCTTAATAAATAAGCTTTTATTTATAAATAATAAGAGAAGGTCCCTTAGATAACGGATATAGAAGTAGCTAAAAGGGCGAATTTAATAGGGCCGAAGCCTATTTTTTTAATAATTAAAGAGAGGACGCTATCTCTCTCGATATTTAAAAAAAAGGAACATAGTACTAAGTAAATCTAGGGGTAGCTAGAGGGGTCTTTTTTATACTACTTAGATCCCTTAAATACTAAGCTCGTATAAGTATTTTACGCGAGCGAAAGGTACGGCCTAGATAATTTTTATAAAATTATCCTAAATACTAGGGCATCGTAATAGTTAACTAAAAAAAAAGGGTAATTCTAAGCGCTATAAAAGATCGCGCTAGTAACGCTTAATATATTAATAATAGGTATTACGAGGATTAGTTTTGGCCTAGGTAAGGAAATTATTACCCTAGGTATAGTAAAAGTAGAGACGTACTTCGGAACGATAACTTTCTATATTTTACCCGTTAATACCCTATTTCTCTTATATCTAAAAAATATAGATTAACTAAGTATTATATTTAATAATATAAAGAACAGAATCTCTAGTAGTAAGCACTTCGAGGTAGTCGAACGACGATAAGGGCATACGTTTATAAAGCTTACTAACGATACGAAGTCGATTAATTACTTAATAAAAAATAAGCTTAGAAAACTATACCGGAGATTCGGGTACCCGTCGGTTACGAGGCTATATAACCTCTTAAAGTAATTAAGTAATAATAATATTAAAATAGGGGTGCTAGAGTAGTTAATAAAAATATATTACTAATACTAGATAAATGCGCAGAGCCTACGTAGATTTAAGTTTAAATTGTATAATAAGCTTAATTTTACCTAGGAAATCGTCGTTAATATTTTCTACTTAAATAGTTAGCTAGTACTATATATAATCGACATAGCTATATCTTTCTAAGTAGGGCAATTCTTCTAGGATTTATAAGTAAAGATAGTATAAGTAGCCCTACGAAAAAGCTAGATTGATATATACTAAGGACCGCTAAATAGTATTAGAACCGACGCTAGTACTAGCTTTAAGTTAGTAAAATTTAAGGATAATATAACGGCCTACGGTATATAGCTAAAAGTCGTACTTATTAAAGCGCACTATAGTATTAAAAAAGTAAAAAGGGTATATTGATAATTAAAAAGGGCGTTTAGAATTATTAAAAAGGAAAATCCGGATTTTATTAACAATAAATACTTCTAGATAGTACTTAAATACTATAACGATACTATAGGGCCTAACGGACTTATACTAACGCTATTAGTATTTAGAGCATATTTAAGAACGACTTTAGCCTCGCTATTATTACTAAGCATAAGCTAACGAGCCCGAGTAATTAAAAAAGTAATATAGGTATTGCGCGAGGTAAGTATAAGAAAGTAAGTTAATAAAGTAATTACTACGCATAATAGGCCTAATATAGGGGATAATTTAAATATATTACTAAATTCGGATATACGAGTATAGTGCGAAATTATTTAATAATAGGCTAGGCTATATAAGTTAATTTCTATCGACGAGCGCTCTTATATAATTACGAGAGATTGCGACTAGCTATTTAAAGTATTAATTATAGTAATTAGACCGTACTATATAGATCCTAACGAGGTAATTTCTAACTTATAAAAAGAAAAAGAGCTAGGGGAAACTATATAACCCGCAGTAGAGGTATAGGAAATTATCCTTAACGAAATCGTTATAGTAGTACTAATAGACAACGAGGAAGAGGAAATTACTAAAAGGGTACTAATACTACTGGCAAGACGTTATAAAAGACTACGATAATAAGCCCTAACGTAGCAATTTATTACTAGCGACGAAATAATTAATACCTTTTATATAGTAAAAGAGAAAGCCGATTTCGAGCTAGTAGTTAAATTACGTAAAGAAGGCATAATTATAACTATTAAAAAGCCGTATAAGAGATTAGATCTTATTAAAATAGATACTCTTTACGATCGAGGGGTTTATCGATTTATCCTATATAACTTAAAAAAATATATAAACCTTTATATATTTAAATTACGAATAGTTCGTGAGATTAAAAGGAAAGGAATACCCTAGCCGTACGAGAAGTCTAGATACGTAATCTAAGGGTACGGCGACGTCGAAAAGGCGACGCTACTTATATAATTACTTACTATATAGCGCTATAGCTAACGATTAATAATAGTACTAATAGTATTACTACGAAAGAAGGGATACGAGATTTAGAGCCGTAATATTACCTAGGCCTATACCTAATCAGCCACAGGGCTTATAAAGAAAATCCTAGCCTATTTACTAAAAGAAATAGTTAGTAAGTACCTAGAAAGCACGATTATTAAAATACTTAAGCTACTATATAAGCTCGCAGAATCGGGTACCTATTAATAAGCTACTTACTACGATTTTTATATTAATTAACTATTAATAATTACCTTTACGTACGACCCGTACTTATTAATCGCGGAGTATAAAAGCGACTAATTTAGGATCGTTAGAATATAAACCGACGATATATTAGGCCTATTTAATATTAACTTTATAAATAAAGAGGATAAGGAGCTTTAGAAAGCGGGCTTCGTAGCGAAGCTAAAAGAGGTCTTTATAATAATTACCCCCCTAGTATTTAACGGCGGGATTTTTATAATTAAAAAAGAAACCGTCGTTTTTTAATAAAAGGGGTAGGGCGAGAAGATTAACCTCGTTAATCTAAATATAACTAATATTAAAAAGTAATATAAGGCTAAGCTCGCGCGAGGGGTATATATTATAAGTATTTATTAGCCCGAGGTAACGTTTAACTATATTAAAGTAATATAAGCTATAAATCTAACTAAACGGGACGTCGAGGTACTTAATAAGCGGCTTAAGTAATAATAAATAAATCTCAATCAAAGTCTCGTTTACTACCTAATCGACTTTATAACTAGTAAGCTCTACGTCTTTATTAATAGGTTATTTATAAATAATAACGACCTTACTTCGTAATTAGGGTATATTATTATCTTAGTTAACGAGAGTATAGGCGAGAGCGAATTTACTATATATAGTAATATAATCTATTACTTATTAATTAAAAATAAGTAAGTAACGAGAAGTATACTAGCGTTAGAGGTTTATAATATAGTTAATAGCGTTAACCTCTCCTACGCAATTTTAACGACGCTAAGGAAAATTACCGATCGAATTAGCTTTTTATTTATTCTAACGGTTATTTATACTAATTCCTACTCGCTATATAAATACCTCGTTAAATTAGGAATAACGAAGGAAAAGAGGCTTATAATCGATATTATAGCCCTTAGGTAATCGTACAAAAGGCGCGAGATACTTAAGATCCGTTAGATTAATAATAAAAATAACCTCATAAACGCTTTTATAAAAGTAGTACTAAATAAGGAATTAGAGTAATTTATAAGTAGCGGAAAAGTTATTATACGAATAGAGGGATAGGTTATATAAAAAAAGTAGAGAAAAGGGGGAAAAAGAGACGACTTAGTAAACGGGCCCGAGGTCGAATTATACCTCTAACTATAGTAGTTAAATCGATAAAAAAAAGAGAAAGTTAGTATCGGATTAGAAGTCTAATTCGACCGCGGCATATAGCTAACTACGTAGGGGCTAATTAGGGGCCCTATTTACGATTATTATAGCTAGCTTAACTTACGGTTAGAACCTCCTTTTTATACTTACTACGTAGATATTTATATAGTTTAATTAATCTCTTCGTTAACTACGGTTCGAACTAACTACCCTATAATAGGGATACTAATAGACTGTTAGAAGAACCCGATAGCTAGGTCTCTATCTATATTACTCCTTATTATTATTAGACTCTTACTGGGCTGTCTTACCGCCTATATTATAAAGCTTAGAAAATACTTAAGTGCGAGCTTCTAGTGCTACTAGCCGAATCACTCTATTAGCAAGCACTAGTTACGCTTAGCTACGTTAAGACGCTTACTAGTTAATTAGGCTTTAATATCGTACTATATTTGCCTTTTACCGACTTTATAAGACGAGAGATAGAAACGCTAATAGAGTAAACTCGTATACTTACGTTCTTCGAAATTATTCGATCTCGTGGCTTTGGACTAGTAAACGAATATAAGAAAGGCTTACTAAAGACCTAGGGAGCTACCACGCTAGCTAAAATGTTTTAAAACTTATTAATATATAATCCGAGCCGTAGAGGTCCCGAAACTTCGGGTAGAGATTAATAACGATACGATATCTAGACCTAAAAGGGTTATAAATATAAGCCTTGTGCCCCTTAAAATATGGCTATATTAGGTTAACATATAGTTAAAATAAGACTCGAAGTAGCCGGATTAGTATTAAATAGACTACGAAATATATAGAATTTGATATCTTATAACCTTGAATAGATACCTACTAATTCTTACTAGCCCTCACTGTTTATTTATAGACAAGACTTACTTATTCTATACGAAGGCTAGAGTAAAATATTACTTCTTATCGCACTCGCTATATTTCTCTCTTCCTCCGGCCGACGGAGCTCGAATTTATAGGTTTACGGACCTACCGGTAGTATCTACCCAGATAGAGCCCCACAGTTAGCTAGCGCCGCGAGATTTTATCCTAAAATAGTAAGATTAGCTAGGATGTTAAACGTTAGACTAAACCCGTTACTTCTCTCTAGGGGCTCGATATAAGTCTATTTTACTCTAGCTTTTTTACTATATTAATATTTACTAGGAAGTTTATTACGTTAACCGGGCGGAGAAGATGTTAGCTAAGCGTTCTAAAGTTAGAACTTTTATGCCTACGTTAGTAATATGCTAAATAACACTTTTATTTTGTAGTAGAGTTGACTAGGACAAATTATATCTAAAAGAGGTGTATATAAGGTAACTATTAGCGAGATCCTAATAAAAACTAGCGGATTAGCGGCTAGATTAGATAGCTTAGGCCTTGTTAGGCTATGGCAAGTTGTGTTACAAAAAGCGGGCCCACTTAATATGGGTAGTATTAACTAAATCTATATCTCGTGATATACCCCCTAGATACCTAGAGCCGTTATCTATATAATAGGCGTCTATACTACGCCTTAGCCCTATAGATAGTAGCCTGAGCCCTATAAGTAGCAGACTAGTTAGAAAAACCTCTACTTATATAAAGACTCGAACGGCCGCCTCTCGCTTTTTAAGTATACGACCTATAAATAATACGGTACTTAACTATTATAATAATAATAAATAGGAGCTAGGCTTATAACTATTATAAGTTATAGCACGTAGTAATAAGCATACGGAGTATAATAAAAGTAGCTTAACTATTAAAATAGAAATAGATATAAAAAAAAGGTCTATATATACGATATTTAAGATAGATACGTGATTTAGTACGTGACGGGTACTTTGTGAGGTGCGATTACTATCCCTGTTACGTAATAAGTTACGACTAGGTATATATAGGATGTGGGCTAGGGCGGAATACGTCTAAGCTACGTTCTGACGCGATATGCGGACTTATTATACCTATGCGAGGCGGACTTAGTATGTTAGATACCCTTTCTGCCCGATTCTTACGGAACACCGGGGAGCTGGGTTATTAATGACTAAGTAAACTCTAGCTACCGATTTTTCTAAATCCCGTCCCTTAGTATAAGGTAAGATTTATAAAACTTCTTACGCGCCGACTCGCTCCGGATTACGGAGCTGCTATCACTACCCTCAGTGCCCGACTCGTTTATAATATTATTATTAGCTTTACTCCGCCAGTACATCGTTTAGAATAGCTAACTTACCTAACGGTCTTATCGCTTTCGGACCTAAAGCTAACTATACACTCGACCTTTATCCGATAGAATAGAGTATTCTTTATTACTAGCTTTCTATTCCTACTAGCGGCACCTTTATTAGGTTCTTCTCTTTAGCCTTATCTTTATATGCCCTTCTGGGGTTTAAGTAGAAACCTTAGGGGTTTATAGTAAGTATGATTAGTAGCTGTGTTTTGGAAATCGTTAGCTACGTTAGGTATTACGAGTTATAGCACGTAGTAATAGGTATACGGAGTATAGTAAAAGTAGCTTAATTATTAAAGTGGAAATGGATAAAAGGAAAAGGTCTATATATACGATATTTAAGATAAATACGTAATTTAATACGTAACGGGCACTTTATAAAGTACGATTACTATCCTTATTACGTAATATACTCCCTAATTACTACCGCTAGAGAGCTATTATACCTAAAATAGAATCTCTAAATACCCTTATAAAGGCCTAATTTAGTTAAATATAAATAAATAAAAAATAAGCGCAAGGGATATATATTTTTTAAACCGCGTTTATTATAAATATATCTTTTTATTTAAAATAAATAGAATCTTAACTTAGAATAGCGCGTATTTTATTATTTTTAGTATATAAATTACTAAGAGCAAGGCTACTTAGCTACTTTATATATATTTAAATTCTTATAGCGTTACTTAGTTATTATTTTTTTTCTTTTTTTTAACTTTTTATAATTATTATAAGTACTTCCGTTTATTATACGCGCGCGCCTATATTATTAAATTATTTACTAATTTTATTTTAAATATAAATATTTAATATATTTAGAAATAATAATAAGTTTTACGTAATTTTTATAATACTTTTTATATATATATTATGCGGTTTATTAAGAGTTTAAATAAATAATAATATTAACGAGCCCTTTTAAGTCGTTACCCCCCCCCCCCCCACCTCCCCTCTTATTTTTTTTTTTAATTTTTTTTATTTTTATTTTATGCTGTTTTTTAAAAATTTAAAAAAAAAATAAAATTAAACAGCCCTTTTTAATCTTTTCCCCCCCCCCCCCCCCCTATAATTTCTTATTTACTTATTAAAGTTTAGTTACTAAGCTCTCTTTCTTTAGTTAAGAAGATATTAAGGCTATTAATTAAAATACTAAGGATTTTATTAAGTTTAAAGCTCTTTTTAATAATTATAATAATAATAATAATAAAATAAATAATAATAATAAGAGCTCTAACGGGCTTTTACTTATCCCCCCCTCGGAGTTTAAAAATAAAAATAAGATTAGTTTAGATAATAAGCCCTTTAAAAAGGGTATATCGTATACTTATTATTTTAAGAATTTATATTTAATATTATTTTAGGGTTTAAAAAATATAAAGTTAGCTCTTTTTAAAAGGGTAGTAAGAAGTAAAAAAGAACGCTACGAAGCTAAAATACTCCCCGTAATAAGTATAGTTCTTTTTATTATTTTAGGCCTATTTAACATATACTTAGTCCTTAAAAAGCTTAAAAAAGAAGCTCTTAAAGAACGGGAGATTTAGTATTTATTTTATTTTAAAATAGCCTTTTAGTATATTAATTTTAAGGATAGTAGTTATTATTTTATAAGAAATAGTAGCCGGTATATATACTATTTTAATAGTTATTTAGCTAAAGGGTATATTAATATATTAGTCGTTTTATAGTTAATAGCCTAGGCGTTTACTAAGGTTATTATAAATAGCGCTCCTTTTTTTATAAATATATTATCCTTTTTTATTATTAAAAAGCGCACTTTTAATCATAGTTTTAATAAAATATTATTAAGCTCCGTAATATTATTTACTAAATATATAATAACTAGAGGATATATAAGAACTATATTAGTTTTTATATAAAGGACTTTTTTAATACGCGCCCCCGGTCCTTTTTTATATTTATTATAATTATTTATAACTAACTTCTTATTATACTACCCGCTTTTATATTTTAAATTATTAACTTAATAATCGTTTTAATTCCTGTGCCCCCTATTACCCTTATTATTCTTAGTTTTATAAACTTTAAAATATATAAAACGCATTTCTTAGTGCGTATATTAACCCACGTTTTTAATAATACTATATTCTTAATAATTATATACTTTATAAACTAAGAATTTAAATAATAAATATAAGCCTAGGTCTTATTTTTATATATATATACCCTATAAAATAAAGTTATTTTAGGAGTTTAAGCCTTTGGGCTATAAGAGGTTTTTATTTTATTTATTTTAGGCCTCTAGGCTATATTTTAATTTTATTTATTGTTTATTTTTAAGTATTAAGTTTTTTTAAGCGTAGCTTAAATTAATTATTTTTAACTATTTTAGCTATTTATAATAACTTTTTACGTATTATAAAAGTTAAGAAGTATATAGAAATATTCGAACTTAGCTCGTAAAAGGTTTTTAATAAGTCTATTTATTAATATATTTTATTAATATATAAATAACTTCGAAGTTACTTTTAGTATACTCTTATTTTAGTTATATATTTTATATATTAATATAATAAAGTTAAATAGCTATTCTTTTTCTTTTTTTTATAATAAGTCGAATTGTTTACTAATTATCGTAGTTAACTAACTATACTTTTCTTAAGTTAAGGGTAATATTTTTAAAAAAGCGCTTTAAAGCTATAGTTTTTTTTATAGTTTTTTTAAAATAAAAAAGCTTAGCTTTAGTAATTAACGTTATAACCGTTGCTTAGTATACTAATTTTTATTAAATTAGGCTATTAAAAAAATATTATATATCTTTAAGATAATTATTATATTACTTTATTATTTACGAAGTTAGTATTTCTAGCTAGAAATAATAATTACGTACTTAGTATATTACCATAATAAAGCGCAAAATATTTCGTTATATAGAGATATTAAATATAGTAATTAATTACTTTAATATAGGTTATGCTAAAGTTAGTTAAGAACTATAATAATTATAAGTAAATAAAAGCGACGTCTAGTTTAATTATAATAACTATATAAAGCATACTCCTAACCTTTTCTTAGTAGCTCTTTATTTCCTTTTTTATTACTTACTCTTTATTTAGTTTAAACTCTTTTTAAAAAAGAGGGGTAACTAAATATAATAAATTTATTAAGTCGAAGCGCTTAGTAACTTACTTAATATATACGTTATAAATAAAATAAACTTTATAAATAATATAGTCTTATAAAATCCGTATTTTAAAAAAGTAATTAATTAGTCTATTCTTTTTAAAATTAATATATTTTTTTATATTATTAACGATCCCCTGAGCTACTTTTTAGTTATTTTAATAGTATAGAATAATAAAGTTATTAATATAAAATACTAGTATTATTTTTTTATTTACGGTTTAGTAAATATAAATCTCTTCGTAGTTATATATTATATTTATATTTCTAGCACGTATAGCTTTAACGAGGTAATGCGGGATATTCTTATAAAGAATATAAAAAGTGAATATTTATATAGAAGTAAGAATATATGAATATAGGGGAAATAAGCGTATATAAAAGAGGTTTTTATAGTAAAGAGAGTAATATAGTTGAATTACTATATGAGAAGTTGCTTGCTTAACGAAAGGTCTAGGTAGGCAAATACACGCCTATATATAGGCATAAAAACCTCCTACTAGAATATTCCATTGCTTATTAATTATGATATAATTAATAAGCGTATACGTAAGTGAATACGTAATCGTAGTACGTAATTCCGCCTCGACTAAATTCCAGATTATTCAGTTACCTTCCAGTACTTTCCATTGCTCACGTAAGCTTATATAAGCAGTATTGCTTACATAATCAATACCTATAATAATCTACAGAAATCTTAGATTAATATGGTATATAGTTTGCTTACGTAATATTGATAATAAGGCGAATAATAAGGTAAACAAAGTTACCTTCGTAACAATAATAGCCTTATTAAGCTATTATAGAGCTTTTACTTAGAATAAAAAAAGTATAATACTAACCTTATTAAAATTTAAAATAAAATAACTAAAAACTAGGGTACTTTTATTTATATTAAAAAGAGCGTTATAAGTAAGGGTTAGTAAATTATTAATATTAAAATAGTAGCGCTTATTATAATACTAAAAAAAAGAATTTTTTTAAGTCGCTACTAAGCTCTTTAAATTTAGTATCTTTATATTAGGACTTATTAAACTTAAACTTAAAGTCGTCTTACTTATCGTTATTATTAAAAATATAATTAATAATAAGAGTACGCTTTTTAATAAGAATCCGAGTCTTAGGATTATAAAAAATAAGAGTAGTACTATATATAATAATAATATAAATAAGTACCTTATTTATTAAGAACTTAGTAATGCGTTTATAAAAAATAAGGAAAATAAAAAACTCTTAAATATATATAATAATAATACCCTTAGGAATCTTTTTATAATACTAAGCTAGAGCGTTAAAGTTATTTTATAAAATAGTCGCATAGCTATTATTATAAAAATAAGCTAGTTAGAAACGATTAAAGTAAAAAACAATCTTAGTTTTATTATTAATATTAAAAATACTAACTTAAAAAAAGAAATCTAAGTTAGTAAAAAGAAATTCGCTAAATAATCGCTAACGACTTATTATAATTAAAATTAATAAGTTTAAATACTCGTAATTAATAGCAAGCTCTTAAAAAGTAGCCTATTTAAAATAAACCTTTTTTACCTTATTACTTATTAATAAGTTAGTAATATAAGTAGTAACCTTCTCTTATATATTAATAATATAACTAAAAATATAAAAAACGTAGCCGCGCTTATAAAAATTAAAGCTACCCTACTCCTTAATATTATAAAACTCTATAAAAGTATTCTAAATAAACTAAGTAGCACTATATAGCTCCTTAAGAACTTAAAAAACATCGTTAGTTAATATTTTAATAATAGATTAGTAAAGACTTAATAACTTATAATAAAATACTTCTTCTTATTAATTTAATAAATAATATACTCAATAACGTAAGTACTAGTAATATAAATAAGCTCGTTAATATTATAATATAAGCTAGCTAAATAGCGTATATAAAGAGTACTACTATAAAGACCGCAGAAGCCCTTTTTAAAATTATATTCTATATTAAATATATCCTAAATATATAAAATAATAAATATTTCGGTAGATACTTAGTAATAGTATAATAAGAGAGTCGTAATTAAAAAACGATATAAAATTAGAATATTATAAAAAAAAAAGTATAATTATATAAAAAAGAATTTATAAAACGGTTACTAAATAAAAAGAGGGAAGAAAAAGTAAATATATAACTAATAACAAAAGAAAAATCTTTTACTATACTTAATAACTTAATAATAATAATAACTACGAGGTTAAATAGGCTTTTATATATTATAATAGTTAAAATACTTTATTATAAATATATATTACTAACTTAATAACTAGTTAGCGCGCTATTACTAAATAATAATAATAAGGTATCCGTTAAATAAAAAAATAAGAATAATATTTTATTCTTAAATAAGAAAGGATATTATTAACGCCTTATAGAATTTATTATAAATAATAACGTTAATAACTTTATTATTAATATTAAAAAAAGATATTACGTAATAACTTTAGGGACTAAAGTTATATAAGGGGGGAGTAATTATAATAAATTTAAAATATAATTAATAATAAAACGCCGATAACTTAGTAACTAGTATATAAATCGTATTATAAAAGAACTTTTAAAAAGCAGAGCCCTTATAAAGGACTTTATAAGCTTTAGTTTTATAATATACTTATACTTATATTATAGCCTTACTAGTTAAGTACTTATAGCTTAATCTCTTATAATATCCTATACTATTTTCTTTTATAGCTTTTTATTAATTAAATATAAAAGTAAATAAAAAATAGTCCTAAAAACGGTTATAGTAATTACTATCTCTTATATTTAAATATAAGAGCGTTATAAAAATATTATTATTAAAGTATTATAGAGGTCTGCGGGCCCGGTTTAAATATTTAAGACTTAATAAAGCTTTACTTAGTACTTAATAAAGTAGTTCTTATAAGCTCTGTTTTTATATAATAATAGAGGTTTATTATAAGGGTTCTTTACTAACGTCGACTTTAATATTAAGAATTATCTTTTTATAATTAGTACCTCGTTTACTACGTATTTTAGCGTTTTATTAAGAGCCGTTAAGAATTAAAAGCTCGAGAACCTCTATAATATATATAAGTACTTATAAAAAGATTTATAAACTATATAGAGCCGTTTATAACTTAGTTATTATATCCCCTTTTTTACCCCTACCCCTAAGCTCGTATAAGGGGGTTATTTTAAAAATTAATAATAATAATAAAACTATATTAGCCTCTTTCACCTTATTTATTATACTTTAAAGTACGTTTATTAGTTACTTAGCGTCCTAAATAATTAAAAATCTAATAATAATACTATCCTTAATTATAAAGTTATTTTAAATATTAATATTTCCGAAGTTTAGATCTACTTCCCCGAGTACTCGAACTAACTTATTATTAATATTAAAAAGTTCTTATATTTTTTAAATTACTAAATTTACTTATTTAATTACAATAACTTACTCCTCGTATACGGGATTATAAAAAACTTTTTTATTAAACTTAATATTCTTTATAATAAATACTTATTTAAATACGGGTATTTAGACCCTATATAAGTTATATATTTTTAGTATATATCTAACTAAGTATTTTATATACCCGCGGGGAAGTATTTTAAACTCTTTTTAATATATACCCCTTTTATAATCCTTATAAAAAAAGTATACTTAATAACTATATACGTAGAGGTTATTAAAATACGGGGTAATTAGTTTAAAATCTTATACTTAGTAACCCGTTTACTACTAGCGTTAATACCGCTTTTATTAGTTAATTTTTATTATAATAAGTAAATTTCTTTTATTAGCCTCCCGTAAGGTAATATTATAGATAAAAATTGTTATTAGTACTATTTTATTTTATAAATTCGTAAAGAGGTTCGTAAAAAGGCGTATTTTATAAGCTTTAGTAATTATAAATTAACTTACTCTTTTAGTATTACCTACGGGTTTTTTTATATATAAAAATAGAAGTTCTATTTTAATTCTTAGCTCGCTATATTACGTTTTATCTACGCGTTTAATATTTATAATTAAAAGAGCGGTCTTATTATTATTTTTAAAAAAGTAAATTAGAGTCCTTTTTTAATAACGAATCGCTACTTTAAAGCTTTATAATATAAAAAGCACTTCCTTTTCTATTTTAGTCCTTAAAAAGAACCCCCTAAGCTACTTATTATATTTATTAGAAATTATAAGTATATATTATTATTTATTAAGAGATAGTTCGAAGTAAAAGAGATCTTAGTATATATAGTACTATAGTTATAAAGCTCTTTTTAAGAGTAGTCCTCTTAAGACTATTATTTTAACTTTAGATAATATATATACTTTATACTTAACTTATAATAAAAGTTTAATACGTATACCTCGAGTCTTATATAGTAATTAATAAAAAGTATTAAGTCTAAAATAACCTATTTTAAAGTACTAAAAGAGCGCGCTATTAGACTTTTTATAAGTACGTTAATATAAGTAACGGAATTTTTTATAGCTAATTAGTAATATAATATTAGCTAAGCTTTATAAGATATGCTTAAAGTTTATAAAAAAAGGATAGGATTAAAGGAGCTTATATTTAAAAAAGACTAGATTATTTTTTTAAATAAGCTACTTTTTAATAATACTCTTATAAAGCGTTCCCTATTATAAAGTATAATCTAAACCGTAGTACTAGAGTATGCTTTTATTTAGTAAAATCTCTAAGATTATTTGTTTTTTTATTTTTGCCTTTGCTAGCTGCTCGGGCGATTCTCGATATCGATTATACGGTAGTAATACATAGTATTAATAGATACTCCCACTGTCTCGATAGATATCTCTAAGATTATATTAATATAAAATCCCTTAATATAAGCGACGTTTTAGAGCTTCAAATCGTAAGTTCTTTTTTTTTTAGGTCCGTCTAAGACGCCCTTTATAATATAAGTATTACGTATAATAATAAATAATATAATAATTCCTAATTTAATATAGTCTTTATTACTTAATAATACATAACTCTTAGGTTTAAATAGGCTCTTATTATTAATTAAATATATTATTTTATAACTATTTATTACTATCCTCTAAGAAAGGGGGTAAGTACTACTTATAAGGGTACTAAAAATTATATTTATTTCTAAGTCCTAACTTTTTATAAATATAGCGACTACGTAGCCCTCGTTTTAGTTTATTAATAAGCTCGTTATAAGTTAATTAAAGGATCTTTTTAAAAACCTAAGTTTCTTAAGGGTTCTATCGTTCTTTAGTTAACTAGCTTTTTTAAACTTATTATAAAATAATGTTTATTTACTTAATTTAATAATAATAAAGACTTTTTTTATATAGCTCCTTAGTATTTATATTAATAACTTATTAACGTTTTAGTTTATAAAGACTTGTTTTAATTTTTAATATACTATAGGGCGCTATAAGTATACGTAATTATAAGAGTATATAATATTACTTTTATTATTTATATCGTTAACTAAGTTAGAGTATTTAATAAAAATAAAATAAGCCCCTTTTTAATTTAAAAATCGTTTAGTATATACGTCCTAGGTTACTAAGCTAAATATATATATAATCTCCTCGAGGGTTCTTATATACGTTCTAAAAGCTATTAATTTATTAAAAGTCTTATATATATATTAGCCTTATATAAAGTTAAGTCTAAACTTAATTATAATTAAGAAGTTAAGTACGGCGATCTCTTTACTAATTTTTAAAATATTATACGTTTTAACTTAGAAATAAGTAAACTATTACTTTTTATATTAATATTAAGGGTTAATTCCGGTCCTCGCTTTATTAAGGGCTTATTAATACTCCTCTCGAACTATATTCCTTATTACTAATTCGGAGGGCGCAAATTCTTATTTTAAATATTTAATAATTTACTATATACTAAACTTAGTACCGTTTTTAGTAGCTTTTTAAAATACGTATTTATATAATATAGCGTTAACTAATTTTATTAATTACTAAGTAAGGACTTTAATATATATATTAATAATATTACGTTTATAAGCTATAAGTTACTTATATTTAGTATCGAGCTCTTATTATTTTTAAATACTCTTAAATATATAAATCCTTTTTATAAATACGGTATAAAAATAGATTTGTTTATATAAAATAAATAATATAATTAGTTTTATAAAAAAAAACCTAGCTTAGTTCTATAAGTTATTTATATTTAAAAAAGTTAAAAAGTTCGTACTAAGAGTTATATTTAAAAACTATTAATAAAGGATTTTTTAGTTTTTTAGTCGTTTTTAAATACTTTATAACGGGCTTAATAAGCTCGTAGTTTTTTATTATTATAGGTTATAACTAATTATTTAAATTTAAAAGTAAAATAAGTATTATAAAGAGGTTAAGGAATACGTTAGAATTTAAAACGTTTAAGTCGACGTATTTTTAAACCCTAACGCCCTTATTTATAATATAAAGTACGTTAAACTATTTAATTTAATTATCGTAACTAGTTAATTTAGCTTAGGTTAAAATAAGTATAAATAAGTTAGTTATTTTAAAAAGATTATAAAAATCGTATTAATAAGTACGTTATTATAATATAAAATCTTAATTAAGAGCTAGGCTTATAATTATTATAAGTTATAATACGTAGTAATAAGTATACGGAGTATAATAAAAGTAGCTTAATTATTAAAATAAAAATAGATAAAAAGAAAAGGTCTATATATACGATATTTAAAATAGATACGTGATTTAGTACGTAACGGGCACTTTGTGAGGTGCGATTACTATCTCTGTTACGTGACATTAGGAGACTCTTTATTTACGACAACCCATTTGACTTTAATGGGTTTCTCATGCAAATCAGTCAGTTTCTGCCCTCCTTAGGGAACTCTGCTTGAGTTGCCTGGTTCACGTGAATGATCTTAGAGCTAAAACTTTTTTTAGTTTGTATTACAATAGCTCCGGTCTTCTTCTCTGCCGCCATTTATGTGACACTTTCTCAGACGTAAGAGCTTCCAGAATACTCGTAGCCTAAGCTTTGGATACTAAGTAGGCCTTCCTTAAGCATCAACTTCCTCGATCGATCGATTTCCCGATTTCCACCTCGCCTCTACTACTGGACATTCATCCCGATAGACATTGTCTCCTTGATTCTCCAGGCTGTAGGAGGCGCGATGTCCTCCGTCAGCACGACGAAGGAGGCTGCGGACCGAGGCGTCAAAATTTCACTCGCTGGACTTGTGTTACAAGTTGTCTCGCTTGCGGCGTTCTGCGGACTTTTTGGAGACTACATGATCGCTTACAATCGATCGAAAACTCGTCCTCTGATGAGTAGGAGACTCGTGGTCTTCCTAACTTTCCTGAGCCTTGGTACCATGTTTGTACTGCTGCGTTGTGTCTATCGAATCGTGGAGCTGCATGAGGGCTACTTCAGTCACTGGTTCCGAGACGAAACACTGTTTATCGCGTTAGAGTCAGCGTAAGTGACCCTTTTCTATGTCTGACAAGAGTGAGTGCTGACATTGCCTAGCGTTATGGTTCTAGCCGTTTTTTCTTTGTTAGTCGGACACCCGGGACTTGTATTCAATAAGAAGGAGAGAGAAAGACTTGACGCAAACAATGCGCTCAATCCAGAGTCAAGCGAGGGCGGTGGTAGCAATGATAAACCCGACAACAACGCGGTCACAGATGGGAGCGATACTTCAGTCAAAGATCCGGCGCCAGCAGCAGCTAGAGAGAAGTCAGCCTTGTCCGCAAGCGTCTAGAAGGCAATGTGTCACAAGTAGAAGTTATAGATGAGACAAAGAGATGGGCAGAACTTTGTTAGAGAAAAGACATATAGGATAGAAGTAATTGTCTTGCGACTACTATATATATTAATGGCACCTGCTTTAGTATACTACCTACACTTAGCACCAGATGCGACGTGTTCTTGAAAAGCTTGCTGGGTCACCAGTGACCAGCTTTCCCCTCCCCATGTCAATGTCAGTGTATCAATTTTCTTGCAACACATGCACGGACGAGGGACAATCATCCGAACATGGTCATGTGTCGAGCCTTGACAAAGATGATGGTTCCTCGGGCTCTCAGTCTGATGCCTAAAATCGGTCATTGTTAGCCTGAATCTACCTTAGGTAGAATCAGCTACTGATCTAAATCGGCCGACCCAACAAATCCTTTTGCCATAATGAATAATATTGTCCAGCAGAAAGAAGTTTGGGAATTTCAGAATCTCAGACGGTGTAGGTGCATTGAGTTCCATGCCACAATCCTGGAAGCTGTTCAATTATTAGGTCTGCTATCAATAACACATCATGTTCTTCAGAGGCCCTTGACAAATTGTAATGCATTCACCGCTAGAAGCTTTCTTTGTTTATTTACTTTCGTTCTCCATGGTAGACGGGGACTCAACTTGTGGTAGGTACTCCTAGTATATCAAAAAGAGCACCATTGTCTCTTCCGATCTGCTGGATTGATTTCTAGGGGTATACACTCTTCTATACCATTTCATGAGCAGTAGATATGATAGGAGCCCAGCTCAAAGTCTCGAGCTTTGCAAGGTACCAAACTGATCATGTTGATTGCGCAGGTTTTGCAAATCTTGTTGCACTTTCCGCTGCTAAATTGGATTGCTCGACGTGACTTTTGTATTGATTCTTAGCAGCTAGTACGTCTTCATACTTGTTGTTGAAAGATCCACGGCGATCGGCATGACTTGGTGGAGGTGTTAGCAATATCATGCCTCAATGTCGACTACCAAATCACTCACGTCTGCGCGTTCGAGCTTGCTGTGCCAGCCAGTGGTGCTAGGATCTGGTGGCTTTCGACGCTTTACTTAAAGCCATTGATTGTGGTGCCATTGGGAATCTGTCCAGGAGGATAGGGTCTTCTTAATCCTAGCGGATGAGCTTTGTTTTTGTATGTGGTGTTTGATGCCTTGGTTTCTGCGTGCGCATGCTTGTTTCGGGGTCTGGTATCAAGCTCGTGGTCGGTCTGGGCTATGATAGGGTGTAATGTGGCTGAAGCTCCGGTAGTCCATAGTCTTGCTGATAAGCCGCGAACAGTGATTTGAGTTGGTAATTCTGCGGCGGACTGGCAATAGAAACAGAGATATACAATATACGAATGCGTGTTTCCTCAAAAGAAGGAGAGAGGACGCGAAAGCTGGTGACAAGTTTATGCAGCCACTCGCCATGAGGGTGAAAGGGAAGTCTTTGACTTGAGAGCTGGAGAAGGCCCTGTTGCCATGACTTTCACCTCGATGAGAGACGAAGACTAATAAATAGAGCTACGGTAAAAGTATTGTAGTGAATGTGGCTGTTGGCAACGGTCTATTGCACGCTAACTGACAAACATCACTGTGATAACTGGTAAGTGAAAGAGAACCTAGCTTTGGGGGTATCATTAGATGAAAACAGGTCTGTAGATTTGTCGTGATCAAACACGTGACGGCTCGTAGACAAAAAATAGGGCGTTGTTCGCGTCTCAGCAGCTGGCGGTCGGTCTGGTGGTCGGTGAGGTGAATGCCGTCAAAGAAGTGAGCACCCGCCTACAGTGAGTACGAGACAAACTTCCTTCCCATTACTTCTTCACCCTTGCCGCCCACCCGAATTCCCTTTCACATCACTGAGTCTTGAAAATCCATTGGCCTTCTCTCTCATTCCCGCTTTGAATCTTTGGTTTTTTTTTTGGTTTTTCTTTTCGTTTTCGCTTTCCAGACAGAATCGCGGTCGCAGATCGTGGCCGACGTGAGAATGCCTTCGATTGCAGACATTCCTTGCGAGCTGATGACATCCATTCTGCGAAGCCTGGACGATTTTGAGACTCTTATCTCAGCTTTGCTCGCATGTCGCCATATTTATTCCTCCTTCAAGCAGATCGCTGGCACTGAGTTGGCCATTCTTCGTCGGAAAATCGGGCTAGACCTACTCCCATATGCCGTCGCGTCTTTGGAAGCGTCAAGACTAAAGCCAAGCCCAGGTGACGATAGTTCCATCCGCGCCTTGCTCGACCTACTCTACGATAACCCTTCACAGTTGGTGGCCAGAACCGCTTCGATATCTTCAGAACTCTTGCGAAGCATGTCGCGCAAGCATGACTGGGTGACTACTCTAGCACTCAATTATGCGGCAGAAGCTAAAATTCACCTCGCCTCTGACATCGCAGCATCACCAGAGGCCGTCGATCTGTCTCCTTCCGGATACGTCCGCTTCGATGGGAGATTTGCTCTTCCACAGACATCCACCGTGGGTGAACGAACAACCTGGCTGCGTACATGACTTCATTGAGGACAAGTTTCTTGAAGGTAAGTTGCTTGGGTACCACAATCTGTTCCGATTCATTCACCCATATATATTTGACCAGCTTCCATCGACGTCCTTGCCCACGATGTCACCCTCGGCGAATATGAGATCGACTATTTGACAACCGGCGGAGATAACATGATGATACAGTCATGGGTTAGTACTCTCTACCAATCGTGAAACTGAATACGTTTCTAGTATGCGACTGTGCTACTGATTGGATGTCATAAAGCTCTCTCACGGACTCGACTTCCTCCGTCGTTTGATATTGAGAACGTCTCGAGAGTCTAAGCGAGTGCTACATGAATAGGCATTCAATGCCGGCACGACTAATCTTCCCGATGCGGTTGGGTGTATCATGGATGACCATGCTTACAACAACACCGACTTAGAAGACTTCAGTGCATCTGAGCTTGCGACGATAATTCCCGCCTGCGAGAATGTTTGCAACAAGGACAAGGGCCTTACGCGGGTTGGTATGAGGCTAACACTTTTGTGCCGCCGCCTTGCTGGGTCTACAGACCCGAGAATAGTTGGCTGAGGAGACGTGTATACGTCTTTGGGATTGGGTCTACATTCGAGGGCCCGACGTTCTGAAGCTGTTTGCCATCGCCAGATGTGAAGACGATGGCCCTTCCGCTGAAGCATTGGAGGAGATGGAAAAATCCTTCAAGCAGAGATCCTTGATCTGGCAAACATCGACCATGACGTCTTGGAGCAAAGGATACACCAATCACAATCTTTAGCCAGGCCAGTAGCGGGATGCTCAATAGCATGTCGCAGGTTCTGATGGTTTACCAAGTATGTAGCAAGGCAAGAAACCATAGATCATGAACATGAAATCCAAAAGATATTCTCCTGTGTATCGCGCAGCTTCCGATCACATTTGGGTTGAAACGACAGCTTGGGAACTAGGAGATGAAATCGACATGTCGGAACTGGCCATGGTCAAGCAAGCAAAATGTCGCATGCAGTTGAGTTTAGTTCAGAGAGGTTTACACATCGGACGTGGGTCCGGACCTTCAAATCGGAATGAGCTTAGTCATGCACCGGTCCTCGGTGAATTGACCCCAACGTTCACCGAGACGAGAAGCTCCCCAAAAAAGCACACGAGCTAGATGAAACAACGTCACCGGCTGGCCATTGCAGCCACATGTCTTCTCATATCAAGCTCTCGCGGCTAAATCTGCGGCCATTGAGCTCAAGATGCAGCGCGCAAGCTACGCGACAGCAGAGACGATCTCACCATGACTTCAATCACTTCGTGTGTCGGTCAGGTACGAGGCAGCTCACCCATCCCTCCTCGATTGTGCCAGAGCTAATAGGAAAGCCGCAGACGCCTCCGAAGCTGCACTCCAATCGCCGAACAAATTCAAGTTAGCGGTAAAGGACAATATCGCGACCGAAGGGCTGCCGACAACATGCTCCTCCGCCATCCTCTCCTCCCACAAAAGCCCCTACGAGGCCACCATCGTGCGCCAGCTCCGGAAACGAGGTGCTCAAGTCGTAGGGAAGACAAACATGGATGAATTTGGCATGGGATCCCACTCGCTAAACTCGATCCACGGGCCTGTACTCAATTCGCTGTCTGCGACGCCGACCTCTGCTGGCGGAAGCTCAGGAGGCAGCGCGGTTGCGGTTCAGACTAGCGAAGCGGACGTCGCGCTCGGGACGGATACGGGCGGTTCAATTCGCCTTCCTGCGGCGTACTGCGGTGTGGTTGGATATAAGCCCTCCTATGGCATGCTGTCGAGGTTCGGGGTTGTTCCGTATGCGAACTCCTTGGATACCGTTGGTCTGCTTGCTAGGGATGTTGATGTTATCGAGGATTTGATGTTCAGCACGGGACTGGACGCGGAACATGACTCCCAGGACCCGACATCCTTGTCAAAGAGCTTCCGAAAGAAGCAGCAGAGTCAAGCGGCCACTGGTCGGTCACGGCTACGCATCGGCATTCCTCTAGAATACAATATCGAGGAATTGGATCCCAAGATCAAAGCAGCCTGGTCTGACGCAGCAGACCTTTTGCAGAAATCCGGCATAGAGGTGGTTCCGGTATCATTACCGTCCACAAAGCACGCTCTATCAGCATACTACGTCATCGCACCGGCAGAAGCATCTTCCAACCTCGCCAAGTACGACGGCGTCCGCTACGGCACCCGCGGCGACGAGAGCGATGGCGCTGGCGAGGTCCTTTACTCCAAGACTCGCGGTCTTGGCTTCGGCGAGGAAGTCAGACGCCGCATCCTCCTCGGCGCCTACAGCTTGAGCTCCGAGGCAATGGACAACTATTTTATCCAAGCCCAGCGGGTGCGCAAGCTCGTGCAGCGAGACTTTGACCGCGTCTTTAGGCTGGAGAACCCCCTCTACGACGAACAGCAGTTCGACTTGAGCGATATGAAGGATGAGGTCGAGCTTCAGGATAAACTCGGCCCTTCGCAGGTGGACTTCTTGTTGTGTCCTACTGCGCCGACGTTTGCACCGCGTATTGAGGATATCAAGCGGCAGACACCGGTGCAGATATACATGAATGATGTCTTTACAGTGCCGGCCAGTCTCGCTGGGCTGCCGGCCATCAGCATCCCTACCAAGATCAAGTCGGAGGATGAAGAGGTGGACGGTAGCCGGCGTGTCGCGGGTCTCCAGCTGATCGGTCAGTACTGGGATGACAAGCGGTTGCTCAGCGTGGCCAAGAATCTCCTTAGCCAGTTACCTGCTTGATCATAAGTCAATCGCCAGAAGGCTGGCAAGCACTGTGTAAGAATAATCGTCGCCGTGTGAGAGGCGGCGCTCTGGAAAAGTGTACTGTACAGTAGAATACAAATGGAATATACCCTGGGGGATCAGCCCACTCACCCTTTCATCCGATACCTCAACGCCACGAGAGAAGCCCCTATAGGTCTACTCACTTCCATTCTCGTCACCAGCACAGCAGGCGCCCTCTAGGTCGGGGGGGGTCAGGTCAAACTGTGGCGTGGGTGGTGGAATGGTTAATGGTCACCAATTATTCACGCCAACCAGCCTACTCGACGACAGGCTTAGCGAGTACCCGAGTTCGAATCCCAGCATGAGCGCCAGAGATGTAGCCCCCAGTTCAGCACCGGGGGGGTGAACTCTTTTGTCTTTTGCATCTCCAAATGATTAGTCATTATTGTATCATACGTTGATGAGATAGAGATTCCTCGAGCACTAAAGTCCATCTGCTTCATACATTCAAACCATGCTTTTGTCTATTTCGTACTCTGCTCGGTAGGAGCGAGAGATTGGGTATCATTCTTCGCCATCGCCATATACTCAAGGTGACCGGTTTCTGCTTCTAGACCTCGATCTTGACCTCGAACTTACCACATCCATCGGCTCCCCAGCAGCACTCCTATCCTCCGCCACCTCCCCTTCCGACTCGTCCGCCCCATTCTCTCCCGCATTCTCCTCCCCATTCTCTTCCTCATCATCCAGGAGCTCGTCAATATCGCCCAATGGACTAATCCTCTCCTCAAGCTCGCCCAAATCCACCAAGTCAACCCTTTTAGGCAACTCCCTGAAACTCGTCGCGCACACCCTCGTCTTGGTCAACAAATCATCCACAAAGTCATCCATAAACGTCAAACTCGTCCCCGCCCTCCCCTTCCTCCTCAACTTCCTCCGATCCTCCAAGAACGGCTCCAGTAAAAGGTACACATCCTTCGCCTTCCTCGTCATGCGCACGTAGAAACACGCCAGCGCGCGCAGGTACTTGAACTTGTCCCCGCCGAACCTCAGGTACGTCTCCAGCACCTCGTCCGACGGCGCGAGCTGCAGCAGCTTGAAGGCGAGGCACAGGAACGGCGTGGGCTTCTGCGTGACGCCCGAGGTGCCGCCTATAAACGTGACGTGCTCCACGACGCGGTCCACAATGTCGGCCTCGTTGACGGCGAAGCACTGCTCTTTGTAGAAGTAAGAGTCGATGATGCGCTCGCGGACCGCCTTTTCCATGATTGTCGCCGGGTTCTCGCCGTTGGGGGCTAGGGAGGCCGAGGAGCCGCGTTCGTCGAGGAAGCGCCGCTCGTCGGCGTAGACGAGGTCGGGTTTGCTCATCTTTGCGATTTGTGTCTCTCTTTTTCTTTCGGTGAAAAGGGCAATACGGTGTCGTCGTCGAGGTTACGGTGTACGGCTTTGCGAATCGATTGTGATGCGGGAAGTGTCGATGGAGATTAGGATTGTGTGGAATTGAAAAGTCGCGATTTGTCGAGGGTAGCTCTTCGGGTAGTGGGGTGGGCAGTGATGCGACGGGAGCTTTCACGAGTGACGCAGGTTGGAAAAGTTGGGAGGTCGTTGCGGAACTGAAAAGGCGCTTATCGATTGTTGCCGTGCGAACCAAGTAAACAGCCCACTTCCAAGTTCACGCTCACGTCGCGCACCTCCAACGACTGCGACGCTGGCCAAGGGTGAAAAGCCGACGCCATCATCGAAGCTCTAAATCATCCTCAAATCATTCAAACCATCTATGAAAATCTACTTGAAGTGTTGAAAATATCAAAAACGACCATATATTCATCACAAAATTCCACAGTTTGCTGCCATGGTGCTCCTCACCTCGTCCCAAGTCTCCGTCCTCATCTCCTCAGCCATCGGTAACACCCGCCCTTCCCCCCGTTCCCGCATTCCAGTCCCGCACCCCCAAATCAAACAGAACAAACAGGCTAACCTCAGCAAATGCGTTCCTGCGCGCGAGGCGGCAAGCCGCGTTTGCGTGCAAACGCATTTTCCGTAAATCCAACAGTCGTCTCATGTACCGCGGCCCTCTTTCTTAGTGGCTACGTAATCCAGCAGCGCACGCTGAGCCAGCTGCGCCAGGCCATCAAACCCGAAACGCGACCCTCTCCAAAGGCGTCGTACTACGTGCCCGAGCATCTCAAGGACGCAGCAGGCAACGGGCAGAATGTGCCGCTCTACGGGGGCGCGAACGGGAAGCAGGAGCAGATCATCATCGAGGTGAACCCAACGGTGCCCGACAAGCAACAGCAGGAGCAGCCGCAGCAGCAATCAAAGAAACAAAAGGCCGGACAAAAAGCAGCGGGATGGACGTCCGACATGTGGCAAAAGATGATGGGGCCGTCGGAAAAGGAGGATAAGGGCGGAGTCAGCAGGGAGGACTTGGAGAAGATGGACGAGAGGGAGAGGAATATCAACGGGTGGAATGTCAAGGACCAAGCGAACCCGGACCCCGAAGCGTCGAACCAGAAGCCCATCAGCCGGGCCGAGAGACGGCGTTTGATCAAGGAAGAGCTGAGGCGGCTGTCGGAGAGCGAAGAGAGGGTGTACTACCAGCGACGATTGTGGTAGATATGACGTTGGGATGGGATATATATGGGACATGAATTGCGGTTTCCATGAGTATACATATGGGAACTTTGGCGTTGTTGAGGTTTTTGGGAGATTGATTATGAGGGATGTTAACGAATTCGATATATATAGGTCAATTATGTATACTCATGTAGATAGGAGACGTCGCATCGGAGCAAACGAAACTAAAAGATGTTGCTGGACCCGATCAATATGAGCGTTTATATTGATGTGCCGAGAGGACTACCTGAAATCCACATACCAAACGATCATTTTCGTCAAAGTCAACCCCACCACGGCCCGCGAGCCGGATTCATGCCTTCGTCAGCGTTGTTGAATCATCATGTCTCTCCCAATGTACCCTGAACGCCAAACCCCAAAGCAATGCGATCTCAAACGCAGCCAACGCCTATTCTTTTCCTTCATGCTCACGTAGCTTAAGCGTGGCGGTTGGCGGCATCTTCGAATGCCTCTCTCTGCATTCTCTCCAACTCCTCGAGGGGAATCTGGCTGTTTTGGAACTTGTTTGCCTTCTTTTCACGGCCCTGTATAGGTTGTCAATGACCAAATGTTCTTGTGTGTGTGATTGTGTGCTGGGTGGCCCAAAGTCTCGACATACCTTTTGCACTTCTTTGTGCTCTGCGGCGGCCTCTAGCACGGCCGGGACGTAGTCTGCGAAACCCAGTTGCTCGAGGGCCTTGGTGATGTGGTCGCACGCGATGGTCTTCTTTGCCTCCTTCTCTGAGATCTCGTTGGCTTCCGAGGAGATAAGGGTGATGAACTCGACGCAGCACTCAATAAGCAGGTCACGAGCCTCCTTGGCGAAGGCAACGCCAGCTGAGGGCGGCAGAATCTCGGTGACGATCTTTTGGACGGTGGCTGTGTGGCATGTTAGCTTGAAATTCTCCGACCAAGCGAGAGCAAGAGATGCACCACGAGAGCGAGCATCTCTTGGGGGTGGAGTCACGTACCCTTGGGCAAGGACAAGTCATCGTTGCCTAGTAAAGTCATGTCAGCATTTCAGGTTCAAGAATCAGGCTGAGCGAACCCCGAAAGATACCCAGGCAGTATATACGCCCGTAAGTGTCCCTTACACTGAACGACATGTTGGTTGTGAGGAAGTGCAATGAGACCGTCGCATGATACAGACAAAGCTGCGTCATGCAACGTCATTTACATGGACCATCGGTAGGGTTGGGGTGCTCTTGCAGAGAATGCGCATGTCGCTTTGTAGGCCCGGCAGTGAAGACCAGGCAGGCACACGGGCGGAGCAAAGTAGAAGCCTCATGAAGAGCGCCCGAGTGCGAAAGGAAAGGATGAACTTCACTTACCCGCAATATCGTGATCAGACATGGTTGTGGTATGAGACGACGGTGTCGATGAAACTGGAAAAGTTGGCTAGATTGAGAAACGTGGTCGATTTTGTTTGCTTTTCAACAAGTATTAGGCTTTGGCCTTGGCAGAGATGAGAGACTGCAGGAAAGAGTCGTGATATTCTTGTGTCGACTGTTGACTTATACGGAAATTGGTAGTTGGTGGTGAAGAAGACGCGGTGGCGGGGTGGACGTGCAATTTGATTAGGTAGGCTAATCGCCGACTTTGTAGGTCTGGCTCACTCAGTCTCCGGCCGTGTGTTTGGTGGGGTCTTTTATGCTCCTTGGGATGCGGGACATCGAGTGCATTTGAACCCCCCGCGCACCTTGAGGAAGCAGGGGCCACTGAGCCACAGAGTGAAGGCTCAGTCACTGCCTGGTCCCGCCTTGGTGGGGCGCACTTTTTACACCACAGTCGAATTCCATTCAGGGACGGGACAGCGGTGCGCCGGCGAAAGATACCTCCGCGGCTCCGCGATGCACGGACCAACAGACCCCAATCACTCCAAATTTTTTCTTAGCCTTAAAACACGAGATATTCTGCAATGGTTCAGCCTCTTCTTCTTTTTCGCATCAGCAAACAGCAGAGCTCAGAAAATAGCCATGCGTTCTTATTTCAGAGCAGGCGGCGGCTCTGCTGAATGCTTGGATTGAACTTGGTAGGTCTTTCCCTTCCCTCTTTCCCGCCCTCCCCTCGATATGATGAGTCTTGTTGTCGCCCCAAACTTACGAGGAATAACTCCCCTCATAGTGGTGAATGACCTTCCTGCCAAACGGAAACGCCTGATCTGTCACCATGAATCATTCTTTGTCTGCAGTTCTAGCCTTTAGATCGCATTGCTAACAATGATTTCAGGAAGTGCAAGCGCTTACTACCAATTCAATCGATTCACTGCTATGGCCGAATGCGCCAGCAACGATGGACAACTCTAGATACTGAACAGCCGAGTCGCACGGCTTGAGAACCTGGGTGCCAGACAATGTCTGCTAGTGTGTCCGTTATTGCGGGCTTTGCTCACCATATCATGCCCGTAGATCTCCAGTTCAAGGTAAGCCGCAAACGCGAGAATTTCTTTCCAATTTCGCCTGTAAAGGTTTGCCAGTGATGATGAAACATATTCCATGCTAATCCTGAATAAACAATGTGGAATAACATATGAGCTTTTCATCTTTCATCTGAGGCATCTTGTTACCAATGTTTTTCTATCTACACTTCTATGGCAAAACAGTTGCTAACAATCAATTTCTAGTGAACTTCTCTACTCCGCATCATGATACGCTGAAAGCTCTCCGGCTTGCCACTTGAAGTACTTGCCCGAAAGGTCGTGCTGAGGCTTGACGACGAACCGCGCCATGACGCTGCCGGGCTGCTCAGGCTTGAACAGCTCTCCCCTGTCGAAAGCAGATACGAAAGAGGTGTGGTCCTTGTCGGCCATGTGCCCGGCTCCTGTGTCGCGGATGACCTTTTGCATGGCTGTGTTGACGCGGCCTGGGCTCATGGCGATGCTGGTGATGTCAGGTTCCTCTACTGCCAAGTATGCAGAGAGGTGGTTCATGGCGGCCTTGGAAGTCCCGTAGGCTCCCCATGCGGCGTATGCGCCAGTGGCTGCGCCGGATGACACCCAGAGGACGCAGCCCTTGGACTTGCGCAGCCCGGACAGAGATGATTGGACCTTGACATGATCAGGTTAGAGAGTAGTAGATAAATGAATCAGAGTTTTCACTCACCAATGCGAGCCCACTAAACACGTTGATGTCGTATGCCTTTTTCCATTCCTCGATTGAAGAGTCTGCTATGCGGGTGACGGGCTCCAGGACGCCGTGGTTGATGACAAGTCCATCAATCTTGCCAAAGGCCTTGACTGCAGCCTCGGCGATCTTTGGGATTGTCTGCATTCATTGTCAATTCTGAAATCTTTATCGGAGCCATGTTTTAGTCCTACCTTGAGATCCCCCAAGTCTCCGGCAACATACTCGACCTGTCCGGGATGAGCAGCCTTCAGAGCCTCCAACTGATCCTTGGACCTCGCCGCCAAGACAACCTTGTGGGATTCCTTGATGAGGTGCTGGGCGATGGCAAGACCAATGCCTCGGCTGGCTCCGGTCACGATAATCACCTTGGAGGACATATTGTGTGCTATGGTCTGCTTTGCGAGAGATGCAAAGTTGAGTTTGGTGGCTGTTCCCAGGTTTATTTCCGACTTATGATCAAGGAAAGGGATGCAGCAAGCGGGACAAGTAGAAAATGACTCTGCAACGTGAAGATTGACCGGGAGGCTTGCGCCATTCCGATGCAGCGTAGCGCTCTTGCTGTTTCTGCCCTTGTGCCGTGGAGCGGGGCGTGGACCATTGAGTGTCCTTATCTTATCAGGTTGGCGGGGTCGAGAGCTCTGGTCTGCTTGAGCTTGAGCTCTCATGACATAACGTCATTGTTCGAGATCCGATCTTCAAGCTTTGTGCTTCACTTCAACAGTTCACAAGGCCTTGTCTCTTCACAATACTGTGACAATGAGCTCAACCGTAATACTTGGTTCTGGCATTATCGGCCTATCAATCGCATATTACCTAGCAGACCATCAACCAGGCTCGACAATCCACCTCGTTGACCCTTCACCAGAGCTGTTCGCCTCAGCTTCAGGCTATGCAGGCGGCTTCCTCGCAAGAGACTGGTTTTCACCTGATTCAGCCTCCCTCGGAGCGCTGAGCTTTGACGAGCACAGGACGCTCGCCGAAGAGCATGGTGGCAGAGAGAAATGGGGATGGTCCACGAGCACCACATTCAGTCACGCAGCAGCACCCGTAAAGAAGGGCAAGAAAGATGCTGGCTGGTTACAGGACGGCGGTAGCAGAGCAGAGGTCGTCGAAGCCGTCGAGAATCCAAGTAATGGGCCACCGTGGTTGAGGAGGGAGCATGGCGATGACGTGCAGATCATCGGGGATCCAGAAACCACGGGCCAAGTGTGCGTCTCCAGTCCAGCTTCATGCACTCATGCACTCATGCACCCACATGATGCACACACCATCTCCTTCTCTCTCTAGCAAGCCACTTCAACATGCTGGCTGGGCATGAAATCTGACTGCAATCACCAGGGATCCCCTCCGCCTATGCCACTTCCTTCTCGAAGAGTGCAAATCTGCCGGCGTTCGCGTCCACCACCCGGCCACAGTCCTCTCCATCCACACCGACCTCCGCGATGAGCTCTCATCAGTCAGGATAGGAGAAACGACATCCTCCACAGAGACAGACGTCCCTTGCACCCGCCTCATCATCGCAGCCGGCGCCTGGTCACCTCGCGTCTTCTCACAGCTGTTTCCCGGCACATCATTACAGGTGCCCATCTCCAGCCTCGCGGGGTACTCGCTCGTCGTGAAGCCAAAGCCTAGCCCCCCAGAATCGAGCTCTGGGAACGTCAAGGCTACGACAGCCTGCCACGCCATATTCAGCACCGACGGCGCCGGCTTTTCGCCGGAGCTATTCTCGCGGGGCGGAGGCAACGTCTACGTTGCCGGCCTGAACTCGCCATCCACCCCTCTCCCATCTCTACCAGGCCAAGCGCCTATCTCCGCTGAAGCCATCGCCAAGCTCAAGAGCGCGGCGACGCGCATCATCACGAACAGCAACGACAGCGGAACGGATCTGGAAGTCGTCCGAGAAGGTCTCTGTTTCCGCCCGGTGACGGACTCAGGCGCTCCCATCCTGACCCGGATCCCGGACGACCAGCTCGGGGGCGTCGCGACGCGCACCGGAGCCGAGGGCGGTGTATTTCTCGCGGCGGGATATGGGCCTTGGGGCATCAGTCTGAGTCTCGGGACGGGCAAGGTGATGGCGGAGCTTATGCAAGGGCGAAAGCTGAGCGCCGATATATCAAGGCTTGGCCTGACGTGAGGGTACCAAGCCTTGTGCCCAGCTAACCCGCTTGGTTTAGCTGTTCATGCAGAACCTATCATGGATTCGATGATGGTGATGATGACCAGGCGGCAATGACATCTCTTAGGTGGAAAAGGAGGCTCCTCCAGAATTTCCTTGGAAAATACTTCTGCCCAAGGTCCCTCGAGCGCAATGGCTCCAAGTCCTAAACCCGATCGATGAGGCGACGCCGATATCACGATCAGCGTCTACATCCACATCGCCACTCGTGACTCTTGGAAAGCCCGCACACCCACGGTAGCGGCTTGCACAACGGCGCGGGTGCTATGACAATGCCTTAGTAGCAGCCGCCCGTGGCGCTTGCGTCGTGAGGGTGTGTAGGTGTGCAAAGCACCGGCCAGTCTCCATCGTGGGAGAGCACTTGCTCCTCAGAAGCCGAAACGCCTGGGGGGTAAACTTGTCAAGGAACAGGCTGGCGCGGCTACATCGGCTCTTTTGCTGTATGTCAAGAGCTGGGCCAGAAAGAAAGAAGAACATTACAATTTGCCAAGTTCTATCTTTACGAGGCGGACGCGGCGGGACGGTGTTTGTTGAATCTGTCTCCCGTCGGCAGTCGTACATGGGACAGATGCTATTCTTCTGCCCATCGTGTCCTTCGTTTCTTCTCGTAAAACACGGCAGAAAAATCTCTTTTCGCCCTGCCAAAATTTTGCCCAGAAATAGCCGCCCATGGTTGGGTCCAAGACTATCCCGTACCCTATGGAGTATGTCATACACTAAGAGCACGAGGATATCCACTGCGTGAACTAGTAAGGAGGCGGGAGGAGAAACTATGACAGGGTTCACTGACCAGAACGTGATCCCTCCGAGGTTGTCGTTGTGGGGATTAGTGAACAAAAGAAATATGAGATGAGCACTGAAAAGAAGAGGCCATCACGGACCTCGCGCCAGGGCTAGGCTGACGAAGGTGGACTGTGAAAGTATGAACTGTATACATAGGCCGTAGGCATACCAGGAGAGAAATCTCTTCACCGAAATGGAGTTTGTCGAGTGAGCACACGAATGGAACAATGTAGCTTAATTTCTGGAGAACTTTGGTTGGGTCGGACATTGCGATCCCTGGGCAACGGAGCGCATTTTTGTGGAATTTTGCGCCGTTCTCCGCGGCAGTTCCGTGCTTATCCTCTCCATGCCTCCCAAGGGCTGATTGTTTGGTCAACCCAAGCTGCTGCTAACGTAGTCCGTGGAGCGGATTCAGAGGCTCCTCAACGTTTCCATTGTAACTCCGTATTCCCATCTTCTTCCCACAGTTACTGTCATGATGTGTCATCCCTTGTTCCTGGATTTTGGACCCAATGACCCGTTCACCCCCCCTGTTCTAGCAGTCAGGTACACGTGCCGGTAGAGTGACGAATTCACATCAGACGAAGCAAGCTGACTGCATCGGTGAAAACCGATAGTTCGGTTCTGTTAATAACCACCACCCCCAGGGCCCAATCTCTCATCGTTGTCCCAATTCGTGTCCCCTGTCAATGTGCCTTGCCGGGGCAACAAGCCTCATTCTGCAATTGAGGCCATAGGCTCACTGTTTAACTCCATCGTTTTGCATTACTAGAGGATTACCGCAGTACATATAGACGCTACCCTGCCCTCGAATTCCGCACTATTTAACCTTAACCCTTTTCTTACCTATCCTTTTCTCTATTCTATCCTCTTTTTTATTAAAAAATTATTAAAATTATAATTTTAATAACTTATTAATAAGCTAATATTACTATTTAAAAATAAATAATTTATATTTATATATAAGTACTAAGAGTTTTATTATTATAAAAATAATAATAAATATACTAAGATATTTAAAAAAGCTTTTTAATAAATTTTTAATACTATTTAAAATTATAGTCCTCGAGCTATAAAAAAAAGCTAAGGTATTATATTAATACGGCCCTATCCGTTTCATTAATATTATTAATAATCTTTTTAATATAAAATATATTATTAATACTTTATAACTACGTTATTATTTTTTATAAATTATATTTAATATTAATAAGGATTTTAGTATTATTTTTTAATTTATCTCTTAATTTTTTATTAAAACTATTATTATAAAGTTAGTTTACTTATTAATATTTTAATAAGTATTTTAACTTAATTTAGAGGCTCTTATAGCCCTTAAAAAGAGGCTTTTAAAAGACTTATAATTAGACTTTTTATTTATTATAAATAAAACTATTATAATTAAAGCTATAGCACTAATTACGAACTTTAATAATAAGTAATTAATAATATAATTTTTTTTATAATAAGCTTAAAAAAGTATTTTAATTTAAATACTAAGTAAGTACTATACTATTTTATTAAAACTATATTCTTATGCTTATAACTTAGAAAGAATTAACTTTCTTTGATAATAAGGTACTTAGAGGCTATAGGCTGTTATAGGCCTCCCTTGCAGTATCTCGGGAGCTTTTCTTCCATGTCCCTGGATAAGAGTCCGACAGAGAAGAAAGAAAGCCATTGGTTTTTCCTTTGGAGGCTCCGTTGCGTGTCGCATCCGCGAGACTCTCTAATTTGCCACAGTTCAAGCAAGGGCGCGCAAATCAGACTGCACGGGGCCACGGGTACCTGCATGTCTGGTCACTCAGCCTCATATGCAGACCTGTCTACGACTCTATGTAGGGTACCTGTCTCATCTCCTTTTTCTTCGGGTGTGCTATACCTCTACACTAGAATAGCATTATGACCTATCCTCTACTCCGTGCCGGGCAGTCACTGTCAATTCCAAGTTTTTTGGCCTCGACACGTCGCCCACCACAATGCAGCAATCATGATGGTGTTCATCTCATCAATGCCCGCAAGTACCAGCAGCAGCCTAAGAAACCCCAACGTCGGCACGGCAGTTATGTGCCGCGTGAAATGTGATGCGTCAGCAACGGTTCCCAGGCATGGGCCCCTCCTTCCTTCTCTAGAAGCTGTCACGACTCATGAACACAGCCAGCTTGAGGTTTACACGCGATGTCATCCCCCCATCACACTTACATACACTACGTAGTATGTACTATCGTCCGGTGTGCATCTGTTCGAAGTAATTAGTGCACCGTACCCATCAGCCCGAGCGGGGATGAAGTCAGTCATCCACACTGGAGCTGTCTGTCAGCTTATGTTGGTTTCCAAGGCTCTGGTAGCTACCCGTATCCAATGATCCATTGGGATCTACTAGGTAGAGGATGAAGATCACCACCCACCCACACAATCACACACACCGCAACGAAAAACGGTCCACGAGAGCCAAGTCTACTCATGCACGACTCATCATGCAGAACTAGTATCGCAAGTACCTCTCAAGTCACGAAATCCTCACGATAGTCGATGGAACCAACCCCGCCAGGCGTGAACCAGTCCTACAACACCAGCTGAAGAACCGTGAGAAATCCACCACACGGGAAGCCGACCGTGCCCCTAACCCCCTTCCGAATCGATTGGCTACCTCCCACGAGATCTCGACACCAAATGCACCTTTCTGACAAGCGCAAACGGTCTTCCGGATCCGAACAGATATTCTGTACGAATACGGAGTAGGCGGGGTGCTCGGCATTGCGGGCGCCTAGGCTAGCGCGACCTACATCACTGTGACTATCGATCACGGGATAGGTGTGTATGTCTCACCGTCCTCACAGACGAGATCTCCATGTTCGATCCCGAGCAGGCCTACACTTCTCAAAGACCGCAAAAGCCCGTCTTGCCGGGAATTACGGTCGTAAAGGCCGTAGCTTGCTTTCATAAGCCTACTGTATTTGGCATCCCGACACCCTCGTGGTGAAGTTTAATCCCGGGAGCTTTGACCCTTTCTGAACCTTTGAAGAAACAATTTTGAGTTCAGCGCGACAGGGGCGTAAATTGTTTTCCGGGTTTGCCCAAAGGAACTCGAAAGGGCGTCGAAGTTGCTACCGTGCCATGCCAAGACGTCTGGTTTCCACAAACCGTGAGCTGTCGAGTCCGAAAAATTCATCGAGCACCATTAGGCTTCGGCACCAGGTGGTATCGTCGGAGGAGGAGCTGGGAGCTGTTTGTCCGCGCCGCCGCCGCCGCCGCCGCCGCCGCCGCCGCCGTCGCCAGCACAGCAGCACAGCGGGGGGCCTGTCTCTGTGTTTTAAGCTTCTGTGCCTGTCAGGCACAGCCATCCCAGCACTTCCGCAGCGTCGCATTCGAGAGCCACAGCCATGTGGGTGGTGAGAGAAAGGACGGGCAAACTCGCAAAAACCGAAATGCGAGCACGAGGTGCAGAGAGAGTAGTGAGAGCAGTGCTGCTGCGCCACGAGGTTTGTTTTGGATGTCCACGTGGAAACATTCGATGGCATCCTGTCCCCAACCTTTGCGGGAAACGAAAAAGTTTACCCCACTCGCAGAGATACCATGGAGAGAGAGTCTAGACTAGCAAGAAAGGGAATTCGTAATCATCACCTGCTCCCGGTGAAGTTTGGATACAATCACAGTCACACACACGGCGAGAGCGAAACCTGCGAAGCTGAAGGTGTACGCGGTGGGTTGGGCAATTGTCCAATCACAGGACAGAAGTCCCGAATCCCCCCATAAGCTCCGGCCTTGGCCGGCCCATGTTTTCTTTGTCTGCGAAAAAGATCACCAATTCGCCTCCGGTGGGAGACTTCGGTCAGTCGATGGGAAAAGCTCGGCTCATGTCCGTCTCTCTCTCCCCAAGAGCGGCCGCTGGGCGGGTAGGCTCACAGGACACGTTGATTGGTAAAGAGTCGAGACTCGAGGGGGGAGCCCGTAGACGGTATGTAGAACAAGAGATTCGGGCCTACTGAGGGGTGTTGGGCCCAGAGACAACCTTCGGGACTAGCTGTCCGCCCGTCTCCTGTGAATTCATTGTTTGCGGATGATCTAGCAGCAGAGAGCGCTGGGTCTCCCGTGCGTAAAGGAGAAACTTTTGCAAAAGGTTACGCTCGCAAGTCCCCGTCGGTGAGGGAAGGCCCGCGACGGGCAAAAACATGTACGGTTACCGTAAGGTCACAATCCTCGAATTTACACGCCCGAGCCGCCGTGGGTTCCGTGTTGCCATCAAAGTTCGGTCGGATCCGGGGGGCTTGGGGCTTTCCTCGAATTCCCAAAGGGCGGCCTTACGGGCTTCAGGACGAAAGCCTAAATTGGCTGTTTCGGTACCTTGCAGCGAGCGGCACGGCAGGGAAGAACGCGGAAACATGATTCTGTCATTTTGCGGGTAGAGTCGTCGCAAGGGTTGATGGGACGATTTAGAGATGCCCAACCGGTTACCCGTGCCTTCGAGCCAGGGGTGTTGAATGGGAAGAAAAAAGGTTCACTGACTAAGTTTCCCGTCTCGGCGGAACCAGGTCAGTCAGGTGCCCAGTTGTTCGAACCCGTTCTTCCAACAGTCTTTCTCGTGGTGTACGGGAAGTTCTTACCTACGGACATCCAGGGGATGGTGCTTGGCATTGACTCGACATGAGACGAGAAGATGATCGTCAGGACAAGCAAGGTATGGCAGTTGGGAACATTGGGCACCGTGACCTTGATGATGAAGTCAGAAACATGAAATGCATTGCATCAGAATTTACAACGGGTATCCATCTGCTCTCATGTAAAGCCCTTTTTTTACTTCCAAGGCAAAAGCTGCCCGATCGTGGCATCACTGCTTCACACTATCGATCATCGGTACCAGAGAATTGTGTGCGTGATGATGTAAACCCAAAAGAACAGAGCCTGGCAAGCATTAAATATATGCCAGGGTTTTTGTCTTTTGTGAATAAAATTACAATATGAAGACGATGCTATATCGGGGCGTGTGTCGTGTTTTTTTTGGACCAGCCCGCCTAAACCCAGTTCACACCCCCATCCCCGTGTTCCCTCCCCTTCAGGCTCGGTGTGCTGCCGTAGTAGGCAGGTTTCCCACCCATGGCCTTGGTTGACAGTTCGCCTGTGCGTGCGCGTGCGTAGAAAAAAAGGATCCCCTTTTTTTGTGTATTCCCCAAAAAGATGAACCACGTCCCGAAAAGTGACGTCAACTTGAATGCCCCCATGCCCCCCTTCCGTGCACCTCCAAGTGCCGTAGTCTTACAGAAGAAAATTGGTGAGAGGGATTCAATCTGAATAGCCCAAAATATGAGAAAAAAGGGATATCAGATAAGAAGTGAGACGTAAATCAAGAGGCTTGCTGGGAAAAAGGCAAAAAGAGACACTAAAAGACAATAAAGCAAGAAAAGATGCGCCCGCTGGTCGTGAAAGCCGTTAAAGCCGCCCTCCTCAGAGGTGCCTCCCGCCGTTTTTGCTGCCCGAGACAAGGTGATAGGAACTGTTGGAAGAGTGAATGGTGTTGATGAAGTATTCGATGATGAGTGTCGATGAGATGTGGTAAGGGAAAGTGATGAAGTTGAGTAGATGGATGTTCCTTAGAACAACGTATTGGAAGTTCGGGCGCTTTCTTGCTCAAAGACAATGCCGCGCCTCTTCCAGCCGCCGCGTTTGATAAAGTCCTCGACGCTATCGAGGGACTTCATTGCCGGTCGTCGTGCAGTCGAAGGCGAGCTGCGCTTGATGGAAAAGTTCTGCCATTGCGATTCCCTCACAGGCCTCTCCTCGTCGACGAAGCTGCCGTCCTCGGAGGAGTCCTCCTCCTCGTCGTCATCATCGTCATGCTGAGATGCCAAGGTGTTAATGGTGGACTCGGACCAGTGGGAGCGCGGCAGCTGCGGTCTCGTTGAGGCGATGTGCTGCTGGACCTTGAAGAGGAAGTAGTCGTCGCCCTCGGCGGCGTGTTCTCGGGACCTCTCCTGCTGCTGGATCGGCGTCCGCGGCGAGTCGAGGGGCGGTGCGGGCATGTCGGGCATGGCGGCGGCGAAGGAAGCCTTTGCCTTGTCTTCGGCGGCTGCGGCAGCCTCTTGGCTGGAGAAGTACGAGTTGGTAACCTCGTCCTCGATGGACTGGGAGTTGTGGATAAAGGGCCGCTCATAGAGTCTTGGTGGTGCGTGGAAGGTCGGGTGTAGTGAGAGAGGGTCAAAGTCGAGGACTCTTGTGTGGCGCATGGTTGCTGTTGAGCGGGTTGATTGTGTTGATGAGGAGTCGCTGCTGGAGACTGAGTTGGTGAGGGAGGGCTTGCGGGTGTGGAGAGCCTCTGGGCGACGGGCTCCCTTATTGAATAATGGTGAAGGCATGGTGATAGTGTGTGTGTAAGAGAGAGGTATAGCTCCTTGGAGATAGAGACCAGCCAGTTGATGTAGGCTCCTTGTGGTGATCGATATATATAGTTGTCGGTTTGTGATCCAATCCTCGTTGTTCCTAAGTTTTCTCCCTTATGTATCCGGGCTGTCGGTATTTGATGTGCCGGGAGATGAAGTACGGTGGGAGAAGGAAGCTCGCCAAAGAAAGAAGAAAGGTGAAAGTGAGGCTGGAGGGAAGGGTGTTGTAGATATGATATGTTACCACGAGAGAAACTTTATTCTACCACACGGGTATGTAATGGATAGTCTTCAAGGAGTGTGGTTGTTTAATGATGACAAGGATGTCGAGTGGTTGATGGGAGATCCGGGACAGGGCATTTCGCAGCTTGGGAAACGAAAGCGGGCATTGGGTCTTATTATAAAACTTCATCATCCATGACGGCCGAAACCAGGATTTTCATGGGGAACCACATCTGCCTGCCAAACGTGGGGATGAGCAAATCGGTAAGCAGGCACAACAGGCAGGCAAGCAAAAACCACTACCTACCTACCACCCCCCCCCCCCCCCCCTTCAAGCGGGAAAAGCGAGCGGACGCGAGGATGGGTACGCTATGCAGCAGAGAGAGACAAGACAGGTACACGCACGCCGCACACCGCACAAGTGGACTGGGCACAGCACGCCGCGGAGACCAAGGTCCCTGACGATCGAGGCTGAATAGAGGATAGCCTACACAGACGTGAACGGAGCAGGGGTGGGAGGAACGAGGAACGAGGAAGCAGGACTCTCACGCTAGTGAGTTGAGCCACTAGCTTTTGCTAGGGTGGTGGGGGGGAGGAAAGGGTTCTTGAGGAATGGGAGAGACGGTGCCTTGCAGGTTCCGCATGTCGACGAGGAATTTTGGGATGGATGGATGACGGGAGCATTCAGTGAGTGGGAGGGGTTCAACTTGAGAGGAGGAGGCTAAGAGGATCAGGCGCGTGCCACGCCGATGGATAATGGAGGGTGGTATACGTATCCGAGGTGCGTGTGTGAAGATTGTTGATGCTGCCCAGAGAGACCGGATACACGGTAACTCCAGCTGCAGAGACGGAAACAACGGAGAGAGTTTGAGAGAGAGAGAGAGATGCTACCCAGAGAGAGGGAGGAAGAGATCGAGAGATCTCGCGAGAATGGACGCCGCCCGTCCCGGCCGGCGTGAATGTCTATTGCTCACCGCCGTGGACGCGAGTCGAATCCCAAGGACAAGGCTGCGCTTGCGCGGCGCTACCTGTTCCCTTCCCTAGTTTGTTGCTCAGACCTTTACCGAATTGTCGTATCGCAAAAGGCAGTACATTAGCTACACCCAAGACAAAGCGAAAGTGGACAGAACAAGAAAGGAAGTCGTCATTCCAATTCCAACTCGTCGGCGGTCAGATGTGCCGTCTGAAGTCATGCTGCGGATGGTCGTGCGTGGCCCTTCTTCCTCTCCGGGAGGAACAGCAACGAAGGAAAGAATGCCGAATGTGTGTGTATCTTAGGTCCGAACTGTGCTGGACGAGAGACGAGGCGACACTAGCGTTCCTAAAACGGGGTGAATGTTTTTGTGGTTGTTTGGTGGTTTCTTCGTGGATTTGGAAGACACTGGAAATGCCCACCTCGAAAAACGAAGCACACGATGGAGCAAATCACCAAATTTAGGCCACGGCCAAAATGAGAGTTCCGGGGACGGGGACGGGGACGGAAACAAAAGAGAAGGAAGAAGAGAATTAACCAGGCTGACAGCTGATTGAGGAAGATGAACAGGGGACAGGGGGGGCCAGCAAGGCGGTGTTGGTCAGCCTGTGACTCCTGTGAGCCCTTGGGTACCTAGCTGCTTTTCCAGGTTCACCCGGTCAAGAAACTCTCTTCTTGACTTCTCTCGGCCCTGGAAGCCTGAAAGGAACCCGGAAAGTACGTAGATAGGTATACCTAACTGCTCGCTTCTTTCTGGCTCCCCAAGTTCAGTCTCGAGGCCATGATGAATGATGATACGTACCAAAGTATCCGGAAGGGCGGGCACGTCCCACGCTCTGAAGAGCATTACTAACTCAACGAAAGGGCACCTTTTACAGCAGGTGGCCGTGGATCTCAGGCAGATCAGCGGAGGGCACGCTCCCAAACGGGCGCTGACGGCGACGTTACGATACGTCATCCGTTCATCTCCTCCGTCTGAACGCTACCTACGTACTAAGGGAAGCATAACGAATTTCATCAATGTCAACGCCGTCTGATCTTTTTCCACGCTCCTTCTACCGCTTGATCTGCCTCTTGCGTGTCTTCTATGGCTTGTCAGGGCTTTCTAATCGAATGGAAGCCAGAAGGTGATCCCAAAGGATACGCTACGGCTTCAGATACGTTCCACAGGCGCGAGGCCGTGTGTTTCATGTCTCTTGCAATTGCAATCTTCGATGCTGATCGCGATAATGTCTCTCCCAGTGAACCTGTAAACTTTGAACGGGGCCAAGGGGCATCTGTCTTACGGTAAGGTACCTGAGAAGAAAGAGCTGGGGCACTTTTTTTTTTTTTTTTTTTTTTCGTGATCCCGCTTGCGTACGTACTTTGTAAGTATATTCTCCGGATGGACGCACAGCAACTACTTTCTTCTCGTTTCGCTGAGCCGGTCCCCCCCGAATGGTGATGTCTTGCGCTTTACACGTACGACCACAACAGCAATGTCGTGAACACCCGATTTTTGGACCCGTCCCTGCCGGCGAGGCACGCAGCCACGTAGCCAATGACACGTCGCCATCCAACTCTGATATCTCGGAGGCGGCCCTGGACGCACACCTACACCGACGGGAGGGGAGGAGGTGGGGGTGTGTATGTGCATGTGCAGGGTTGGAAATTAGTCTAGTCTAGTCTAGTACAGCCTGGACTAATACTAGACTAGTATGGTACGGCCTAGACTAGTACTATATTATACTAGTATTAGTATACTAATTAGTATATATTAGAAAAATTATTTATAAATTTATAATCAATAATTAATTATAAATATTGATATATAATAAAATTGAACTATTAAAAGCTTATTTTATATAGCTTTAAAAACTTACATATTACTTTTTAAGTAGAATATTCTTAAAATATTAGTTTCTAAATAATTTTTCTAAAACATTTAAAAATTAAATTATAAAATTTTCTAATTAAATAGTTTTACTTATATTTACTATAGAAATATTTTATATTACATTTTTTAAAAAGAATTTCAAATAAATTAAAACTAATATTTAAATTTCTAAAAATAGTAATAAAATTACTATAAATAGTATATTTTATACTAATTAGTATATTAGTAGTATACTAATACTAGTCTAGTCTAGTACTAGCTATACTAATACTAAACTAGTATTTTGAAGGGTAGACTAATACTAGACTTACTAATACTAGACTAGACTAATAAGTCGACCTACCCCCTTTTGGCCACCCCCCCCTTTTAGCCACCCCATCAAAATATAGTATTAAGATATCGCTACTAACTATACTTAATTAATTAACTATCTTTTACTACTATAATAATATAGTTATTATTCTCCCTAAGTAATTCGACCCCTATAAGTCGACTAGGACTAACTAGACGGTCGCTAGAGTCCTCCTAAGCTCTCTATATATCCTAGATATTTGCGAACTTAGTATTTAGGTCTATTAGTATACTCTTCTTTTTTTATGGCCTTAATTAGTTAACTTTAGCTTCTAAAACTCGAATATAGTACTAAGATACTACTAGATAGTAGGCCTGCTCGCTAAATACCTTTTTTACCTTTTTAAATAGTAGTCGTTATGTGTTATAGTCTAGACTAAGCTCTATAAATAACTTTAACTAATCGCAGAGCTCGCTAGCCTTCCTAGGTATTAACTAGTTAATAATAGACGCCGCTAATACCTAGTTAATAGCTTTTCTAGTATTACTAGTTACTTACTTAGTATCTGCGGTCTTTTTAATTAGTATAACTAGGTTAGGTAGGACTATTAGATTAGTAAGTAGTCTGGCTATATTAGGGGGATATAGTCTAATTACTTTCTACCCACTTCGTATATTTAACGACGTTAGACTAGCTAAACGAGCTTTTTAGTAGTAGCTTAAGAAGTACCGCTTTCTAACGATAGTAGAATTGTCTACTATATCCTCCTTACTAAGCTCCTTCTTATACTTAGACTTAATAAGTCTAAAGATAGCTATATCTAATAGCTAGAGGATATAAGAAGTATATAGTAATAAAAATAGCAAGTAGACGTTATTTCTATAATATTCCTATATAAATTCTATTATCGTATAACTCCTATAGCTATCTAGAACTAATAGTCGAGGCTTATTAAGTATACTAAGCCCCCTAAGGGGGGGGGGTCTTAGTCTATAGTAAGAACACTGTTTTTAACTACTTAAGGGCAGTCTTATCGGTCGTCTAGCTATTATCTATTACTATAAACTCCTAACTAGCATAAGGGTTAAGTTTAAGTAGAAACTACTACTATTATACTAACTTTCCCTTATATATAACTAGTAGTTTAATAGCTCGACTAATAGTAAAAATATACTTAATAATAGATACCTAAGTACGCGAACTAGGCTCTTTTTTTCGTACTACTATAGTCTCTACTTTACTTAAAACTAGGCTATTAAATCCCTTGCCCTTTAGAATACTAGTCTTATTTATATTATACCTATTAGCCTATTTAATATTGCTAATCTTTAGTATATTAAGTAATCTAAACTATAACTTAATTATATTAGTAATAGCCCTATTTAAACGCCTCGAATCGATAATACGACTTCTCTAGACCTTAATTAATAAGTTCCTTCTTAAGAAAGCGTCTATTTATCTCTTCCTAAGAGGATTTATATCCCCCTAAGATCTTAGAACTCGCTTAGCAAATTCTATAAACTATTCGTAAGTTAATATAACGCCCAGATTATACTAAATACGAACTTACTAAGCTAGTTAGTCTTCTTATTATAGAGGAAGCCTCTAGAGGTCTGCGAATACTATTACCCTCGTTTAGTAACCTCTCCTATAGTTACGAAGAGTTAACCTTAGAACTCCGAACTCAATCGAGGCCCGATTAACTAAGAGACCTCTTTTAATAGCCTTAAGAGCCCGAATAACTTCATTTTTAATATACGAGACTATTATATATTAATAAATAAGTATGTAAAAAAGAATTGCATTTGGACGATTTTTGTAATTATTATAGTGGTTTGAAAATCGTGGGTAGGGTTTTAATGCGGTGGCTGGGATGGAGAAATGGGGTGGCCAAAAGGGGGGGGTGGCCAAAAGGGGGTGGGTCGACTTACTAAATACTAGTAGTATTTTTTCCAACCCTGTGCATGTGTGGCGTTGCTTCTCCAGCTCCTCTGCAAACATAACCCCATTCTCAAACAGTCATACAAGCACGACAAGGACGTGGGATGAAGCCTGAAAGAGGGCCCGTCAGCCAACGAGAAGCTGATTCCGAAAAAGACGAATTGACAGCCAATCGGCCGGCGAAGATCACCGATCAAGTGGTTCCTGGTCGTTGCTGGTGTGGCTGATCAGCAGCGCAGGCGCTCCTGCGATGACCACTGATCGCCTTGGAACACTCCTTGATTTTTTGCCCACCGCTTCGAATCCCAGTTACGCATTTGTGCTCGAGTTGCTTGATCCTGGAATGTTTTTTTGCAACTTGTTCTGCGGAGTCTTTTCTGCGTGATGCCCTCGCTTCCATCCCGCATCGTGCATCGGGGGACCCTTTTTTGCCTATCTTTACCCCATCGCCAATGCTATGCCATGCGGTTACGGATACTCAACAACGGCCGTGATCTTCCTTCCCCCTTCAGAAGATATTCAGAGAAACGCGATGTCGGACCGAGACAGGGGCACCACCATCATCCGTCCTTTCAACACCCATTCAACCCACCTTCCACATCTTTCTCCCTTGCCTCGGAAAGATAGACGCTGCTGACGAACCCGATACCGTGACCGTTCAGCAGGACACGCCTGATCTGATCCTGATCTAAACCCCCCCCCCCCTCCCCCCAAACGTCGACGATCCCACCTAAGCCATGCCCAAAGAGTGCAAAACGCTGCAAAACGCTGCCGCCTAGCGTGAACGGAAGTGGGAAAAGGGAGGAAGGCACTGGGAACTTGGAGAGAGGAGGGAAAAGAACGACAAGCCACTGCCGCAGCTGCTGAGTGGCTGACGAACCTCAAGATGTGTGTTTAAGTGCGATGGGCATCCGTCTGAGCCTCTTTAGGATTGGCGCGCGGCGGATGGCAAAATGGACACACACATACACACACACACACACACCACACACACTCCTCTTGGTAGTACATCCGCTGTACTGCGGAAGCGAATGCAAGTCTTCTGGTCTGATGTGATGGTACCTGAGATGGAGCTTGGGAGACTAAGCCGCGAACGGTCGGCCATCTTCATCGTGTTCCTGCAGCTAAGGGCAAACGGTGCAGAGATCCGTTGATGAACTTGTCACACTAGCATTGGAACAGACGAGATTTCCCCTCCTTCTCTTTTGCGTGATGAAAGAAGAAGCGGTCAGATATCAGAAATGCGAAATGCGGTCTTTTTTCCAAGACGACGAATCGGTAGCAGCCGCCGTTCGCATGCGTGGGTGAACCGAGATGGCCAGCAGGATAAGTTCATCAAACACTCTCTCTATTTCTTTGCGTTTCTTGCAAGCGCCGCTGCCAACTGTCATCGCATATCCCGCATGCAATGGTCTTCACCCGCAATGAGTCTCGCATGCCGACTGACAGCTCACCAGTTTCACCTGCCCTGCTCCTTCATCCTGACCTGCTATTGTTGGCAATCCGGTCCCGTCGGGACTCTCTTGTTTCCAAACACCGTTCGGCCTTCGGTAGGGTTTCCCCCACGCCCACCGGGCTACACTACCTACAGCATCCGACGCCATCCGGTCTTGACCCCTCACTTCCAGCTGATCAAGCAGCTTCTTCCCCCAGGAAAAAAGGGTGCACTTCCTCATTACCATCCCTGGCAAGAATCTTGGTTAGCTCCGAACCACAAAGTCCACAACCCACCAACGGGGGGGGGATCCATCATCCTAGCAAGTTCGCAGCTTGCTCAGCTGATGTCTTTCCCCTCATCCTCCCATCGTGATGCACCTCCCAAGAACCTGTTCAATAGATTTCGATAGGTTGGGGGGACTACTAGGTCCGGAGGCATCCCTAGGAGGTCACAGCACCAACTTCCATCTCGATCTCCCAGTCGCGTCGGTGAGAGCGAGAACAGCTCCCCCTCGAGAGATTCAGGGAGCGGCCTCGCCCTTCATTCACATCACGATCTCGTAATTTTGCTGTCCTTTGGATGAACCGGTCTAATGGTGGTGGTGGTGTCCGAGTCTCCAAGAAAGCCCAAGAAGCAATCCGCAATCATCTATTGGAGGTTTACCGCCTGAGCCAAGTCCACCAGACCGTCTCATCGCGCACACCCTCTTTCTTCAGCTCAGCATTCTTCCTCCCCCAATCATGAGATTATCTTTCAACCTCCCTTTCCATATCTCGCCATTCCCCCCCCCCCCCCCCCCCCCCCCGCCGCTCCGGCTGTCGGGAGACTTTCTGATGGCCTTTGCCAAGAAGTCCCACTTGGTGATGCTCAGACTCGGATTGTGTAGGTATATTCCCGGTGAATCGGAAGGGCGTTGCAAGGGAAGGATAAGACGCGAAATCATCTCTGAAAAAGCGCCGGACCGAAAAAAGTCTTTGACGTACTATATCCGTAGTTTCGAGTTGAGACTTCTCCAGCGGAGACCGACTCACCTGCCCACGGCTCACTCCCTCCACGCATCGTCTCGTGATGATGCCCAAGAATACAAGATCGTTCGGCTTTCTCTCCCAAGGCTGCGCGGCACACACCACGCTACCGTGATACGGTCCAGAGTACAGCCTTGCGTCAGCAATCCACGCAAACGAATCGTAAGCGTTATCGGCGTGTTGGTCTCACCGAAAGGCGTTTCTGCGCCACAAAGAACTTCCATTCGCTTCAGCCAACGGCATCCCGTATCAACGAGGGGCTTTCGATCCCAAGAATACAGTCAGGCTATTCGGTGACTCGACCAGACTAACTGATGACTCTATCAGAAGCTACATGATGACAGACAGGGTTACTTTCTTACTATTATTACCAAAAAAACACGGATACTCGTTCCGCGGGCGCCCGTACGAGAAGCTGCCAGGCCGAAAACTAGCTCGTTCCCACAAACGCTCTCCGCGCACCCGCCGCCCCTGCACACCTCGCGCAGTCATTCAGCCCTTTGGAATCCATCGAGTCCAAAATGTCGTGCTCTCGTTCCCATCAGAAAAGTCGACAAAGTGGCCCGCGGACCCCCATCAGGACCATCCTGCCGGGCTCATACTATGGGGGCGTGGTGGGAACGAAGTGACGGCATGGCAATGCCCCGTCGATCCCGATCGACAAGGCTTCTTCTTTTTGGTTTCCCTCGACCGCGGTACCAACTCCCGTCTTGAGACGCTGGGCCTCCTGAATCTTTCTGTGACATCTCCGCCACTGGCCCTTGAGTGACCTATGCGAATGTTTCTATCCGGGCATTTTTTTTCCTTCCTCATCTCGCTCTTGGATTCATGGTGCGACTTGATCGCCCGATGAGAACACGAAGACGTTTTGAAACGGAACAGCCACCCCTTCCCGTACTAGGGCCGGTGGCTTGCTTGACAGCTTCGTTCAGCAGAGGCTGAAGTTGATGCGTGCGACAAGGAAACCGTTGCATTTCACCAGTAGTTCGTTCAGAACGACAGCACCTCGATCGTGATGGGACCTCATCCATCCATTGACGTCGTCAGATCCAAGCAGTGGCTTCCGATGGCCAGAGGATGCAGGGCAGGCACCGCTGTCTTGCGCATTGCATATGTGAGCACTCAGCTTATATGCCGAAGAACGTTTTATGACCCAAATTTTGGTATTCCCACGCTACTAGTCGATATCGATTGAGACTTGCTTTACATGCATGATGTTGAACTTGAGCGTCAGCCTGTACCTGGAATGCGCCTTCGCGTGTAGCGCGATGTGAGGCGACCAAGGGAGACAGCATGCGCTCCGTCACTCTTCCCGGTGCATAGGGGCTTGCTTCACCAGCACCAAGCTTAACAATAACACCAACTTTTTCCAAGCGCCCAGCTTCTCAATCGTGTCTCTGATGGATCAAGACAGTTGTTTCATGTTCGTACATTCAACAGGGAGTGGCCGCGCTCACTGCGGCCACCCCAGATCGACCCGTGGGTGCGTCATCCCGCGTGCAAGCGCCCAAGGGAGCCGCCCTAATGTTGTGCATCTTGGTTGTCCCAATAACGACGGTCCGACGCCTCCCCCTAATAGGGATCTTCTTATGCATGCCTCCCGTCCCGTTCCACGGCAGCCACGGCGGCCGCATGAGACCTGCCAGATAATGATTGACAACGGGGTTCGGAAGTGACGTTGAAGGCGACGCTTAGCTGGCCTTGAACCCTTGGTGGCTTGGGGGATTGGGCACGAAGTGGCTGATTGTTTTTGTGCGCATTGATCAAGGTCAGACGCTGCCGAGATGAAGATGTGCACATTCTTTCGTCAACAATTCTGCCACAACAAGCGCCTTGCCGCGGTCGCGTTCTTGCTTGGGCCGAGACTCTGAGCGAGGGAGTTGACCGCAACGATCGTGGCCGTGATTGATAAACAAACTTCCTTGCTTAAAGGGATTTTTTTTTTCATCGACGCGTTTATTCATCCCATCTCGATGCACGCATGTTGACAAGCCTGGCATTTCGAAGTTGTGCCAACGCATCGTAGCCTTCAAGTCGATCGAGATGCAAGGCGTATCGTGATGGCTTCTCTACTCGCCAATGATGCCATCATGTTCGCCGGCGAATCGCTTGACACGCTTCTGCTCCCAGTTGTCGATGTCCTTGGCCGCAAGTCGCTATTGTCCTCAGTTAGTCCTGCTCCATACATGTCCAACTTCTCGCCAAGCTGCTTCAACACTATGACTTACGTAGTATTCCTCCTTCATGTCCACCTTGCGTGCTGACCGACGCATGTTCAGCTCCTCATCCCTGGTAACCTGTCGCACCCTTCTATCGTACTTTTCGTAGCGGATCGCTGTAGCTGGCGTCAAGACGAATGAACCGGCAACCATAACGGCCACGAAAGGCAGACCGAATAGGAGGAATGGCCTCTTGGCCATTTGCGCTCGGTACTTGGCGGCGAAGGTGTTAGTCGCCGCCGAGGATTGGAACTTTTTGCTGTCGAATACGGCCATGTTGAGTGACGTCTAACAAGAAGAGATGACGATGCAATGTAATTAGACGCCCAATCGGAGTATTTTGGTTTATGGGACTCGGACTGATTGACTTCCGATGAAGTTGTTCACTCGGCCGATGGAGGTATCGTGGGCTCTCGACAGTTGCTTCAATTGTTTGTTGCGAATGTGCAGCATGGAGTGGTCTGACTCTGGATTAAGATGATGCGAAAATCACCAGGAGAGGGAACTTGAGCTTTGCGCTGAAAGTTTCCAGGAGCTCCCAAGAGAGTTTGAGCTCGGATCCAGAGGCCCCACCTGCCTTGGCCTGTCCGCACGTGCCGCGTCGCGTTATGTCATCTGGTCGGACCGGAGTTATTACGTAACCTCTCGTCGCCCATCTCATCGTCGGTCCGCTTACTCATCTTTCCTCCATCACTCACTCATCACACTGCACAATCAAGTTCAATACACTTTCACATCTCTCTCGTCAACTTTATAAGCATAGTCAGAGACCCTCGTTGTCATCAAAGACACCCAAAATCATTGTACATTGATCAACCCTGCCTCACCTGAACTCCAAGACATTAGCCGGCGCCTCGAGGCGCCGTAGCGGCCCGCATCGGTCTATCGGCTTCCTAGGAAGGGTGAAGTAAGGTACCCGCCGCATGGTATCTGGTCCCGATCTAGTCTCCTGGGGCCCCCAAAGTCTCTTGAGTTCCATGTACCTATGCCTCCATGACATGACCCGTATTATGAATGAGATCATCAAACCACAGTTTTGACAATCCTTCATGGAGCTTATAGCCCTATCTCGACTCAACATCATTGAATTGCTGACGTGGAACCCTTCCGAACGGTCTCGACCAGCTCCATCCGCATAACTCGTCGCCGGGGAGAGGGTCCCCTGTTCTCCATCAACCTCAAGCAAGGCTCAACCTACCGTTGTTTCCCCCGGAACACCAACTGTCATCACCACAAATAGCATATCCGTACGGAGTACATACGCTTGATCTTGGTGCCATGCCGCACATGCGAGCGGACCCGCTCTCCAAGAGACCGTACACGTACCCTTCTGAGCCACTCCGTCCCTACTTTGTGTACCATACTCTGCACTTCGGTCTCATCTGAAACTAAGCACGCCTAGCGAACGCCCTTCGCCCCCAACTACCACCAGCCATGCCCAGCGATGTTCCCCGCAAACTTCCCTAGCGGTGGCACGTCTTATGTCTTGGTACTGTCCTGCCTACTTGTTTCTCGTCATTTTGAGCCGCCAACGCTAGACGTCGTGAATCGGGTCGTCCCCCGTTGTCCAGAGACAAGCCCCACGGTCTGCCACAAACACAAACAAGCGCTATCTCCCTCAGACTGGATGGGCCCCAGCAGCACCAGCTTAGAACTGGCAAGTAGGAACACGCAGCAACAACTGACAAAGAGGCCAAGGGGACCAAGGGGCACTCTGGGTTCCCGGAAAGCTGGGAACCGTGCCGGAGGAGCACTGACCAAGCGGAAACTTTGGCCCAATGCCCAACACAGCGTAGCACTTGGCCCGCAGGCCTTCAACACTGTACCCTCTTTTCGCCCTTTTGCTACACTACACATGGTGCCCAAGGCAGTGCTTATAGCTCTTTCACGAAAGTTGGCCCGGCCATCCCCTCCATCCCCCCTGTATGACACACTGAAAGCTATTTCGTCGGATGATTTTTAGGCTTAGTTCTGCTTGCCTGTCGGGCCACAAGCCGACTAGGAGCTCCTGAAGGGGGCAGCCCTGGATAGGTGTCACGGTCTCCGAGGCTTGTTTCGTTTCGTTGAGGCGGACTACGCAAAGCAAGGCAAGTGGCAGTGGTCTGCTACTCTGCTGCCGCAAAGGAACTTGCCGGACTAGCCAAGAGCGTGTGTTATTAATGGACCTTCTCCATTGCCGGCGTCTGGGCGTTGGTGGCGTTTGGAGCATGTATAAGTTTCTCCCAAGTCCTTCTCCTCCATTTCAATTCAAGTGCTCAAACGACTTGGCATTCTTTGACGTCCCACGAACATCAGGAAGATCTGCTCATATCTTCCATCGTACCCAGGCTGGTCCATCCCTTCGACGTTTCGCGATCCACTCTACTACTTGGCCCATATCAACCACTTCAACGTCTTCTGAACATCTTCCCTTTTCCGGTCTCCATACGTCAACACAGTCTTCACAATGGGTTACTACTGCTCCAACTACTACGTATGTCTTCTCAAAGGTCGTGATATAGTGCGCTCAATTGACTCACGTGACACTCTACAGGGCTCCATCCACTGCCACAACACAGTCTCCCGCTTTGGCGATAGATGTCATCTCTGCGCAGTATGTGAAAGCCCTTGGACTACAATCAGCTTCCCAAGATCTCACATTTTACCGTCACAGGCATCAAAAAGAGGCGCTTCCATTAAAGATGGTCTACTTTCCGAGGCCGAGCGATGGGGTTCATCCACCCCTCGGCCGACCCACGGCGATCGCCGAGTCGAGCGGGCCAGCCGGCCGGCCCGGGACTCGAGAGTGAAAAACTGAGGCAACTACATGAATGATTAACGCATAACATATTAACGACCAAAGATGAGAGGAGTTAGAAAGAAGTGAGCAAGAAGCGAGCAATCAGCGCAGTCCAGGAGGAGGGAGCATATCCAACGGTCAGGAACGGGTGTGTGATACACAGGCGTTCAAAAAACTAAAACGGGACCCCGCGATGCGAGACGGTCCAAGCATTGTTCTTTCACTTGAGATACAATTATGGAGTGAGGCCTATCAACCCATGAGCCCCTCATTCAAACTGTTAGATCTCGACATACCAATTTAATTGATTTGCCATCATCGAACACAATTGATCAAAATGTGCAATCAGAATACGCATTCGGCCATGAGGACTCTCATGAGGCCTTGACGCGGTACCTGCTCGTTGGACAAGTCATAACTTCACGGTCCTGCCAATGCCGAGTCAGAGTACTCCGCTAACTTTAAACTGACGCGCTGCAGCGATGGCCATGACCTCTTGAACCTATTTAAGGTTTTCACGTCACTAGACGACTGGACTGATATCGTGAGGGGGCGGTATCGACAACTTTGGGAAGCCGATGCTCGAACTTTAGACAGATCAACCTTCAATCCAGACTCAACAAGGCAACGTAAGCAAGGTGAATCCGAGTCCGTGTGTGTGCGCTGCAAGGCTACAATGCCCGTATTTCCAAATCTAGGGACCCGTAACCATGGCAGGGGTGTGCCGTGTCCCGAAACCCCATCACATCAAACAAAACCAGCTCAGTTGAACTCAGAAACACCGCCCCAACAGTTCGGCTTAGACACGTCCACCAGCCAACTTTACGGGGTGGGCAGTAAATGCCTCCCCTCTGCCGACGGAAAGCAAACTTTCTGAGAGAACTCGAGTCAAAGTTGAAAGTTCACAGAGGAGCAATCCTGTGTCATGGAAATCTCAACTTGTCTGATCAAAGGGCTGGAATGGAAAAGGTTCAAACCATGACAGGTGGACCTTTGAAAAGGGTTTGTTTCAGAATCTGCGGCAGATCCACGGACAACGCGCTACTATGCAGCACTCTCTCAAACATTGCACGTGATTCTCGAACATACAACTGTCAGAAGATTTGCGTAGACGGCCCGAACAGCTATCAGTCATTGCTTTCGGAGGGGAGGATCAGAGATTGCCGCCGGGACGAGTTGAGACGATCACGCCATGGCCAGACTGAGCCCGGACCGTCCAAGACCATGGATCTTTTGTCGCCCTCGACTAGAAACTTCGGATGGTGCTTTTCTTTCTTGCGAATCCGACGCGTCTTTGGACAGATCTCATCTGCTGGCTTCTGCCACCTGGGCAAGATCATGTACTGGAAACAAATCATGGATACTGATGTCGGACACGAGGTCTTTGATCTCGGCTCACATGTAAGCGCGGAGGGGGCTATAACTGGCATCAAAACACTTTAATCTATGTCTAATTGAAGTTGCTGTCAGATTGACAGGAAGGTGATTCAACGCTACGGGAAGCCGCTCTCATGGCTGCTAGGATTCGCGACAGCAAATACCTACGGCCTGACCGACTTGTCGGTCGATTGCTTTACATGTGAACCTGCATTATCTGCCCACCGTCCGATGTCAGTCGAACGCCTGTGATGGCACGTGGTGGAGCAGACCCCTAACAAAATCGAGGTTTTCACTGTCACATATCATGATTCAATAACATGTCGTTGCCCAGCAGCATCGATAAGCCTAATAATCTTTCAACCTCTATAATCGTTAGACCGTTTTGTGCACACCTTGCGTTGATCAAGAATTGATATACCGGAAGCAAGGTAACCTGAATTTCGAACGATGTTGGAAGAGAAACGTTTGCCCAAATTGTGTTGTCTTGCTCTTGCAATGTCCGCCTCGGTGAAGCCTGACACTGCCCGTTCAGTGGACGTTTCAAAGTCTCCCTTCTTGTAACAGGGCTTTCAATCACCACCTGCAAGCTCTTGAAGTCAGGAGGCCTATGTCACATCTATTAGGAAAAGCCGTTTCTCGGTAGCCCTCATCATGATATGTTCACTTTGTATGATGAGTGTTCAGTGATCCAAACTTGAAGAATCGGTTCAGCATTTGAAACGTTATGCCATGATATTTCCACTACCCCTTGATTCCCTCTCAGACCCATAGCGACATGAGCTTACAACAGGCTTATCAGTCGGATAAGAATCAGAACACTCCTGCTGCATGCCAAATGCTGCTCAAAGTCTGGCTTTTATGAGGACGACTTCGGTGGTACCAGCACATTACCACATTATCCCGCCACCCGCTTTGCCAAACCCATCATCAAGTTACTTGATGAGCATAAGAACTGGAAACTTTTTACGCCATTTGTTTTGCTACCACTCTTTTCTTCCCTGCTACATTCTCAAGGAGACAGGACGACAAAACATAAACTTACTACGCAATCCACCCCCATTCCCCCAAATCAATAGCACCAAAGAATCAAACAACTACACAAGATGGAATCCCATCCGAAATCAGCACAAAGCAGTGCCGCAACACCGTTGAAGACAGCCAACTTAGCTGGTATATTCCACAAGTTCCCACAGCTACCTCTTGAATTGCGTTTCCTCATCTGGGAACAAGCTCTGTACCAGCTAGACGCTGAAGGGCAGCCACTGTTTGCCAAGCTGCCGCGAACTTTGGAGAAGAAAGCTGCCATACAAGATGCAGTCGAAAAGGCTAGGGAATCTCCAGAACTTTTGGAATCCTCAAAGCATACGCCCAGGGATTGCAAACAATTCTCGGTGCATGGCACGTCTTCAATGCATTTCGTTGATTGTCAATAGGTGTGCGACACAGGGAAGAAGCTCACAGAGGCCAACTGCTGTTAGGGTCTAAAAGATGAATTACTGAAATCTGCCCTTCCCTCGAGGTGTACTACCAGCGCTCTATATATGCCTGAGCTGCTCCTTTGTTGCTTGGTCCCCCTCCTTATGCCCCTTAAGCTATCTGTTGGATTACGAGGCAGAAAAGGGGCCCTATTAGGTAGTTAAGGTAGGGGTGGTAGGTAGGCAGTCTGGGCCCGTGCAGACGGACCCTTCCACCTACCTATACCCACTGAGGGACCGCGGGCTCTGCCCACGATCTTCCCCTCCTATACATACGTAATAGACCTATACTAACCTATTAACTTAGTTATAACTAAAAGGTCTAACCTACTTACGTATATACTAATACTAATTAATAATTAAATTATATATATATTTCTACTATAAGTTAGTAAGGATATAACTATAAAAAAAATAGCCTCGACTTACCTCGCTAATTATTTTAATTTATTAACTTAGTTCTATTTATTTAATTAATAATAAGCGGCCTAGTCTATATTACCTTAACTTTTTTTTATTATTACTAACTAATAACTAATTAATTAATTACGGGCCGTTAAGAGCGCGCTTTATTACGTATAATCTCTTTTACTAAGACGATTATTATAAAAAGATTAATTATTTTATTATTATTATTACCCTCGCCTCTATTATTAATATTATCTCTACTAGCCTTATTACTATTACTAACTTCTTTTTAATCGAGCCGCTCGTAAAGGAATTTATTTTAAATATATTATAACTAAGCACTACTTTAAACTAATAATAAATAAATAAAAATTAATCGCTAAGAGATTAATCTAATAATTACTAATATACTAGCGCTTAGTAATAGTAAGACCTTTAAAATTATAAATATATTAATAATAAATCTCTTATTAATAGCAAAGTATTTTAAAATATTAAAAAAAAAAAGATCTTAATAATAGTAGTAATAAGGATCTATTTTATATTACTAATAAATTTACCTCTTTCTAACTTAATAAAAGCTCCGAGACTAAATTAATAAAAATAAAATACGAAAAGTACTAAAAAAAATCGCTAATTAGTAACTAACGGAATCCTCTATTTATCCCTAAAAATATAGTTATAAAAAGCTTTTTTTCTTTTTTTACGACCTTTTACTAACTTTAATAACTTTCTATCTATATACCTTATTAAAAGAGTAGAATTTTCTAACTAGTAATAATAGCCCGCTTATTATTATTAAAACGATCGCTATAACCGACTTATTACTCCTTTTAACCTAACTAACGTTATATTATAATTATAATATAACGATTACTTTTTATAATAATCTTTTACTATATAACTTATTTTATAAATATATTATAATAACTACTGGCCTTAATAATAAGTAAAAAAGGTTTAATAATTAGTTAATATTACTTCTAGCCTACTTATACTCTTAAATTATAAAACTATACTTAATTCCAATTTATTAATAAGATTACGTTAACCTAACTTAATAGGGCTTATTTAATATTATACTTATTTTTATAAATAATAAAAAGCTTAATACCTTCGTCCTCTATATAATAAAATACTACTATTAAAACAGCTTAATAAGTAAGGAGCTAAAAAAAGACTTTAAAACTAACTTTTAAAACTAAGAAGTAAAGGACTTTTTAAAAATAAAAAATATAATTCTTAAGAAGCTAAGAGACTTCTTTATAAATAATATTATTAATTTAATAATTAGAGATCGTAGTTAAATAATAAAAGATATTACTAGCGCCCTTAATACTTAATACTTCCCTATTTAGACTTTTAAAAAGATCGTAGCTTACTATAACCGTACTAAATACTTTAATATATTATATTACGATCCTTATTTCTTTTACTTAATACTCCTATAGTTAGTAAATACTAATAATTTTATTTAATAAGCTAAAAAGATAATAAAAGAATTTATATAACCTTAACTTACTTAATCTTAATAATTAAGATTTTAACTTTAGCCTCGTTATTAACTAACTAACTTACCGCCTCTTTAAAAAAAAGAAAAAAAAGAACTAAAAAATAAAATTATTATTACTTAATGACGAAATCTATCCCGTTAAATACTATACTTTAATATAAAAACTAAAAACGATATTATACTTAATACTCGCTAATTAATTAACCTCGATAAGCTTTATAATAATAAAAATAAGTATAATAATAAGAAATACGATATTTTTAATAAAAAGCTTCGGATTTTTAAAATACTATACTAACGGGCGGGAATTAGTAAACGATACTATTTTAATACTTTCTTAAATATACTTAAAAAAAGAATATTAACTTTTTATTTTAACTAACTTAGTAATACTTCTAACCCGCTTAGTTTTAATATAATATACTAAAGGACTTAAGAATACTTTGAGCTACTTACGAGCTATTAGAACTACCTTACTAAGCTTTATAACCTTTATTAATACTCTATAGTTTATAAGAACCTAAGTAAGTCGAACTAATAAATTCTATAAGTACTAATTAACTATATTATAATCCTTTACGAGGTACTAGCTACCTAGGGATCTATTTTTAATATAAGTAACTAACTCCTCTATTATATAAGTAATATATTAAAATATAAACTTATTATACTTAACCCGGTACTTATATTTATTAATATTTATTACTAACTTAATACCTCGATTAATATTATAAAAAGAGAGCGTAACTATAATAAATAATAATAATATTTTTAAAATAGTACTTATAATAAAGAGGTCCCTGCTACTTATTAAACCGACTATACTTATAATAGCTCTAATAAAAAAACCTAATTTAATAAGCGGAATTAACGTAGCCGTAGTACTATTAATAAAAAGTATTTTATTTATTATAAAACCGGTTATTAATTAACTAAGTACTTAAAAAAAAAGTAACGTTAAGTATATAAGAAGTATAAAAATAATAAAAAAAGAAATAAGAGATTTATACTAAGCTTATACTTATAGTTCTTTATTTTTTATAAAGGAACCGTCCCTATTAATAATAACGACGATAATAATACTATAATTTAATACTTTAATAGCCTCGACTTTAATTATAAAAATAATTATAAAAACGAAGTTTAAATCTTAATAATATACTTTATAACTATTATTAGCGGCAGAACCCTTATAAATATCCTTATTATTTAAGTAATAGAGTATAACTTTATTAATACTATTTTTATTAACGAGTTAACTAAGCTTATAAAACTAATAACCTCTTTTTTATTAAATAAGAGGTACTCGTTAAAAAACTTCTAAAATATTATACTTAATACTAGCGCTACGGAATTCTTAACTACGGGCTACCCTTAACTCCTCGTATTATAATAATAACGACTTAAAATTACTCTTAATATTTCTAAAACTAGTAAGGTAAGTATTTAATTTAGTAATAATAAACCTATAAGGTTATTAAGATCTATAGTCGTTAGTGCTTTATTTAGTAAAATTACTTTTTACGTTTTACTAACTAATACTCCTTTCTTATATTACTTAAGGGATATAAATAAGCTAGGAATATACTTTAATAATATTAATAACTTATTAATTAAAAGAGATATTATAGTACTTATTATTTATAAATAAGAACACCCTTAGCTTTTACTCCTTAATAATAAAAACGCTATTACTAACTACCTAACGGAGGGCAAATTACGCTACCTATATTAGCACTTTAGCTACTTTTTAGTTCCTTATTTCCTAAAACTACTCTAATAATTTAATAATAATATAAAAATCGTAGCCCTCGAGAAGCTTATAAAGATCTATTAATAATATTAACTTAACGCTACTACCCCTAGCTAATTTAAATTTACTTTATAAAATAATTATAATTTTAATTATAAAGTCGTAATTAACGTAATATACTTAATAAATTATAAAAGTACTAACTAACTAGTACTTTACGTTATTAATATTACTACTTCTTTTTAAATAATAAGGTTCTTTGTGGATATAATTATAAAGTATACTTAAGAAGCTCTTTAGCTATATTAAATCGACGTTTACCTTAGTCCGCTAGACTAGATTATTATAAATATTAATAAGAACTTTAGTATTATAAAGTTTAAATCTTTTACTAAATCTATATTTATTAAAGTTAAAGAAGTACTTATTAAAGCTTATAATAATATTAATAAGGCTAAAAAATACTACGTAGTATTTAAAAAGGTATACGATATTATTTAAAATAAGTACTTATTAATAAGCGCAGAGGCTATACTTTAAGCTATAATTAAAATAGTTAATAATATAATTAGCTTAAATAGCCTCGTTCTTATACTCCTCGTTTTTAAAACTTTTTTATATACTTTTAATAAATCTTTACCGTTACTAAATATTACTTCATATATAAAAGTAGTTAGAAAAATAATAAGAGAAGTTTATAAACTTTATATTAATAAGTAAATAAGCGAGGTACTAGCTATTTAAAATAAACTAAATATCTCTTATACTATTAATTTACTACTATAGTTAAACGTTAAAGTTTAATAAAAAAGTAAAGAATAAAAAGGCCTATTTAAGCTCGTTTTAATAAATAATACTACTTACGTAATAAAATTACTTTACGGCCTAATAAGCTTCTAGGCTACTATAATTAAACCTTAGTATTTAAAAAAGGTTAACCCCGAGCTACTAGCTACGATAATAAAGTATATCGACCGCTTACTAATCCTTATAATTAACTAGCTAATTAATAATAGCGCTACTATAAATAAAGTCCTTAATAAAATCGTTATTATAGTTAATAATAACCCTTTATTACGGAGTAAGAGGACTAGAAAAATATTAATATAATATAGCCATAGTAATATTTCTATAACTACGACTTATTTTATATTTAAAAAAAAGATAAATCTTAAGCTAGTTACTAAGCTCTATAATAAGGGTATTATTACTACCCTAAGAATACTTTTTATAAAATCTATTAATAAAGAGCTTTTAGGATTAATAAAAAGAAAGGTAATTAAATTCGTTTAACTTAGCCCTAAATATAAAAATATAAGGATATTTAAATCTCGATTTATTAACGAGATTAAGAACTTAGGACTTAACCCTATTAAAAAGTCTTATTTAGTTATATAAGTATATAAAAAAAAACAAAAAAAAGAGATCTTTACGTAGTTGTTAATAATTTAAAAAACTAATTAATAACTAATCCTCGCCCTAGCCCCGACCCTAATTTAGAAAGGCTACGTTATTTAGCTACGAGATATTATTTAAGTATATATATAATCGAGCTAACCTCTTTATTATAAGGTTTTTATTTAATTACTAGCTCGGATCCGTTATTTATACCCTAAAAGTACTATTTTATATATTATATAATTACTATACGGTCTTATAAAATCTAATACTTATTAATAAGTAATATATAATAAGTATTATTTAAAAATACTCTAAATAATAATATCTATATTTAATTTATACTGACTAATCTTAATAAAAAAAAGCGGATTATTTAGTATTATTAATATATAAATTAATAATATTATTAAACTATTAAATAAGACTTTTAGCAAAAAAAAAAAAACCGAGTTTAAGCGCGCTAAGTTACTAACTAAACTAAAATAATAATTATTAACTAACGAGCCGCTTATTTTTAATAACGGGATTATTTTATTAAAAAGTATTAATATAGTACTTAGATAAAAAAACTAAAGAAAGAAGCTTAAGCAAGTTAACCCCTCGGTATTAAATACTAAATAATAATTCGTTAAATAATAAGCTCGAGGTACTTAAATTATATTAATTTACTAACTAAAAATAGTTTTTAATACGTCGTTTACTACTTAATACTAAGTAAATCCGTCGTTTATTAACTACGCTATGCTAAACCGTTATATTAAATAATAAATAAATTACTTAAACCGAGGGCTTATATTCGTACTATTAAATCTAACTATCTAGTACGTATAGCTTTAACAAGGTAATACGGGATATTCTTATAAGAAATATAAAAAGTAAATATTCATATAGAAGCAAGAATATATAAATATAGGGGAAATAAGCGTATATAAAAGAGGTTTTTATAGTAAAGAGAGTAATATAGTTAAATTACTATATGAGAAGTTGCTTACTTAACGAAAGGTCTAGGTAGGTAAATACACGCCTATATATAGGCATAAAAACCTCTTATTAGAATATTCCATTACTTATTAATTATAATATAATTAATAAGCGTATACGTAAGTAAATACGTAATCGTAGTACGTAATTCCGCCTTGAGTAAATTCTAGATTATTTAGTTACCTTCCAGTACTTTCCATTGCTCACGTAAGCTTATATAAGCAGTATTGCTTACATAATCAATACCTATAATAATCTACAGAAATCGTAGATTAATATGGTATATAGTTTGCTTACGTAATATTGATAATAAGGCGAATAATAAGGTAAATAAAGTTACCTTCGTAATAAACTATAACTAAACTCTTCGTTTTTATAAATAAGTTATTCGTAAATAACGCTAATTATACCTTATAACTAAGTTATATTATTATCCTTATAAATAAAAAATAGACTAATAAGAGCTTTATAATTAATAATAATATTATTTACTATAGCTCTATAAAGAGTAAAAGGATTATTTAAAGCGTACTAATATTAGAAGTCTATAAAATAGTTATAAGCGTTAGCGTTACTTATACTATCTTAACTACCCTAGACCTTATTACTAAATAACTTAACGTTCTGAAGATCTTTATTATAATTTATATAAATTTATATTTATTATATAAATACCTCGTTAAGCTAAGTATTATAAAAAAAAAGCGCCTTATAATAAATATTATAGTACTTAAGTAATTATATAAACGCCGCGAGCTCTATAAGATCTATTAAATTAATAATAATAATAACCTAGCTAACGGGTTTATAAAAAATATACTAAATAAGTCTTTTAAATAATTTATTAATAAAGGAATTATTATAATTAAAATAAAAAGATAGGTAATACGTAATTAAAATAGTAATATATTATAAGTAGTAAGTTATTTAGCGAACGTATATACCTCTCGGGCTTTAGTTTAAAGAGAAACGTACGTATTCGGGGCATAATTAGATTAATAAAAAACTCTTTTTTAACTATACTAAATTTAACGATTTTTAAAGAGTTTAGGTATATAAATTATATATATTAAAAAATTAGGAAGTAATTAAAAAGAGGGGATACTAAAATTTCTATATAAATAATTACAATAAAAGCTATACTAAAATTTTAATATATAGCTTTAAGTACTTTTAAATAGGGGATTAACTATAGATTCTATTATTAATTTTTATTAACGGGGGACCTAGCCCCTATTTTAGCCTTTTTTATCATAAAAATAAAAGATTACTAATATTAAATTACGAGGTAAAAAAGGGGCCCTATTAGGTAGTTAAAGTAGGGGTAGTAGGTAGGTAGTCTAGGCCCGTATAGACAGACCCTTCTACCTACCTATACTTACTAAGGGACCGCGGGCTCTACCCACGATCTTCCCCTCTTATACACACGCAATAGACCTATACTGACCTATTAACCTAGTTACGACCGAAAGGTCTGACCTGCCTACGTGTATACTAACACTATCCCTTACCCGGCGAGGCCTGACCGGCGAGGCCTGACATTGATGCTAATATTTGGCTGGCGTTTAAGGAGTCTCAGACGGCATTGAAGTAGGCCATCAAAGACTGCGTACACAAAAGGTCCGGGAACAAGATGTTCAAGACCTCTGACAGTCAAAAATTACAAGGGACGCCAGATGTGGACAGCAGCTCCGCCGACGAAACAGCCCCATCAACGACCGGTCAAATTTGGCAACAGAAAACAGATGAATGGGCATCTGCCGTGACCTTCAACTGTAGACTCCTCTGCTATCAGCTTTGGAAAGATAAGGAGGCGGCCATACCAAGGCCTCCTCGTTTCCCTTTCGAAACCACCAGTCCCGATTTTCGGGCAGAGTTGACGTGAACCCGCGGTATGGTCTTCAAATATGATTACTACTGGATGTTCAGCTCTTGTAGAGAATCGGTAGTGTCTCTCATGAACCAGAAAGATATCAGAGGCTACTTTTTGGAAGCCGTGGACAACGGGTATCAATACGACCCGACACAAATCTATCTCATTGACTATGGTATCTGCTTGAAGCCTGGTGCTAAATTTCATAAGTCTTATAGCTGCGGCGACCGCAGGTCCAATGAAGTCTACTACTCAGATTTCGATATTGACAGAAGTAAGCCTTTGGGGGCTTTGGACTTTCTCGAAGAGGTTCAGGATTCGGCACAAAATTTGGTAGACGAGAATGATCCATGGATGATCAATCCTTAGGTGACGCCCGAACCAAGCTGGTGGACGTTCGTAAATATATTCGATCTTGTTCGTGTCCTCATTTGAGAGTTAGCTTAGTAGTAGGAAATTTGGAACCCATGGTTGCTTGCTGGTGGTATTGAGAGTAAGCTAGACTGAGAAGTCATGGACTATAGCACATCATTATCATAAAACCTCTCACTACCTACAATAAGTCAGGATCAAGGTAAGGTACTATAAGATATCAAATCGTTTCATGATCTACCATCTCTACTAGTGATTTGTCTCGTAGAAAACCACGATCCATGATCCAACTGAACCACTTAAATAAGAGGGCCCCTTCTGCCACCTTATCCCAAGCATAATGAATTCCTCAAGGGTCAGTCATGTTGCCCTCATCTCAAAGGTAGGAGTATCAGATCCTTTGGAGTCATTCCGTTTCTACTTCCTCAAGAGAACCTGGTACGCTATGCTACTCTGTATGAGCAGGCTATCTTGGCGGGTGGATCAGCTCGAGTGAGAGCGCCTGTCGCTTGCGGTAAGGCATCTATTTCACGAAGCTGACACAGACGATAGGAGCGGTCCAGACCAAGTCAGCGATGGCGGAGGTGTGCTGCAACAATCTGCTTGATTGGACAACAGACAGGTGCCGTGGTTATCACTGAACCTAACGGTGAGACAACTGATGCAGGTAGAAGTGCCGTGCATGGTAACGCTGACCAGCTGAGCCAGCCTGCTGAAGCGGGGTTTTGTCTAACATCCAACAAGCCCCAAGACGGCCGAAGCAATGCGCCCGATCACAGCCGGTGAGATATCAGGCGACCAATGAAGTCGCAGTTGACGTGATTTCGTGTCCTGTTAATAACAGGCGGTGCGTAGGCTTCCAAACCCCCCTTCCCCTATTTGGTCCGTTCCGGACCGGTGGCGAAGTGATCAGTACGGGAGCCTGCATTGAGCCTCGAGGCGACTCAACACTTAATTATGGGGCTCAGCTCTTGTCATTCCTCAAATGTGCCTCGCCGTTGTTGGTCTTCTCTTGAATCGGACCCCGCATGGAATCAATGAATCGGTCGCGCAATGATAGTCTCGACCATCAATGGATACAGAATTCGGAGGGATGCTCTTGAGGCCTGGCTCCAGAACACTCGAGGCGCTGGCAACTTTAGCCTCACAGTAAGCATGTTTCATCCTTCTATATGAGGTAATAAGGGCAATATACGAGAATACCTACGGAAACAATGCATAGAGGCCGAGAGATGGGGACAAAGAGAAAGACGGAGACAATAGGTATAGACGGTAGAGAGGTTGAGGCAGGGTAAAGAGGGAGAGATAAAGGACATGATGATCAGCAACAGTGGTAGAGAAGACGCAGACGGAGACTCTAGTGGAGATATAGCTAATGTTAGACAGTCTAAGGATGGCGACTATGTGATAACGGCCACAATAGCAATCACTCAGGTAACCCAGTATATCAAGACTTTGGGCTACTCAAAACTAATCAAAGCGACATAAAGGACGACGTTCAACATCTGGTTATACCAAGAAAAAAAAAGAAACCGAGGTTAGGCTAGTTTCAGGCTAGGCTCTAGAGACAGCAATCAAGCACCGGACGTGTCTCTTGCCTAAACCACGCCCGGACGCACGATATGGTATTCTAAGCCTCATGAAGGGAGAGTATTTATTCGGGTCATTAAGTCCATAAGCAGAGAGGTTTTCAGTAATCGATGTCTACTACGTTACCTAAGGCATAATACTGCATGAATCTAGTGCTGCTAATGTGCGAGAGGCGGTGTTCGAGGTGTGCACCTCTGCAAGGCAAACACCGAATGCGTTAGCCAGTGAGAATCTGACAATCTTGAGCGACCCCGCCATCCGGGCCGAAATGGAATTATTGCATGTACTTTTCTTCAAACTTAAATGTCATCCATCTTCCTGAGGCTCGGCCCACAGGCGACGCATTCTCAGAATACTAAGGAAGACCCCCTGGTTGTGCCGACTCCTGTCGTTATCTTTACACCTATTGTAGACGCTTTGTCCAGATCCTGCCTCAGGTTTCTGTGTATCTGTTTTGTGAAACCTTCATTCTCAACATGCAGACACAAGACGCGTACGATCGGTTCACGGAGATTTGCCGTAATTCCGACGAATATCCTCAAGTACAGCTCAGGAAACAAGAACCTCATGAAGCTCTCTTCGGTGAACGGCAATATAGAAGCCTCCTAGAGAGGGAGTGCTCCTTGTTTGACCGCGCGGCATCTGTGATAACGTTCTGGGAGACTGGAAGACGAAATCGTGAGAAACCATGTACTTTCTTAATTTAGGCTCCTGATCTGATGTCAGTAGAATTCCCTGATGAGGAAGAAGCCATTTGGGATATGGAGACCCTTTGGTTACACCTGCACCGCGGTGATCAAGACCCGCACGTTCGTCACGTGTAAGCTATGATACCCCTTCAACCCTTGGTTGAAAATTACTGACAACCACGGAAAGTTTTGTTAGCGCAGATAACTCGAGATCGCCGTTGAGTTGCTCTATGGATATGTTCAAACTAGTTTGCTCATATCACCAAGTCAACCCCTCCTTCTTGGAGCCAGTACACGCCTTCGGACGACAGAGCGAGCCTCTCGATCTCTGTCTGGCTCAGTTCAAAGGCAGCGACACGCTCAACTGTCTCACTGAAGGCCTCCCAGAGCTTCCTAAGATCGGCCGTTCCGGTCGCGAAATACAACTGTCTTATCTTCTCCGCTCCGTCGAATCTTCCGAAAGTGGCAAAGGGGTCTGGGACTGGCAGATTCGTCAAGTTGCGAACTATCACTCCTTCGACGTGGAAACTGGACGGGCCTTTTGGTTCACCGTCAAGGCAGACGATGTTTTTGAAGACCGGATCAAGAAAACAAGCCCTCTCCTCAGAATTCCAGCCAAGACTGAAACACAAGATGGAGATGTTTCTCTCTATCTTCAGGCGTCATTGGCTACTCACTTGGTTTACCTCTGCTGGTGCGATGAGAATTGGCGACAGTTCATCAACGAGACCGAGGCAGGGATTCGAGCGATTGTAACGCCAGCCAGCAAAGCGATTGTCGATGACCTCATTGACAGGGAGTCCAGCCTCTTAAGTGCGTACCCAAAGCCTTTGAGAGACTCCCGTAGCCAAACTATGTACTCGCACAGTCAATCCATGTCGGGCACTTTGACCACCACTATTGACCCTGAGAAGAACAAGATGTCGATGTTATCCCGGATGGCAAACGGGACGTCTTCAACTCTGAGCTCTTGGCTGAGACAGGAGAAATCAAAACAGACGGATCCGGAGCTCGGTGGCCATTGCACTGCTTGTACTACGGACACAAGTTCACCGCCTCCCCAGCCAGACACATGGGAGGTTCTCAACCAGTTTCGGTTCAAAGACGTGCAGACCTTGCACAAGCACTCTGAAATCATTCATCGAGCTTCTCTAGCTCTGGAACTTGATATTGGTGTCCTTAATGACATCTGTACATTCTACAGTCACACCGCCGCCGCCGAGTTTCGCGGAAAGATTGCATGTGAAGGAGCAATCAGTAACTTCATCAAAGAAGTCCAATCTATCGCGAGGAGATTGGAAACACGACTGCAACAAATGCGCTGCTTGGCCATCACCCTTGGTCAAAGCATACAGCTGGTGAGCATACCATCAGAAGCAGCATGAAAGAAAGCGTTCTTAAGCTAACATGGGACCTCAAAGTATGAGCGATTACTCCAGCAGCGTACCAGTCATATCGGTAATTGGTTCGCGGAAATAGCGCACGAGAACACGAAGCAGATGCAAGTCATAACAGACAAGACGTTGAAGGAAACGACGTCGATGCATGTCATCACGATCGCAACACTAATCTTTCTGCCGGCCACTTTCGTTGCAGTAAGAACTGCTTACCCGAATACTGCCGGCATGATATGAACCTCTGACTTAATGGTAGACTTTCTTCCAGAGTGGAGTGTTGCTTTGGAAAGAAGATGGGCCAGACGACATGACAAGACCATTCATCTGGAAGCGCGATAGCTTAATGCTCTTCTTAAGCTTCTGTGGTCCTCTGACCGCGGCAACCATCGGCGGCTGGTTATTCATGTGTGTAAGACTGAGAAAAAGTGCACGGCGGAAATTGTAAGAATTCACTTATTATAGACATCATGTAATAAAAATGACTACTGGTGAAGGAAATTCTAACCTATTTTAGTGATGTTTCGTATCTTGCTAGATCCACGCTGCCTTGTCCCCACTGGATGTAATGAATGTATAAATGGCTGACATGGAGATTTGTCTGCCTCTTGCATGTTCACCCCAAAGCACGCCCCAAAGCACGCATGGCCACCAGTAGCAGGCTTCTAGCGCAAATTGACATTACAGCATTAGCGGGGGAGGCTGGGATGAAGCTCGAGAGCCGAGGCAGAATGTAGGCAGCCAGTGCAGACAGAGGTTTCTCGAAGAGCACTTCCCCGTACAGAGCTAGCACTTGAGATCTCGGGATACTTGGTGCCGCTAGAGACGAATGCATATGGTCAGGTGCCATTAACCGTGTTAAGTCGACGCCATTTGCTAAATTTTAAAGGGTTGGCGGCCCGGACAAATCAATAGCTTCTAAGGTCTCGCGTTTTGAACCAGTTCGTATTTCTGCCAGATATCAGATGGCACGTGTAATCGAACAGACAGTTGCATATTTCTGCGTTTAAAGCCGTCCAAGAATAATCCAATAGTTTACATTCCGTCGTCTATCGGTCTGAGATCTGTTGACAGGTCGGCCGTTGGAATACTGGAGTTCCATGTCTCAATGTTGACCTTTCTTGCCTTAGATTTCCCTTGAGCCGGGTCTCTGCAATTGGTGGTTGCTGCCTCTCAAAGCATCGTCCATGCTCACCCTCCTTCCTCCCCTCCCGTCCTCTCGAACCGGCTCCTTCCTTAGAAGGACCTACCACACACTCCGTAGGCAGTACGTCCTTCCCCCCAAAAGGCCTGAAGATGGTATGTAAAGGAAAATGTTGGGAAAAAATCCAATACAGTACGAGTCGTCCCAATGATGTAAAACAGGGGATGTTAACTGGGCTTCCGCTCACAGTGGGTAGAAGGTTGAAAATGGTCGACTGAGGAACACGTTCACTTGACTCTATGAAAGGTTGCCGGGGGTTCGTCTTTTGCTCCTTTGGGGATCATTTTGGCACGAGAAGAATCGCGTTTCTCGTCACATTACTTCTGTATACCTACTTGGTCCCAGAATGCATCGTTTGGCCGCTGGGGCAAAACAAGTAGAAGCGTTCGCATCGGAGGATAATCGAACACCGGCCTTCACGATTTTCCGTTTTCTTGGTCAAACCAACTAGACCAACAATTCTCACACGATGGAAGCATCTATGCATTGACGTTGCGGAAGGTCGAGGCAAGAGTTGGTCCTGCTCAGTGAGAATCCTCTGGAATTCGGGACGATGCTCGGGGTAGGCTTACTCAAGTAGATATTTCGTAGGCAAGCACGCCGTCCACTCTCTCATTCGCCATCTCCTTTTGATATTGTTCCAAATCTGGGCCGCAGAGAACTCATAAAATGGGAATACGAATCAACAACGACGAACTACGTCTGGAGGGGTGTCAACAGAGCAAGGGAAGTCGTTCCATTGGAAACGCATGATCTGGAGCTGTGGATTTGTGGGCCAGATCAAGAGAACTCAGATATGAAATCCTAGAAGTCTTACGATTCCCCCCGAGGGGAAACGGCTCCGTGATTGTCTTCTCATCACTGTTCCCGCTTGCTTTTCATCACTGCTCCCGTAGGTCTACCATGGAGCAGACGTGTAGCGACGGAGCTTGCTTCAAAGGAGTGTGGGTAGGGACTTTCCGACGCATCTCCATGCAGCAAGAACGTAGCTTCCTCGACGTCACACTCCGACATGGGTAAGAAGAGGCCCACCTCTCCTTCCCTTAAGTAAGGTCAGCAGCATCACCTGCTCACCTGCCTCTCGTCCTAGGCACCATCCCTTTATATTGTAAAAATGTGTCGAAAGATTCCAACACAGTCCCAATGATGATACGAAAAAGTGCTTTTCATTCCTGTGCTAAGACCATATTAAACTGAGGGACCAGGACTTCCTCAGATGAGAGGTTCTTCTTTTTATAACTTTCGAACCCTTCTTTTTTCCTTGCAAACTTTCCCACCTTGAGTGCTACAAAGGTGCAAAGGGTACCAAAAGTTTCGCCGCACTTACCTCTATAGTTATCTGGAATATGTGTGCTCACCTCGGCTCCTCTGCCTCACCCCTTGCAGGCCTAGTCGCGCGAGCTTAGAGCGGCGGGAGAATCGGCCGCACTTGAGGGACTCATTGGCTATTTCGCTCGGGGCTGAGAGATGGAGGCCAGGCTGCACGTCAGACAACGCTGCCGAGACCTGCAGGATGCCGATTCTTCCGCTCAGCGACGAGCAAGGAACATTGATTCTGAATTTTTGGCCTGCCACAACTTTTGGCGCAGGCTGCATATGGAACTCTTGTCTCTGCTGGGAAGGATCAATAAAACCAGCCCCTCTATGCAAGTTGTCCCTCATGGTCATAGCCTGTCACGTCGAATGTGGCCAATAATGAGGAAGGATCCGCGCCAAAAGCAGACCAGGCGCACCAAGTCTGTCTGACCTGAGTCGATGCCTATCAGGCGTTTATTGCCTTACTGGTTCGCCAACGGTATGGCAGTTAAAACGATGAAACTCGCCGCATTGGCTTTGCTCGCCTGGCCTCGCCGTTACCCCCACAAACCTTCTGAAAGCCCCCTGGGATAAAAACGCCTGGAGTTGAAATCGACGGCGTTGATACCCCGTGGCTTCAAAGTCAAGACAATCTTCGTCACTACCTCAAGCGCCTAGTCAAATTGAGAGTCAAGAGCATCTTTAACCCTCAAAACCCGAGTCTTGGCATGAAGTTCTTTCACTGTTAGAGCACTCACTTGTCGTTTCTTCTTAGCCCCTAAAGTTCTCAATCGAAGAACGATGAAGCCAGACAACATCATTGCAAAATTTAAGCGATATGTAGATCAGTACGTCTCCGAGCGTAGCTGCCGTGGCATGAGAGGGTACGAGGACGGGCTTGTTGATTTTGTTCCCCGATGCGCGCTGGACAGCTTCTGGGTGGCGGAGAATGTGGAAGGCGTTCTCCTTGGTCGAGAAGACTGGATCAAAGACAGCACTTCCACTATTCAGAGGGGTTACATCCAAGTCTTCTCCATCCTCGTCTACATGTCGCAACCCCAGCACATTTCTCTTTTCACAGGAGAGTCTATTCATGACGGATTACTACCACTGAGAGAGACACCTCATGCGTTTTCCGAGGCCGCAGAGAAAAGTATTTTTGAGGAATTCGAGAAAGAACAGTGGAGATTCTGCCCCTTCCTGTTCGATACCGAAGGGAGAGGCAAACCTCACAAACGACATCTCCCACCGCTACAGATCATCCCTATCATCGCCAAAGAACAGATCAAACACTCAGGGGCCACCTACGACCACAGAGTCTGCGTATTTCGAGTAACGCTACATTCGCTGTGCTTTAACCAGGAGGTAATACACACTACCGCGCAATCACTAGACTGAATAAAAGACTCGGATTCTGATATAGTTCTAATAGGAGGTGGTCTTCAAAACCTATCATGGAGAAGACCCAGAGGTGGTTCAAACCTACGAAAATGAAGTGAATATGTACACGCAGCTGGACGCACAACCGACTCTGTACGATTCTATGTCCGTCATTAGATATTTCGGCTCATTCGAAATTCCTGGTCTACGAACCGTAATACTTGAGTACGCCAGAGGCGGGAATCTGAAGTCTTTCTTCGAATCGTGTCCTCCTCCTTTAGCTCGTTCAGACCGTGTCCTTTTCTGGAACAACTTGATGGATCTATTGGGCGGTCTGCACGCAATTCACAACCTCAAGGAAACTCAAGGAGGCAAAGGGTCCTGGGGACTCAGAGGGTCTGTCGCCATAACATATCACGTTTGACCAGTTTCATGTTGAGCTAATTATCTACAATCATAGAACTCACCAGGACATCAGGCCACAAAATATCCTGGTCTGCCCTGATCAGTCTGGCAACGTATACGCTGCAAAATTCAAATTTGTGGATATGGGAACTGGGCATATTCGTAGGTCAAGAAACCAGGGAATGGAACTGAACGCCGACGACAACTGGGGTAACGGGATGTACAGTAAGTGCTTGCTATGTAAATGACTGACATCATACCTTCTGGATCAGCTGACTTTGGATCTTACAGGTGCCCCAGAGGCATACAGGGATCATGGAGACTCCAGGGCAATTCGATGGGAGAGCGATGTATTCTCTCTCGGAGCCGTTGCTAGCGAAGCTCTCGTCTGGACAAGGTGGGGAGAGTATGGACGTGATCTTTACCAGAAGGATCGAGTTATTGAGACTCGCATGTCCCGCTTAAAAGGAGGCTTTCATGAGGGATCTTTCCATGACGGAGATCCAGACGGGCCGTGCCTTCTGAACTCAGTTGAAACATGGCTTCAGAGAGCAAGTAGCTTCGCTGGGGAAGAATCTCATTGGTTTTTGGCAGTGAGCAGATTTCTGCTTACCCGCATGCTCTCTATGAACCCAAGAAAAAGGCTCGAGGCCATTGAGCTTCATGACGAATGGAAGAGCAAAGTCTTTGAAGGGCCTGACCTGGTTCAGCCACACGAAGAACTTTACCCTCTTACAACCAGATTCTCAGAGCCATATTCCACATTTCGGAGGAGGGAAACCAGCCCACTGAGTCAACTCCCCGTTGAGAACTCTCCAAGAACAGTGGAGGCAACTCATTTCATCGGATCAAGATCGGAATCCAGTCCTGGAATTATTGTACAGTCACCGGAAGAAATGCGAAACGAGATTGACCTGGGAAATGCATACCGGCATAACACGCGAGTGCCTCAGAGGTTCAACACTGTGCCCCAGCGACCGAATCATGGTTCTGACAGCATTTTGAACCACGAAAATCGCTTGTCTGTGCCAGGTGCTACTTATGCGGCATCTGAAACCTACCATGGACCTTTCAATCGGCACAGAACACCGGAGTTTGGGCCAGTTGATGCCGCAAATGCTCTCAATATCGAAGCCCAGACAAGTACCCCAATGGACGTGGGAAATGAGGCAATGGGAGTACCGATGGGAGTACCGGAACAACCAATGTCACTGAACGTCGCCAGCAACCCTCCGATGGACGTCCTTCGGAACGAAAGTCTCCCAAGTCGACAGGAAAGATTGCCATCCTACACATCCCAACTCGGACTCTTTCCTCCGAATCAATTTCAATGGAACACGGAACCCAACTCTCCCCATGAAGTCAATGATGGTGTAATTACAATGGCAGCCATCTACAATCTATGCATAGAAGGTAAAGATCGCTCACGTTCGCGATTCCGACGCTCTCCAAGCATGAAGTCTGAATTCAAAGGGAGACCCCTTGAGGCGTTCCCACAGCTGGTGTCAGCCCTGCAGAAGTTGAAAGGAGAGAAGGGCCGTGATCAGGTAAAGATGAATACATGACCTAGACCAGTTTCACTGCGTCCACTGACAGTCATATCTCTAGATGTTTCTCGTGGATGACTCGAGATCCATGGAGCCTCATCAAAAGAAAGTAGCCGCGAGCTGTCAAGTCCTCTCGTACTTACTCAAAAAGGGAGAGGTTGACCCAAATGCAACCTTTGAAGTCTATTTTACCTCATCTCACCCTCCACTTCAATCAACAAGGACCTCGGAATTGAAAGATAATATAGAAAAGATGCTATTCCATGAAGATCAATGCAACATGGCCCCAAGTTTGGACGAGTTGGTCAGTAAGGCTATCCAGAATAAGAAACCGGTCAGCATATATGTCTTGACGAACGGACACTGGAATCTCAAGAACCGAGACAATTTCTGCGGTGTAGATGGACCGATCAAACGCTTGGTGACTCATGTTCGACGGACAAACGAACAGCAGAATTGGATCGGTGTCCAGTTCATCCGCTTCTTTGACGACAACGAAAATCCTGATGACAAGCTCGGGGAGACTCGGTTGAAAGCATTGGATGACGATTTGAAGCAACAAACGGGAATGTGAGTTGATGCTCAGCTTCTTTACAAATCGGTGATGATCACTGACTCCCAACTAGAGACATCGTCGACACACGGAATTTTGACGCAGATGTGCGCAAAATTTTACTTGGTTCAGTCGTACCAGATGAGGATAATTCTTGAAGTATTGTCTGGACTTTGATGCACTATAGCTCTGACGACCTTACCGGCATGGATTTTCACCAAAGGCGCGGCGTTAGGGGCATGTTTGTTAGAGAGTCCATTGTTTTCTGCCTTGGGGGTCATTTATGGCGTTGGCGTTGATGATACTTTCAAGATTTTCTTCTCTGTTTTGCTCCGTGTGTATTTGCAGTAATTGGTGGGCAGAAGGCGCTCACTTATGTCCTCGGCATTGTGGACAAGTCTATAGACTTTCGAGATTCCGCTCCAGAAACGAACTAGCCGACGAGGAAGTCATTTAGTCTTAAGCGACGTTACATCTATCTGTACCGTTTGTGACGGTTGTGACGGGCATTAAGGAAAAGTTAGAGTGATTTGCCTTCATACTAATTTGGATATCGAGCTTATTTTCAACTTGAGAACAGCGAAATGCAAAGCATGTGGCCGAAAGTAACTGCGAGATCGACAAGTAACGATAACCCTGCTTGCTACTTTCCTATTGTGGTTCTAGAAGGTGGGCTCTTCAGAATATACTTTTGGCGGACCGCAGACGTGCGACAGGTGGCCCACGGGAGGATACATGATCAATCAGCAAGAACTCAAATAGAGCAGTTCCGTTAGGTTTCGATAGTGTGCGAAAATAGGTTTCCTATGTATATTCGTGTAAGGTGTCCGTACTGATCAGTTTGCTTGTGCTTTCAGCGAAAATCTTCATCGAAGCCGGAGACAGCGAGTGCTCTGTGTGCCTGTTGCACTGCAGTATGTCTGTAGCAATCAACAGATTGCCGCGTTGAAGATTTTTGACAAAGCACTGATCCTGTCGCTGATGCACTTTCAAGTTGGTTGCTAATTGAGAGGGGAACCCTTCCATTTCATCATGAGAAGCGAGTTGCTCGCAAAGCGCACAGATCATGTCTTTCAGCATGTGCATTGGCCAAGCTCGTTTGCGCCCCGCTGTCTCATGGCGTGGCATCCTGAGTGCCAAGATTAACGGTACGTAGGAAGAGTTGACGCTAATAGAGTCGAGAGGAGAGGCAAGAATAGCATAAAGGGGCGAATAGGCAATGAAGGCTGGGCGAAAGTTTCTTTTCACAGTGAAGTACAGATGATGAGATACAGATACAGATCTCAGCTATCATCAGCCGCAAGTCGACGATAACTTAACAGCATTGAAAACAAGAAATTGAAGTAAGCCTTTCAGTGTCTGAGACTGTGAGACAAGAAGCCACGCTAGGGGAGTTGTCAGCCACGCCAACGCACCAAGTATCACCATCCAGAAGAAGGAAAGGGCTGCTGAGATAATGACCAGTAACTCCAACGGTAACATTCTGGACCTTGCGAATGCGAGCTTCTGGGAGCCTTGGCTTGCCCTGCGATGAACAGCTCGTCTACTCCGTACTCCAACAAACAAGCAGCCAACCCCTGTTCTGCCCCTGACAGCTCGCAGCGACGCCCAGACCGACGACCCCTGCAAGCGCACCACCCATCGGCGATGTCTGGACTCTGATTCCCTGAGAGTGTCCGGCGGCCCCTCTCTTGTGCCTGGTGTTGGCTGACGGCGTTGGCTTACACTACGGGCTTGGCCCCCCCGTTGCCCGTGAAAAGATCTTTGGTTGTTCGTGCAGCACTGTTTTATTAAAACTGTATTCTTGTACTTGTGACTCAGAAAGAATTAACTTTCTTCGATAACAAGGTACTTAGGTTGTTCGTGCAGCAACATCAGGCAATGGACAGTATCCAACATGCCTGCAACGGAAGATTGTGTTCGAAAAAGGAAAATGCGACGCCGCAGGGCTGCTTAAATTACCGCGCCGCCCAATGTCGGTTGTGAAATCATGAAAGATGCAGAGGTCGCACTTCATCAAATATCAATGGGGTGGTGTTGGTGATGGTGGCCACAATTCGATATTGTGCTGAATCACAAACCCCAGAGTGGGTTTGCCCAATCAAGGCCCAGTGTTTAAACCTTCGGAGAGGCAGAACGAGGCCACAGCTTTCATCTTATATAGATGGCCCATGGAGACCGTCTCCGCGCGCGCTTCGACCAGGATGGACTTCTCCGTTTCGTTCAGCTTCGGGTTTTTTTCCACCTGCCTGTTGAACAGTTGAAGGGTGACCTTGAAAGTTGAAAGAAGGCTAAGAGCGGCGAAGTGCCGGAGCTGTCGGGCCATGCGCGCATTCAAGTAGCATTAAGCTAGTTAATAAGGATATCGAAGTGGGCTTTTACCGAGTCATGCGAGATCTCATTGGTTGGATCGAGGCTTTTGAGATTGACCAAGAACAATTCGAAAAGTCAAACCGGCGGAGACAAAGCGACAACACCTCTACAACCTGCCATCACCTTGGTTTCTCTTAAAAGCCAGACCCGCCCTGATTTGGGATTTAGTATCTTGGCACCTCCGTTTGTTATATCGTCCATATTGAGCGTCCGCTCGTCGTCATCAGGCGTCGCCAACAGCGGCCGCCACCTTGAGGGGAGCGTGAAGGAGGAGACTAACGGTGACTCGTGAGACGGACTTCAACGGGGGGTACAGAATGCCCAACACCGTTGCACGGATGATGGGCCAGCTATTTCAGTGGCCCTTCATCTTATCTCCCGCGACTTGCAGGCCCTTCATGTACGGGACCTTTTCGACATTTTCTTCCCGTTTCCATTTCCCAGCCAGCTGGGCAAGTCTACAGACGCCAAGCCAAGCTAACAAGGTTGCTTTGCTTTTCCTGCAGGGCGGTGCAACGCCCAAGCGAGGAACCCCAACCATGACTCGGCCTTGTTTGGGGAGTTGGGAACTTGGGACTGGAGTTCTTGGCCGTGAATCTTGGCAATTAAAACGGGATGAACATGAATGGGGTTGTTAGTGTACTGCAAAGCTGACAACCCGCATGGGCGCATAGGGGGGTCCATCGAGACTTGGCAAAGTCAGATGGGATAAATGGGCGGCTCGCCATGTCTACCTTTGATTCCTTCTAGTCTTCCTCTTCTTCTTCACTACTAGTCAACTGTCCGTCTTCTTCTTGTAAGACAACGTCACTCGTTTCTAACCACCAAAGTCATTCTTTATATAATACTAGTCATTCTTTCGCATCATGCATTTCAAGACCGTTGCTACCTCGCTCCTCGTGGCCGGAGCGGCCGCCTCCCCCTTCCGCCGCCAGACCTCGAACGAGGCCTTCTGCGATGAGGACCTCCCCGCCCCTCAGCCGAGCAGCACCAAGGCTCACTTCCCGCCTTACCCCGTGAACACCACCATGCCCGGTGTTCCCACTACTCCCGGCGGCTCTTATCCTCCCCCGTCAAACCCCGGAAACGGAGGCAACACTGGTTCCGGCTCAGGCTCTGGCTCTGGCTCCGGCTCTTCTGGTTCTGGCTCCGGTTTCAACACTGGTTCCGGATCTGGCTCCTCTAGCTCCGGCTCCAACACGGGCTCCAACACTGGGTCTAACACCGGGTCCAACACCGGCTCTTCCACGGGTTCCTCGACTGGATCTAACACCGGTTCCGACACTGGATCTAACACTGGATCTAACACTGGTTCCAACACTGGTTCCGACAAGGGCTCCGACAAGGGCTCGGATAAGGGCTCCGACAAGGGATCTGACAAGGGCTCCAACGGCGGCTCTTACCCCGGAGGAGGCAAGCCTGGATCCGGCGGCTCGTGGCCTTCCGCTGCTCCCTCCGCTGCCGCCTCTGCCCCTGCCGGCAACGTCCCCTCGTACCCGGGCAAGCCTCCTGGTGGCTCTTCTTACATTCCCTTCCCCCAGAACACCAGCATCCCCACCGCTGCTCCCTCCTTCACCACCGTTCCCGGTGTTGCTCTTCCCACCGAGCCCATTGCCGTTCCCAGCACCACCGTCCCCGCTGGCAACAACGACACCATCCCGGCCTCCACCTCCAGCACGGCCTCCGGATCCGCCTCCGCCAGCGCTACCGCCCCGGCCACCAACATCCCCTACGGTGTTGCCATTACCAAGTGCACTGTTGAGGGTGACTTCGCTCTGACCTTCGACGACGGCCCGTTCACTTACACCGAGCACGTCCTCGACCTCCTCGCTGAGGCTGGCGCCAAGGCCACTTTCTTCGTCAACGGCGAGAACTTTGGCAACATCAACAACTTCCAGGATGTCGTCAAGCGTATGGTCGCCGACGGCCACCAGATTGGCTCGCACACCTACAGCCACCCCGACCTCGCCACACTGGGCGATGCCGACATCATCCCTGAGATGACTACGCTCGAGGATGCTCTCATCAACATCATTGGAAAGTACCCCACTTACATGCGCCCTCCTTACTTCAGCTGGAACGACAACACCCTCTCCATCCTGAAGGCGCTTGAGTACCACGTTATCCACGCCGACATCGACTCCCTCGACTACGCCAACAACGCTCCCCTCGGCAACCTTACCAGCGTCGGCATCTTCGAGAAGGGTGTCGATGCGGGTGGTTCCATTGCCCTGGCCCACGAGGTATGTTTACTACGAGTCCAGTCAAAATTTGACCTTCATCACAGACAGTTAACATCCGCATTAGGTTCACCAGAACACCGCCGAGTACCTTGTCCCCGAGTTCCTCCGCATCATTAAGGAGAAGGGCCTGAACGCCGTCACCGTCGGCGAGTGCCTGGGCGACGCCGAGGCCAACTGGTACAAGACCAAGCGCACCTCCACCCCCACCGCCACCGCCTCCAAGATCGTCGTCTCCATCACCAGCACCGCTACCCCCACCGGCGTCATCGGCCCCGACGGCGCCTGCGGTGGCTCCAACAACTACGTCTGCGAGGCTGGTGCCTGCTGCTCCGAGTACGGCTTCTGCGGCACCTCCCAGGCCTACTGCGGTACCGGCTGCCAGCCCCTCTTCGGCGTCTGCGGTGTCGCCGGCCCCGTTGCCTCCGGCGGTGATGCCACCTCCAGCGCCCCCGCTGCTACCCAGACCGCTGCCACCGGCGGTGTCAGCCCCGACAGCTCCTGCGGTGGCTCAAACGGCTACACCTGCCCTGACAGCACCTGCTGCTCTGAGTACGGCTTCTGCGGAACCACCACTGCTCACTGCGGCACCGGCTGCCAGCCCATCTTCGGTACCTGCTCTTAAGCTGGCTGTCTAGCTGAGGGTCGTGTGCGTGTGTATATGTAATAATGGTTGCATCACTTTGATGTGGTTATGGGACAAAACATTTCCTTTATATATCCTGTAGAGCTGTGCATAGAGCCAATAAAGTGTGTATCTACTTCATCTTTGGATATAGCCAAACCTAGCCATCGAATAGTCTGCCCAATAAAACGCTATTCGGATTCAGTAATCCAATTCTCATGACGCTGTGAACAATCAGCTACCAAGGAATTAGTTTGGGGTGGGCTGAGACGGCCGACTGAAAGTGCTCAAGCCATGAGGGTGACAAGATTTATGACGTCGTCCGAGGAAAACCATTATGATTGCGCCACGTAACTAGCGACGAGACTAAGAAGAGTTGGATGAGCCGCCAAGAGACGATGACTTTCGCGAGACTGTTCAGAGATTCGTGAGAAAGTGGCGGGAGCGCACATGGCAGCAATCTCGACAACCTGTCTGTCGCAGCGGTAATTCCTGCAGGAACCCGAGCTGTGCATATCTCGGAGATCCGGGGTATCGACGGCGGGCTGATGCAATCAGCCCCGTGCCTTGGCGGGATTTGTCTTGGCTATATCTTCCGGGAATGCCCACCTATCATCCCTTAATGGGCCGTAACCCGCTCATCGTCCATAATCGGGGTACTTCTGTATTGGGACGAAAGGTGTATTTTGCGGGGTCGGCTGACAGGAAACCAGCAGTACGGAGGAAGGGAAGGTCATCGGTCGAAGATGTCACATCTGGGGATGTCGTCCATGGAATTCGTGCTTTTATCCCCCGATGGCGGGTGGCCGCGATGAAGTCCACCAATTGAGAGAAAGGCCGGTATCGGTGGCGGGATATGTATTCTTACAGTAAATCAATCTTCATGTTCACGAAGTTGCCTTTCATGCTCTTGGCTCGCAACTAAGTGCTTCTGCACAAGGAAGGCATCGTCACACTTCTTGATCTAGCTTCGCAGAAGCCGTCGCAATTGCCAGCGAGTGACACCCTCGTTGACTACCATCATGCCGAAGCCCCTGAACAGATGCCGGGCAACAGCATATGCTTCTCGATGATCGTCACCATGTCTTTGGCTATCGATAGTTGTATAAGTTGTACCGACCAGATAGCACTATTCTCTGCTTGAGTCGTCTTCAAATCCCCATCGATTCAGCTTCGACTCCCAGTTGCCGCGATGCTCCCCAATCTTGACCTCAGTTGGGCCGTGCTTTTGTTCACCCTACATGGCCTTTCCTCTACAGTCTTGGCTTCTCCGAACAACGTCCTCGAAGACAGAGCCGTTTACACTTGTACCGTTGAGGCCAACAATGACGGCTCCGATGATTCCCCAGCCACCCTTGCAGCCTTCAAGGAATGCCGTAAGAATCGCCGGATTGTCTTCTCCAACACGACGTACAATATTGAAAAGATGATGACCACGACTGATCTGGAGAATACCCAGATCGAGATCCATGGGACCTTGGTGGTGAGATTAGATAACCTCACTACTCCTGTTATGAGCCATCTATACGTACTGATCACTTCCGCTTGATACGTAGTGGAGCAAAGACACCGACTACTGGCTCAGTAACCCGCAGCCGACCGGTTTCCAAAACGGCTCTGCGGCGTGGTTCCTGGGCGGGAAGAACATCACAGTTAACGGCTTTGGATATGGAACCTTGGACGGTAACGGACAGACCTGGTCAGTATCTCGATTCTCAACAAGATCCGTCCAACTCGTACTGACACCCTTGGTTCAGGTACAACCTAGTCAAAGGCCAGTCCAACTACCCCGACCGCCCTCATGCCCTAGCAATCTGGAAAGCGTCAGGCATGACAGTGAGAAACGTACGCATGGTCCAGAGTCAGATGTGGACCATGGCAATAATGCACTCGCAGAACGTGCTATTCGACGGCGTATACATCAACAGCACTACCAACAACGGGTACCCTGCCAGGAACACGGACGGCGCAGACACCATTGACTCGGACCGCATCACGTTCCGCAATATGTACATCCGAAATGGCGACGATGCGATTGCCATTAAAGGCAACTCTACCAACATCCTCATTGAAGACTCCACCATGGATCACTCTCTGGGTATAGCCTTTGGCAGTCTTGGCCAGTATAAGAACGAGTTCGAGCGCGTTGAAAACGTGACTGTGAGGCGTATCAAGGGCTTGGGGACTCGGTATGGCGCATATGTGAAGACGTGGACTGGAGATCAGGTTTCCTACCCCCCTAATGGAGGTGGAGGCGGTGTTGGATGTGAGTGAATCCTAGAAAGCCTAGAAAGCTTCCAAGCTTTCATTTTGAACCTGAACAAGACTTGCTAATTGATCTGATCCAAGACCTCAAGAATGCGAGTAAGTCACCATGTCATTACCACACGAGCCTTCCAAATACATATGTAGGAATACACTAATAGCTTCTCTAGCCCTCTATGACTTTGACCTCACTGCGACACGAGAGGCACCTTTTCTCATTGGTCAATGTACTAGCTTCAGTGGCCAACAGGGAGACTGCGAAAGCAGCACGTTCAAGATTTCAGACATGACGATTCGCAACTGGGTCGGCGATGGCGCATCCAGTTACGTTGCGGATATGAACTGCAGCCAAGGTTCGGGCGGCTGTGTAGACATCACTATCGAGGACGTTGACTTGAAGAACACTACAACCGGGGCTGATATTACCAAGTACCGGTGCCGAGATGTTGTCTCTGTACATGGCTTTGAATGTAGCTGAGTGCTGCGAAGAAATCTCAAAGACGATGACCATGCGGGGTCATGGCATCTTTCAACGCGACTGGCTACACTGTTATCAACCTAAATAGTCTGACATGGACGCGATCTAAAGCTTGCTCCATATCTCTGACATCGGATCAACTGAAGAAAGATCATTTTCATCTGATAATAGTCGTGGATATTTCATAGGTTATTTATCAGGTAATGATCTGAATTCAATTGGAACTGACTCTGACTTTCTGACATGCTGGATCACGACGGGACTCCTATAATGCGAATCTTCGGACACGCTAAGATCACATTGGCGGAATGTCTTACACTTTTTTACTTTCTCCTGAAGAAGCGAGTCCTTGAACTGTCTATTAGAATGTATAAGTTCCGCTTCCCACCTCTGTAGTTCTTCCAGCTTTGCGCCCCACTGCTGGAATCGTGATCGTTGCGACAGTATTCGGAGGGATAGTGACTTGCAACCGAAAATTGCTAGACTCAAGCCACCATTCGGCCGAGACCAGGCCATACTGGGTGTACAGGGAGCAGGCAGCGTTGGTGAGCATACCTCCAGGAATGGGTGCGATGCTGATTCTTTTGTATCCCGGAGCTGCTGGCGAGATGCCGCCAATTGTCTTATGCATCCAGTCGGCAACACTGCCGTAGGCATAGTGATTAAAAGATGTCATGTCGCCAGGATTAATCTTACCATCTGGGAGCATACTGTCCCATCTCTCCCATCTATGGCAGGGTCAGTCATGATGTTTTTGTAGAGTAGCAAAAATAAAATCTTACGTAGTTGTGCCGCCCATTTTCACTTGATACAGCCAACCGGGAACTTCCTCTTGCTGTATCATGCCATAGAATGTATCTGTCGCGTTAACCGCAGAGAGACCGAGGCCAAGGTAATGTGTCGCAGCGAAGCCGGTTCCGACCTTGTACTGATTTTGTTCGATAATTGCCCGAAGACGTTGCGTGGCGTTTGCAACTTGCGCGTCCGGGATTAGGCCAAAGTATAGAGGCAGGATAAGTCCGGTCTGAGTTTCGCTCACCATAGTACCATCTATGTTGATCCATGCTGCCTGGAACTTCGTCTTGAGGTTACTGTATGCTGTATTATATCGGTCTGCGTCTGCTGTCTCCCCGAGCCATTCTGCCATCTGTGCAGCTAGACCAATTCCGTGCACAAGGTAGGCGTCGGCAACCAGGAACTTGTTTGTTTGTGAGGCAGCTGGATCCCAGGGCGGGGCAAGGGGATCGAGCCAGTCACCGAATTGAAAGGTTGAACGATCCCAGAGCCCAGTGGAATCACGCCTAACACCGTGATCAAGCCAAAGTTTGACGCCTGGCCAGTGTTCACGGAGAAGGTCTCGATCGCCAAAGGCTTGAAAGATATTGTATGGGTGGATGACAGCTACGTCACCCCAAATGGCGGTCGGTGGATATCCGTTGGCTGTCCACCCCTGAGGGACATGAGGTATGAGGACGGGAGGAATTCCTTAGCATGCTAGTCAGTTATTAATCAGACAAGCCATCTATTATGCCCTCTTACCTCCAGCATCAGCCTGCTCAGCGTTCACGTCCTTCATCCATCCTTTCCAGAAACCGGAGGTGTCGTAAAGGAAAACACTTGTCGGCCCGAATGCAGTGACATCTCCAGTCCACCCTAATCTCTCGTCTCTTTGTGGGCAATCTGTGGGAATGCTCATGAAGTTGCCCTTCATAGACCATAAGGCGTTTTCGTGCAGCCTATTGAGCTTATCATTGCTGCTCCTGAAGTATCCAGTTCTTGCTAGGTCGGTGTGAACTACCACGGCTGAGACGCTGTTGCTATCGAGCGACGTTTCCTGAGGCCATCCTTCGACTTGGACGTACCGGAATCCATGATATGTGAACTTGGGCTCCCATGTCAGCTCGCCCTCGCCGTCCAAAGTGATGTAGTCTGTCTGGAGAGCGCCTCGAAGAGGACGCGTCCCAATTTCGCCGTTTTCGAGAACCTCTGCGTGCGTGAGCTTGATTGTTGTCCCACTCGGCCCATCGACTTTGATCTTCAGCCACCCAACGAGATTCTGTCCAAAGTCGAGCAAGGTAGCGCCCTTGGGGCTGGAGGTGACGCTCTTCAGAGTGACTTCTTCGATGCGACGTATTCCAGGACCGTCAGCATGAACTAGATGGCTCGGGCCAAGAGTCGGCCGGACACCTTTCCAAGCACTTTGGTTCTCGAAGCCGGGTGACGACCACCCCTTCTGCACGAGACGCGAGTCAAAGGATTCACCGACATAGATCGAGGAGGAATAAGTAGGAGCTTCGGTAGACATCCAAATCTCGTCGGTGCCGATGTACTGGATCGTTCCGTTCTTGAAGCTGATCTTGAGTAAAGACTTCAGTCCGAGATCCTCACCGTAGACATTGTTGATTCCGCCGCCCCATGTGAGTCGGCCCGAGAACCAACCTTCCCCGATGGTCACGCCAATGGCGTTATCGCCTGCTTTCAGAAAACTCGTGATATCGTACGTGTCATAAACATGGCGATGCGCGTATGACTGCCAACCGGGAGCGAGAACATAATCCCCAACGCGCTGTCCGTTGAGCTCTGCTTCGTATATACCGAGAGCGGTGATGTAGAGTCGTGCCGATTGAACTTCACTATCGATAGGGAAGTCTTTCCTAAAGAGTGCCGGATGCTGTGTGGTATTACGATCCGCCCTCTTATCCGGCGTCGTTATTGTGAGCGCGCCTTGCCAAGACTCTGGTGAAAGTAAACCGGTTTTAATAGTAACTATTAGTATCCCTATTACAGGGTAGTTAGTTCGAACCGTAGTTAACGAAGAGATTAATTAAACTATCTAAATATCTACGTAATAAGTATAAAAAGGAGGTTCTAACCGTAGGTTAGGCTAGCTATAATAATCGTAAATAGGGCCCTTAATTAGCCCCTATATAGTCGGCTATATACTACGGTCGAATTAGACTTCTAATTTAATATTAACTTTCTCTTTTTTTTATTAATTTAACCGCTACGGTTAGAGGTATAATTTAACCTCGGGCCCGTTTATTAAGTTATTTCTTTTTCCCCCTTTTTTTTACTCTTTTTATATAACCTATCCCTCTATTCGTATAATAACTTTTTTACTACTTACGAATTACTTTAATCCCTTATTAAGTACTATTTTTATAAAAACGTCTACGAGGTTATTTTTATTATTAATCTAACGGATCTTAAGTATCTTACGCTTTTTATACGATTACTTAAGAACTATAATATTTATTATAAGCCTCTTTTTTTTTATCGTTCTTAATTTAATAAGGTATTTATATAGCGAGTAAGAATCGGTATAAATAACTATTAAAATAAGTAAAAGGCTAATTCGATTAGTAATTTTCTTTAGCGTTATTAAAATCGTATAAGAGAGGTTAATACCGTTAACTATATTATAAACCTCTAACGCTAGTATACTTCTCGTTACCCGCTTATTTTTAGTTAATAAGTAGTAGATTATATTATTATATATAGTAAATTCGCTCTTGCTTATACTCTTGTTAGTTAGGATAATAATATACTTTAATTACGAAATAAGGTTATTATTCTTTATAAATAACTTATTAATAAAGACGTAGAGCTTACTAATCGTAAAGTTAATTAGGTAATAAATAAGACCTCGATTAAGATTCGTTTACTACTACTTAAGCCGCTTATTAAGTATTTTAACGTCTTATTTAGTTAGATTTATAGCTTACGCTACCCTAGCGTAGTTAAAAGTCGCCTTAGGCTAATAAATACTCGTAATATATACTTCTTATATAAGCTTAGCCTTATACCGCTTTTTAATATTAATTATATTCGGGTTAACGAGGTTAATCTTCTCGTCCTACCCCTTTTATTAAAAAACGACGGTTTCTTTTTTAATTATAAGAATCCCGCTATTAAATATTAAGGGGGTATTTATTATAAGGACCTTTTTTAGCTTCGCTACGAAGCCCGCTTTTTAAAGCTCCTTATCCTCTTTTTTTATAAAATTAATATCGGATAGGCTTAATATATCGTTAGTCTATATTTTAATAATCCTAAATTAGTCGCTTTTATACTCTATAACTAATAAGCACGGGTCGTATATAGAAGTAACTATTAATAATTAACTAATATAGAAATCGTAATAAGTAGCTTATTAATAAATACCCGATTTTACGAGCCTATATAGTGGCTTAAGTACTTTAATAATCGTACTTTCTAAGTACTTATTAACTATTTCTTTTAGTAAATAGGCTAGGATTTTCCTTATAAGCCCTATAACTAATTAAGTATAGGCCTAGGTAATATTATAGCTCTAAATTTTATATCCCTTCTTTTATAGCAATATTATTAATATTATTATTAATCGTTAGCTATAGCGCTATATAATAAGTAATTATATAAGTAGCGTCGCTTTTTTAACGTCGCTATACTCCTAAATTACGTATTTAGACTTCTTATACGGCTAGGGTATTCCTTTCCCTTTAATCTTACGAACTATTCGTAATTTAAATATATAGAGGTTTATATATTTTTCTAAGTCGTATAGGATAAATCGATAGACCCCTCGATTGCGAAGAGTATTTACTTCGATAAAATCTAATCCCTTATACGGCTTTTTAATAATTATAATTACGCCTTCTTTACGTAGTTTAATTACTAACTTAAAATTAGCTTTCTCTTTTATTATATAAAAAGTATTAATTACCTCGTTATTAATAATAAATTACTACGTTAGGGCTTATTATTATAATCTTTTATAACGTCTCGCTAGTAATATTAGTACCCTTTTAGTAATTTCCTCTTCCTCGTCGTTTATTAATACTATTATAACGATTTCGTTAAGGATAATTTCCTATGCCTCTACTACGGGTCATATAGTTTCCCCTAGCTCTTCTTTTTTTTATAAGTTAGAAATTACTTCGTTAAGATCTATATAGTACGGTCTAATTATTATAATTAATATTTTAAGTAGCTAGTTACGATCCCTTATGACTATATAAGAGCGCTCGTTAATAGAAATTAACTTATATAGCTTAGCCTATTATTAAGTAATTTCGCGCTATACTCGTATATCCGAATTTAATAATATATTTAGATTATCCCCTATATCGGGCCTATTACGTATAGTAATTACCTCGTTAACTTACCTTTTTATACTTACCTCGCGCAGTACTTATATTATTTTTTTAATTACTCGGGCTTATTAACTTATGCCTAGCGATAGTAGCGAGGCTAAGGTCGTTTTTAAATATATTTTAAATACTAATAGCGTTAGTATAAGTCCGTTAGGCCCTATAGTATCGTTATAGTATTTAAGTACTATTTAGAGGCATTCGTCGTTAGTAAAATCCGGATTTTCCTTTTTAATAATTCTAAACGCCCTTTTTAACTATTAGTATGCCCTTTTTACCTTTTTAATACTATAGTGCGCTTTAACGGGTACGACTTTTAGCTATATACCGTAGGCCGTCGTATTATCCTTAAATTTTACTAATTTAAAGCTAGTACTAGCGTCGGTTCTAATACCGTTTAGCGGTCCTTAGTATATATCGATTTAGCTTTTTCGTAGGGCTACTTATACTATTTTTACTTATAGATCCCGGAAGAATTGCCTTATTTAAAAAAATATAGCTACGTTAATTATATATAGTACTAGCCGACTATTTAAATAAAAGATATCGACGACGATTTCCTAGTTAAAGTTAAGCTTATTACGTAATTTAAACTTAAATTTATATAAGCTCTGCGCATTTATTTAGTATTAGTAATATACTTTCGTTAACTACTCTAGCGCCCCTATTTTAATATTATTATTACTTAATTACTTTAGGAGGTTATATAGCCTCGTAACCGACGGGTACCCGAATCTCTAATATAGTTTTCTAAGCTTACTTTCCGTTAAGTAATTAATTAACTTCGTATCGTTAATAAGCTTTATAAACGTATACCCCTATTGTTATTTAACTATTTCGAAGTACTTATTACTAAAAATTCTATTTTTCGTATTATTAAATATAATACTTAGTCGATTTATATTTTTTAAATATAGGAGAAATAGGGTATTAATAAGTAAAATATAGAAAGTTATCGTTCCGAAATACGTTTCTACTTCTATTATACTTAGGGTAACGATTTCCTTACTTAGGCTAAAACTAATCCTCGTAATACCCGCTATTAACGTATTAAGTATTACTAATACGATTTTTTATAATACTTAGAATTACCCTTTTCCTCTAGTTAATTATTACGATACCTTAGTATTTAAAATAATCTTATAAAAATTATCTAGGCCGTACCTTTTATTTATATAGAATACTTATATAAGCTTAGTATACGAGGGATCTAAGTAATATAAAAAGGACCCCTCTAGTTACCCCTAGATTTACTTAGTACTATGTTCCTTTTTTTTAGATATTAAGAGAGATAGCGTTTTCTCTTTAATTATTAAGAGAATAGGCTTCGGCCCTATTAGATTCGCCCTTTTAGCCGCCTCTATATCCGTTATTTAAGGGACCTTCCCTTATTATTTATAAATAAAAGCCTATTTATTAAGAGCTTTTACTACTTTTTATTCGTTTAGCTTCGTATATCCTCCGGAGCTTAATAGGGTAAAAAAAGAGTAATTAACCTTATTAATTTCGTTATAATCTAATTCGTTAGTATAGGGGGTAAGATCTTTTTTATTTTCTAAATCTCTTATAGGGGGTATATACTTTAGGCCGCTATTTTAACTACTATTACTAAGTTCTATACCCCCGGATCTACTTTTATATATAACAAAGAATTAATTAAACTAACGAGGGCTAGTTTTACTATTTACTACCCTCGACTTTTTATATTATTTATATAATTTAATACGCTCTTTTTTAGAGTAGTTATTTAATTAATATTTATCCTTTTTATAAATATAGTATTACTTTTTTTATTACCCTACCCATAAGTTAAATCTCTATCTATTTAACGAATTTAGGCCTCTTTATTAATAATTACTATATCTAGCCTCTTTTCTTTTTTTATTATATGTTTAATCGACTTAATATTATTAATAAGGGCCGTCGTATATTTAGAAATAAGTTTAGCGTAGTATTCTTATTTTAATATTAAAACTAAATCTTAGCCTCGAGTAGAGCGTCTCGTAGTCTTTGGGTACTTAGTATAGGGTTATTTTTATTTTTAATATATACTAAACTACGGTATAAAAATATCTAACTTTCCGCTCGTTTATCCCCTTATTTAGCTAGGTTTTTACTAGCTTATTAATTTAATTAATAAGCCCTTTAAGGATCTTTACTCGCAATTTACCCTCTATTATCCTAGCTATAAATATAAAAAAAATCGCTCGTAGCTTAAATAAGAGCTCTAAGTTCTTATTATAAGTCTCGAAGCGGCTTTGGATTATATTAATTATACTAAAAAAGTTATTTTAATTAAAATTACGTACCGCTTCGTAATAATAATTAGAGGCTTTGCTTATAAATACGATATTAATTACCGAATAGTATTAGTATTCCCTAATTCCGACTTTTTTATAATAATCGTAAAATATCGTTAAGGTTTCTTATAAGACCTTATACTTCCCCCTAGAATATAATTTCTCTTTTAAGAAGATCTTTTAAAAATTTATAAATTATTTTATATTTATTACTAGATTTTCGGTATTTATATGCGATCCCTACGTCGCTACGTACTATTAGTAATTTCGGGTCGTTTACCTCTTTTTTTATTAGCCGATCGGTGCCGAATTTCGTATTAATAGCGGTAATAAGTTATAGATTGAAATAAGTAGAATTATCGATTATCGTACTTCTAATACTATATTTTACCCCAGTATATCCTTTTATAATAATAGATTTCCGTTAGTAATTATAAGGAGGAAATCTAGGTCGTTTACCCTTTTTTTAAATTTATAAAAGCGATTATACGCTTTATCGACCTATACTTAGTTCTATAATACGAATTCCTCCTTTATAATTATCGCTACTAGTATTTTATATAGCTTTTATAATTATAATTACGCTAGTAATACCCCTCGCTTATAAAGGAATTTATTAACTATTTTTATAATTTTTAAACTTATGCTCGCGAACTATTTATTTAGCTAGTAACTAAGGTCGTTTATAATTTTATAAAATAAAAATTACTCTTATAACCCCTTTTTTTTATAAACCTTAGTTAAATAGATTAATACCGCGTTAATTTACTTATTATTAGGCTAATTTGCGATTCTATATATCTACGTCCCCTAATAATCCGGGTTAATATTTACCTATTTATAAGGGATTAGGATTTTATTTAGGATCGGGTTTCGTTCTCTTTTTCTTTACCTTAACTTACTAAGGGTCGTACTCTAGTTTATATTTATATTAATAGTCGCTAGCGTATTTAATTTTAATAAGGATATATTTAATCCGCGCGCTAGTTATAGTAAATCCGTACTTTTACTACCTAACGAATTTATCGGGGTTTAAGAAATTCCTACTTCCTCTTACCGTCTCGCTACTACTCTCGTTTTTATTATTTTTAGTAATTACTACTACTTTTTTAAATTACTAGTTATTATACTTACTAAGATCCTCTTTTTTATTTAGTATAAAAGGGTAGGTTTTAGTAGTTCCTTTTAATAATAGTAATAGTAAACGTTTATATTATTATAAAAAGATATAGTAATTAGTCTCGGGATCTTTACTAGTTATTAATTTCCGCTATCCTATATACTTCTAGCTTCCTAAGCCTTATACTTTTTATAATCTCTAAATAGCTTCCTTCCTTAACCTACCTCTTTTAGGGTAATATTCCGTAAAAATAATTAAAAATAAACGCCGAGCGGCTCGTAAAAGAGCTATATAAGTTATTAAGAACTATATAGGCTATTAAGTACGGTTAACGAAGTTAAGCCCTCTTTTTTATAAAATCGTAAATTTTAAAAACTTATTAAAAATACTTACTTACCGCTCGTATATAATAGGGTTAAATACCTTAAAAGTTATATTTTTTACGGCCTCTCGGTACCTTATTTTATATTTTTTAAATAGTCTTTTTTATAGCTTAATTATAGTTAAGTAATTATCGCTTACTAGCGATCCCTTTTATTATTTAATTAATTTTTTAAAATTAATAATCTCGCGCTAAGAGCTAATATAAAAAGAAGCCTTTTAGTAGCCCTCTAAAGAATTCTTTTCTTTTTTCCTTAAATCCTCGTCTTTTTAGCCTTTTTTTAGGCTAATAATAACTCTAATAAGAGGTCGTAGGACTACTTTAGGGTAGTTACTTTTTTTTTAAGTTAATCTCTAAGATTTATAATACTCTTAACTCGATACTATTAGGACCTTTAAATCCCCTCCTCTCTTATTAAACCGTTCTTTATACTATATTCTTAAATAATACTAAAGGGGTAGTTAAAAAAGCTATAAAAAAGTTATTTAAATTACGGGCTTAAGGTCGTACTTATAAAATCCTTATAGTAATAAACTTTTCTATATACTATAAATCTCTTAGCTTAATAACTCTTATAAAGTTACTTTTATTACTAAATAAGAATATTTACGTTTAGAGATCCCCTTTTTTAATTACGTAGTACTTTTTTATACCGTATTATTAAGCTCGTTCGTTATACTAATTAATTAAGTAAGTAGTCGTTATATAAGTATTTTTTTTTATTAATTTAACTAGTTAATTTCTAATTATAGGCCGGCTATAAAAAAGTTATTTAGTAAAAAAGCTACTCGGGGCGATAGTAAAAAACTAGTTACTTAAGTAGTTTTATTAATTAACGTAGTTTAATATAATAAACGTCGACCTCTCGTAAGTAGTAAAGGGCTATAATTACTTAATTCCGTGCGGTATTTAAGAATCGCCTCCTTTTTTATTTACTTCTGTAAGGTTAATTAGTATAAATCTCCTATCCTATATAGTATTAAGAGGTCGTCTCTTTTACGTAGCGAGATACTTTACTAATTTATAATAATAGAATTTAATTACTAATTAGTATTAGTATTCTTATTATAAAGTAGTTAGTTCGAACCGTAGTTAACGAAGAGATTAATTAAACTATCTAAATATCTACGTAGTAAGTATAAAAAGGAGGTTCTAACCGTAGGTTAGGCTAGCTACGATAATCGTAAATAGGGCCCCCAATTAGCCCCTGCGCAGTCGGCTGTATGCTGCGGTCGAATTAGACTTCTAATCCGATAGTAACGGACTTTGACCAGGAAGTCTCCGGCTGGCCATTGTGCCCATATGCCTTAGCACGTACGGAGGCAGATTCACCTTCGCTCAGCTGAACAGTAGGCCATGGGACGAATACGGAGTCAGCAGATTCGACGTGGAAGACTTCGGTTATACCTTGTTTCGTAACCTCAAGATCGTACCCGAGTTGAGTCCAATTAGCGGCGTCGCCTTCAAATCGCCAGGATATCCGGGGTGTAGTTTGGTGTATACCCAACGCGGAGCGATGTTGCTCGAACTGTAGATCAAAGATACTGACAGACATGGTGCCAGGTGAGGTATGAGAAAGGTGAATGAGTGGCGGGAGATGAAGGAGTAAGCGATAATAGTTGCAACTGCTTGACTACATCCATTTATACTTTGCTTCCTGTCAATTTGAGTCGATATGATCGGGTGAATATGATAGTCTCTAGGTGCTCCCCGCATTTATGTCGGCTTAGATAGGGACGAGAACCACCGCCCTGGCATCATTGCTAGTAGCTCATTATATGATCGATGCCTGTTGGATCGTATTCGAATTCTATGCGAACTCCAGAGCGATGTTTAGGCAGGACTTTCATGCGGGGAAGGTTCTGGACTACACGTAGGTAAACTAAGTATTTACTCAAAGTCAATAACGCCGAAGATAGGGTGAAATGTTGTTGAGGAAGGGAACGTGGAATTGAATACGAAGTATTGAGCTAGCCCAGGTAAAATGGGGGAGACGCGCCGTTGTTCAAGCTGCTGCGAATGTACAGGTGAGGCAACAACTCGCCGAAACGTAACTCAAGGGGCTATTCCACAGCTCGAGAGTCCGCTTGGATTAACGTTAGTGCTACAGGGGATCTTCGCCTTTCTTGAGGACTAAAAGCGCTATAATAGGTATAAGCGGAATGGTCGAACCTGGCCAAGACGTCGAGGAGGTACTTCCGGGAACTAGACCTATGGCATCACAGCATTTCCGGTAAGAAGATTGCGATACAGAGTGAGAAATGCAAGGGTGTCACATATGCCGTGTGGGGTTCTCGTATATTAGAGCATTACCCCAGATGGTTCGCATCAAACTACCCCGACTTCGGGTTATTAATTAGCATAGAGAAATGACATGAGTGCCGAACCCAAAAGTTCGTGCGCGCGCAAAGTTGAGAGGCCCCTCGACTACCTAAGTAGGAGGCAAGGCAGTGAAGAATCCTTAGTGAAAGCCAAGGGAGAAATCGACGAACTTTAGACCGAGATACTATGTCTTCCCTCTAAAAGGTATATCCCTATACCGAGGACTAATCGGATATATTACGGGTATAAGTAGGGAAGCTCTAATAGTAATACAAGGTAACTAGTCTTATATATACTATTTATAGTTAGGACGCCCTATATAGTATAGGAGGTATAATTATATTATTAATACGACGTATAGAAATTAAACTTATAACTCTCTAACGTAGTGTAGAGTTATTATTATATTCTAAATAAGTTAAAATAACTAACTATAATATAAAGCAAAAGCTTTAATAATAATAACTCTGATCTTATTATCTCCTATTCTATACTATATAAGTACGCTGGCTAGCACCTAAATGGTTGGGCCGTAATATAGATATAAGAATTAAAAAAAAAATAGTACTTTATTTTAAAAATATTAATTTAAATTAGTCAAGTTATTAATTATAAATCTCTTTATATTAATACATTATATAGAGGCTAGATATATAATAGAAACTAATTTTATATCATTTATTTATTTATTTACTTATAAGGCTATTAAAATAGTATGTAGTATAGTTATATTCATGTGGCTATGCCCCTGCCTGTGGCTGTGGCTGTGGCTAGCCGCGGCTCACAGGATGAGGGAATGTCATCCGGACGGCGGACCTAACGTTAGCCGACGGGTACCTAATGGCCCAAGCTCAACTACCATTCAGCCCGGTACGTACCTATGCAGGCCCGGGGATCGTTCCGGGCGCGTGGACCCGCACCCCCAGCTCTGCCATCTGGTACCATGACAGTTTCAGATACCTCCCAGCTCGTATCTGTTAGTCTTCTACCCCCCATTTCGCGCTCATCAGTCCAGATAAGCGAGTGGCATCCTAACAAGAACCTTGAGAGATCGTCGCTGACGTAGCGGGTCAGGTTGTCCGGGGCACCCATCGGAGACAGCTTCAGGAAGCTCTCTATCTATCCGCAGCCGCACCTTCAGGCACCCGTGACCGTGACTCGCCAACGCATCACGTTAAGCCGGTCTGGCCTCTCAGCATTCCCAGTCTCCTCCCCCGCAAGAAGGCGAAGCGAACGGGTTGTAGTTTCTATCTCCCCGAGTTCCTCAGCTTCTTTCATTCTTCCTCCCATCAACCGAACCCGACAACCACATACAAACATCACAGCCATGGCGAAACACCGGTCATCACCACCCTCAGTCCTCACGGCCGCGGCCGCAGCAGCAGCTCTCTACCTCCCCCTCGCCTCAGCCGCCCAACCTGGCGCCGCCTCCCCTGTCCCCGCCCCGATGCGCGACCTAACCTGGGGTCAAATCAACTTCCTCCACACCACCGACATCCACGGCTGGCTCGGCGGCCACCTCCTCGAGCCACAATACTCGGCCGACTGGGGCGACTACGTCTCCTTTGCCGAGCACATGCGCCGCAAGGCCGACGAGCAAGGCGTCGATCTCCTCGTCATCGACACGGGCGACCGCGTAGAAGGCAACGGCCTCTACGACGCCTCCTCCCCGAAAGGCCTCTTCACCTACGACATCTTCAAAGAGCAGACCGTCGACGTCATCTGCACAGGCAACCACGAGCTCTACCAAGCCGACGCCGCTCAGCGCGAGCACGACATCACGGTGCCGAATTACAGAGAAAACTACATTGCGAGTAACCTCGACTACATCGACCCAAAAACGGGTGACCGAGTCCCGCAGGCCAAGCGCTACCGCAAGTTCAAGACGAAGAACCAGGGGCTCAACGTTGTCGCTCTCGGCTTCCTCTTCGACTTCACGGGTAACGCAAACAACACGGTCGTCCAGCCGGTCGAGGACACGGTCAAGGAGGAATGGTTCAAGACGATGCTGCGCGAGGAGAAGCCCGACCTCTTTGTCGTCATCGGCCACGTTGGCCTGCGCATGCCCGAGTTCAAGGCCATCTTCACCGCCCTGCGTAAGGAAGCCTGGTTCGCGCCCATTGCCTTCTTCGGCGGCCACGCCCACGTCCGCGACGCGCTCTCTTTTGACAGGGAGGCGTACGCCATCGCCAGCGGTCGGTACGGCGAGACCATCGGGTGGATGTCCGTCAACAACGTCAAGAAGAAGTCAAAGTCGGCAGATGAGGTCTCGGATGAGGCCGCGGCATCAGTCTCCTTTACGAGAAAGTACATCGACAACAATCTGCTGGGCCTCTACCACCACACCGGCCTCAACGAGACGACCTTCCCGACAGAGCACGGCAAGAACGTCAGCAAGCTCATCACCAAAGCTCGCAAGGCCCTCGACCTGGATTACAAGTACGGCTGCGCGCCTCAGGACCTGTGGGTCAACCGCGCCGCCTACCCCGGCGACGACAGTATCTTCACCTGGCTCGAGACGCAGGTCCTCCCGGACGTGATCCACAAGGACGACAGGAAAGACGTGCCGCGCCTGGCCATCGTCAACACGGGCGGCCTCCGCTTCGACATCTTCAAGGGCGCCTTCACAAAGGACAGCACCTACATCGTCTCCCCCTTTACGAGCACCTTCAAGTACATCCCCGACGTGCCCTACCCCGTCGCCAAGCGCGTCATCGACCTCCTCAACAAGGCTGGCAAGATTTTCCAGGAGACGGCGGGCACGAGCGACGTCCGATTCATGAACATACCCGAGATGATGTACCCCAAGAACGACATGGTCATGCTTAAAACGGAGAAGAGCGCACAAACGGACGGCGAACCCCGCCGCCTGGAACTCCGCCACACGCCCGCCGACAACCAACAACCTCTTTCCAACATTGACGATGACGACAAGTCCAAGAAGCCGGACCTCATTGGCGGCTACACCACAAAGGACGACATCGGCACCGACGGCGACGACACGGAACACTCCCCCATCACCTTTTACGAGGTCCCCAACTGTATCCAGACGGAGATCGGCTTCCCCAAAGAGGGCGAGCCGGATAAGGTGGACCTCGTCTTCATCGACTTCATCCTGCAGTGGATCATTGTCGCGCTCAAGTTCAGCGGGGGCGAGTATAGCGAGAATGACGTGCTGAGCTGGTCCGACGAGACCCTGACGTACAAGATGGGCGAGTGGATCAAGGAGAACTGGAAGGGAGACTGCTGAGCGACATGGACTACTTGGTAATATAGAGATGGGATCGCCTCCTTGGGATGGTTGATAGCTTGGGTTCTGTTTGCATTGTTTATCTATTAAGATTGTTTTGAGCATGAGGTATATTGGGTCACTCGGTAGGAGTTTTTGTTTTGAAAAGGGTCGGAGCCCCTCCCCGATTTGTTTGCTTGTCATGGGCGGGGGTTGCAAGCAATGTATGCTCTAGTCTAGACTAGACGAGACTTTATACTAGGATGTGAATAACGGCACAGAGAGAGAGCCAGACAGGTGGGTTACGGGCACGATTATAAGGTATGCCGCAAGGATGATTCGCAACAGGGGGGAAATTCTTACACGATAGACTAGCAATGATCAAGCATAAGACACATACTCACTTCTCACGTTGCGTCTGAACTAAAACCGAGTCAGGATCTCCTGTTCGATGTGCTCGGTCCATGTTTTCTGGGTACCTACTACGCTTAGTTCGCTGCTGTCGAGTGTGTGTCGACGGACCTGTCAGTGTCACTCACTCACCTGAAGGACGCAAACCGAACCTCGTATCGGGTGCTCACCGGCAGATACGATCATCGTCCGGGCACCGAGTCCATCCTTTCTAGACGGCGGGAGTCTAAAGTGCATGTGGGCAACCACGATGGTAGCCCTCTGCGGCGAACCTCCTTTCCCTGTCACCCCTTTGCATGCTTTCGTCGTCTGTCGTGTACTACTGTGGCGCACGGCAGAGGCCGCGAGATGAGGCAAGCCACGCAAGCCAAAAGGCGATTTCGAGATTGACAGAAATATGGTCGGGAGGAGCACCCAGACTCGAAACTTGGTCGGATCTGGATCTCTTCCCAGTAGCGTATGTAAGAGTTTTTCTTTCGGTCAACCTTTTTTCCGATGCCCCTTCTCCAACCGACGATGGTCGAAGCCCGAGCGAAGTGCATTAGTTGTGGTTAGCTGGCGCGGGCCGACCTCTTGTCTTTTTCAGGGTGCAGGTGGCATCACGGGCGGCGACGCTATTGACAGAACTGTCAGCTGAAGCGCTGCGCAAAAGTTGGAACCGAAAAAACAGATGCAAAGTCGTCCGACTTAAGCCTGGTGGGTTTTCCTTCAGTATATGGGTGGTCGGGATCCAAGGGGGCGGAACATGGCGCGTCGTCCTGTTCATGCGTTGTGCGTCTCCTCCCTAGATCTGGGCCCTGACCTATTTCTTATTCTGGTCTTGTTGTAGCCTGCATCAAGGACCCAAGATAAGGGACGGCATGAAGAAGAAGAAGCGCACTCTACCTTGGACTCTAGCGTGATCTTAGTACCGCAAGGTAAATAATCTACGCATGTGCTGGTACCAGCATGTGGGGTGTTGTTCAAGAGAGACGAATGAATCAACTTCCAAGTCCGCCCTTAGCAGGGCGGCTGCCCGCGTAAGGAGCATTGTCGATCCGGTGGAGGGTTTCTTGTCCCTTGGATATGCCCACAGACTTCTGCAGGCAATACGAGAAAAAAGGTGTCGTGCTCGCCCGTAGATCTTCATTGAAGTTCGGACACGTTTTGACGTCGACGATCCACCTGTGACGGAGAGATTCTGATGTCACTTCCCTTGATAGGACGTGGATATGCTTTCCCACCTCGGCATCGAGTTCGTCGTCACGGAGAAAGGTTCCTCAGTGGTCGGGGGTTTACGCAGTATTTGGGCTTCTAGGGTGCCATCGGGCTCCATCGACTCCATGTTTGTTTCGTTTCGTCAATGGATCAACACGGCAGTGATGTATCAACCTGGCCTGGGGAACAAATAAGTTTCAAGGTCTTTCGTTGCTCGGATGGAGAAGCCGGCCCAGAAAGAGCATGCAAGCTAAAAAAGAGCTTCTTAGTCCAGGGACACAGGGGAAACCCCTTTTTCTATGAGGTACGTACCGTTGGTTTGGCATCGCATCTCGTTTCTTCTGCATGGCCCTGGTGAAAATGCCCTCCCCTCTCTTACCCCCCTTGCCTAGGTATTTACCCCCCCGAATTAGCACCAAACATAATAAGCTTCGGGCAATCCAAGAATTTTAGGTACGGTGAGTATCTCGAGTAATGTACCTTTCAGTTGGCCGAACTCTGCAGAAATGCAGAACCCGCAGACATTAAATCTGCGGCCGGCGGTGGGCTAACGAAAGATTTTCGAATGAGAGAAGCCGTAGAAACTTCGAAAAAGAGATGAGTCCACGGGTGTTGAATCTCGCAACACCCTTGATCCTGGACTCTATTGGGGTGGTATTTTCCGGGGGATTGCGTCTTATCAAACTGTATGATGCTTATCGTGGAACCTCCAAAGTGGCCCATCACGCGTTCTTGTCCAATGTCTTCGGGTTTGGAATCGCATAAGGGTCGTTATATCCTTTTTTTTTCAGGGGTCTTGGCCGTCTCTCCCTTTGCAGGTCATCCGAACTTCGTCACTGGTGCGAGTGTGGGTGCGAATCTGGATGAAGTGCCTGCGAACTCCTTGCAGCTGCAGCGAAAAGGATTCGTCCCCCCTTCTTCTTTTCCCCCCTTGAACCTCCTTCAGACGACCTCCCCCACTCGAGCTGTTGACGTGCGCGCGTGGAGGCCCTATCCCCGATAATATGAAGCTACGTCAAAGGGGGAAAAGTGCGAAATTGCACATACTGCGTACATTTGCCAATACGGCCACCAATCCCCAGCAGGAGGAACGTGTGCAGCATCGCTGTGTGTCGCGCTCTCACCGGGCTGCCGTTTCATTAAACACCAATCCAAAGAGGGAAAATGTGCCTGGGAGAGGGCCTGTTCTCATCTCCACACTGCAGTCGGTCGTGGTCCACCCTTCGTTGGCGACAGCGGCGACGTCGCAATAGCTCGGTCTGCTCCGGTTAAGGTCCCCATCGCAGGTTCGTTTCCTTAGACTTTTGTTTCCCGTCGTTCCTCGCCTCAGCCCTTCACAAACTTCCACCATCTCTTTGCTCTTTCTCGACTCCTTGCTGGTGGCTATTGTAGACTTGTTTTGCAAGGGATCGATATCAGTCTCATCGCTCTTTATCACATACATCCCGCCAAGAAGAGACTCACTACACTTGTTGCTTTTCCGCTCGAAAACTCAAGCCCTCTCTCAACCTTGTCTCGATCCAGAGTCCACTCCACCGGAGCTCTGCCCTGTCACTGATCTGGGCAGCTCGCCCATCCTGGCCTCCCTCTTCCGGACGTTATTACTGCTGGGCCCCTGATCTTGTGACGGATCAATTGCTTGGGGCCGCGAATAAGGATCGTCGCCCTTGTCCATCACCCAACGCTGCCTCCACAACTTGAGCACTTTCATTCGGAAAAGACGCGACATGGCACGTATGCAATAACCACTGCCGCTCTTCCTCTCTTTTCACGACACCATTGTTCCTGCTCGGTCGCCTTCTACGCCTCCGAGTGCTCGATTTTGGAGCCGTGGCAAGCACTTTTCACCAATTGTTCAATTCCCTCGAACTGGTTCTTCCTTCATTTCGCATAGCCATACTCGTTCGATTGTTGACCTGGACGTCTATTGCCGGGATTGGGCCCATTCTATCACTCTCTGTGCATAGCTCACAGCTTTTTTATGCCCTTCTTTTGTTCTGTATGCCCCTCACCAACCCCTCCATCTCGCTTCGAAGGTCGATCCGACTAACCAACGTAGTTTCTTGATACCCTTTTCATAACGCAACCATGGTGTCTTTTTTCGGGCTGAAACTCGGGGCCGATAAGAAAAAGTGCGCTCCCAGCCCTCTGTCGTGGATCTGCAAACTGACTTTGTGAAGGAAACCTGCTGAGAAGGCTGAGATGAAGCCTCAATGGAAGAAAATTGACCAAAACACGCTTGGTCAAGGGCAATTCTTCGGAAAAGATCTGGACCGTCCCATTCTCATCAACGGATCTCGCCCCGGCACAGCCATGTCGAACAAAAGTTTCGCCGCCAACTTCCGTCATCCGAATGCGCCGTACCTCAATGGCGGCTCATCTTCCCTAGTCGATCTGGGTGCACCCGGCGTCAAGGGTATTCGGCCTGTTGGATCTGAGGCAAATTTGAATATGCGTTGGAACAACACTTCTGTGACCAGCTTGAACAACATCGCATCTCCACCGATCATCACCGGTGGCAATGGATCAGGAAGCAGACCAGGAACACCAAACTCGGCCCGGGCCAAGGCTTGGGTCAACCCTCTCGACGTCCACTTTGCTCGTGATGGTGCTGGCCCTAGGAGCGATGGAGCTCTCAGCCCGGCACCGAGTGCTGCACCAAGCGGTTATCACTCTCCGAACAATATATCGCCTCTGCCTACACCGACCGCAGCCAACGCACCTCGAAGCCCACTTGGGCAGTTCGAATTCAACCTGAACCCGTCAGAGTCGTCGAAGGATGACAAACTGACTCCAGCTCCGTTGTCGCCCAACAAGGCCTTACCTTCGCCTCCTCAATCCATCAATGGCTCGCTCCCGCCATTGAGGACAGATCTCAGACCGAAGACAGCAGTCACTGCTGTTCGTGAAGCTCACAGGCCGCGGCCGGCCGCACTCCCGTCCCCAACCGCGTCGGCAGGACGTTCCAGCGACGAGGATCATTTCTATCCCAGGCCAATCATCCAGAATGTTGCCGCGAAGAGGGACACCCTCACGATCACCACCCCAAGAAGGCAGAGCTTCTCCATGGATATCGACAATGATCCTACCGGACTCGACTTTGGTATGGCGGAACGAGGACGAACACTAGAGCGGGAAAGCCCAATTATTCCGATAAGTCCTGTTATACCAGTTAGCCCACCGCCAAGAAGCGCCAGGCGACCGCGCCCGCCAGAAATGAAAATCCTGCCGGAACCTCCCAGGAGCGCTGGCTTGCCGCCCCCCAGACCGCAGCAGGTACCATATGAAGGACCGCTGCGGAGTCCTGCCCGGCCTCTGGACGATTGGCCCCCTACGAGACAGCGTCAGGATTCAGATGCTCGAGAAATGGTCTCTCCGACCAGAGACGGAGAGCGTGTCCAGTACGATAGCCGTGAACGACAAGGTCCAGAACTCAGAGAGAGGAAAGACTCTGGTGGCCGATCTCGCGATGATCTTCCTTCCCCTCCACAGGGATACCTTGGACCCCCGCCGACCTCGAGACGGGTCGCACCAGGTGAGGGCGAGCGGAACTACGGTGTCACACCTGCAAACCGTCGACAGCCTCCGCCGCCCGTCGAGCTTCAGCGCAAGGCGTCAAACCCGCAGCAATATCAGCCTCCTAGCTGGGATGATCGGGACGTCCACCACGGAAACTTCGCAATGGTGTCACCTCGCATGCAGTCGCCGCAGCCGCCCACGCCGAACAGCTTGATTCCCGAGGCCTCCAACGACGCAAACTGGCCGTTGCCGAGCCCGTTGGCAAGCCCAACGTTCGGAAGCCAGAGACCGCAGACGCCGAAAGAAAAGGCAGAGGCTCAGCAAATGAGTCCACCTCCAGTGCTTCCTCCGCCTCGTGAGCGAGGTGACGCGAGACGGCCAGACTTTGGACTAAGGGCCCCGACTGGTATTGCAGATGAATTCCGAGTAGGGTTCATCTAGACTTCTAGGAAGGTGTTAGCAATTGGTGCATCCCATCACGCCGCCGCAGTACATAAGACACACCAAGAGACAGGGTACATGTCGGGAACCTGGAGTTTGGGGACGGAGGGCGGAATTATTGCTTGGGTTTTTTTCCCTTTGTTGGATCATTTAATGCTGGTTGGGGAAACAGAATGGCGAACGGAGCGATGTTTGAAGTGGAGTTTGGTTCCTGAGGTAGTCATTAAATGATAATGTAATCATTCCAATTCAGGCCAGGACGGTCGTGGCTTTCATTTTCCAGTGCCATCTTAGGTACATCTAGGAACCTGAATTGAGGTACCTGCATTCGGTATCCTTTGACGGATCCCAAGGTGGAAGCACCGGCCAGGCGACAGGTAACTTTACGGCATCTCGTCCCTTTCCGAGGGGCGTGGCTCCTTCCTGTTTTCCACCACCACGCACTAGGGGTGCTGGAGTCAACCGTGAAGAGAGAACGATGGCAAGCTTGTAATTCTCAGAGAACACGGTCTCTGATCGTCTCATGCTAACGTGCTCAGCAGAAGACATCGGACCGGCCTTGTGAGACGCGAGCCTTCGGCCTCGTTTCTTCCCGACTCGACTGCGGGACTGCCAACCGCGGTGGAGCCACCATCGCTGGGATATCCACGCTAAGCGCTATATATAACCTCCAGGTGTCAAATTTGTAACAGCGGCGGACATAGCTCAGTTGGGAGAGCGTCAGACTGAAGTCAACTGCAATCACTTAATCTGAAGGTCGTGTGTTCAATCCACACTGGCCGCATGTTTCTTTTTGAGTTTTGTTCCTATTGACATCCGGATCGCTTTGTTTGTGATGACCAGCAGCCAGCAAACAGGTTTTGAGTGGTAAAGTTTTGCATACGTTTTGTTTACTTTTCTTTCTCTCCCGTTTGCTCTGATGATAAATTGGCCGTTTTAGACTTCGTACCCGTTTGGCCCGTGCTCTTTGCCGGCAACGTTGTGAGCCTTCCTCACAGCGACATGGAACAGAATAAAATTGAGAACTTCTGCATTGCATCACAATCTCAGGAACAAATGGAAAACTAACGTACGGATATAACACGCTGTCCGTCATTCTTCTGTTTCTGGCAGCGGCATTTATGTGAAGTTTCACGCCTAGCCACTGAGAGAGCGTTCATGAGCGCAAACTCGTCATCCAGACCATTTCCTAACTAGCCCCGGCTTGCACGACATATTCCATTCGCATCTTCATACAAGCCAAGTCGAGATCTTCCAGACCCGCGACAACCCACAATAGGCGCCCCCGGGCAGCACCCACATTACGTGTAGATCGGACTACGCAACGCCTCTGGCTCAGCTGTCACAGCTCAGTCGAAACAGGGGAAAATGCGGGGGGCTAAGGAGCGAAGTAACGTCAGAGAACCGTGAGGCTCTCTCTCTCAAGAGTCAGTACTCCAGGAAGAGAGCTCTCTCTCCCCATTTTCCGCCTCTCCTCAGGAGCCAGCGCATCCGTGATTCGACTCCTTGCTCCCTCCCACCGCATCTGGAGGCCTGGGCGGCTCGGTAGACATGGGTTTCCAAAACATGTCCCGCTGCACGTTCAACACCCGGCCGACGGTGGGCGGGTCCGGGTTCGCCTTCTTTCTCCCCAGAAAAATAGCCATGAATTGAAGCTTATAGACGCCTCATCAAGGGGGGTCCGACAAGGCTGGTCGCGTGAGATTCGGTGGCTCCGGATTGGTTCGTTCAAATTGTTTGCCTTGTTACGGAGTACCTTTAAGGTATTCAAGGTTTTCCATCACACCCGGCCAGGGGAGACGAGGTAGGTGTCTCCATCCAACAGGGGGCGGAAGAAGAAGAAGAAACCCCATGCCCGTGTTTGAGATTTTCCGGACGACGGGCATGCCATCTAAACTTCCGATGTAGCGGAATGCTTGTCGTTGGTATTGGCCAAGATCGGATGTCTGACGCCCAGCCGTCTGGTCTCCTGGACGTGAGCGATTGACGCTCTTGCTTGGGCTGGTGAACTTCTTGTTGGTCCGTCTGATGGGACAGCACTTGTGGGCGAAATGGACGGGAAGTATAAGGGTCGGGACCATTCTTCGAGCTGAGCATGATCATTTCCTTTCCCTCCTCAGTCACTGTGTGATCCAAGTCGGTGCTCTCTTTCTCGTTTGTAACCTTCAATCCAGTGCTGTGCACTCTTTCGATTCGGCCAATCCCATCTTTATTCAACCTTCCTATAATTCTCCTCCTTCTTTCCCAGGTATCTATAGGAAAGCGGCGCATATCTCAAGATGCGTTACACAACCATCACTCTCCTTGTTATTGGTCTTCTCACAGGCAATGCCTTGACTGGTAAGTCATTCGCTCAGCATTCCTCTATACATCCTCCTCTCGAGAGACTTTGCAAGGCTGACATGGATTCCGTACAGCACCTGCTCCTCAATTCGGTGGCGGCGGCGGCGGCTTCGGAGGTGGCCGTGGTGGTGGTGGTGGTGGTAGAGGTGCCGTAGGTGGTGCAGGCGGCGGCGGCGGCCGAGGAGGCGGTGGTGGCGGCGGTGCTGGTGCCGGAGCCGGAGCCGGTGCTGCTGGTGCCGGCGGTGCTGGAGGAGCTGGCCGTGGAGGCGGCGGTGGCGGTGGCGGCAACCGAGGTCAGAACGCCGGCCAAAACGGAGCCGGCAACAACGCCGGCAACAACAATGCCAATGCCGGCAACGCCAACGCCGGCCAGAACAACAATAACAACAACCAGGACAACGCCGCTGCGGACGATGCCGCGGCTGATGCCAACAATGGCAACGCGAACAACAATAACAACAACCAGAACAATGGCAACAACAACAACAATAACAACCAGGACAACGCAAATGACAATGCGAACGCCGACGACAACGCCGATCAAGCAGCGGACGCCGACGCGGCGGCCGACTTTGTTGGCCTGGCTTGCACCGATGGAACTGGTGCAGGCGCTTGCCAAGCAGACGGCCAGTGCGATGTCAATGGCGACGTCAAGGTTGTCGCGGGTCAGTGTGGCCAGGCCGCTGCCGATGCCTAAAAGCAGGCGGCGTTACTATTATTGCGAGTAGCCAGGCGGTTAGTTAATGGAGGAGGTTTCTGTATATCGTATCGCAGCTCTCACATAGTGATCCTGAAATGCCAACAGTGTTGAATATAGATGTGGATTGGAAGAAAAGAAAGAGCTCACCACCGGTGTGGCTACATCTCTTGGTGCTCATGCTGAGAAATATTGGCGCTCATGTCGGGATTCGGCCTCGCATACTTATATGCGCTGAGTCTGTCGTCGAGCAGCTGGTTGGCGTATTTATTGAGTGTTGACCATAAACCATCCCACCATCCAGCCGGTTTGTCCTGACCAGTCAACCTAGACGGACGCTTTCTGGCTGGTGAGAGGAGTGGAATTGAGGGGACCCAAATGTGACTTCCTGTGTATATTCAGATGATGGAAGACGTGGGTTTCCAGACATCATCCCGCCTTTCTTCGGCCGCTCACTCGACACTGGCAGTATTCTCATGTTAATCTGGTTGAGCTGCAGTCAGGGGTGCTTCTAATACGCACAATCTGGATGCTTTCAAATATGCTGATTCGAGAAGAGTGGTATTACAAGACTTGCGTCCCCGTCGTCTAAGTGAGTTTTTGTTCTACATAGTGTACAATCTGAAAGCACTTTCTAGCTCAGATAAATCTTGATGGCCTCGTAACAGCCAATATACAACCCACCCCCAAAACCCGCCGCCAAGACCGTGACTGTGGCCCCTCTAAACAACCCTCGAACACCTTCTTTCAGGACAATCCCCCTGGCCACCGCAATCGGACCAATCTTTGCACGAGGAGAACTGCTCGACATCTTTGAAGAGCCGTTCTCGCCAGTCACGTCTCCGCCAGCCGCGAGCCTCATCCTCGTCTTGACGACATCGATAGGCACAAACAAACTCGACGACGCGCTGCCGGCAGCAGCAGCGCACAGCCCACTCGCGAGAACCTGCTGCGACGCACTCCTGTCCTGAGCCTTCCCCTCCCCTCCGAGGAAGCGTTCCTTGAGAGTCTCGTAAAGACAAAACGTCAACGTGGTATTGGGCAAATCGCTTGCCACAAGTGCCGTATACCCAGCCCACAACTTGGTCGGCTGCTTCGCGAAACGCCTCAACGTGTTCATCGTCGGAGACGTACCGCTGCCCCCTCCCATTGACTGAGGAGAATTTCTCCGATACACCTGCGCATTCTGCTTTACCACCTCGGCAGGATTCGTAATAGCACAGCTAACAAGACTCGCCGCCGCGCCGCTCGCCCCGTACAAGACAGGCAACGGCACGCCAGCAAAACGGCCCTCCTCTTTGGCGCGCAGCGAGTAACCCTTGAGCCCCTCGTAAATCGTGAAGAAGGCCGCCGACGACGGTATGCTGGTGATGATGGTGGGGCCGAACCCCTGGTACAGCCCGAGGAAGAGCGTCCGGCTGACGGCGCCGTTGACGGATTTGTACTGCGTTGTGTACATTGGCGATTGCATCCGCGTGATGAGCGTGTCCATGGGATGAATGAGAAAGTCTACACTCAATGTGGCTCCCGCTGCGGCCTGCAAGTTTCTGTTAGTGAAGTCCTGTGATGAAAAGCTTCTGAAGGTTCTCAAAATGGCTGATTGCGGGATGGACTAACCGCGACGACCGCCTCCATCCCGATGGCAGACGACATTTTGGCCACCAAATGCTACAGAGCAATGAAGGGCTTCTTGGTTCATGAGAAGTTTCGATTGCGATGCATTTTTTTTATTTTATTTTTTAATTACTTCTCCCCCCTGATGCGCACGTGGTTTCTAGATACCAAGTTAAAACCCGTAGCGCGCGTTGATAAAATCTTGACGTTTTTTGGTGCCTCAGTGTCTACAAGGCAGCGGTGCCCGAGGATTCCGCGCCACCCGCCTAAAATTCCAGGTCTGCCCTGGCACAATCAGCAATAGAACCAATTCAGGACATTGGTGATCGATGTGACGAATAAGTAAAAGCGCACACTCAGGACTGAGAATAGTAAAAGCTATTTGTCCATTCGCTGCCCACGAAAACAACTCATCGTCTGGTCCGTTTACCCCAGTCACGTATGCCTTTACCCGCTACTCACCGAGGACGGTATCATTCATTCGGGACGAAAGGACTTAGTATGACGTCGTCCCAAATACCGCGATACTCGCGACTGAGGGAGCTCAATTCTTATTGAAAGAAGATAAGCCACCGGCAATTGGCAAGCTGAAGTTACCGGATGTGGTCAATCTCAGACTGCTCATCCACTCCGCCGATAGCCCCTATTGGGGGAACAGGAATCTCTTGGATTGCGTGTGGCCACAAATTGTTGGAAAGGACCACTTCTTTGCCGGTATGCAGGATCAAGTTCTTGCACTCAATTGTCTTTGCCTGCATTGTCCAGATGAGCGGCTTTGATGATCAGAGGCCTTTCAGCCAAAGGAACATGGGTAGATCAGTCGAACATCCATAACATGTGGTAACTAAACAATGGAAGTGATTCAGCAACAATGGTCTTGTCTTAGGTACGCATCCTTTAGTCTATATAATGCCTTTTTTCTTGCTCACTGAGATATCACTCTACATCTCAAACCATTAAAACCAACCAACCAACCCGCAGTGTGATAACGTGCACTACACAACTTGGTATCATAACAACCCCAGCTAAACAGAAACCATGTGCGGCATCAAACAAATCGTCGACCAGTGCAGAACCTGCTACGGCATCATCTCCAAAGAAGAGATCCCCACCATATGCCACAAGAGAACGTGGACACTGCCCGAAACCTTCGGACACGCAAAGGCATACTGTCCAGACCAAGGAAGGGTGTACCTCGACAAGAAGCCAAGAATCAACCAGTGCCCGGTGTGTTACTGGGACTCATTAGATATCACAAAGGGGTTGGATATGCCCTGCCACCAGCGATCAGAGAGCAGTCTGGGCACTCGCTCGCTGTCGCACTGTTTGGACCAAACCCGATCGACGAGCCCTTGGCAGAACACCAGTGTCCTCAATTTACCGGCTGAGAAGGAGCCAAAAAGCGTGGCTGGGAAGGTGAAGGGGTTCTTTGGTAAGTGTCTTTTCAAGGTGATTCCTGAGTTCGGTAGGTCCTCGCAGTCTCCTTCGTCTTGGGCGGCACTCGATCAATGGGAGGATATTTGTGGTGATGAGGGTATTGCAGACAAGAAGAAGAAAAAGAAAAAGGATGTGTCTATACCAACAGTGACGAGGGTGTAAGTACTTTAGAAAAATGAGATGAATGCCTTGCCTCTTGTCACGCCATCTCTCTAGCACAAAAAGTAGAAGTCATTTTGCATTTCTCATTACAATACGGACGGGTGTATGACGTTTTCTGCTTGCATATCTGACGGCTAGCCTCCTCAAAAATCGAACTGACTCTGATCTCTCTGCCGGATGAGGTATTGTATGGACTCTGTGGAAGTGGTGCTCCAAACTATGATATGAAGTTGGCATCTCCTCACATGATCACCCAGACAGTCATTACATACTGTCCATCTATAATGAAGACCTGGTCACTCACCAAGGTGACTACCTGCATCGGTCCCAGATCGGCACCAGCGAGATCAACACACCCAATCATCAATCGCCAAGGCTCGCAAAGGGTGCGTTCGTCCCATCAAGCAGGCAAAGAGCCAGAACGACAAATCAATAAAGTGACGGGCTCGTGTAGTTGCAGATACACCGCGAATCTGTGATGGGAAACCCGAATACGAGATGTGAACAGGGGGTAATCCTCCGTATTCGCACCGACTTGCAACCATCGTGCACTCGTGATTCAAATGCGCTACAACCTCATGGCTCCAGCGCAGAGCTGTGATCTGCAGCCAAAGGCCGTCATCCATGACCAGAATTGAGCATCGCTTAGGAAGTTGTCTGCCTAGAGTAGACGATAAGACAATGAGGTTCCTCAGACATCGATACTTAGCTCAAGAGGGGCATTGGCGACTGTGACCTACCCTGCGTCGAGCGTCGATTCTACCAAAAGTCCCATAGAAGCACATGGCAATGAAGAATTCATCCTCATAATAAGCACAGCGACATATGCAGCAAGTCAGGGTCAATGAACCGTGCCGCACGGGATGATCCCAGGCCAGATACCCGGACCTTCTGAACCATAAGTAGTGGGGTGGAAGCGAACCGGGAAGCGGGGGGGATTTCCATGAAGATTTCGCAGGGAAGCTTCCATGAGATAGGGTAGGTAGTCCAACCATAAGCAAGAAAATATGACAAGAAATACAAGACAAGCTAAATTCTTATGCAGTCTTACGAATAAATGTACGGTCCCAAACCGAATACGATGGCACACCTCAAACCAGGGGTAAGAAGAGAAAGCTCCCTGGAGCGATCCACGGGCACGTCAACGGCGCCAAGGTCAGCGCCCAATCGAGACGTCTATTTGCTACTTTCCCCCACCAAGGATCGCCCCGCAACTGCCCCTCCTTCCGAGTATGTGTATTCCGCACCCACACGTTGGGTATCCCGCACCCATACTAGGCTCGTTCAGGCAAGTGGTGGGCAGCACGTGATTGCACCGCCGCAGGCGCCACTTCTGGCCCGGAATCACTATTATTCCGGCAACTTCTGGAGAATGGAAGGCGCGTCCCGTACCCTACTTTGCACTTGCCTCTGCTATACCTTCTTCTGCTGCACCTTCCTCTGCTGCACCTTCCTCTGCTGTACCCTCTTTCCGATACTGGCTGTACGCGTTTTTTAAAACGACGACTTTGAAAGTTATAATTTGCTTAGAGGAAATACGTCTCTAGAGCCTATATTTTGGTATTAGAAAAAGTACCTTTCTTGTGTTAAAAATAGTTAGAAAATGAGGTGTTTGGGTGAGGGAAATACGCGTTTAGATAGAAGTAAAAATAATAGGAAGGCGCGCCGAGAGCGTAGTACGTGACTACCGTTCGGCGAAGTAATCACGTGCTGCCCACCACTTGCCTGAACGAGCCTAGTATGGGTGCGGGATACCCAACGTGTGGGTGCGGAACACACATACTCCTCCTTCCCGTCTGACGATGCAGAGCTCTACATAAATGGCCCACGGCGGCGACCTTCAATGACGCACGTGGAGGAGCTCTCACTCATTAGAAATCAAGAGCCTCCAAGACATCCTCACTCACTCTCACTCTCACTTACGACTCACTCACGACTCACGACTCAATCACGCAATCGACCTCACCACTTTATCAATCTTATCTAAGCTTAAAACTTTTGCCAAAGTCAAACCAGCAGAACCAAACCTTCAAGGTCTCATCCCGCAATCTATCCGCACTCGGGCCAAGCCCCTCCTCTCACACAGACACCCGTCACACAATCACACACATCTCACACACAATGGCGACCCGCCTGCCCGGCACGACCGTAATCGTCACCGGCTCCGGCGGCGGCCTAGGCAAAGCCATCGCCGAAGCCTACCTCGTCGCCGGCGCCAACGTCGTGATCTCCGACATCAACGAGGACCGCGTCGCCGCCGTCACCTCGGAATACCGCGACACCTACGCCGGCAAGCTCCACGGCATCGTCGTCGACGTCACCTCCGAAGACTCCGTCCAGTCCCTCATCAAGGGCACCGTAGAACGCTTCGGCCGCCTCGACGTCGTCGTCAACAACGCCGGCGTCATGGACAAGTTCGACCCCGCCGGCGACTGCACAAAGGAGACCTGGGACCGCGTCCTCGCCATCAACCTCACGGGTCCCTTCCTGACGACAAAGTACGCCGTCAACCAGTTCCTCGCCCAGGGCGGCGCCAGCGGCAGCGGCGGGCCCGCGGGCCTGATTGTCAATATCGGCTCCAACGCCAGCTACCGCGGCCTCGCTTCCGGCATCGCCTACACGGCGTCCAAGCACGGCATCATGGCCGTCACCAAGAACACGGCGGGCTTCTACGGCGACAAGGGCATCTACTCGGTCGCGCTGCTGCTCGGCGGCATGGACACCACCAACATCATGGACGCCTTCGCCGAGGGCGTCAACCAGGCCGGCATGGCCAAGGTCACGGCGGGCATGCCCGAGTACAAGCGCGGCGAGACGGGGCTGGACCCGGCTGCTGTGGCAAAGTACTGCGTCTTCTTGACGGATAAGGATATCGCGTCGTCGGCGAACGGGAGCTGTGTCGTTCTCAACAGGAACTGGCCGCACGCCTGAGCCTGGCTTCTCTTCATTGAGGTTTGAGGAAGAAGGGGGATCGCGGATGGGAAAAGAGCCGCGAGCATTGCTCATAAGCTTGTGATTGACGAGATGGCAGAGCAGCTTGAAGTAACCTAGATATAGGAAAAGATACCTTATGAATGTTATTTATGATTACCAAACACCATCATCTGTGCTGGATCAATTGGCGTGTCATCGAGACTATTAGGGCTTCGACTCAAGTGTTTGTTCAAGCAAGAAAAAAAAGTCTGGTGGTGCTGTTCGCTCAGGCAGACTTCAATCACATTGGGACCATGCGTGACGATCAAAATCACCTCAGAAGTGAGTACCCATGGTTAAAATGTCAAAAAGAACACGATCCTTACAAGGACAAAATAGAAGATGCGGCCAGTGTGGATTGAACACACGACCTTCAGATTAAGTGATTGAAGTTGACTTCAGTCTGACGCTCTCCCAACTGAGCTATGTCCGCCACGATCTTCGAGAAAGCGGGGCTGTCTGAGAGGTTAGGTTGTCTTGCGCAGCGGGGCGCGCTCGCCTTCCGCGAAATTTCTGCCTTCGGAGACATCATTGGCAAATTCGATGGTCCCTGAGATGTCGTGAGAATGTGAAAACACGAAGTCCGAAAGAAACAAAGCCAAAAATGCTTTTGCCAGTGCGGCACAACACAAAGACTCTGGAAAAGGGTAAGGGGAGTAAATGGCACCAAGAATTGAGGGGTACCACCCATCTGAGCTTCTAGGCCACTTCCATGGTCAACCTTATTCTGAACGGAATAACAGCTGGTCAGGCGACGCCGCCTCCCATCTGGGGAAAACCCACAGTCAGAAAGTGAGGAACAGTTGCGGGAACTCCAACTTTGTCTCGAGAGAACCTATCACCATCCTGGAACCGGCGGGTAGACGATCGTCTACTATCCCGACTAGAAAGGCATCTTGGTGGAATACGGGGGATTCTATCCGTATGAGCTGCCTTTTTCTACCTCTCGTAAGCTTCGTCCTAAACCACTTCCTATCTCTGCAATTCCATTTACTAAGATGATTTTCCCAGGATGAGACTGAAATATTACCGTAATCAGATGAAGAAACTCCACGCTTGATGCACATACCAGTATCCCTGCTTCAAACCCAGTACCCACGATGGAAAGCCACTCACCCATCCCCTGGCAAAAGACCAATCCTCCTATCCCGCTCGTCCCTCAGATGCTTATCCTCTCCCTCCAACAACATCTTCTCCTCCACAAACGCGGCGTCACTAGTCCGGAACTTTTCCCTCATCACCCCTTTCTCCGTCATTATATCAGACCCGGACCCGGGCTCTAAAGGCTCTAACTGCAGCCGCCTTGGCGAAGAAGACGACGTCTCCTGGGCAGGCGAGACCATCACCTCAGGCGGCCACAATATCCACCTCGCCTCATCCTCGCTCAACACCTCGCCCTCGTCCTCTGAGCTCTCATCAAACGCAGAAACGTCGCCGCCGCCGCCGCCTCCCCCACGCCCAGGTCCAGGCGACGAAGGAACCGCCAAGAATACATCCGTAACAGTCTCGTCCTGCGTTCGAACCAGCCGGCCATCCGAACCATCGTCAGAGACAATATGTTGAACGGCCTCCGCCTCCGCCTTCATAGCGTCAGCATCCCCCTTGGGCACCTTATTCTCCCCCGCCGCGACGACATCCATAGAAGTCAACTTCATCAACGTCCTCAACCTCGCGTCCCCGACGAACCGCCCCATCAAGACCCCCTCGTTCTCCCGAAACGTCTCATAAAATCTCCGATCCACCATCGCCGCTGCGCGCAGGTCCTCCACACTCTCCACGCACCTCTCCAAAATCAACAACCGTGCCGCGTCAGACCTCTCGAGGACCTTGCCCTGTTCCTGGTCCTGCTTTTGCCCCCGTTCCTGTTCCAGCAGCTCCTGGATTCCCTGCTGCTCAAGCTGCAGGTCAACCTTCTTCCCGTCAGAAAAGCTCCTCAACCCCCTATGTAAAACAGCCTGCGGCTGCGTAGACCGGTGCCGCGATAGCCCCCACCCGTGAGCCCGTCCACTGACATCATGCAACGTCAACCCAGACACGCTATTGTAAATATCATTAATCGCCGCGCGAAACGCCGGCGCGGGATCGCATACCCCGCCCTTGTGAACCGCCAGCGGCGGACTGGCAATGGTCCGCAACAGATCGACGAGCTGTGCCAGACTTCGACGAGGTGGCGAGTATTGCTGCTGCTGGGAGCCAGCTGACAGGTGTCCGAGGACCGACGAGTTCATGATGGTGGGCAGAAGCTCGAGCTCGCCGTAAACGAGCATCAGCCAGCCCAGATTCGTCGCGTCGCAGCTGTGACTTCCCTTGGGACACCTGGGCGTGCTGGTGAACATCAAGGCCGGGTTGGCAGACGTATTCGTCGCGGGCGTGGACGCTACCTCAACGGAAGACGAATCCGAGCCCGGTGGCGGAACAGCACGACAAGGCGGCCTCAGATACTCCCGAATCGTACTCACGCAACACTCCTCAACCTGCGCCATCTTCGCCCCCCTCACCCCCCAAATCTTCTCCTTGATCCTCCTCGGCCACGCCACGTGCATCCCCTCCAACTCGTCCTCGTCCACAAGATTCAAAATCACCGTCTTGGACACGCGCGTGAACAGCTGCCGGAACCCAAAAGCATAGCTAATCAGCAACCAACCCCGCGGCATCGCCTCGCTGCCCCGGTGAATCCACTGCGGCAGCCAGCGGTGCTCGACAAACAGCTCCAGCGGCGACGTGCACCGGTACCGCAGGCACACCTCCGCGATGGCGACCAGCTGCTCGAAAGTCACCTCGCGCGGCACTTTATCGTTGTGCATGTGCGCCGCGTGCAGGAGGATCGTGAGCGCCTGCTCGCGGTCGCCTTCGCGCTGCGGCATGCGGTAGAGCTTCGCTTCGGTGCCGTCGGGGCAGATATACGCCGTCGGCGGCGGCGCGAGCTGGTCCGTCAGGTCCTCGTCGTCGTGGACCTCAATGTGCGCGTGCTCGGTGAACATCCTCTCAAAGACGGGCGACGTCTCGGCCAGCAAAAACGACGAGACGCGGTATCGTAGCACGGGCAGCGCTTCCGCTTCCGCTTCCGCCCCGTTTTCGGCGCCAATATTCGCAAACTCGAGAACGGCGTCCCCGCGCGGTGCGACGGCGAGCTCCTTCACCGGCCTCTCGTCCGTGACGCCCGATTCGCCCAGTTGCAGAACCCGCGTCACCTCGACGAGATCCTGCTTCGCCCGATCATGGTTCCTGAAGCGTATGTCGTAGAGCGGAAAAAAGTCCGGACTGGGCGAGAACGTCTTGATGATGCTCGCCCTCCTCATCTGCTGGATCGCAGCGGCGCGGAAGACTTTATCCTGGAAGAGCGACTTCACCATGCTCGGCGTGGCATCGGGCTCGTAACTTCGATATGTCTCTGACAGCGAGAGCTCAAGCGCTTCCACCAGCGACCCGACGCACCCCTTCCAGTCGCGGACGGCAGACAGGCAAATCTCACGCATCGGACGTGAACCTGCGCTCTGGCCGGTCGTCACTTCCGAGAGACTCCTCCCGCTAAACGAAGACCGAGTCAATATCGACGCAGGGCTCTGCGGCACCTCAAGCGACGACTCCCGTGACGGTCCCCGACCTCCCTCCGCCCACGCCGCCGTTGCCGCTCCGGTCGCCTGCCCCAGCGGCCCGGGCGAGGGTGTGGACTTGCGCAACAGGGCCCGGCACAAGGCTACATGATCCTTGACTTTGGCGTATTCCTTGTACGCGGCATCGGCGTCCTTGCTCGCGAGCGTCGAGCCGACGCGTTGCGTCAACTGTTGAATCCGACGAAGTTGGACGTCCGACTCATTCACGGTGCCGCTGCCGCTGCCGCTGCCGTAGCCCCCGCCGGCGGAGCTGGACCCATGGGACGAAACAGGTCCCCGGTCAATCGGATCCCCGCCGCCAAACTCAAAATCGCCAAGTCTCTGTTCATGTAGTGTAAGCGGCGTCCGACAGCTCGAGCGTCTCATCGCCATTGCAAAACGTCACAGAGGGAGCGGTGCAGTGAACCGGTGGGTTCAGTGGTTGAGAAAGAAAGGAGAAGGAGGAGAAAGTGAACGTGCAGTAGTGTGGGAACTTTCCCCCCCGAGGGGTTTGTGGAGATTTCCAAAAACTCACCGTACTGCTAGACCTACTACCATCGTCCTTTGCCGAGCTGATGCTCGATATCTTGCGTAGCGCATTGCTCAACCGCCTAATCTTGGGAGACGTGGGCGAGGCAACATCGCTCCGGCTGCGTTGGCGAACCATCACTCAATCCCAAGCTGCTGCGACCCAGATGCGATGCGATGTGGCAGCGGCAGGGGGACGGCGGTCCGAACCAAGGATACGCGAAAACGCAGGGATCACTCATTTCCCAAACATCCAGCGACCTTTGGTGAGGGGAATGACAGAATCAGAGGAACTCGCAGTCTAACGGTGATATTGTTGTCGCTCAGTGTACCTAGTAAGTATCCGTATACCTGGGAGACAGACACGGGACGGACTGCTTTCCGGTTCTAAGAAACAATCAAAATGGCAGCGAAACGGGACGGTCTTCAAACTGCGTTTCATGGGGCCACAGATGAATGGCTTCTGCCTGGGCGAGGGAAATAAGCAGCTGCATCCTTGGGGACAAGGGATACCTTAGGAGGGGGCAAAATTCGAGGACGTTTTGGGGGCCAGCCGGCCGGCCAGGCCACGTTGGGAATTTTGCCTTTTGCGGTTTGCCTGCTTAGCAGGGGCCGCGGTGGCATTGTCATTGCCCTGGGACTCTTTGGAGAGCACTGGCCACCTGAAATAAGGCTGATTGCGGGGTTCAAACCACTGCATCCCGATGACGTAATCTTGCGTCGCTTCCCGAGACCCTTATCCTGGGTTGCACAACTTATCTGACAACACCTCAAATGGCGATGGCTTCAAATGGCATCTGAAAATGGCTGTACAGAGTCAGACAAAGTTCATCACTTGCAATCATCCCTGAGACTGACTGACTGACTGGCGGCCTGATCTTCACATCAAGGAACGTCATCCGCACGTACTCCTGCAAAGTGCTATAAAATAATGGCCTTTTTTTTAAACGCTTCCCGTCTATCTGCTTACATTGACACTGATCATTGATGTCTTTTTTCCACTCCTTTCCTTTGATGCGGTCATGCTGGCTTCCTCTGTCATCTCTCTTCAGAGACAGATGCCCAACCATTCCCTGCCGGGTATTTCATGACAATCGAAGCCGTCCTAAATACAGCCCTTGTTCCGTTATCATCCACACACCGTCTTGCTTCCTCTCCATGTACCCTATCCCCCATGGTATGACTTTGTTGACAAAAGGAAACTTGATGACGCATGCCTAACCGTGACCCATTTCGAAGACCGTTGCTGCAGATGCAATGAGACAAATAATAAACCCTGCCGCCCAATATAACGCAACAGTATTCCCCCTTTGGAGAGCCTCGATAGGGGGGAACGAACAAAAAGACGATTGAGGCATAGCAATGCTCTCTCCAATTTCCATGTTTGAGCCGATACCGTCTCGCTGAACTGGCATTCCTCCCCGTGCAATTCTTCAACGTGTTGCTGTCTGCAGATCCTCATGCCCATTTGCTGATCTGATATTTGTTTGCTTTGGCCAGTTGTGGTGGCCACCATCGAACAGGACTTGACCACTATAAGTCTACCTGGTGAACGGTGTTCGTCGCCGTACTAACTCGATTCCCGAAGCCCCGCTCACCACCTCCAGGCCGCGAGGGCATTGCAGAATGCCTGCTACGACTAATGACCAAACTCATTGCTCTAATCCAGAAGCAGAGTGTCCAATACTTGTGCGTTGCCAAAGTTTGCAATAGGGTAGCCCATCCGCTTCTGCAGAGGCCACTCGTCTCGCCTGTGCCCTATCCAAGAAAGCACGAGTAGCTTTCTGCCGTGCAGTGATGACCGCAGTCGTGTGCAATTGCGACGTGTTTCTCATGCCCTTAGCCGCCCTTCCGGTCTGCGTCGTGCTTGGGTGGCTGCTCGCTAGAGGCAGATCCGCCGTGATTCTTCGTGTCAGCACCCTTTTTGCGGCCCTTTGTGGCCTTCTGCCATGAGCTCTCAGGGCCGTGGCTTTCGCTTTTGGCACTGCGTGTATGGCCATTCTCTCGAACGCCATTAACCCTTGGGGAATGGACCTGAGCCTGACCGGAGCTTTGTGACTGCGCCTGAGCCTGTGCTGTCGCTTGGGACGAGCGCTGGTTGGCCGTCGAGGATCGCTTCGGCGAATGAGTAGATGCATGCCCTTGCTTGGATTCCTTTCCAGCCGAGCCCTTGGTGTCGTTCGGTCGGTGTCCTGAGCCAGAAGGCTCGGCGTGAGCCTTGGGTGCTGAGCTTTGGGAAGCTGGCGGAAGCTGATCAACTCTTGATGCAAAGTCATTCTTTCTCACAACTGTCGGTGAAGGAGATCTGGTCTCGTTGATTGGCGACAGGTGCTGTGCGTCAATGCTCAACTGGTGGCCATTCATCCTATTTTCTCGAGTTGCGAGATCAAGTGGCGCTATTACTCCACTTTGCTGTCTCGATAGCGCTCTCTGGCGAAGGGATGGCTGCATGCCATTTGCGATGTCTGGATATGGTTGCGATTGCACTTGAGCTTGCGGTGACCAAGCATACTGATTCATCGACATGAGTGCAATCCTGTCACGGAATGAAGCGTCGTCGATCGCCTGGGACGCAGGCTGCTGGGGTGCAGAAACAGAAGCTGGTGAGGCCGAGGCAGTCGCATTGGTGGTCGACGATGGCGTGGTAGTACCGTTAACAATCACCGGAGTCCGCTCAGACACGGGAATCTGAGCTGACTCAGACCTTGGAAAAGCCTGGCCATCCAACTGATCTGAGGTGTATCCGGTGATGCCGAGACCTTGAACTTGCAGCGTGTTTTCCTGAGACGAGCGGCCTTGATCGTCAGTTGGGTTTGATTCCGTTGAAACCACGGCAGGATTGTGACGTTGCGATGGCGTCGAACTCGTGCGAAGAGATGATCCAGTGCCGTTGACTATCAAAGGCCGCGAGGCTGCTCGAGGACCGTTCGTACTGCCAGACGCAACCACCGGAGCGGATGCTACCGAGCTACCTCCGCTAGAGAACGCCCGGGCATGGCCAAGGGGAGACGGTGAACGAGATGTTCTTCGCATTCTGCGGTCCAGGATAGTCTGCGGAACCTCGGTTGACAACCTACGCCGTCCCTGGGCTGGCTGGGTCGTGTCCGCAAAGGCTATGGCGTTGGGCGCTACTTGGGAGTGCGCCGGACTGGAGGCATCTGAAACGTAGTAACCCAAATAAGCTCCTTCGTCAGAGGCAGGCGAATCGCTCGCTGGGGCCTGGGAGGCTTCGTCGTACTCGACGTCGCTTGGAACGCCGTTCGAGACCGGGATTCCGTTCACTTGCCGAGTGGGATTTAAATTGGTATTAACCGACGCGCTGTTTCCTGTATAAGCCTGATTGTGCTGTGCTGTAGGAGCAGAGCGGGAGGCAGGCTGTGACTGCGACCTTAGTGAGCTTCCGGAAGTCGAGGCGCCCGACTCTGTTGTTGCTGACGATCTTTGAAGGCCTCTTCGATATTCTGGCGTGCTAGTCGCCACTGTCGCCGGCGAAGAGGGATAGGCGAAGCTGGACTGGCCGTAATACGCCGCCATGGGTACTCCGTACATGCTGTACCAATCTTGAGGGCCAGCGATGGGGGCACTTAGGGGCGGATTGTCAAAGGAGTTGGTCCTGGACCGTTCTGGACCCTGCTGCGTAGCTGAAGAGGACCCCTGCATCCTCTGAGCAGCGTGCATTTGGGCAGCCATCTGAGCCTGGACTTGCTGATAAACCTGGGATTGAGTATAGAGCTGGAACCGAATGTTATTTTCTTGCTGAACCTGGGCGGCCATGGCTGCACCTACAAGCGCGGGATATTGCTGGTGGGACTGTGCCTGTTGCGCGTACCACGCAAGATCCTGGGGAGTCATAGCCACTGGGGGCATGTACATGGTGTTGGTGTCGTAAGCGACGCTGGACGAAGCTCTCCTGTTCGAGTTTGCATTCCGCTGGAAGTTGTTCGAGTGTCGACCTCCACGGAAGTTTCCACGGCCTCTACCGGAGTGCTGCTGAGAAGAGCTGCGGATCATGACCGGCCTCGAAGTATTTGGAGGGCGCTGGAACACCGGTGTCTCTTCTTTGGGGTAGACGTATTGTTCGCAGCATTCACCCAGTTTCCCTTCTGAGATGAGGTCAAACGCTCGTCGTAACTCCAGATGAAGTCCACGGAACGAGTACTCATCCGCAGTGTTGCCCAGGTTGCGAGCGGTGTTGAATGGCTCCTCCACACACAAATGGTTATTTATGCCAATGTGCCATCCCTTTTCCATTCGCGTTGCCTTCCGTCCAAGACGAATCGATATAACGTACTTATCGTAGTCGAACTCGTGTGCGTAGAAGCGGAAGAACTGGAACAAGAGCTCACCCAAAGACGCCTCATTCTTCGCGCCGAATCCGCTCAGTTTTCCCAAGTCATCAGCGAATGCGCTCTCGGGCCCGCCATTCTTAGGGAGCCGCTGATGCTGGCGCTGGTGAAGGGAGGGAAGCACTGGCGGGTCGCGAAGCTGGAGAAATCCAATAATGAGGCAGATCCACGTGTAAGAACTGAGAGTACCACCAAACGCTGTTCCGATCAGTAAAATGTGCGAAGAGTCAAGGGGGTATTTAACCCATACCAGCATCGTTTACAATCCTCTGCCGTGTCCAGTACTTGATAACCATGGCCAAGGGCCGCACTCGAGGATCGATCTCGACGTATGTTCGGACCATTCTCGTGTTCTCCAACGCCAGAGTATTGTTCACATTCATGTCGCAAGCGAGGCCGAGCTCGGGGTCCCAGATCTTGACGATGGGAACTTTGGCGCCTGAGATGCAGACGACCTTTTCCATGCCCTCTGTAGTAGTTCGTGTCAGAAGTCTTGTTGTTAGATTCCTGTGCAAGAAATGGTTTACGTACTCTTCGCAAGCAATGCTGCAATCGTGCAGACATACTCCAAGTCCTTCCAAGGCGTTGTAATGCAGATATCAACTATGGAGACAGTTAGCACTGCATCCCCAAGCGCCAGCCCAGTGTTAAGAGAGCCCACGAACCATCAGCGTCGTCCGAGCAAAGTAAGTTGCCTGAGGAGCCAAAGAGATGCACGCGAATGTCATTTCCAGGCCATTCCTCGTTAAACATCTTCTCCAGCTTGACGACGAGCTTTTGACGGTTTTCTTCAACTTTGTCAGTCGGTCGTAACCTGTCGTACAACTCCCGCATATCTGTGGTCAGCTTCGTCTCCACATCTTCCGACAGCTTGCTCTTGATCTTGTCGAGGCTGGTCTTATCCAGCTTGTCGCTTCCTATGCTGTAGGGCATACGCCTCTTCGAATTGATCTGAGAAGTCTCATATTTGCAGCCGCCAAGCCGGGGAGGGAGGGGTCGTAATGAGGGAAGGTTGCTGTTGGTCTCTGAGTAGGCAGAGCGAGGAGAGTGATTGTTTGTGGCGGTTGGCGAAGGTTCCCGCGACTCGAACGAGAAGTTTCTAGCATGTTGTTGGGGAGTCGAGGGCATGGAGTTGGAATGAGACTGTCCATTGCCGGTCCTGGCTGCAGGGCGTGCAGGGAGTGGATGTGAAAGCTCCGGTTGTTGCTGCGATGACTGCTGCATCTTGGACGGAGCGTCCTTGCCTGTTATGACAGCGCGATCGCCTTTGTCTTTAGTCTGCACAGCTCTATTCCCATGGCCTCCTTGGGAACCCTTGGTTGAGGAGATTTCCTTGTTTGAGACCTTGGAGGTTGATCTGGACCGAGGGGCCGCCTGGATCTGAGGGGTAGCCACCGTCGCCTGAGGAAGCGCTTGAGGTTGGTGCAAGCCGCCTCCTCGTCCCGGTGAGACGAGATTGGTGTAGTGTAGCAACTGCGCTTGGTAGACTGAGGCTTGTTGCGGAAAGAGCAAGGGCCAGAAGTCTAGCTGGGCCGGAACGCGAGAGGAAGCGTCGCCGAAGTAGGAACCCGAAGTAGACGATGATATCGTGGGGGCTTGGATCCAAGGAGACGTTGGATATGTATGCTTGGATTCAGTTGTGGCAGCTCGACTTTCCATGGAGCGAGTCCTGGCTCAGCTTCCGTAACGAGGACGAGCGGAATGAGTCGGGCGCGAGCGCAGGGCGACGAGAGAGGGAGATCGTTGAAGATCTGGCAGCAGGAGCCTATTCGTCGCGGGTAGAGCAGAGTCGAGTATGCAGAGGGTATCAAGAGTATCGAAAGGGTAGTATAAGGGCTGAATTGGGCGCGGTCGAGTGGGAGGCGAGCGCTGTTCAGAGTGGTCGAGTCTCCTTCTTTTTTCTCCCAAAATTGAGTCTTTGGCGCAGACGGAGAGGGAATTTGGGAGGGAAAGAGGGTCGGGGTTTTTGTGATAGCCGCTGCTAAGGCAAGTAAAGGGCTGCTAGAGGAACGCGAACGAGCCGAAAGTATTCATGAAGTTTCGCAGACTCGGTCTGGTGTAGTCGGTGCAAGGAGGGATTGCTGAGGTAGAGAGCACACTCCTCTCTGCGTGTGGTCGTGTCGTGGAGGTGGTGCTCTTGGGGGGAAGAGAGAGAATGTCGTCGACGGCAGGAGGCGAAAGGAAAGGGTGTGGAGTTTAGATCGGGGACGTTGGCCCAAAAGCGACAGGACTCGGGGGGCCCTCGGGCGGTGGACCGCGAAATAACGCTGGGGGGAGGAAGGGTCTAAGGGGGTGGTGCGCACTGCGTGTAGTTGCTGCCACGGGATTCTGCGAGGAATTGTGATGTTGAAGGTCTGTGAATTTGGTAAGCAACAAAGGAGCAAAATAACCAGCAACAGACAGGAGACAGTGAGGTAAAGGAGGATAGAGACAAGAAGGACAATTCTCAGAGGAGTGAGAGAAGTGAATGATGTCCCGGAAGAGCAAGAGCGAAGGAAAGTGTGAAGGGGAGCGTTTCGTTTGGGGGTGCAAGGAAGGGAAGGTACCTCAATCCAAGGAAGGTACCGGGGGTGGGGAGAGGGTACCTTAGCAGCGAGTGGTGCAAGTACTCTTTACGCGAAAATCAGAGGGCGGCACTGGGTGTGTTTGGGGGGTACTTTTCTTAGGTAAGTGAGAAGGTACCTTGCCTCTGGCTGGGCGATGATTGAGGAGAGCAGGGTGAGATGAGGTTCCTGAAGCGGCAAGGCCAATATCGGAAAAGTAAGGTAAGGCAAGGCAAGGTAAGGCGAGGTCAGGTAGAGGTAAGGTAGGGACAGGTCCATGTTTCCGTACCTTATGAATCGAGAGCCAGTCGAGTGAAAGCGTGGTGGTGTCGAGGACTCACTCGTCTGCGAATACAGCGAGGGGAGAGGAAGCCAGAGTGTGTGTGTGTGTGCGCGCGTGTATCCGCAGATGCGTGCCGCAGCGATTTGAGAATCGCACACACTGTGCAATGAGAGGAGCGCTTCGACCTGTGGAAATAAAGTAAGCTGAGCAAGAAGCAGAGGTACTTCTTCAGAATCAGGGAGCGGGCAGTGAGTAAGAGCAAGGTAAGGTATGAGTGAGTGAGGCCGCAGTTCACTGAGGACTGCATCAGAGTCAGTCTCAGTCCCGGTCCTGCTGGTTCCACTTCAGTCGCGGTTGCAGTCCCGGTTCTTCCTCCCAGACTCTGCAAGATCCAATTCAGCGTTTAATGACTTCACCGAGGAGGAGAGTTGGACAATGCAAAGTGAAGTGATGCTGCGGTTCGGCGAGGCACGGTGCGTGGGTTGCGGCGGGTAGTTCTGGTGTAGTATGTGTGGTCATTGTGCCTGTCTGTGGAGGTTTGGCGGCACAATTCCTGCGACAGTTCCATCTGATTGCTGGTTTGGCTTAGTGGTCTCGTCTGGTGTGGCCCCGGCGCACTTTAAGAGGAGGGGAACATTAAATAAAGCGTGGCAGGGCAGCAGCACTTGACAAGTTGAACATCCCATCACATCAGCATCACCAACAATAGCCAACTCGCCGGAGTAACTGGACGAACAATGATTGCCGGTCCAACCATAGTTTCCGAGTAGGAATATGGTTGCATACCCAGTGAGCAGTACCAAGTCGGACCGGTCACATCCAACTTGCTGCGAGGCAGAATAGAATTGCCTCTCTGTTGGAATACCTAAAGGTCAAGAGATCAAAAACATTGGATGTTGAATACTTCGATACCTCCTCAGGTACGCCAAGGTACCTACTGCAGTGCCCAGGTGCCTTACCTTAGGTTGGAGAGCGTATCACCTCAGACATGAGAACTGCCTTAGTCGAGGACAGGAAGGGAAGGAAAGCACCGCATCGTATCTTGCACCTTCCTTCCTCGCCAAAGCCATATCATGACGCAGCAACGGCTATTGGAGGCAATGAGAACCAGGCATTTGGTTCTTGGATTGCTTCACGGGCTTGCTTCTTTCCTGTGCTTCGAATTGCCGACTCTAGATCCTTCTCTTCCGTCTGTCATTCCCTCATTCAGTCGACATGGCCATGGTAGTGGTCAACGTCAGGGACAAGGTACCTAAGATACCTAAGTAGGTACTTCTCAATCTACCTACCTTAGGTCAGATCAGTTGCAGCTGCAGCTACCTTGCTCTGTAGACACCTTGAGGGGTTCATTCACTAGTCGTCACGCCGCCTTCCCTTTTTCCCCTTCTCTACCTTATGATATGTGGTACAGATTGGTAGGCAATCTTGATAACATAGGAATTACATTACCGACCCGAGTAAGGAGTGCTCGAGGGGGGTCACTTTGGTCGCATCCCTTTACTGCGGAGGATGAAAAGCTACGACCACAGGTTGTACCATGTTCGACCCACAGTGCGTGCACGGAGCGCGCGGGCAAATCGCAAGAGCACCAGCTCAAGTGGGGAAGACGACACACGCTTCACACGCTGTGTACATTTTTGGTGGAGGAGAATGCACATGCGGGAAAGAGACCCCATGAAGAGAGAGGCGGGAGAGAGACGCTGAGGATTCAATAGGGGAGGGGTCATTTCGCGGTCCTCGCGGCCTCGCGGAAGTCAAGGCTGGCCGCTTGACCCCATTCCCACCCTCGCATTGCCACTTGCATTATCCGCCCACGACTTTCTGCCCAGCACCTACCGTGCTTTCCCAATGTACTTACGGACAGATTTGGCGCCTTGAAATTACTTCCCATTGCTTGCTCCCTCGGCGTGTGGGATGCGTCGGCATGGTACGGAGTACAGGTAGTTAGGTAGTGAGCGGCCAGACTCCAGACTCCAGACCCAGATTACCTACCTTAGGCGCAGACGTACCTAGTCCCCAAGATGGGCAAAGTACTTGCAGCTACCGCTCCGCGAGTCCGTACCAACGTCGTGGTGTAAAACGGGCTACAGGCAGGGGTTAAGGGGTTAGACAGGCGCCACACACCCCTCCGACCACCGCTTGTCACTTGCTGCTTGGCTCCTGACGGGCCTTTCCTCTGTTGGGATATGACGTCGCAGAAACCGCCAGCCTGTGGCTTGTCTTGGATTTTGGCGTTCTGGCCGGCACTAATTACTTTTCTGAGTGTGCGTGTGTGCGTGTGCTTGTGTATGCGAATGTTAGGTATGCGTGTGTCTATGTGTGTGTCTGTTGTGTCGTGTTGTGTCGTGTGAGATTGGACACTACTCCCTGCTATCCAGCACTATGTAATTATTTGTGGTCCGCAAACCGAGGCAAGAAAGCTGGAGAGAAACCTGGAAAGAAAGTAGCATTTATGCGTATGCTCTCTGTGGCTCGGCAGCTGTCTCCCGTAGTGGGGGAATTCGCCCTAACATTGGATAAATTCCTGATCTATGACATAAGATACTGTACCTAGGTAGGTAGCCGTAGTTTCTTTACTTCCACTGAATATCTCCCTTCCATCTGTGTCCCACCTGCCACCTTACTAAGGTCGGTACCTCAGTGATGGTCTGAAGGTACCTTAGATGTGCCCCAATGTATACTATCTTAGTAAGCGTGCAGACAAGCAAAGCCCCGCTTAGAAGCACTCAAGCCAATATACCACTGTGAGGGATTTGGCAAAGTCATTTGGGAGCGTGGATGGGGAATTGGGCCCTGCCTTCCTCATGTCCCCTGCCTCCCCGTGGAAGGGGGAAGGAACTTTCTGGGACCGGAGCATGTGCTTGCCCGCTTGCCCAGGTATCCGTACCTGCTACCTACCTTACAGTGGGGACCCATTAGTTTCAATACACCCACCATTTTCCCAACCACCTGCATTTTCACTACACCACTTCCACTAGCAACTAATTTATCAGATTTTGGATTTATATAATAAAAGTATAATCAAAAGAAAGCCCAGAACTTACTCTTTAGTACTATATATACTATCCCTATACTTTAACCATTATATAAAGTCTATGTAGTAAAGACTATATAATAGCCCAAATCTTCTCTTATAGGATAGCTTCTTATACCGTAGTTAATTACTACTTAAACTCTTCTATATCTAACTTATTCTTCCTTAAGTAGAATGCTTTTAGGTATAAGCGATGTAAGTTACCTTTTATAAGCTTTTAGTAATACTTAATTAGGTTTAAATCGGGCGAATAAGGGGGCTATTCGAGCTAGGAAATTCCCCGAGTTAAGAGCTACTTAACTATTTAACTTAATACGTAAATAGGGGTATTATCCTAGACGAAATACCGTATATTATTTATAATAAGTAAATACCCTTTTTTTAAGTAGTTAATATAGCTATTTATACTATATTTTTATTATTAAGAGCGGCTATTACGAATAAGGAAGACTAATTTGCTCTTATCCTCTACTTATACTATTCCCTATGTTATAATAAATATATTCGCCTTAATATAGCTTACGAAATTAATAAATTCTTTTTTTAGCGGTCTTATAATAACTTAAATACTTATTAGGTCGGGGTATAATATAGCTTACGAAATTAATAAATTCTTTTTTTAGCGGTCTTATAATAACTTAAATACTTATTAGGTCGGGGTAGAGGTATTATTTTAGTATAAACTCTCGTTAAAGAATTAGGCCTAAATTATAGAGAATTAGTAATTAAATCTCTATATAGGGTCTTCTTATTAAACTATATATTACTATTAATTCTTTAGGGTTTTTAACTTATTCTTTTATAAATTAGAGCCGTAAGGCTACTACTTTTAGTATTATAAAAGGCCTTTTTATAGCTACTTATTTGCGGTATTTTACCTTATATAAAACCTACTTAATCGTATTAAGGCTTACTTTACTATTTTACTTTATAATAAGCTATTAATACGGTTACTAATAATTAACTTTTATAAACCTAACTATAACCCGTTTCTCTATATTTAAAAGTTTCTCTAGCTAGCCTAGCCGGGGTAAGCTCTTAAAAAAATAAGTAATATCGAATTATTAAAATACTACTTATACTACGCCGAGGGAGTAGTTAAGAAGTAATACCGCATTACGATAGCTTTTATTACCTATAATTAACGTAATAATAGCTACTCGCTAATATTCAGTTAGCTCATAACGTAACTTCTTACTTCCTAATAATTCAAGTCTAAAAGCGCGTTTTCTAGTTTCTATTTACTTAAGTTATAGTGGTTAAGAAGAAAAGTAATATATAGTAGAAGACGCGTCAGGACGCGTAAATTAGTAGGTTGTATTGAAACTAATGGGTCCCCACTGTACTCCGTACCGTACCTGCTTGCCTGCGCTGCAGCTGCTCCTGTTGCGCTGCAAGCTTGGAAGCTTGGAAGCCTGCACCTCCCCTCCCCTTGCCCTGCCATGCACGTTTCGACCGCGACCGCGCCTTCCAGCTTGGACGTACTTGCCCAGACATGGTGAAGAATGAGAGCAATGTCTCGAACAGAAAGAAGACCATCCATTTTTACATAGTAAGGTATTTAGGTACTCCGTACTCGATATTACCTACTTGAACTTCGTATCAACAACGGAGAAATCAAACCCACATTCTAGACGCTCGCTTGATTTCCGAACGTCAGGCCTGACGGCGTGCACCTCCCTTTTTTTGGCCCGCCTCGTGTTGTCGTTCATCTTGTCTTGTCTCGCGTCCTGTCGCTTGCTCACTCCCTCTTATTTTATTTCCTAACGGATATTTCCATTTCCCATTGCTCCCGCCTCCCCTGCCGGCATCATCTATTTCCACCACCTTAAAATTATCAGGGTCCCGATACTATGGCCACCTGAATATCTTTCTAGGAACCCAGCAGCTAGTGGGGTCTCTCCGTACGCATCCTGGCTTCAAGAGAAACAGCAGCGTCTGCCGCCACAGCCTGCAGACAACTCGAGGGCTTGTCAAGACTCGAGGAGCCTACTAGAGGCCTGTCCGGCAACCCATTTCGACGACCCCCGATGCCATGGGCCCCAAACCGTCCAAAGTCGAGCCAACAATGGACCAGAATCACCAACGCGCTTCCCAAAGCCCGGTCGTGTTTTCGCGTTGCCGGTCTCCGCAACTCACCCCGTCTTCCACTTCCTCGACCGCTTTCTCGTCTTTCTCTGGTCGCTCCTGATCCAATTCGTCTCGGACCCTCCCTCTCCCCGGTCGACCCCTTCTCCGTGCGTCTCGCCCATCCCCCATGGCCTGCCATCGCTACTATAAGCCCCAAGATCCGGTATGAGGGAGCCTCGTCCTTTCCGATACCCGTTCGCCGATCCAGTCATACGCCGAAGCTTCCCCGCCAGACCACGCCATAACACCACACGGCTGCTCCAGTATCTCTTCTCAGCGAGTCGGTCAATTCAGGCGGTCTTACAATACCGACGCCGCCGCCCGGAACACCAAAACCGCACCAGGAACGTCAAAATTCGCGTCAGCGACGACACCTGAGGTGGCACAGGAGAGCACAAGCAACAGCAGCACCTTTTGGGGCTGACACTTGGCTTTCCTCAGCTGAAGAAGGATTCGGCCCTCCTCCGACCGAATCCCCCAGTGACTAAGACTTCGGAATACGCTCGAGTGCCCCTCCCTGTCGAGCCGTCCATCAGCTATTCGCCCGTCTGCGTCGCCTCCTCGGCGGTTTAGCACAGCGACCCAAACCCTCTGAGAGAGTCGTCACATTGCTCCATGACGGCGCCTAGCAAACCTCCCTCTTCTTTCGAGTATACTGCCCAAGTGCTCTGATTCTCCGGTGATGGGCTACTAATGGTGAGACATTCGCTCAGCTTCGAATGAGCAAGCCAGAGTATCGCCGCGCCCGCTCATCACAACACTTGGCATCACGAGAATTAATCACAGCTAGAGGTAACGCACAACATCTATAGACCCGAACTGCCGTTAAACCTCATTCTGTTCGAAGTTGAAGCCCCCCTACAATATTACTTCCTCCGCTGTGTATTGGTCGGGACGGCCCTTTAGCTTTGCGGCTGGCTGGCAAGCCACTTATACACATCCGTGGCCATGTGGCTCCAGGTTAGAGAAGGGCTGGGAAGCGGTCACAATCCGTGAACGGGCGAGCAACCAGGGCGAAATGTCTCTGAGAGATGCTAGATCGAGAAGCGGCCGAAGCTTGCGGCTGGATTACTTGTCCTCGTCCAGTCTTCCCGCCTGGACTAAGACAATGACCTTCTCTCAATGCATCGCCACTACTTCCAGCCGATCTATCGTTCACATCTTCAAGTCACACACATTTTTACGTACAAGAGACTGTGGCAGCTCACTTGGTATCCAACCCGCACACAGCATCGCCAACTAAGGTGTCAATCGGACATTGTATACCACCGCCACTGCTAATGACCTGGGATGGGGGCCCTGTCTTACCTCGACTGTAACTGCAAACAGTTAACGAAGACCTCTTGGTCGAGACTTCCCGTTCAACAATTACATCCGCGAGTCGAACGTTGCTATGATGGAACATGCTACTTGTTGTCACGTCGTTATGTCTTTGCGCTAATGTCTTACTCTACTAATTTGTTAAGGCTACTTGATAGTTCTCCCGTTTTCAACCAGAACTTAAAGTTAAGCACTTGCCGGCAACCCCAATGCCCTACAATGAAAGGTGGAGAGGGCCCAGGACATCACAAATGTATCCGTATCGAGAGAGCCAAATAGTCCTCCTCAGGCTGAACTCCTGACCAAACTTTGCGGCTGAATTGCGCAACGTGGCTGCTGTTCATCTCACAGGCTTACCTGACCGGTTGCCATCGCCGACGTCATTGCTTCGACTCGAACGGTATTCAATGCACGCATTGATGCAGCCTATGGCTGCTCAAACCATCACTTTAGTTGAGTCGCAGAGAGGGACGGAATAAGCTAGACGTGCGCTCGTCATTGGTTAGGACCCAGGAACATCCATTACGCTTCAAGCCCACCTCTTTACAACGACTACGTACACGGATGTCTCCATGAGCTAGAGTGATGAGAGTGTTCTGCAGGCGCCCGACCGAGCGGGATCTGTGTGATGAGAAGCAGAGGTGCACTCGCGGCTAGGTACTCGTTCCCAGATGCAATGCAACCCTCCGTCGGATGGCTCCCACCGCGGGGCGCAGGAGACATACGTATTCTACCATTGGGCTTCTACGCAGCATTGTGCGGAGCTGACCTGGTAACCGCAAGTGCCATCTTTGGTCGCTTTTCGAGAATAGCATCGGCAGTCCGGCTCGGACTGCCAGCTCCGAGTTGGGGTTTCCCACCTTTCCCTACCCGGCAACACGAGCCAGAGGCAGTTGTCCACGTTCATACAAGGCTCCCGGAGCAAAGAGACAGACATCAGAGAACGGCCACGTTTTACGTAGCGTCAGCCAGAATGTTTCCTACGAGGGACAGACGGCTTCCAGACCGGGCAAAGATGAATCTTCCTAGCACTCGGGAGAAACCTGCAACAGTCTAGACTCTCAGCCACCCGCACCGCCATGCCGCTGTATACAAGGTTTGTCAACTGAGACCTCCCGCCAACTCAACTGTCTTTACGATACGTCCGCAAATAAATCGTACGGCGGAAGACGATCCGTGAACGCTTCCCGCTTCCCACATTCCTCCCGCCGCTTTCCTTGAATCTAGGGGTGCCCAGATCGACGTCAGTTCCACCAATCTGCTGTTTGGACCGAATTCTCCTTGTCGAACGGGGCAAGTTCCAAAAGCTCCGGTTCACCCAAACATTGGGCTTCTCCGGATCTTGGCACATTTCTTTCGGCTTCAACTTGCCGGCGGTCCTTCGATGATTTTAATGCTGGAAATGAAGCGACCACCGTCAAGTTGTATGATGATTTCGAAGTTCAAGAGACGCCGCGTTCGTGGTTGCCATGAGTTCACCTCAGGTCCGGTAAAGCGATGACATTCACTTTAGACCTCCATGCAACCTCCCTGCTGTTCAAGCGGACCATTACAGCTGGACGGCATCATGTTTCAACTGTTGGTTCCTGTCTCTTTCAGAGACTCTCCCCGGTCAGTGGAACTGTGGCAAGCCGGTGGTCAAAAATTTCCATGACATCTTCGATGGCTGTAGCGTCAATGGCACTGTCTCCGCAAGACTCCGTCCAAATTCCTCCATGGCCGTTAGGATACTATCAACTCACTTGCGAGTTACTAGGCTATCGCGATGCGGTCAATTTGCAGGGAGTCCGCAGGTCGCTATCGTCATTTAGAGTTAGGTGAGCTGTATCGAGCGGTTCAAGTGAGTTGTGCCTCGATTAATATGCAAATGTTTCGACGGGGATTGGCCATCCAGGAATGCGGGAGCGCGTTCCAGCAAGGTCGGCACCCCCTCGGACCTCGGATCGCAGACTCTACAAGACTCAGTCATATTTGGTCTTTCTTTTGGGTTATGAAAGTTTGGCTCGATTTGGGGCATCCAGCCCGCCTCAAGGAATGGCAAGAAGAAACAGAGCCGAGTGATCTCGTTCCCTAAGATTCCTTGCAAAGGCTCTCCGAAATCCGGCGATCCAGAACCAACGGTCTCTCGGTCTGAAATCTCCTTCGTCCATTTCAAGGCAAGCTCCCGCATCTTTAAGTAGAAGCGAAACAAATGTCTGTTCTATTCGAGTCTCTTGTTTCTTTCCTCGGGAGAGGCACAGGGCGCGGAAAATCAGAGGACCCGATCTTCTTCAACCCTGGGAAAACACCAGGCTGAAGATCAACCGTCCAGGTCCCCAATGCAGCGATAAAACCCATCAGAGAGGAACGTCCTCCCAATCAGGGGTTCTCTGAAGGTCAGGTCAAGCCAAGCCGACAGACGGCTTCAGCCTCGCGACGTGATTCTCCCCATGGTTCGACCAGGAGCTCAGGGCGCTCGCTAAGCAAACATGCGACGCGCCCTGTATCGAAAGTTTCAGGCAAGTTCCTCAGAGCTTCTCGCCGTTCCCCCCTCCCACCAGTTTCTCAAAGGTGGTCTTTTTGGGGATGCCGCCAGCCGCCTTGCGCATGCCGGTCATGTTTCTATCCTCTTCCTTTCCCTCTTCTCACTGCCTCTCTCTGCCATCTACGTAAAGTCAATCTTGCATTTGCATTACATCTGCACGCCGTCTCAAGCCAGTTGATCCTTGCCCGCTTATTGCTTCTTTTCCCGCACCGCCTGTTCCTGCAAGCCGTTTCCCGCAGAAGTCGTTGCTTTGCCTGAGACGTCTTTAGTCTTGGAAACAGAGATACATACTATCGATCGCATTGCTGTTACCCACACGCAGCGCGCGCACCCACCCACCCACACACATACACACATATCAAAAGAAAAGATCGATCACCATGCTATCGAGCTTGACAACCAAGATCGCCCTGAGGAAGGTGGGCCTGAACAGCAAGAGCTTCGACTTCAGTGGCGTCGGCGGCGGTTCGACAGACGCGAAGAGCAGCAAGAAGGGTTCCAATGCGGGCCTCGACGACGACGCGGCGGACGGGAACGCGGGGGGCTGGCCGGCGTGGATGTCGATGAAGTCGTTGCCCATCACCGTCGCGCCGTGGTTCTCCCCGCCGCCCCCGCCGGTCCCCATCGGCGAGGTCCCGAAGATTGGTGAACTCGCCCCGCTGGACCGCGATAGGCAGCTCGAGTTTGGCCGTGGTCGTCCTGTCCTCGTTGTCTTTTTACGCTGCGTCGGTTGTGCTTGTACGTTTGTGGACCTCGTTGTCTCGTCCCCCCTTCACCTTTCGGCTGTTACGTGATGTGGCACAACGATGCCTTTTCTTCAAGAAGCCTCACCGTGACTAACATCTGCCTGTTCCTACACAGTCGCCCAGAAGACCTTCCTTGCCCTACGGGACCTGGCCAACAAACACGCCCGCACCCTAACCTGCATAGCGGTCTCCCACTCCTCCCAGGCCGCGACCAACAAGTGGATCGACATGCTCGGCGGCGCCTGGAACGTACAAATCGTCGTCGACGAGGACCGCGCCATCTACGCCGCCTGGGGCCTGGGGCTGGGCAATGTGTGGTACGTCTTCAACCCGACGAGCCAGGTCCAGGGCTGGAAGGAGAAAGGGTGGTTGGGGGAGAAGGTGGCCGGGGCGATTCAGCGGACGGGCGGTGCTTCTGCTGAGAACGCCGCGTATACCGCTGCGAACTTGAGGAAGCAGCCTCCGCCGATGGAGAGACGGGGCACGGGGATGAGCGGTGCTTCGGCTGTGAGCGTTGGTGGTGGGGAGGACGTGGAGGGAGGGGCGAGTACGGTTATGGGGAATAAGTGGCAGACTGCTGGGGCGTTTGCTGTTGATGGGCGGGGGACTGTTGTTTGGGGTGGCAAGGCTTTGAGGGCTGATGATCCCATGGATTTGGAGATGGGGGTCAAGGTCTTGGGGGTGTAGACGGAGGATTTCACATGGAGACGGTTGTCCCTCAGATGGGACTGGCTGAGATATGTAGGTACGGTGGTAAGGCGTTTTTGTAAAAGGTTTCGGACGGAAAGGGTGGCGTACTTATTGGCTTTGATAGCGCGGTTTGGGTATGCAATGAGATTGTTCAAGATTAGCAATATTTTTAGATGACGTGGTTGTTCTTCCAACTGTTGGGCTTTGGGGCCGATTGGCTGAGGTTGTGTAGTATTCGCCCTCTACCGATAAAGGCATATCCTCGTAAGGCGATGAGCGGGAAGATTGTGTGCAAACTTTCCTTCTCGTTGGCATCCAGCGGCTAGTTCACAGGAAGGATATCGATGATGAACCAATCGATCCATGGTCTGTACTGTTGGCTGTTGGAACAGTGATCTCCCTCCCAACTTCGGACAGGCTAACGGAAGTTGAAGTAGAAGAAGTACAGCAAGAACAGCGTTCGATAGAGTTTGTCCGGTGAGCAGCTTAGATATTAATGCCGCAAACGGGCCAAGTTCCGTTGCGGGATGCGTTGCTAGTGGTAATGTTGGTGGCGACACAGGGCCACTGCGTCTCACTCTTTGCATATTGATCAACACATGCGCGAATGGTGAGATGTGGAAAATGTAGGAGGAGGGGTCTATAGTCCATAGTCATGATCAAATTCCGAGTCCGTCGTATTAGGTCGTGTTGGACGTCTCATCCTATGAGTCCTTGGGTTTTGTTTGCCTTCCAACACGCTGTGACCTGGTTCTCGGACAGAAATGAACAGCTCTTCGTCTCCAACAGCGGGCCTTTTCTTCTACTTCCTTGTAAGTCGAAGTCAACGAGAACCCATATCGTGAAGCTGAGTATGTAAGTAGGGTATCGCCTGTTGGTGGGCGTCCTCTCTCCTCATAGGTAATTCCCGAAACCAAACAACACATCCTCAACAAAGCCGACGAAACGCGGCTTGCCCTCCAAAGACGTCAATAAAGTTGCAAAGGATACACCCGAGTAGCTGTTTGGGGGGGGGGGGGGTGAGATTGACGGTAAGTAGTACATGGTGAAGGCCGCATGTACCGAGACCCGAAACCCGTTGGCTGTTGGTCGTTGGCAAGGCCGCCCAGACCCGACCCGACCTCTTTTAGTCTTCAGCACCCCCGCCCCGCCCCGTTCGTCCCGCCCCACGGTGCCATCCTCCGGCGCGGCCCGGGGGTCCCACATACCCGGTTTCCCGACGTCTTTTTTGTCAATTTTGGTTCCGACATTGGATGTTGGATGGTGACGGTGGCTGTTACTTTGGCGACTGCGTCCATTTGAGGTTGAAGAGAAAAAAGGATAAGCCTTGCATTGGATTGACAGAATCGGAGCGGGCGTCCGAGTATCACTCTAAACCGTAATATGAAGTACAAAATCCATAGCTTTCTTTCAGTTTTGGTGGACATTGATCTGAGGAAGAAGGACTATGTCATTATAAACTTCTGATAAGCGGCAGTTCAATAAATCAAGATGAACCATGTCAACAGACCCTCTCAAGTCAAGAACAACATACACCTTCAAAGCCTCTCACCTTACCCGTACATCTCCAACAGCTCCCATCCATACCTACCTACCTTAAGCTCCGCATAATATATCCACATTCCCAATATCAATAACAAGCAGCACGTAAAGCATCCCACCCCTTCAACAATCAATCCAAAACCACACACACACACCACGAAACCATTGAAACCCGCCCCCAATTCTCTTCTTCCCCCCAAATAAAGAATAACCCCCCGACCGAACCGAGCGCCGCGGCCATCCCCCCCTTCCAGAAAAACGGTTCAAACGGGCGGAAGCGGCAACGGAACCTCCCGCAAGCCACCGGCCCGGACCCTTTCACCCAATACCCCCTTTAACCCTTCAAGGCTTCACCCAATGAGTAACCACCTCCTCCCACGGACCATGTACCCGTGGCAATCACACACACACACCAAGGTAGCAAACAAGAACAGCAGAAGCACATCATCATCACACTTCAATAGTCCGAGCGCACTCATCACGATGGAAGGAATGCCCATTTCCCAGCAAATCTCTACTAGGCCGCCGGGCCGGAAACTTACCCCCGTAATCCCCTCCGCCTTACTGTCTCCAGCACGCTAGACAACGTTCACCCCCGGTCCATCACACCTTGTCACCCATCATCGGGGGGGGGGGTTAGTGAAAGCGACAATATCAACTACCGGCTGTTACTCCGTAGATCTTAATACCCTTTTCCCTTTCCCCATCATTTAGTTTGTGACCTTCTCTCACGTTTTCTTCTGGCAAAGTTACTAACAGACTCAAGGTTCGGGCCTATCCGAACCAAAAGAGGGCTCTACACTAGACCTTTGAGGATTATGCTCTCCCGTCACTCCTTGCTCTCCAGCAAATCATCAACTTTAGCATACGAGCACGAACATTCAGAGGGCAAACAAAACTTGGGGGGAGACCAAAATCCATGTGTTTTTCATTATGTTGCTGCTCTATCCTGAGCGAAGCGTGCGTGCCAAAACAAAACTATGAAGAAAAAACAGTCCCATCCGATCCGTCTCCAACGCAAACCCATGTTGATGATCTAATCCGCATCTTTCCCGACCAAAACCCCCTCTCTTGATGCGGTCAAGTTTCCCTCTTCTTTTCCGTGTCGAAAAAGAATCACGAAACCTCATTATAGCCCTGACCGTCCCGGTGTCCCAGAAGCAGTCAAGGGCTGGAAAGGCAAGTGAAGAACTCCTGCGGCGCAACCTTCCGGTGTGGAAACCCCCCGTAGCAGAAAGACAAGGAAAAACGGATCCCCCCCAAAGTAAGAATCCAGAAACACCCCGATTCCCCAAATCCCTGATTTTTTGTGTGATTTTTTTCGCCGTGTGAAAAGAAGAGTCGTCTTGTGTGCTTTGTACCAACTCCCCGGATGTGTGTTTCCCAGTCCCAACCCATTCGAGTCAAACCAGATGTCGGAATCCACGCCCACGCCGTATTGTATGCTTGCAATTCGAATCATAGGTTGCCCTCCGACGCTTTTGGCACCCGAATCATTCCATGCCCAGCCCGAACGGACATCTGCCCAAAAGAACAGAAAAACGAATCGCCCTGCTCCGTGTTCACAGTCGCCTGAATTTCCCAGATCACCCGAAACAGTTCCTTCACGCTGTGATCTCCCTGCCAACACCCTAAACAACTGCTGGCCCCCTCTTTCGTGTTCATTTGACATGCATCTCCTTTTACCCCGTAGCAATACTGTTCGACTCCGAGGTTGCAGGATTCGGCCCCTGCTTATGGTGTAAAAAGAAAACTCCTCAAAAGATGCCGAAAGACACCCTCACTCCGAGTACCGTGTCGAGACCGAGGTATATATCAAGTTTTCCGTGACCGTGGAAAATCAATCGATGTTGAAATCAAGCTGAAACCCCACCCGCGCAAACCTCCTAACCATCATTCTCTTCCTGTTCAATTCCATAATTGCGCCAACGTTTCCAAAAGACGTGATGCGGTTCAAGGCGTCGAGTTCTTCTAGCCCCAGACGCTCGCGGGAGGCTGGCCCAGGCCGGAAGACTGGGGGCCCCACACCCCATTTCCACGGCCCCAACCGCCAGGGGATGCCAATGGAGTGGTTGATCTCTTCGAGGACGGGTTCGAGGCTCCAGCCTGGTTTCCTGAAGGTCGGGTGCCAATGGGAGCAACGGTCTGGCCCGATTTGGCTCCAGCCGGAAGCTCCTGACGCGGCGGGGAGCCGCCAGGCGAAGAGTTGTTGGTGCGGGCCGCAGCCTGGTTGACCGCGGACTCGAACGCACTCTTGTTGTTGCTCGGAGCGTTTGGCTGAGGGCTGGCAATGCTGCCACCACGCGAGCCTTGTTCGCCCGGGGGTCCAGCAATGGGCCCGGGACCAGCATCAGTAGCCGAAACGGGAGTGTGAGCATCACCGTGAGGAGGCGGGCCGCGAGCCGGATCGTAGGTCAAGGGAGATTGACCACGCAGGCTGGAGGGGCCGCTGTGGGTCGGGACACCAGTGCGCACGACTCCGTTCTCGTCAACATAACCTGCCTTCTCAGCAAACGGACCCTCGCCGTACAAGGCGCTCCGCTGACGAGCAATCAAGTCGCGAGTCTCCTCCTCGGACATGGCTTTGGCACCGTAGGGGATGTCAGAAACGACGGCTGCGCGCACAGTTGATTAGCATGGCTTCCTCCGAAATCTCTCGGTATTACGGGGAAGGGATGGACGAAGGATCTTTCAGGATAGCATCTTTCGACAGTGACATGACGGGGCAGCAGGATGCGCATGATGGTGAAACCCCTCGGCCTGAATTATCTATTTTTCTGCTTTGCTGGTTCCCCCCTGGCATATGGAGTATGTGTGCTATACAGAAGAGGGCGGCCTACTTCGTTGGTATTGCTGCTCAGTGTGCAGGTTTCGCAGTTCCCGCTCCCGTTGGGCGGCCATCCTTCTCTTGGCCTGCATCATCTGTTCCGCGTCGTTGGAGCCTCGGGAGGGCTGGTGGCGCTGGGAGGCGTAAAAGTTCTGGAGGTTTGAGTTGGGGTGGCCTCGGGCATCATCGAACTGGTTCATCGAGTGCGGTCTGGGACCGGGACCGGCTCCGGCTCCCATGCGTCCGGCTGCGCGTTACAAGTTAGTATCGGGAAGGCTGCGGTGATGCCCGCCAGTTGCGGGCAGACTTACTGAAGTCGAGGGATTTTCTGGCGGGACCATGACCGGCGGGACCCATCTTGGGACCACCAGGGGTTGGGTACTCACGTCCGCGACCGCCCATGCCGTATGACTTCCCGCCCTTGGCGAGATTCTCGTACGCACGATCAACCTCTGTAGGCCTAGCAGTCAGTGTCCGCACCACATCTATAGTAATTATCTCGTCAGCCTTGATCTTCCTGCGCGCGGCACACTGTAGGCGCGGGTAGACGATGGATAGACGCCCGCGCCATGGTATTGGATTGCCGCGTGCCGAAGATTTCGAGATGACCTACCCTCGAATTGGTAGAAGAATGCGAAGTCGTCCTGGGGCGTTGGGCCGCTGGCACCTGTTGGCGAGAACCTCGAGTCAATTCCGGCGTCTGGTTTTGCGATTTGGTGCTGTTGCGACAACTGGGCCGACTCACCAGCACGGGCAGGAGGCGCTTGGTGTTCCCAGTTGTTCTGGCCGGGATTGGACCATTGCGGGTTGTTCTCGTAATAGGACATGGTGATGCTTGTGGTTGAGGGAGATGAAACCCGGTTGGCCACAGTTGTTGTCTGAGAGGTCGAGATGAAAGTGCCGCGCGAAAAAGGCCGGTCGAGAGATTTCTGATCCTTTCTGGTAGAAGGGAAAAATCAGTTCAGGTCTTCTCAAGGCGATATTCGAGACCAGAGGCGCGGTTGAGAAGCCTCAGGGGGAACGGTGTCGCAAAGGGATGGGTTGAAAGACGGCGCCGCAGTGTCAGGGGAGAGGCCAACGGGAAAGACAGGGAAAATAAATTTTTGGGTATGGGCGGCGGCGCGGTTAAATGTCTCGCGGCTTTTTTTGCGCAGGGGTTGTAGCGGACTGACAGGGAAACCACTCACCAAAGGGGAAAAGAGGGACGGGGTTTGTTCCTCGAAGTTGTTGCGCGGGCTCGAGTCAATGATCAACGGGTACGAAAGCAGGAGAGAGGTAGAGCAAAGAAAGACTCTTTTTTTTTTTTGTTGGCCAGAGATGCGCAAGATGAATTTCCTTTGCAGCGGAGTTTGGTGTGAGGGCACTCGTTTCGAGGTGGCGGTCGTCGGCTGGTGCGGTTTGAGGTGATGGAGAGAAATCAGGCGAATGCTCCAAGACGGAGAAGAGCAAAGAGGTATGCGGGAAACGAGACGACGGCGAACTGGCGGGTCGAATCGGACGTATGGGTTGGTAGGTGGGTGGGTGGATGTGTGTGTGAGGTGGTCTGGGTATTAGAAGGTAGCGTCCGGGTCGGACAACCTAAGGTACCTAGGTAGAGTGATGCTGGTAACTATGTATCTTTTTCTCTCTCTCTCTCTCTGGTGTTCAAGGCCTGTGCCTTGGCTTGACTTCGGACCGTGGCAAGGCGATGTGGGACTCGAGGCAGTGAGAAGAAGTCGAGCAGTCATTGCCAGCAGAGCAGCAGGGCAGGGAGGAAGTCACAGAGAGAATGATGATGATGACTTTTTGCGTTTGCTAGTGCAGCCAGTCCCGGGGTGGCAGGATCAAAAGAGGCGAGCGTGGAAAATGAAATCAAAAATACAAAAATACATGAAAAAAAATGAGTGGGAGAGCCAAATGTGAGAGGGAGGAGCAGAAGCAGTAGGGACTTGGAAAGGTACTTCGTACGGGGGCAGCACAGCCAAGCCGATGCGGAAGGAAGGCCCAGTTCCAGTTGGCAGTCGCGCAGTGGGTGGTGGTCTGGTGGAGGAGGACACAGGAGGAAGTGGTAGGCTCAGGTTGTCTCTGTATCCGTACGAGGTACTGTGACTTGCAACTTGCAACTTGCACCTGCACTTGGGGGAGTTCGGCAGCGACAAGTTTCCGGCCAAGCACCAGAAGTGGAGGAGGAGGAAGGAGAATACCAATGTGAGGTAAGGCAGTCTTGGGTACCTTGGGGGGGCACACCGGGGCAGCAGCGACTGCGAGGAGACGAGGCAGGGATGGAGGGTGGAGGATGGGGGTGGAGGGGCGAAGGAGATGGAAGTCGAGGAAGGTGCCAACTGGATACCGTATTTTACTTTATTACTGTGTACGGAGTACACTAGCACTGCACCGACGAGAGAGGCACCCGACGCACAACCCGCACATGTCCTTGACCGTCTAACACTTTTACATGTCGGAGCATCAAATTTCTATGTGCTGGGCGGGCACTCTGTATTCCTAGGTAAGTGCGGACGTATCTACCTAAGGTATCATACGTTATCTGTCCTACGTACCTAGGTAGGTGCCTAACTCGAGGTGCCTTGCTTCACCTTAGGTTGTGGAAGGTTTCTGCCTTGGGTACCTTGCCTTGTTGCGGATATGCAACAAGTAGAAGGAGCGAAGGGGGAGGGCCGGGGAGGAAGGGTGTGAGGTGCACTTCCTCAACATCGAAATGCTGGGTGGGAAAGACCAACTGCGACTGCAACTGCAAACTGCAACGGCGACTAGGACACAACTGGGAATCTGGGACCAAGGGGGGCCAGGGACGAGAGACGACATTGGACACTGCACTTTGAGCAACGGGACGCTAGCGCAAGAACTTGACGGGAACTCCATCGCTGAGAAGGAGGAGGACGGGGTGGGGGTGGCCGAACCGGAGGAAGGTACCGGTACACTCTGCCTTCAAGAACGTGCCTGCCTTCAACTTTCCAACGGGAGGTTAGGCAGGTAAAACTCTGTACCTTTCGAAAGCACTTACCTTACCTTTCTTCACCTAGGATTGACAGTCAATAGATTTCCTACCATCGTCACTTTTCCCTCACAGATCTTCTTTTTTCCTCAATCCCATGAGTCTGAGGTATCATGTCCGGCCGACCACATCAAGCACAACAAACTGTTCGAGGCCGACCGCCCTTCCACTTAGGTACTGGACCAAGTCTACGCGCTTACCTCGAATTCCTGCGAAGCTTCTCCCTTCCACTCTGTGCCTGAAGTCGGAATTCCCAACACTGGGCGAGGGAGCCTGCCGCGACACTGTCGAGACGAGACGTCAATTTGAGACGAGACACCAGAAGAGGCAATGTACCAGTCATCAGGGACTGAAGTTGGATGGTACGCCTCCACTGGGCAGACTCCAAATATCTTCACTTGATACTTGCCGTCTCACTGTCCATGTAAGCATTTGGCAGCGCTTACTCAACAGCCAACAGCCTTCATTAATATCCACAAGTCGGCTCTCCCTTTGACGAGCAGCCGGTCCGCCGCAACGTCTCGATGTTCGTCGATGCGCGTCGATGCTCGAAGAGATTTCCAAGTTGCAGGGCATGCATCAGGACTGCGTGGAAGCTGCATGGCTGTAAGGATATGCAAGTAAGGTGAGGTATTGACCTCCTCCTCGGAACATGTATCTCAGTGGACGTTAGTGAATGGGAGGGGAGGCAGAAGACGGGGGCATGTCGACGTAGAAACAAGCCGAGGGAGCTTGTGGATGGTATCCGTCCAGTATCTTTTCGAAAAGTGGCCTGCCAGGCTGCCCCTACCATTCAGCATCATCCGGAACCTATTAAGGTAGGAACTGGAACGGATAGCTTATGTGATAAAGGCCATGTCATCGTCGGCGGTCGCCCGCCTGCACCTGCACCTGCACCTGTAGGTCGTCGCATGCGGTCTCGGGGATAATTAACATTTGGGAAATCGCGTGGGTGAGCACAGCAAGACGCCATCCATCAGTTGAGCGTACCTAATCTCTGGGGCTCCAACTTGCCAGACTTGCTAAGTTGTTCCAGTGCTCCTGCTCCATCCCATCCCGTCAATGATCAGGCTTCAGCAAGCTTCCAAGCCAGGCGGGCCGGGGTCGGCAGGCGACCCACTCGATATTGGAGAAGCAGGAGAAGGAGATTGGCATCTCGAGATGAAAAGAGGAACATGCATACTTCTTTGTAAGGTACCATCTCGCCAGCCCTATCTCTCCTTCTCTTGCCGTTGAATCCGCTGGGACCGTCTCCAGGTCTCTAAAAGGAAGACGAGACAGCTGCTCGTGAAGTTGCCAGTTTCCGGTTCTTCGTGATGAGGTCAGCAGAAGAGGAAAAAAGGAAGGAGAACGACAGAAAGACAGAGGAAGGTAGCCCGGTACGTAGTTCCCCGTCGAAATCTCCATTGTTGCGTTAGCGCCGTTTCGACTGCACGGTATCAGTACTTGTATGTGTCTTGGGTTCCCGCCCGCGCCGTTCGTTCTTCTTCCCGAGCATTTCCATGTTCCGTCTCTCATTCCATGTCGCGTCTTTCCTCACCCTCGTTCTTCTCCCGCCCCTTGAATTCTCAACATTGGGATTCCAGAGAAAATGTCGCCAGACCTAGTCCTGGAAAGGTGTCCTTGTATCCGGTGTTTACGAAGTCCTGGTACTAGACGAGAACCGCGGAGAGCGAGCGTCACAAATCTCACATGCTTGCTGTGCCTCTCAGAATCTTGCACAGCACCAGGACCAACTCATCAGCGTCACTATCGAAGCAAGCACCACGCAGACAATCTCCAAGAAACCCGAAATAACGACTGGGCCAGACACAGACCAATGCGTGGGGAGCACCCCTGCCAACCACTTAAACCTCTGGTTGATCCACCCACGCTAACGAGCAACTAGTACCCATGTACCTTGCTTGCCCTTTCCGCGATTGCCATTACCAAACAGTAAGGAACCTACGGGGACGTGCCTTATCCGTATCGCCGCAGCTCACCTCATTCAAACCCGGAAAGACCTGAGAGTGCGAATGGAAGATGGAAAAATCAAGGTGCCTATGTATCTGTCTGTAGGTACTGATATGGCATTGCGAACTACCTTAGGTAGATGAGCCTGAGCTCCGAGAAGCCGTTCTTTTGATGCTCACTTCAAGGATCAGGGAAAGAACGTTTGGCTCGTTGGACTTATCGTCAGGAACGTTCCAATGGCACACAAATCTGCTGCCCAACGCTCCTTCCTACGTCTTGTCTGCTTGCTGCGCTCACATAACGTGAACACCTCTACAGCCCTTTGTTGCGAACCTCAGTCCTACCGTGTCATGTGAAGTTCCAAACAAGTTGGTCACATTGTAAGGCAGAGCAAGCAACAACCAAGCGCAAGCGGAATCTGGGCACACACAAACCTCTGTCTCCTATCCCATCAACCGCTAGAAGGCGTCAGTACATCCGTGTCCAGCCTTTCCCCAACTTCTACTTTGTTTTGAAACTGTTCACAAGCGAATATAAGGGAAATAGAGTCGGATAGATATATACTTCATGATTATCTCTTGGGAAAGTACGGACATACCAATTGACGCCATCTAGCAGGGAGGCACACCAGAACACTAGATTCTCTCACATCGGAAACCTCGTGCTCAGCATAGACACCCTCGAGACCTTCAACGCCGCCGGACCAACAGTAGTCAAGCTCAGCATCACCATGATCCAACACCGTTCCCTTCCCAGAGAAGACGATGCCTACGAGACAGCAAATTGTGACTCAGGCCCTTGTCGTCGGCATCAGCTTTCTCCGTTCTTTGTCAACTGCCTCGGTCTGGACACTCAAGTCTGTGTTGCTGCATCTCGCTGGCGCCCATTGGAAGGTTGATCTTTCTGCAGACCGAGCCGAGCAACAATTTCAGCCACCGACGCAGGAAGCAAGCTATTGCCACCAGTCCCGTACTTCTACTTCCGCATGCCTCCATGTCTATCCCAAAGAGCAAACCCCATGGTCGAGGGCGAGACCCTTCTCATCAATTTACACCCCAGGTGCCAAGTGGACCGCAGATCTGCTCTTTCGCGCGCTCTAGCAGCAATAATTCTTGAGCCCTGGCATATGGAGAACGGGTCCCTAAAAAACGAACATTCACTGCCGCGAGCCCGCAGATAAACCCCTATTTCACCATACTCCGTATTATTGGAACGACATTCTCGAGGCCCATACGAACGTGCCATGCTTGCAAAACCTCAACAAAGAAGCATCGTGTCGGTAATTGTCCTCTGTGCTACGGTCACTTTCTGTCCTCTCGGACGCATCTAGCCCCAGCGGCTACACGCAGCTTCGGAGCCAGCAGTTACGTCAGCTGAGGCCGCAACCCGCCTCTCTCGAGATGCGATTTGATCGGTTAACGTCTCAGATGGTCGCTCTTCATCTTTCCTAGCTGCCTTTCTTCGCCTCTGGGGGCCGCCCTAGCCCGACTTGCCCTACCCGCTAACCAGGTACTGACTCTGAAGGTGGGTGTCCCTGAACCTCCTTACTTCGCCTCTCCCCCTCCGAAACCTGACAACTACGAGCGAGTGGCTACCACTTTGTTACCAACAGACTACGGTTTAACAGCCGGGCTGGTGTCGACAAGGATGCGCCGCCTATGACTTGTAACCCTTTTGGCCAACCAAGACTGACACGTCGACATGCTACCGTGCTGTAGTTTGTAGGTGCCGTCAGCATTTGGCTTGCCTTAATCTGAAAGTTTCCTTGCCGGCCGCTGTCAACGTGATCGGCATTGCTTCACGGAGTATGCAGTACTTATTGATGATTTGGGCTGTGGAGGGCTTCCTAAGCAACAAGAAAATCGAGCTTATTACCCCGCACAGTGCTCGCCATGCACACTCACGCACCATCACCGAGGACCCATTGGATCCGACTAAACGACCTTCCTGACAATGGACCGAACTCCCGCCGCGTTCCCACCTCCCTCCATCTTCCCCCACAGGTCATGCACAGGACTTTGCAGACGGCGGGATTCCGTCGGTAACGGTATGCGGAAACACCACGACCGGCATATTCTATCTTCTTGATTTGATGGGAGAGCCTCCGTTCGATCACCGCTGCTACTCCTTCGAGTCTCATAGCGTCGGCGTTTTCGGACTAAACACGGCCCAGCTCCACAGGAAGATCACTGATATCAACAGTTCGACAATAATTCTGATCTTCGCGTCGCCAGTGTTCTAGAAGGATACGAACGGACAGTTCTCGCCCCCAAGATGGAGAGCCCTGCGTGCCCTAGAAGCGGCAATCAAACACGACTCTCCCGGACTGCTCCTCTCTTCAGGTTGTGAGGTTCGCGCTGCGGCCCCATTCGCCTCAGGCAGTCAGCGTCCCGAGCTTCATACCGCAAGGCCAGATCCCTCAATCTCTGGTGATCCACACCTCGTCCTCCCCTGATCCCAGACCCCTCAAGCTTTACGATTCAAGGCGCTGGCAGACTGTCAGCTGCGCCGTCGCAATGTCAACGAATCACCAAAGCCGTGCTATGGGATCAGACCATCGTGGCCGACACGAGATAGTAATGTCCGCCGACTCTGTTCTTCTTCGGCTTCCGCTCGGTTGCTCTGAGGCCCAATGTCGAAACGGTCTTGATCATGATGCAACTTGAGTCGGTCCAACGTTCCGAGCAGGCGGACAACCTTTTTTGATGGAATTGACGAGAGTTGCGCAAGACGTGGAAACGCTATGAAGTTAGGGTGATTGTGTACCGATCACAACCTTCAACTACCACTCCGCCGCAATTGCCAAAGATGCAGCATACGGCTGCCGTGCCGTCATACCTGCAACCCGCGCGGCCTGCAGGAGGTCATCATCACGCACCTATGCAGCAGGTCGCACGCTGCAAGCCTGCAAGGCTGTCCTAGTACGGGTGGCTCAGCTCTCCGAATGGGGGCAACTAACCCGTAACCGGTTGCAGAATGGCCACCAGTGCGCGGCAAAAAGTCGGCATCGATATCGATGGCAGCTTGTCGATGTCTCTCAGCGATCCGTCGGCTGCTGGCGCCCTCCCTGATGGATTGGAAGACGCGCCGCTGATTCTTGAAACTTCAATGGAACAGTTTCCAACTCTGTTCTCTTGTCGACTCGGGAAGTGGACCCATCAAAGGATCCCTGAACCTGCTCCCTTCCATTGAAGCAACCTGCGTCTTGGCTCTTCACCTATTTGGACCCTTTTGGTTCTGGCTGGTACGATTTTTCTCCCAACCGGAAACTCCTCATTACCGGCCTAAGGGATCTTTGGGGAGACTGGGAGATACGACAGAACGATCCGTCACGTCCATTGGACGTTCGGAATCGCCATGGCGAGAAACCCACGGGCGGTACTGCGCAGAGTTTGATTTCTGTCTCGACTGCGACAGCCCAACCCGACGATCTGGATTGTGATGGTCTGATGGCAGCCCGCCGCCCGAGGGCCTCGCACTCGTCCCGTCTCGCCAAACCTTGGATTCTCTCTTGAGGAATTGATGACAGGTTCTCCGAGCTGAATTTTGATGTGTCAAAGGGCCGGCTGATACAGCTTAGACGCCGTACTGCTCAGAACCATCTTGACGTGTCAGGTATAATGAATCAAACCGAGGACCTCACTTGCAAGTGACCGACGCCACAAGTGCACGTTTGATCCAGCGCAACCACTCAGTCAGTACAATGAACGGGCTGCCAGCTGTCCATTTCCCTGCCTACCACACTGCACTTGGCCCAGCTGATCTGTGGTGGTCATACTGTGTTGTTTCTTCTCGAAGGATTATTGTCCCGACAATGCCGAAAGAAACTGTGCCGCTGGCTGATGGCGTCCGACCAAGGTCAACAACGTCTAGTAACACAGTCCCGCCTTTCTTATGGGCGACCAGCTAGCTATCTGTACTCTGCGGCCAGTTCGCTGTCACACCCAACTCTCGCATGGGGTGGCGTCAGACATCCTTTTCGTACAGAGATCGAGTCCAATTAAGTGATTCGCGGGGTCACAGGGAACCAGGTTACGGACATGTCCCCGGCTTCAAGCCGTTTAAAACCTGACATGAGCAGTTGTCCAAGATAGCAAAGCTACCTCTCTGCACAATATTCTACAGCTGATGATCGGGGACCAAAGTGTTTGCAGCAGCCATGAAGTCATCATCCCGTCGCACAAAAATCAACAAAATATTACAGCAGCAACTTCGGCAGCGCCCGTCTTTCCCTCAGCTTCGATCCCGAACAGCAAAGAGCAGCGGCCTGACAAGGAAACGGTGACCAACACCAGGCCGAATTCAGGACAACTTCCGACGCAATGCTCCAACGGTTTACCTTGTATAGCCTCCCGCAGTTTGCTGACGAAATGAATGGTGCTGGGCAGCGGGAAACATGGGGGTAATCCCGCTTAGCTGCTCTTGGACTCGCCGCTTGGGGACCACTCCAAT